>NW_028277173.1:21916666-22563333 GCF_051122295.1 Plectrocnemia conspersa
TTTGTCAGTTTATTTTATTTACGGAAAGTTTTCGTTTCATTTTATTAAAAATCATAAAACATATTTTGTTCTATCTGCTGAATTATTATTTGCGAGTGCCAAGCACAATATTATAGGAACAAAGCTCGAAAAAGCAATTAGCAGACTTAAAAATATGTAATTTCAGTTTATTATAATTTTCTTCATTGTCTTTTTGGTTTTTGCTCCTACTTTTTTACTATAATTTTTCACCAATAATTATTATATTTTTTTCGGATTTTTCTCGCCGTATTTAAAAAAACTTGAAAATTTGTGCAAAAAATACTCATTTGATTTTAATGATTTTTTTATGATGTATTATAAATCCAATCAAGCATTTTTTAACTTGGAAATGTAAAGAAATCGTTAAAAATAAAATAACGCCATTAGTTAATTATAAATAAATATAGTAATTATAATTACACATAAGCAAACAATATGTACATTATAATATACATGTAGTATGTTCATATCCAATTTATCATTTGGCCAAAGTATTATATTTCGATAAATTTGCCTTTGTTATCATAATTATTATTTAGGTGCTGATAAGACATACTTTTTTTCGCGAGTTACATAATAATACCGACGTTTATCTTATTTTCTTAAAAATCAGTGACAGGGATATGCGTAGTAACATATTATATTATAACATGATTATTCGAATTGTAATAATGGCTTATACAAAAGATACATAAAAATATGATTAAAACATAAGAAACACAAATACTACACTTATTTATTGATTTGATTGTAATAATAATCATGAACTTGATGAAAGTAGTGAATGTGTATGAAAATGTTTATCTAGCAACGATTGTTATTCAAGTTTAACCTTGTAAAAATCATTTATAATAGATTGTAGAAAATCAACATTGTATATTTACAATATTTCCATCTTTCTGGTATCTAAAGGATGCCTTTCTTGATTAATTTGTGGGACTTGTTAGTGAAAATCTGACGTAAATGTAAGTGGTTTTGGCAGAAGTTCAAATCTGTAATATTAAGAGAGTTCTGCAAAGCCCTAAACAAAGGTAAGTCTGAAGGTGCAAAGTCCGAACTATACGGTAGATCATCCTTAGTTTCAACAATCTTTCCCAGACCTATAAAAACGGTTGGTTTGGCGTTGTTCTGGTGGAATATAATGCCCTTTCTATTGGCCAATTTTGGTATTTTACTGTCAATTGCTTCTTTCAGTTTGGGCAATTATGAGCAGTGCTTGGAATTAACCGTTTGGTCTGGTGACAATGATACACGACCTTTTTAAGAACTGAATCTATTTTCCATCGCTAGTAATGAGTTATTAAAGAAAAAAATATTTCATTGCGTTTAAGTAACAAATCTCAAAAATAAATTTGGTCCAAATTTTTTATCGCTCAAGTGATGTGGCACCCAATTAACGAGCTTCTTGACCATACTAAGCATTCAAGGCAATAATGTTTAGTGCCAAATGGTTGTCACTATCAATCACGGTCTTGATTTTTCGACCGGCCATTTCAAATTTTGGTGTTCTTTCATTTAATTAAATGAATGAGCATCTAAAAGCTATTTAACTTGTTTCGTAAAATTCATCAATCCAAATTGCTTTTAAACTGTAGTATTTTTAACGTGGCAACACAAACCAATTTTTTGAATACTAAAGGTTAAGAACATTAGTAAAAAACTGTAACATTAAACTGTCCCAATACAAATGTTCTTTTATTAAGTTATGTAACGATATCGGTAGATCGAGTGACGACAATAGAACTTTTAAACTGTTTAAGATAAAACAGTAATAATTAATTAAGGAGTGTGTGTTAATAAACCTTATTTTTAATTCAGATATCAAGTTCAACTGGTGAAATAGCGACATATGAGCAAATACGACAAAAGAGTATACGGCTGGCCATTGCTCTTAAAAAAATGGGGATTAAAAAGGGAGATGTCGTCGCCATATCAAGCGAGAACAGATTTGAGTTTTCGATAAGCGCAATAGCCATCATGTCCATCGGCGCTATCAATGCCACACTCAACGTTCTCTACAGTAGAAGTAATTAATAATTTATTTGATTAAATATAATTCCACAATAATAATAAGTTGATTACTAACATATTCGACTTTCAGATGAACTCATCCACGCCATGAATATATCAAAACCACGCATGGTATTTTGTTCACCGTTAACCGTTTACAACATAATTGACGTTCTCGAAGATGTTCCATCCCTAAAAAATGTAATTTCATACTCTGATGATAAACCAGACCCGATAGTGACGTATTATGGTGATCTTTTCAACGATAACGTTGACATTAGCAATTTTAAAGTGGCGGAAGTGGACGTTAAGGACCATCCAATCGGTATTTTGTGTTCTTCCGGAACAACCGGTTTACCGAAAGGCGTAGTTTTAACACATCAAAACTTCATCACTTGTTTCTTTCATTTACAGTAATTATTATGAGTTGATATAATATTTATTTCTTTGTGTTTACTATATAAATCTATACTATTTTTAGTGATCGTACGTTAACTGTAAACGGACCTGATGAATGTATTTTAGCATTGATGCCATGGTTCCACGCTTACGGATTTATTACGCATTTGATGGGTCTCGCCTTGAACCAGAAATATGTATTTATGGTTCGTTTTGAAGAAGAGGCCTTCTTGAGCACTATACAAAAATACAAAGTAAGTAAAAAATAGTGTAATATATATTTACATTCATTGATTATTGTGATGAAAGAATATGCATTAGACCAGTGATGAGATACGTCATTTCGTGCTTTTCCTCTGGTATATTCTATATTTATATCTTAGGTCACTATGAGTATGGTAGTGCCTCCTCTATTAGTCTTCCTTGCAAAACATCCGTTAGTAAGTAAATACGACTTATCGAGTTTAAAAGAAGTGATGTGTGGAGCGGCACCACTTTCCAAAGACATCCACGTAGCAGTCAAAGAGAGAATCGGTCTTAAAATTATAAAACAAGGGTACGGGTTGACTGAAACAACTCTCGCAGTTTTAATTAACGATGCTAAAAATAATAAACATGCATCATGCGGTAATCTAGCTAGTGGAACACAAGCTAAGGTATATTTTTAACTGAATTGTATTTATTCAAGGTAATAAATGTGCTTATTCTATATTGATTGTTTTTAGGTAATCGATTTAGTCACTGGTGAAGCACTCGGTCCATTCAAAGAAGGCGAACTATGTTTCAAAGGTCCTCTGATGATGAAGAATTACTTGGGTGATGCTGCATCCACAGAAAACATATTTGATTCAGAGGGTTGGTTGCATACTGGCGACGTTGGTTATTACGATAACGAGGAATTCTTCTACATTGTGGATAGGATAAAAGAACTTATTAAATATAAAGGCTTTCAAGTAAGTCATGTTGAAATAATTTACTTTTTAATGTTTAAAAATGTTTATTTATAAAATAAAAATAAAAACTTCAGGTGCCGCCTGCAGAAATTGAGGCGTTGCTCTTGAAACATCCTGCAGTGAAAGACGCGGCTGTGGTTGGCTTGCCGGACGAGTTCGCCGGAGAACTACCTTTGGCGTTCATAGTAAAGCAACCTGGAATAGAAGTTAACGAACGGGAGTTAATCGAGTTTGTAGGAAAACAAGTTTCGCATCCGAAACGGTTGCACGGTGGTGTTAGATTCGTTGATGAAATACCAAAAAATCCTACAGGAAAAATTCTCAGGAGGGAATTGAGAGAAACGTTTAAGAATCCTTCAAAATTATAATATAGAATTTTAAAACGAGTGTGATAAAAGTTTTGAAGTGTGACTAAAAACAATAATTTTAGGTGTTGGTAATAGAATTTTTTATTCCAAATATAAAAGACATGTTATGAAATTGTTATAAATATTTTTTAAATTTTGAGATTTGTTTTAATTTATTTCTTTTAGTGAATTGGTAAAAAATGAACGAATCACATAATTGCACTAAATGTTAATAGCTGCGCAGAGTAACGCGTCTCACACTCCCATGATAATAATTTGTGAATGGTCAATATATTAGATGGTTTTCAGAGTATCTTTATAAAATGAGCTAATAAAACAAACTGATTTTTAAATGTTCAAGCAGCTTCTGTTCTAATTACAATAACTCTTTGATGTTAAATTCCTGCAACAATAGCTATTTTGGCCATTTTAATTATAAAAAAAAACAATCTTTAATTGACTTTTTTTAGAACTAATTATCATCAAGTGATATTAAAACATCACATTTTCTCTACATCAATTGTAAACTAATACATGTACGATAAACAGAAATTACCTTATAAAAAATATATGTGATACTATAAACGTATCACAATTTTTAGATGACTAGTTAATGCTATGGCACATATATGATGTATAAATGTAAATGACTAGAAATCGGCCTTGCATCTTATCTTCTTAAGCCCGTGTTGTTCAAAGTACTCTTTTACAAAAACGTAAACTTCGTAATCACCTGCAAAAAGTATTCAAACATACATATTTTATAATGAAAAATAAAGTTATTTGATAAAGAAATCGATAAAAATAATATCCTTGGATTTTGAACTCAGAATATTTAGTTAAAAATAGTTATGCATAGTATTCTTTACGATATTAAATAATTTATAATGGCATACTGACTTGAATTAAAAAAATGAATTACTTGGGTATTGATTAATTTGGATTAATTTATATATCAGATGTTTCAATAGTGGTTTATATAAATGCGAAGATACACGATACTGGATGAAAAAGCGTCCCATATGATTTTTCAACCATGGTTCAATCCTATTTCTGCAACTACGTCGAAAAGTAGAAGTTGTAATTGGCGATTGCATGATTTCTTCGTCTTCACTTTCATACCCAAATAAATCGATATATTTTTCTTTCACCTGTAAAACACAAAACTATTATAGTCTATAAGAAAATGGTAAATAATGTGTATGAAAACATTTAAACAAGCATTTCTATCGAAATTTCCTAAAGTAAATTCTACAAATTTCTTATTCAAAAGAATAATATTATTGTTTTCTAAAACAATTTATATTATATAGTTTCTGTATAAAGCATCACCACAATCAACCTTTTAAGAACCAGTTAATTTGACATCTGGTACAAAAAAATGAATGCGTTCAGCTATCGATTATTTTTAGTAAGGTAAGATATCTTTCGGCCAAGAACGGTATAATGACTACAGATGTCACTTCCGCATATTTCACAAACGTAAGAGCTGCAGCAACTATATCTCATATTAAATTATAAAGTGAGAGCATAAATTCAATATGAACGTTGCATATTCCAAAATGGGTTTGTTCCAATGAATTAATATAAAAGTCGAAGTCTAGAAGTAAAGGACCAACTAATTTGTTCATGAGTGATCGATTGTTTTTTTAAAGTATGATTCATCTTTCTGGATGAATGTTTCAAGATTTTAAAATATTTTTTAATTTAATTTTTATACTTGCAAATATCAACAATGATATTTTAAAATCACCATGTCTAATCTATGACTTTGTAGGCAATTCTGGTCAAAAGTAAAATAAAGGGAGGTTGAGAAACAATGAGAAAATGACAAAAATGTCATAATGACGGTAGGTAATTATAGCAGTTTTTATTGCTACTCTGCACAAAAGTATGTTGGCTGTTAAGGGATAAGTGTAAAACAATCTCATTATTTGTAGGGTCCAACAATTAACGACTGCTGTCACTCAAGTTGCTAAAATATTACATTGGTGATAACCTGAAAACAAGAAAACGAAGATATTCTCCTAAAACAAATCGACTCTTCATGGACGCGCATACCTGTTAAAAATTAAATAATGCGCAACCTATTTTGATTCTTTTTTTTTATTATTCATCACAACATTCATCCGCTAGATTGGGAAATTTTATTAAATCTAATCTGTGATGATTTTGAAAAACATTAATCATAAACCCAAGTATTAGCCTGGATTTTAACAATCGATTGGATTTGGACTTCTTTTCAGGTGCTGAAGATTTAAAATTATTGAAATTATAAAGGGAATGAACTGAATAAGTCAATTTGAATATAAAAAAAGTTAAGATTGTACAATTTGTATTGGATTATGGGTTGTGGCAAGAATATTTAAATTGCATTTCCATAATTTTACTTAATTAAATGTGGCTTAAAATGCAATAACAAGTATTCTAACGATAAAGAGAATGACTGCTGCTTAGATAAATATAACTTTGACAAATTTGTAGTACACCAGGTTTTATTTCAACTCAAAGCTATTTAATTTTGTTTGTAGACGCCGGAAAATAATTATTGACTATATACCTTTTTATGAAGTTTAATACTATAGTCAGATATTTGACTTAGCTTTTCACTTAGCATCTTTTTTTGAAAATATTCTTCACAAAACCATCTCGAACAATTAGGTGCAATTTGTGAACCCACATTTTTAACAAGCGTACTTTGAACATTATTGCATGCAGAAATAGGCTCCAATGCCTCTTCATTCATCACGCCTTGTTGCAGTTGTAATTCGCTTTCTTCACTTTTACCAAAGTTTTCGATCTCAGTCATGATGAAATTTAATTGTGTTTTGTTCATTTGATCGCCGAATATGTCGTTTGGTGAATTGCCGTTGAACAATTGTTGCATTTGTAAGTCAATGTTGTCCGATATGCTATGGTCAATAAATCCGTCGAGTTTAAAATTATCACAGATATTCAAATTGCTATTCATAATACTAGGGTTATCACAGTTAATAATATTTTGTACTAAATCAGTCTGCGTAGCTTTGTCGACTTTAGATTTGCTTTTGGGCACATCTACGTACGAATCTGGGTACGGCTGATTCAATTCAGTGTAATGCTTAATTACGGAAATCTGAAATTTATATATCAATAACATTATATTTCATAATAATTATATAAATAATATTGATACCATTGTTGTAATCTGTTTCCTATACATAGGAACCATCATCGATTGCGCGGCCGCCTTTAGTTCTATAATTTCAGCTAACCTCAAAATTTTTTCGATACAATCCGGCGTCTTTTGCGCATTTCTCGCTTTATAATTTTTATATAGTATTCTTTTAATATAATCAAGATACATCTTGCGCACCTAAAACGTTATAAATATTGATGAATGTATTCATTATAAGAGAGCTAAAAATTAAAATAAATGATACTTACGGGTGAAATAAGTAAGTGCGGCTCTTCGTCGATGGTAGGAACTTTAATTTCACTTTCTGGGAAAATTTGAGCGTTCACTTCCATTTTTACTTATTGTTTTATAATAATTAAGCTTTGCTTTGATACTATCACATTAGCTACAACAAACGACGTTTACAGCGCATGTTATTGTACTATGCTTACATGACAAAATACCAATACAAAATACCGCCATGATCGATTTGACGTTATTTTTTTGGTCTATAACTATATACAATTGAAGCATAAACGAAAAAATAATCGAATTTCTATAATTTTTTTAATCATTCGACTAAAATAAAACATATAATTACAATAATATTAATGAGAGCCACAACTAAATATTATATATTTTTTATAAATATTTAATCTTTTGACTTCATTGGAAAAATATTGAATATTTATTTCACATACAAACAATATAACTAATACTGACTATTTTATATCAATATTAAACCCTCAACTCTCCCCCTTAAAAGTTATTTTATATTTATTTAATTTTCATTCATTACATGATTATGGAACAATAAAAAAAATATTATAAATATCATGATTTAAAATAACTTTTCCTATTATAAATAATAATAAAAAATATAAAAATTAATGAAAATGTTATTAATTTTACCAATGCAACTTAGCGAGTAAATTTTTCTTACAAGCCGTCACTAGTACCATCTAAAAACTAACAATTTTATGCATGGTTTTGCACATTATACTCACGTTTTACTTTTTATTATACCTCTTCAAGCGATCCAAACATGTAAAAATCACTAGGGTAAGATCTGGTAAGTATTAACCATTTGAACGCGGAAGTCGCCCAATTGATTTATTTATTTCTTTACGCAAAAATCAGTAAAAAAAATGCTTTTCAAAAAAAAACTTTTTTTGTGAATAAACATAAAATTTCATTTTAAATAAATAAAAATTAAAAAATTAGTACATTTAAACACAGTATCAAGATAAAATTTAAATTTTTCAAAAAAAAACAATTAAATATTATTTCTGATTAACGCGTTCAAAGGGTTAAAGACATTCATAGCGTATATTTTAGACAAAAAGAAGGTGTAAAATATATATTGTTGCTCAAAGCGTAATAGAAGTGGTAAATCTCCCCCCCCCCTCCAAGTTATATTAAAATTAGCTATAAAATAATATTTTTAATAGTTTAATTTTTGCGAAAAATATTTTGAAACATACTTTTGCCGCTCGAATCAATATTTTAAAGTAATTTAGACCGAAAGTTTCTGTGAAGGAGATATAATTACCAATGCAGCATGAATATTTTGCCTAATAAACTACAATTTTTCTTACAGAAAACATCTTGACTTAATTCGCCGCGTAGCATATACAACTAGAGAGTTAAAAATAATATTATTTTACAAACAAAATCACAAAAGTTATTTAGTTGCAAAGATTTTCCCTTTATAAACAAATTGCTATATTCTTAAGGAAGTACAAATAATTATTCAGGTCGGTCTGCGCCGTTTTTGAATACTATAATAATAAACTGCCGTTTTGTTTGAGGAAAACTTGGAGTCCATTACTATTGCTTCACCATTTAGCTCTAATGCTCTAGCCCCCCTACCCCTCCTTCAAAATAGTATCATAATTCTTAAATAATTTCAATATAAGCAATCCGATATTTTGATTCTTTAAAATCACGGGTAAATTAAGTCTCTTTTACACAAAGAGTTCCAAGGATCTCGACGATGGAGATTTAGTCACAAAGTCTGAGACGGTAAAACCAACGCCAGAAGTCGCACAATTTTGATTTCATCGTGTTTTTTAGAATGAGATATCGCTATATGAATTTTAATTTCACAGTTTGTGATATAAATAATATTAGCGTCTGCCTTTATTATTTTTTATTTTGAGCGCCTGGCCCTACGTGAGTGAATTGGTTGCGTATGCTCAGAACTGGCCCTGTTAACCATAGTCTAAAAATGAATGGTCGTGACAAGTATATATGCCACTTTTACACATAGCTCCAATTTTAATAACAATATTACTAATATCGACTTAATTACAGAGCATAGTAGAAAATTTAATATATATTTGTTGCTGCCACATAAATTGTTTTTACATCATTTTGAATTATTCAAATAAAAAAAAAATGAAATTGTATTTTTTTATTGAAAATCGTAGCATATTCAAAAACATATTAAAGTTGTGTATAAATTTGATTTTATAACATCAGGTTTTTATAGATAATATTTTGTGACACTTTTTTTAATTTGACGCACATTACATTGGTACTTTAATTTTTATATAAATTTATAATTTTTAATTTATAATAAATAATAATAACTTATGATAAATTCTGGAATCATTTCAAACACCGCATTATATTTGTAATTAAAACAATAAAAAAACACATGACAAGATATTCTACAAAATTGAAATATGATTAAAAGCATGTTCATAATCTACTTATAACTTCATTATGTCCATCTATGTTTTTGTCCACCAAACAGTATCAAACAAGCAAATTATTAATTAATCAATATTATATTAATATTTTTCATTTTTGAAAATATGTCAGTAGCAATCACAAATTCGCGATAGAACAAAATAATTGGTGTTGACTTGGTAATAATTAATATAATCTATATATCGATTTTGAATATTATAATTATAACAAAATGTTATACTAAAAATGCCCAATTTTCAGTCTTAAAAAACATGGGGGGGGGGGAAAAAATAAGCAAGTTTGACAGAAGCAGAGAGCATATGGAAACAATTATCAAGATAACCTAATACAGAACCTTAGCTATTATTTGCAATATGAACACAATAGGTCAAATTCAATTGCACGACAACTGATATAAATAGTTAAAAATATATAAAAATAAGAGTTGTAAAGAATTTTCAATTATCACTATATAGCACACACATGTAAACCTTTGAATAGGAATAAGCTTATATTTTAAGAATAACTAAGTTATGTACATATATGTTGTAAATGAATCTGTACATACACAATTTTATGTACAAATATAAGAATGTGCGTTTCATAAAAATTATACAATATATAATATTTACATTTATATAAAAATTGATTTATAAAAAGAACTACATGATAATTTTTGGTTCGGGTACAGATAAAGCAATTGACTTATGAGGCAAAACTTGTCCTCCATTTATATAAAGTTCGTCTTGGACTATAACATCTTCGCCGAGCACTGTGCATCCTTCCATCCTTACCCAGCGGCCGACAACGCAGCGCCATCCAACTATACAGCCATCCAGCCATGCATGAGATTTAATAACTGCACCTCTCAATATTGTGCTTCTCTTAATACATGCTCCTAAAAGTTTATAAAGTATTATAAAGACGAAGTAAACTTTTAAAACTTCAAGTTTTGTGTTATGCCTTACCATCTTCAATAACGACGTCAGGACCAATCGTGACGTTAGGACCGATTCTACAACCGTTACCTATGCGAGCTAACGGATGGACTAAGACATTACCGACAATTTCACGACCGGTATGTAAATGTTCCGGTTTTTTCTGTCTTAAATTCGTCAAATACAGACACATACCTAAAATATATTTCAGTTGTAACTATTTGCAATCATATTTTTATAAATATATATATATATATATACCAGTTAAGAAATCTTTCGGTTGACCGACATCCATCCAGAACCCTTGTAGCTCCATGGCGTATAATTGACCTTCTTGCGACATAAAAGGAAATATCTCTTTTTCAATCGACGTAGGTCTAAGTTCTATGCGAGATAGCACCGATGGATTCAAAATGTACATCCCTTATAGAAAATTAGAATCTTAAAACACATGTAATTCTCTTATAAATTAAAATGAGTAATTGTATACGTACCTGCGTTAATTTTGTTTGAAACAAATTCTTGAGGTTTTTCAATGAAACTCTGAATCTCTCCGTTGTCTTTATATAACACGACACCGTATTTAGACGGTTCTTCTACTTTAGTCACGACAATCGTACCTTCCTATTAATCAGCTTATTAAATATAACAAATCATGAATAAAATCAAAATTAGACTATTACTAACTTTTCCATGGTTTTTGTGGAATTTTGCAAGCTCTTTGAAAGGAAAATCGCAAATGACGTCTGAATTCAATACGAAAAATGGTTCAGGACTTTCGAGTAAAATGTCGCGAGCTAAAGCTAAAGGCCCGGCTGTACCCAATGGCTCTGTTTCGTGAGAATATATAAGTGATACCCCCAGTTTTGACGCTTCCGCACTAAGCTCTTTTTCCATTTCTTCGGCTCTATATGACACAGCTAAAATGACCTTAAATCATAAATACATACATAAAAGTTTATTGCTATTAAATAATATACAATCAAATACGTACTTGAGAAACTCCAGCTTCTATCAACGCTTCTATTTGATGCAAAAGTATGGGTTTGTTTGCAAATTCTACTAGAGGTTTTGGTCGACTCAAGGTGAGGGGACGTAGCCTAGTGCCGTATCCACCGACCAGAATCAAGGCTCTCATAGATCCCATTATTTTGTCCGTACCGCACATTTTATCTAAAAAGTACAAAGAACAGTGCTTGTAGTATGAAGTATGAGGCTTCCTTATGAAACGTAGCGTATATTTAATTATCTGTCACGTTGTCAATCATAGAATGCAATAAAAAATATCGTATAACTTACTCGATCGTGACTAATAAAAAAATAAACAAAATATCACTTCTATAATTGTAACGTCGACATACTTGTTTCAAAGCTGCTCGAAACAAACGAACTGATAAAAAAGAAGAGCGCAAGGCTGACGTAATGCACAAAAACTCGTCAAGTCGGCAGAAGCCGGCCGTTGATCGACACGTCACGTCTGTCACAGTAGTAAACACAGAAAACAACTTTGGCCATAACAACACAAAATGTATTTTTTTTAATTAGCAAGATAATTATTCAGTTAAAAATTGTATATTATTTTTATTAATACATATTTTTACGCAAGATATAATTAAACCACTTATGTGCGATTAGCATTGTTTTAAAGATAATAAAAAAAAAAATTTTTAAATTGTCAATTTAGAAAAATAGTAGTCCATAAAAAAAATCTGATTTTTTTACATTTTTACGCGCTGCTCAGCCGATAAATATTAAAACTTTCTTTAAAACAAAGCACTGCTTTTAAATTTTATGTTTTTGTTATAAAAATCACGAATATTATAATTTGTACGGTCTGATATATAGCTAATATAGCTCACGGGGCCGGTACGATAGTATTCAGCGCCCTTGGCACTGAAAAAACAAAGGTAAGATGGATTTTTTTTCTAAGAGAGCTAAAATAATGGTCATCATAAATTTTTATTTATAATTCATCTCGTAATTTTTTTTCCAAGAAGGATAGATCGCTACGAAAAGTAAAAAAAGAAAAGGTCGTCACGGAATATTTTGTTTAAAAACTATCTCAGATATTTTTTTTGCGGAGAATAAATTATTTTAAGAGCTAACAAAGGGTCATAAGCTGTACAAATATATTAAATTTTATGAAGGTGCATAATTTTTTCGAGGAATTGAGGATATACCGATACCGTGTTAAGTATAATAAAACGGCACCCCCATTTGGGGAAATTGGTGCCCCTTTTAAGACTGACACCCCATTGATTAATTATAATGGTCTTAATTTTGCTTGTTATTGCCGATACATCGGAGGACTGGCGTTTTTAGAGGTTATCTGCTGTTATTTGACATAAAAATGTTCAATACGCTTAATGCAATAAGAACTTCAGTTTCTTCAAATGTATTTTACCAACAAATCCGGGTTAGAACATTGCATTTATTTAACGTTCTTCACTATCAAAATTTCACTAACCTCAAAAATGTATATTTGATAGAAATTGTATACATAACTTTAATTCTTTTATTGTTTACAGACTACTTTCTTATTGAAACGTCATTATCCGTTACCATTACACAAAAAGATAGGAAAGAAGATAAAAATGAGACACCGATATTTTATTTATGATCTTGTGGAAGATACTGACCAAAAACCGAGTCAAACACTAAACATCATATTAACACAATATGCAGAGAGTGAGTGATCTTTTTAAATTTGCGCTTATAATACATTGCACCGTAAACTAGTAATTTATTTTTATAAATATAGAATATGGTGACATCGGTGACATTGTGGCTTTGAAGCCGTACTCTGCTTACAAGAACTTTTTGTTAACTGGCATGGGTATATATGACACACCAGAAAATAGAGAAAAATATAAACATATTGACGAAGCACAGAAGACAACATATTCATCGCCATACGTCAATCGGGTAATGTATTGGGTTAATAATTAATATGGAAATTATAATAATAAATTTAAATAAAAACAGGTTTTGGTAATATGGAACGTTATAATAATATTCGTCGTTGAATTTTTTTACTGAAAATGTTTTTTTATAAATCTAGGCTGGATTATATTAGACAGTATAGTTTAGCAAAAATTTTAATATTTTGTATAAAATAAATAATCATAAATATTAAAAATACCTTTATAGTGAAAGAAAATGTCTTAGAAATTAAATTTAAGCAAATCCTGTATTTAAACCATTTTAACCCTATACTTCTTTGATATCATGAGTCTATATATTGAGGTACAACAGTCGCCTTTTAAATTTGACATAATTATACCTTACTATATCATATTGAATTTGCTGATTTCAGTTAATGAAAAGCCTATCCAAAAAGATAATCTATGTCAAAATGAGTCCTAAAAATCCGTGGATCATCGAACCTTGGCACGTGAGGCTTGCATTTAGTAGAAGCTCAATCATCGTTCCAGACTCTGCAATAGAATTACCTGAAAACGAAATTAAAGGTCCAGACATGACACTTGAAACAAAGGAGTTTTATGTTGTTATTACGGTAAACTATCTATGGTTACAATTTAATAAAAATATTAATATAAGTTTAATTAAGATTATTTTCAATTTAAGATTAACCAACAAGAAAAGGTGAATGTGAGGTGTCGAATTCACCATTGTGATTTTGATAAAACCATGAAACCGATTCCCGAGGAACCCTGGAATATTGCACTGGAGCCTTTGTTTCCTGAACAAGCCGAGGTTCTCAAAGGAATTCCTCTTTGCGAAATATAGTCAATTGTAAATCTATTCGACATCATTATAATATTATTTAGTCATTATTAAAATTAGTTGATATTACAGTAGTGTTTTTATTTTTCAATAATTTACGGTTATGATAAAATATCTTGCAAAAACTAATGCAATCCATATCAAATTCGATTTGGAGTAAATGAGGGATCTACTCCATTTAATTTGACGTTAAAAATAAGTACATCCTGAAGTTTATGATGAGTATTGAGACATGTTTTTTTTGAGATAAAAGTAAAAAGTACAGTCGAAGCAAAGGAAACACCTTCACATTTCACCATTATGGCAGTGAATGTTCCACTTCTATTTTTAGGATGCTTAAGGAATCATTGTAATTGATTACATGGGTAAGGCAAGAGCAGGACTAAATTATTGTTTACCCTTGAGAGTAAATAAAGTTGAAAATCAAAGAAAAATCATAATAATTCTGTTAGAATCAAACGTTGCTTTCACAATTGCATCACCATCCTTCACTAGCATAATTACATCTAGAAGTCTTAAGGTTAAAAGTAAATATGAAGGCTATTAATTGTTAACTGTTAAAATTAAATAGATATTGTACATTATCATATCCTATTTATATGATTGGCGTTGTGCTTTTGTGTTCAAATTACAGGGGTATTTCGCTGTTGAATATGACATACACACACGTACAATTTATTTGTGAGACATTTAATGCCTTATTTCGAAACCGAAGTTCCTGATTATCAATGTAGCTTTAGGACAAGCTGATACATCATAAAACAATTCATAGAGATAACTTGGAAATATGGTATTGATAGTCATCATGGTTTTGTAGATTTCTGTCAAGCCTATGAAAAGCGTATATATACCCAAATACAGTAAACTTCGTACGTATCTGTTTTAGTAAGGTAAGTGTGTGTTCAATAAAAACTTTTAGAACCTTTCAGAACTTTGTTGCGAAAAATGATCCAGATAAACTAGCAAGTTTTGATGTTAATAATGATGACGACGTGAATAAAATTATAAAATCGAGTATAAGGTCCTTTAAATCTTAAAATATTCCAATGAAGTTTTAAATGTGGACCAAGTTTCGTTTGAAATCATTAACGTAGCGGCAGATCCTAAATACCTGGTATCGTTGCTCAGTATGTAATAGGGTATGTAAAAAAATAATAGAAACTTACTCTGGAAAAACACTAATATGGTACTAATTTACGTCTATGAAATTGCGTCGAATGAATTTATTGTGTAGAAATAATTATAATTGCTTCTAAAAATATTATTAATACCAATTTAGTTGTACACCGTTTAGTTGACAGTAGGTAAAAAAATATACCATTACGATTTTTATCATTTATGCGAAATAATTGCTTACAATGCTTCTCAAATTGTGTTTTGTATATTGTTGTCGTAAAACTATTACAGTTGAAATTTAAAAAAAATGATGAAGAATATGTGAGGATCGCCGATCATGCTAAAATTAGCCATCCTTGTATGCTAAAATTAGCTTCTGAAAAATGCGATCCATAAACATGCAAATCAAGATTCGGGTTTTATCATCGCAGCTTGCACACAAAGAACACAATAAGTCATTGTATAAGTAACACTACACTATATAAGGTCCGTTTAAGACGATGCAATTTAATTTTAATTGCACCCTTATAACTCGGTCCGACGACAAAAGAATAATATTTTGTCGACCGACCTCGAGAGTCAACTGATCATACGCTGCTCACCGATTTCAGAGTGAGACATGAAGACCTTATTTATATTCTCGTTAAGGTTTCTAGTTTACCCTCCCTCTCCCAATGCATAACCAAACCAATAAATATAATAATCAAATACTATTTCACCATCAACTATTTTTCGTGACCGGCATGTTCACACGTAGACAGATACAATGGCGCGGCACTAATCTAAGCGAATAACATCTAGGGTCATATTTTTACACTGTTCATATTTAAATATGACATATTAGAAATAGTATGTATTTAATTATTTTTTGAAATATTATTATAATTATTTTTTGTTCTTTCTTCTTTGTTGTTATTTACATGAAAATAAATAATTAAAAATAAATTTAGTATTTTAAGATTATCTTATAGAAATTTTTAAATTCGGAGTCAGAGTCGGACCTTGCGAAAAAGTCAGAGTCAGAAAAAAATTCCATCGACTCCTAATTATCACTTACCTTAGTTATAAATGAATATTACCTCATGGTCTCGACTACTTCATGTCTTTCGTCACCCCGACACGACACCTTGCAGACTGAATCAATGTTGCTAGCCAACGGTTCATGGAATCAATTAGATCTGTACTATGTGCTTTTCCCTCATTTTTCGTCACATATTCTTAATCCGGAAAGAAACTTTATTGAACTGACTTATAAATTATAAAAAACGTATCAAATGTGATCGAATTTAAAATAAAATACCATGAAATTAAAATTGATTTATTTTACAATATTAAAATTAACTATTTTAATACATTATTTTTTAACTGAAAAATCAAAATCGCTTTCTTGAGCACTCATCTCTTCTTTGTTTGAAAACGGCTCAACATCAGATTCGAGTATTTGAAGTGGTTTTATAGCTACACCATCGTTCGTCTGATTTTCATACGCTTGACCCTCGGACATATTATTAGTTTCTGAAACTTCAACGTTTTGATTTGTATTGAGCTCCGCCGAGTTTTCACTATATTCAACATTTTCATTATATTGCGTATCATATGTAACACTTGGATCATACTGATTTTGCTCTCCTTGATACTCTTGGTATTGTTGAGAATTTCCATCTTCATATGTAAAATTCTCAGTGTTTTCTGGATTAACAGCTGCATAAACGTTTTCTGGGTTTACAGCTTCATAATCGTTTTCTGGATTTACGGCGTCATAATTAAAGTTCTCAGTATTTTCTTGGATCGGTAATTCGGTATTATTATTGTTATTCTCATAATTTTCAGCATATTGAGGATTGTTTGGATCGTCATATTGTTGATATGGAACTTCTTCAGTGTTTTGATTATATTCTGTATTGTATTGATTTTGATCTTCGGCGTAAGGCTGGTAATTATTATACTCATTATAATTTTGAGTGTCATAGTTTGCTGTTTGATCGTAAGCTTGCTCGTTGTTTTGTGCATAATTAGGATCATATTCAGTTACATTATTATCGGCATATTCTTGAGGTTCACTTGTAATTTGATTATTATAGTTTTCATTATTTTGAGGATAATTTGGGTTATATTCGGTTACATTACTTTCTGAGTACTCTAGATTATGGTTTGCTTCTTCTTCTTTATAGTCCTCGTTTTGTTCATAGGTCTCATTGAATGGTTCAGAAGGTTCTCTTTTCATAAGTTGCTCTTCATTATCTTGTTCGTAAGTTTCGTGTACATTTTGCGCATTGATCGGATCGTATGGTACTTGTTCTTGAAGCTGTTCATCAACATTTTGATCGTATGTATCATTGATTTGTTCGTTAGATTGTTCATAAGCTTCATCTACATTTGGCGTTGTAATTGCTTCGTAATGTTCTTGTTCATCATTATTAGTTTCATTAGTTACTTCTTCTCGATGCGGAGGAATATCGAATGATTCAACATTTTGTTCATAAATCTGATTAATATTTTCTTGGTCTTCATAAGGTTCTTCTATTATTTTTTGATCGTTATTATCGCTCGGTTGATATTCTGGATCATCGCGATCATAAATATAATCTTCTGTTTTTCTATATTGTTGTTTCTCATCATACGGTTCATTGTCTTCATATTGTAAAGGATTTTCATAAGCCTGTTCTTCATATTTATCACTGCTTTCCATCTCAAGTATTTCTTTAACATCTTCGACATTTTCTATCTCACTTTCTACAATTTCTTTATTAACATTTATTACTATCCGCTCAACATTTTCATTAACAACCACATCCGTTTTCAATTGAATTTCATCAATAAATTCTTCCTTATGTTCTTCTATCTTCAATTTCGTTTCAATCAAGTCCTGCTTTTTACTATTTTCTTTGTGTTGCAGTTCAACTTTTTTGGGTAAATCTTTAATAACGTTATTTAAAGACTTAAGATTATCGTTTGCAGCTTCTTTTTGAATTTTATCGTCTACGATTACAGGCACTTCATCTTTACGCACATGGTCATAATCCGATTCTACGTCAATTTGTTTTTCTTCATCACATTTTTCGTGCTCACTTGAAATTTGATTTGAGTCGTCAATTTGTTGATCTAAATCTGTATCTGATATGCGCGATTCTTCTTCCGATTTGCTTAATTCGTTAATCACACTAGATACTGTTTCATATTTATCTAAGTTTTTAGCTTCATTGAAGTTTTTCAAGCTGTTCAAAATGGTTGTATTACTAAGGTTTACTTTATTGCTCTTAGTCAATAAATTGTCTTGCTCATCCTCTTTTGGTACGCTGTCGAAAGTTTTAGGATACTTTGTCTGATTTTTTGGTATCAACACAAATCTTCTCGATATTTCTTCAATAGCCTCTTCTAACGTTATATTTTTTATGAAGCACTGTGTTTGTTGTTGTTTTGGTATCATAGTGTTTTCTACGTTTTGTTGTCGGTGTTGACCATTTTCATAATTTTTATAAAAGTCGTTTTTTAAAATAGGAACGTCATTCACCGGTATATATCTATCATAGAAATTATTACGACTGTATGTAGCGATTGTATTAGGAATGGTGTTATAATGGTTTTTATATATACTCTGTAAATAAAAATTAAGCCAATCAATTATTCAATTTAATATAAAAAATATAATTATATAAACCTTTAACGATCTGATTCTGTCGGTTTTTGCTTGTAGAAAAGCTGCTTTTTTCTCAATATTTTCCAGTTTTGATAGTAACATAACATTCCTGTCTCTTCGTCTTTTATCGTCCATCTTTAATAAGTTTATGTGATTTTTACGGTAATGTCTGCTCTCTTTGGACTGCTGAAAAATAATACTTTTTAAATATAATATCAAAAGAATACATATGATTAATGTAAACTATTAAAATTAAACATAAAATAACAGCAATATAAATACATTTGAAAACACTATATTGACTGGTCAAAACAATCGTTGTTTTCAAATATGCATAATTTTAGAAAAACGTTCGTATGTGGTGAGCATCGGTATAATAATTGTGCTACCCACTGATTGCGATTTCTGAATAGAGAATAAATGGCATTGAAAAAATCAACAGAAGTACGTCAATAAATAGTATAAATTTACCGAAAGCGTTATGTCATATACATTATATTTGAAAGAGATTCAAATGAATTACTACCAAATATTATTGGTAAAATTAATTCTTAAATTGTTCTTCTTTAATATATCATTTAAAACACACAATAAGATTTTCTTTGCTTTTTAAAATAGTACTATAATTATATATGTAAACAAAGCCTTACATTTAATATTTTGATTTCAAAACAGTGTTCCTAAATATTTGATTTAATTATATAAATATTGCTTTAATTAACTTAAACAAATACTCTGATATTTGTTTAATTACTATATTGTACTAAATATGTAGATCAAAATAAATTTAAAAGCATTAAAGTTAAAGTAAAAGCGTAAAATATGCAAGTTTAGTATTTATAGGTACTAAGTTACTTTTATATACATAATACATATGTAGTATGTAACCAGTGTTTCGCACCAGTGCCTTTTTCACACTCTGATGTGTTCCATTCCCCAAATAATAAATTCAACACATTATTAACCCTATTATTTTTAACCCCTGGATACTAAAAATCACTAGATTACATATATTTTTTATATGTATGTGTATACATATGCAGTATATCAAAAATCTTATAATATTTCATATACAAAAACATAAATACAAAACATATTTTTAATGCGCCATTTTAAAAACGTAACCTATGTAAATACATACCATTGTTGTTGTTTTCAAATGATCACTCGATCAACGATAAACGACACTGTTTTGGAAATTGCGCACAGCATATACATAATAGGACAAAAAATCGGTAATTTTATGATCAAAGCTCGTTCGTGCATTCGTCTACTGCGAAAGTCAGAAAACTACTAAACAACTTCCAAACCTTCGCAACCCCAATAAAGACCCCTTTATTATCGTGAATAACGTTGTTAGGTCGCGGAACGAATTGTAGTCGGTTCGATAAGGCATACACACACGTTTTCATAAAAAGTTACAAATTTTTTTTTGTGAAACTTGAATTATTGTAAGAATCTGGTAAAATATTATTTTGTATTTGGGAGATCGGAATTAATGATTATTATATAAATAAAATTCCGATCGATCATCATAAATAAGGTTTTCCTCGAGTTTCCTAATATTACGGATGAATAAACGGAGCTAGGTCGTGCACAATGACTATTCATCAATTGATTGTAACTTATAATCGTGGTTTTATTTTTTTTAATAGATAGCACTGGCTTACAGAATTTTATTTTATTTTAGTGTTTAATTCACTTATTGTTAACAATATCATGATGGTTGAATTAATAAATTATGATAAAATTTATCATAGTTATAATTAGATATCAAAAGTCCATTTCTACGCGAACGGAGTGTAACACTCTCACCTATATATCGACCCAAATTAAAATCAATATATGTACACAAATAGGTCATTTTAATATCTTGTCCCTGATGAATTGTAAAATATGGGTTGTTTTTTACAACACAATACAACGAAATTTATTAGCTCGAGCTTATTTTATATTTGTTTGTTTTATTTTTATTTGCACTAATTAAACAATATATTAGATTTTACCAAATTGACGTACTTGGTTTAAAATGATTTCTAATTTATAGTTCGTAATAATATGTTATTTTGTACATTTCATAACTTTGCGTGTTTATTGAAACCGATCAATAAGAGTTGTTCTTTTCGCGATTAAATGTTCTTTTCATTAAACGTATTAATGAATCGTGTAAATATTAACAATATGAGTGAACACATGTATGTATATATTTATACATATTTAATAAATTAAAATTCATTGACCTGTTATTGCGGTAATACACAATAATAAAACATACATAAACCAAGAACTTAAAGTAATTAAGTAAGTTTAGATCTGACTCGCTATATATTCTATCCTTTAACTTAACAGTGAATGAAACTTTATATGCGTGACTTTATACTTTCTAAAAATATTTTAATTTAAATATTTAATTTAAATTATTTTTCATTATGCACTTACTATTTTTAAATTTCATAATTAATTTAATCCTATACAATATCTAAAATTTATATAAATAATATGTATATATGTAAATATACAGTAATAATATATTCATAAAATATTATAAAGTTATATAAATCTGAGTTTTGTCAAATATATGAAACATTTTTAATTATTTTTAATTTCTTCAAAGATTGAGAAATTCGCCCTTCGAAGATAGGATGTGCAAGGTCGTACCTGTTTGTGCCAATGTAACGTTAAGTAGGTTCATAAAGGTTGCCCAGTTTGTATGGATATAATAAAATATACGGTAACTATCGTTTTGCGTGCAGATCGTTTGAGAAATAAATTTTTCTCTGCTCAATTCGCTGCTTTTCAAATATCATTTTGCATATTAAAAATAATGAAGCGTTGTTGGTGTAATTCGAACAAGAAAGGCAGAAAATGAACCGAGCCGGAATAAACTTCTTACTCTTTTCTTTATCATCTATATTTGGTAAAGTTATTTGGGTACTATTGATTTCGTTTCAGTTGGCAGAACCTTTTATGTTTTACTTTTAAGACGAAATGTCAAATCAGTATTGTGCAGTATTCATTATTTTATTAAAAAAGTTCATTATACATATGTATTCTTATTTTTTTGTGAGCCGCATTTCAACGCGCCTGAGACTTTTGACAGTGATGAATGATTGAAAGAAAGTCGTAATGAAACCCGACATTAACTTGTAATTATTTATAAATACATACATTAAATATTTGTACAGCACTTATTACTTTATTGGTATAAGTAATATAAGATGTTTCACTACAGTTTCTTACACACAAAGACAAGTCTAACACGCATGCGCATGCACGAGCATAATACATGGTTGTTGCTATAGACTTTAAGTAACTTTTTTGTTAATAACATTTGTATTAACAAATCAATGATTTGATTCTTAAAAATAAACTGAAATTTAATTCTTTCAAAAGCGGAAGTTTCCCACTCGTTGTTAAGCGGCTTCCATAAAGGTCACATGTTTATGGGGGGATAAAAAATAGTGATTAACTGAGTATTTGTGCGAGAAAAGAAGAGACGTGAAGCGCCGATCTACGGGGTGCCAGTGCTGCTAGTCATTGCTCTAGATATGTCAGCGGTATCTCTCTATACAGTACACTCCCTAGCAGTTTAATTTCTAAATTCTACTAGGACGAAAGAATACATTGCCGGTACGTTCATTTTACTTTTACTATTTTTGTTTAGTCCGTTGTTGTTGCAGTCATAGAGGCTCGTAGCGTGGTCGAGTGAGGCTTTAGGTGTTTGTGGCTATGATGCGTGGTGAGCCGACATGAGAATGGTGTCATGAGGGCATTGGTGTGGCAGTTACGGCGTTACTTAAGAAATGTCGATAAGAACGATATTATTTTATGAAGATTTTTAGCGAACGGATGGCGTCGGGTGGCAATTATATAGATTGAGCCGCTGCAGTAGTAATTTTATTAACAACTTTATAATAGTTTACAAATTATGTTACATAATAATATAGGCGAGTGAATGGTGGACGAGGCACCACAGGTTGTTGTCTACCATCAAGGTCCACCAAAATAATCTGCTGTCCTTCGCTGTTGTCACGTCAGTGCTACCAGAGTACTGCCAAGTGTTGGCCATAATAAATGAATAAATAAATAGATAAATAGAGCCTCATAGATTTTTTATTTTTTGTTGCAAAAAATAGTGTACATTTGTATAAATATATCATTTTATATCCCATAACCCCATTTTATATTGTGAATGCGTGTGAAAATAATCTGTATTAGTTTTTTTTGTTATGGCAATAATTGTATTTTTGACAGTTGCATTCGAACCGCGGGAATGTGGGGTAATCAGCTGTGGTCTGCAAAACAAAATCGTGATGGATTCGAAGGAACACGTATTATGGAAGCTGTACTGCTGTACTTCGAAGATAATCTTACCGTTGCTGAAATTGGTTATTATATTTGTTGCACAATAATAAATTGCGACGTACATAGAATCAAAAATATAGTTTTAAAATTTTGTTATTAATACTCATTTATATTTTATAGTAGATTAGTCTAGTCTATATAGTCTATATTGATAATGAAAGTGATTTTTTACTTTAGTACCTAATTGGTTCCTGAAATGTGTATAGTAATTATAAGTATAAAAGTAAAGCAATGTGCAAAGCCTTGGAGAATACTTTAATAAAAATGTTTTGTAATAATGCGTATTGGTATATGTTATTTTACTTATAAATTTATCAAAAGATAATTTTTTTTTATTTATTGATAAAGAACATTTTTTTATTTCTTTTATTTCCCTTTGTACTCGAAGTATATATTCTCCAACGATATCACATAATTTTATGATAGTCTAAAATTGAATAAAAATCTAGCATTGAGATTCTTCTGTATTTATTTAAAAATTCTACCGTGCATCCATATATTAATTTTTTCATTATTCTTTTAGAGTCGGCTATATATAATTTATTTTCAAACGACTGTAAGTCTCAAAAGTCTTTTACTTTGATGGACTTTATAAAATCAGTATACACCGATAGTTCCTTTTCGACAGCCGTTTGTAACGCTTTTAAATTATTAGAAAAGCTATTGAAAAGCGTGTATAAAGTAAAATTTGATAATTACATAGATCAAATTGTGACTGTAAGTATGTTATGAATTTAATCATTTAATAATAATGAAAATACTAATGTATATAAATGTTTTAAGACATGTTTGAGTATATTACGCAGTGCATGCACTGCAAAAGTCAAAGAGAAGTGCATTCTTCCATTGAAAACCATCGTTGAAGGAAACTGGTCTGATTTCATACCTTCAATGGTTGACGTCTTGATAAATCATTTTGTTAAAAAAAATGGAAAACCTTCCGTAATGGCCAAAGAATACGATTTAATCGGAACTATATGTAAACTATATCCGGAGCTTGTTGCTGATAAAGCCGATATTATCGGAAAATCTTTACTTCAATTGATCGAAGATTGCGTAGATGGCAGAGTCAAGACTTCATCGTCTGAGTTGGAAGGATGTTTTATTGGTTTGTTAGGGTTTATGGATAAATTCTATGATCCATATATGTCCGATATCATATATAAAGGAGTGAAGTATTTTTCGAATCCGGGTGAACAGCATAAGAGAGTTCTTTCTAGAGGTAGATATAAAATAAAATATTTAAAAAATTGGGAAATCATAATATTTATGTTTAGGCGCTTTACAAATTATCACTGATTTTGGTCATCACCTATCTACACAATTATGCAGAGACTATCTTTATTGGCATCCGTTGTTAATAAAATGGATGAATCAGAATTATGCCGATGATAAAAAATCAGGATATACTGCGTTATTTTCTTATTATAAATGTGTTGGAACTACTATTGAAGAAGCCGGTAAATGCGATGATTCTTATCAAAAATTAAAGGTATACAATCGTTAAAATGATGTATTCTAATTCTTTATTAATTTTATTTTATAATTTTAGTATTTCATGGATTACTTTAAAATGATATTGGCTAGAAAATTCAATACCGACGAGGAGTCACTTTTAGAAAAGAATACTTATGAAATGAAATACGCATTGAAAGGCTTTACCGTTTTTGTGTCAACTTGTAAAAGTCTGTTCAAAGAAGACGAGGTTAAAGAAATATCAAAAATAATAACACAAAGAGCGCTATTGCTCTATCGTGATAACTATGTTGAAGATCATTCCATTTCAAAAGAGGCAAACGAAGAGTCGACTGAAAAAATCGAAAAAGTAATGACTGATTTCAATTATACATATACTATTATATTGTACTGATTATTACCTTATTTCTTTAGCTATGTAATCACATTGAAGCACTCTCCGTTGTTGGAATCAACGTAGATCGCAATTTGGAATCGTTGACTTGCATCTTAATAAGTGACTTTCCCAAATGTGCCAAGCACAGGCAGTTTATTGCTATCTATGCAATAAAAAAAGCACTGATGGTTGTTGATATTAAAGTAAGACATTAAAATAGCTAACGTTATATGCTATATAAATGAATATAAATATATATTATTTTTAGTTTGTTATAACTCATCTCATCAAAGAGAGTTGCAAATATTACATATCAAACTCTCTTTATTGCGATATGAATAATGATACACAATCACCTGTGTCATATTTAACATTTATTCCATTATGGAAAAGCATATTAGAAATAGGAAATTGGTTTTCTAGCATGTCGTTTCAAATTTATGACAAATTTATTGCAATCGTTTTGGAGATGCTACCTAATTTTGATCTCTCCGTTAAAATAACATCTAAGGTATATATAATTATTATTATTTGTATAGATTATGGTGCAATTTTAATACATACATATTTAATTTTTAGAACTTCATAGACGAAGAAGAAGATTTATTTGATTTGGAAGCATTTGAAATTCCCTTGTTTCCGTCTGAATACCGATTTTTTACAAACATTTGCGATCTTACCGCATCTGTTATTTCTTTTGAATGGACACACGAATGGTTTAAGAATTGGATCGATCCGTTTCTTTCATTGCTGCTGGAGGAGAGACGAAATTCTCCTCACGTTACAGGATATCTGAGACTGATAGAAGCTGCGTTTAAAGTTGTTAAAAATCCAGATTATATTAGCGATAATCTAACAGAGCCGTATGACATCGAATCTAAAATTGTTGAGTTGTTAAATGTATGTATTATATTCACTTTTATAGTCACTTTTAAACATGTCACATTTCAGATACATATTTTATTAGATTTTTTAACAATATAACTTTTGGTATAAATAAAATAAAATCAATTGCATTTTCTTAAACTGAAAAAACTCGATCTTTTTTATTGCATTTTTATTTTTGATTAAGTTACTGAATGATACATAGTATATGTTGCATTGATTTGAACTGATTTTTGGACTCTAGATTATCAAGAGCAGTCAGCAATTAAAAATCCTTTTAATACGTTCTCATACAAAAGGTTGTAAAAATTATTGTAGAAAAAGTCTTCTTTCGACTCTAATTTGCGCCACCTCTAATAAGCATGCATACTTCTCTTGGGTAGCGCTCTATAAAATAAATTATTGTGGCTGCTTTCTGATGGCGAATAAGAAGAAATATTGATTGAGTCACACAATTGCCTATTGTTTCGACGATTGCACAATACATTATGCTTAGTGGTAACAAACGGTTATAGAAGTTTTGGTTACAGTGTATGTCTGGACATTGCTTATGTTTGGCACTTGGGTATTCTAATATGCCAATTTCTCTCAAATGCTTTCTAATGGGGATAATGTAGAATCTCATTCAAAAGTAATTACAGTAGTTTACTATAATATTTTTTAAAATCATTTTAATCTAGTGACCAAAAATCAGATTTAAATAAATTATATATACTATATTTATGATAATCAATTATAAAATATTTTATGTAAGCAAACGTATAAAAAAATAATGCAAGTGTGATTCTACATTTTATTAAAGTTACATTTGCGGTATATGTTTAATATATTTGCGTTATATGTTATTTTGTAAAGGTGAGCTATAAAAAAAATTTCGATCTCTGGACCAATGTGATTTATTAATAAATTTATTGTGAATAATGTTATAACATTATTCAAATAATGTTATAACAATATCAAACAATTATAATTGTTATTAAAAACAGGGTCTTTCTGTATCTAACACAAGTGGAATCGTACAACTGAGAACTGCGTTGATATTTTTAAACATTCCACCACATTTGTTTTATGAAGATTTATTGAAAGAGACTTGTGAAGCTTTCAAAGTTATCTTAAAGATAGGTAAAAACGACCTTAATCTTGTTGGCAATGCTTTGGAATCGTTAGAAGAATGGAACGTATATATAGAAAGGGATGTTTTGCATCATCTATATAAAGAGGTATGCGTTTTAAAAAAGACTTGTTATCTTGTATCGTTAACACTATTACATTTTTAATTTCAGGTTTTACCCATTTTTAACGAATACTTGTGTTCTTCTGGCACTTACGATGATAACATATTGGAAAGTGATGAGAATAATAGAATTAAAACTAAAAAGCAAACCATTAAAGAAGGCATAAGTCCTCAATTGGCTTCTTTGCAACGTCGTATTGTTTTATTCATAAGTTGGTATTAAATCATTATTTAAAATATTTGTAATATTAATAATGTGTGCTTATTTAAAAAATAGGCAAAATGGACTCTTTGACGATTGAACCTCTGATTCGATTCAAGCCTACTGTTGAAGATGCATATGTAGAAGAAAAAAAATCTCTATACGTATCAGAACATATGAAAATTTCTCTACCGTGTCCTCAACAACAAAAATTAAATGTATCGACTTAACATGTATTATACATAATTATTGTTTTATTTACTTAGCTGTCAAATTATTTTAAAGGTGTATCTAGATTTGCTCTTACCGAGAATAATTGAACTGTCGTTATACAGCAGCAACAGAGACACAAGGCTCACGGCTTGTCAAACGCTGCATTCGTTCATATTGCTCATGTATGGAACTAGTGAGTACAATAAATCATAAATAGTTTTGAGAATCGAATATAATAAAAGACAAATTCCTGGCGAAATATATAATAATAAGCAATATAATTTTATGATTACTTCAACGATTTTCCGTTGGCTTGAAACATTCAAATAAATTTTTAAAATATGTTTATTTCAGCAATGATATCTTTCTTCTTAGACCATGTTAAAATCCTTCTGAGCCAAATTAATTGAGTATGAAAAATGGAAAATCGTTTAGATTAGCTATCTTATTAAAATGTATTAATTACTCCGATAATAATGGAAAGTCTTTTAAGTAATTAACATCTAAACAAGACTGCAATTTTGCTGTTTATGTTTTCACTCACACCTAACTTGCCAAGACATTGTACGATCCTATTGTTAATATGCTTTACTCTTAGCTTACTGATTTATTTTTTATTTTAGGCGTAACATTACCGCATTACCAAAAGAGTTCCATAGCGAATATGTACATAGAATTGTTCACTACTATGTTACACTTGGCCGCTGACGCTGATGAAAGTGTGTCACTCATGTTTTCTCCACTTCTCAAGCAATCTTGTCATTGGTTTTCAAATCCACAACACAGCCAATCCAATGAAGCTCGCTATTTCATTAATGTTTTATTGGTAAGAATATTTTATGAAATCAATTTATATTACTATCTAAACTTTTTTCTTATATATATATGTATATAGAAAGGATCTAGTCATTCGTCAGATAGCATAATCCGGGAGAGATCGTGTCAAGCCTTAAAAGAATTTATTTCATGGTCTGTTAAAAAATCAACTATAGAACAACTCAGATTGTTACCGTCTAACATATCTGATATAATTCGATCCGTTAGCCAAATGATGCTGTATCCTAATGGTTTGTAAAATGTTTGCCTTTAAAAGTATTTAATATAATTATACCCTATTAATATTTTCAGATAATGAAAGACGTGGTGGATATTTGATTTTCGATTGCGTTATATCACACTTATATACATTAGAATCAGCCGTCGATAAGTATCTTTTGGAGTTGCTGTACAGTGTTGTTAAAAGCATTGAAAATTCTATTGGAAGCGATAATTATACGGCTCACTTGAGCAATCCCCATATAGAGTTGGGCTTAAAAGTCTTGGATAAACTCTTAAGATGCCTGCAAAGAAAGTTTAATATTTTTAAAGCATCAAATAGTAACAGAAGAGTGCCTCAATGCTTCGGTAACGGAACGATGAAAGATATTCTTATCTGGTTGATGGCACAGGGAAGATGCATTTGCCAAAAAGTCACCAGAATGTGCCTTCTATCGTTTTTAACACTATCTTCACATAATATTGAATTAAAACAAATGATAATGAGTGACTTCCCGTCTTTGATTAAACATAATTTAGAATGGGAAATTGTTGATTTTGATGATCCAATTAATGATATGTCGATATTTATGACAAAATCATACAATTTTTATAAAACGATTGACAACTACGTTATAGTTTTGAGTAATAATATATTTAGTTGCGATACGATGATCTATTGTATTAAAGAATCAAATATTATTACCAATATAATTTCATATATAAATTTAATGAATTGTGATATAAAATCCATTAATCTGATTAATAAGCAGATCCAAAGAGAAACGTTTGAAAAAAATATGTATTTGATATCTTGGAAGATTTATGAATTCATAACATTTTTTTTGAAATTGGATATGATGCCATTTCCGACACTTTTGAGTGATACTGTTTTAAATTCTTTATCTGATTGGATATTGGATAAAAATAAAATCTTATTGATACATAAATACGCTGCTTTATATGATGGAATTGAAATGAAAGATGTCATAAAAGCTTTGAAGAAACATTCACCACAAAAGTTTGCCATTTATGAGGATATTCTTATAAATAAAATGAAGATTAATTTGTTGAATCAATTAAGTGTTATTAAAATTCCATATGATTCCAAAACAAAAGTTACCATAACGTCACTAAATCAACTTAGCAACATAATTACTTTGATTGATGAACCAAAAAGATTAAACGTGTATCAAGAATTTAAGTTTACTGATCTTTTAAACACATTGTTTGCTGAACTTTTTGACAGTGACCTAAATATAATATCTTTCAACATATCTGACTTAAATAATATGGGAATTATACTAAATTTTATTCTGGAATCTGAGAGTATTAGTCCAGTATCCGTCTTGAAGATATTATCTAAAGATGACAATGTTACAGATTCCAATTTAGAATATTCGCTCCCGAAAAAGTATTTAAATTACGGCGGATACTGTTTATATAGGTTTGATAAACAAATCATGAATCATATTTTGAAGCATTATAAAATATTTTTCAATGCTATAAAAGAAACAATATTGACTGATAATAAACTCAATTATATGTTATTGATCGAACAAATTTTAAAATATACATCTAAAGATTCCATAAATGAGAAACTTGATGTTGAGTATTATAAAAGTGTTACAGAACTATTTAATAGCGTAAGTACACTAACTGTTATTATTTTTGACTTAATATGTTTTATAAAAATTATAATTTATTATAGATTTGGCCTTACTTTACAAAATGGAATACGTTTGACGAATTAGTTCAGTTTTACACATTACTTGCTTTTACTCTACCAAATCCAATCAAATATATTGGTCCAAATATGAATAACTTAAATGCATGGTTAATAGAATCTTTTATTAGCAATGAAATGAATATTGAGAATAAAATTAAGTTGATTGTACTTTTACCGACAATCGCTGAAGCTGGGATGGGTGAATATTGGTATAGCCCAGATTTGAAGTAAGTGTGCCTTTATTTTTTAAATAAATAAAATATTTATAATATGAATAAACATATTTATGTAATAGAATTGGATTGGATAAAATACACGAAAGCTTACCCATAACATGTCATGAGTATAAACCATTCACAAAGGGCAGGTCTATTTATGTTAACATAATTAAAACGGTGCTAGAATGCATGGCAAATTCTGGATCCTATTACCTATTGGAATTCATAATAAAAACGTCAATTGGTAAGTCGTCTTATAATATTGTATAAGTTCTTTAGTTTTATTTTATATTGGATTGCAGTCGACGATGAACATATATGTGAAGAACATATTAAACACAAAATAAAATCATTGATGAAACGCTTAAGTAATGACGATCAACTATCGTTTTTATCAGAAGTCGCTAATTTATTAAATAGTGAAACTTTTACCGAAAAGATGTTGTTGAATCTGATGAAGAGATTCATGATTCCAATGTTACAGCATTCTACGATACCTGCTATTGAGGTTTGCTTATCAAAATTATATTTTATCGTAGTGTAACGTAATCAAATATATTTTTTCATTAGAAGTATTATGTTAAAAATATAACTTTAATATTCGAATCGATGGAGAAGGAAGTGACTAAGCAAACTTCACAGTTTTGGATTGATCGAATCATTGTCAGATGGATCATAGCTTATAATCTATTGGAGTTGATGTTCTTAAAGGTTTGAACTATTTGATATAGGTATAAACATAGTTGCATTTTTAATGTATATGATTCATTTTTAGATTAGTTTCTCAAAATTGGATTTGGTCGATTCGGAAATTGCACTGAGCGTTTATAAAGATCCGTCGCTTCCGAAGAACTTTGTTAAAGATATTTTTACAAAAGCGTTTCAGTTGAGAAGAGTGATCGTTCCAATAGAAACTGAAAAAACTAAGGAATTTTTAAGGTACAATACAAACATATTTTTTAACTAAGATAAAAAAATCTATTAAAATAATAATATTTTTTAATTATAGATTATCGCGATGCAGTGCATATAAATGTCTATATGCGATTATAACAGCGAGACCAAAAAATGAGTTGAAGTTCTATATGTTTCTTATTAACCACAAGATGCAGTCATCTCATAACATTTGGGAGGGTATAATTGATAAAGATAAGATCTACAACTTTCCTATAAAATCAAATAAGGTAATACTAACATTCCTCAATTTATTATGAATGTGTCTATCTTACATACTTATTTAAAATGTATTATCTGTTAAAGATTGCTAAGAATAAAAATCATTTCGTTCCGACAAAGCAAACTAAAACCTTCGGTAGCAGTATGGCCAACTTCGAAGAATCTTTTAGAGTGCTGAGTTCTTTTCAAGAAAGACCTGAAACGACCGACAAGATAGACAAAAGAAACAGCCTCTTGCACGCTACCCTCGCAGATAATTTGTCAAAGTTTGACTTTAACACTGCAATTATCAGAGATTCAAGTAGTTTAAATGTCAATGAACGTTTTAAGAACGTTGACGTTGTACACGCTTCATTAATATTGGAGGACGACGATTTGAATAATCATGAGTGCATGGCTACAGTTTGTCAGCTGATACATGACGTCTATGATGTGATTTCTTTGAATACAGACATCGAGAAGAGTCAGTCGAATAGTTCAATGTCGCAATCGGATACAAACAGTCAAGCTTGGGTTCAATGCATTGCCGATTTATTATGCGATACAAGTAGAGATAAGAATGTCAGAATGTTTTTGGCACAAGTAAGTTTAACATGAAATAAAAGATATAAATAGATTTCTTTACATATCTCCTTGATCAACAGCTTACTAATAAATACCCTACTTCTCACAAAGAAAGTCTGATTTTAATTTTTTGTAATAATTGTCAAGTAGTATACACATAAAATATTATTTATGCTTTTTATGCTGATGAGTAGTCCTTCTATTTAAACCTTAAACATTTCATTCAATATATTCTAGGACATATGTGGGTGACGTTCCGATAATGGTTCTAGAGGACCATTAGATCAACCTCTATAATAGTAAATACACATTTTTGAAATCCACACTTAAAATCGCGGCTATTATCCAGATTTTATTATTATAAGGAACTATTTTTACAAATTATATAATCATTTCATGTAATCCAGTGAAGTTTAATTTCTTCCAATATACCGCTAAGTACTAAAAAGCAAATAGTGACAATCTCCTGTTTCACTGGTGAACCCCATATATATCCTATATAAATATAAAGATTATGAATATAATTATTTTTAGGTGGTGGATAATGTTCGAGATGTTTTCGGACACTTTTCCAAGATAATGTTTCTACCCATTTTGTTGGTCATTCGTGATAGATGCACAAGCTCTTTTACTGCAATAAATCACCTCGATTTCTGTCTTGTAAGTTATTAAATATTAATTAATGAAGCACTAGATGTTTAAAATGAAAATGCTTTCAGTTATCACTTCTACTGTCTTGGAAAGATGTTATACCTGAATCTGAAAATGAAATCATGGCAGCATCTTCTGTGTTGCAGTTTGTCGTTAACGAAATCAGTCCTTCATTGGGAGCTGAAGTTTTTAAGCATTGCTTGGAATTGCTCCACAAAATCTTGTTGATTTGGGGCAAAAAAATAATAATGCCTCACGATCTGTTGATTGAAAAAGTAGAAAGTCAACCTGAACATAAGAAAGCAGGGATTCAAATAGCCGCTGCTGTTTTGATTAACGATATAAAGCCGTGGGATAATAGGACTTATGATAAATTCCAGAGTTGTGTCTTATCAGTTTTGAAATCGGCAGATAAAACACTTTATAAGCCGACAGCTGAAGTGATCGGATTGATGTTGAAGTTTTTCAATAACAATGAAACGACTGAAGATAAAGATAAATTTAATAGGAGCGTTCTTGCATCGTTGAATTCAATGTTTGTCGAAAAGAATCAGGAGAAGTTTATTATATGCCTTCACCATGTACAGAAGCATCATTTTGGTATTTGCGACGATTCAATGCTATCAAAGGTTACATATCTGGTTGAGAAGTTTCCGGCTGAACAGAGAAAATTTTGCTTTAACATATTTCTAAAATCAATGGACGTTATCGGCGATAAATCTCTGTATAGTGAATTGGCTTTGTTGTGTGTCGAAGATCTTTTGAAAGATAGAAGATTACGCATTTATATATTGCACATTGTTAATAAGGCGATTGATCGTTTAAAGATTGCGCAGATTGATTCGTTGTTTAAAAATATTGATTATTTATGCGAATTGTCAATCAACAATGATAAAAATTGCAGAATGATTGTTTATGAGATATTGATAAAGATTTACGATGGTTAGCATTTCTTAATTTTACTGGTTTAAGTATTGTTAAAAAAGTTTTTAACGATGTGTATTCTGTTATATATTCAGTGTATAAGGAGAAAAACGAAGTACAAAGTGTATCAGGATCAAATATTCTGCAGAAAAAGAGACAATGTGAAGATTCTAATGATGGATCAACAATGATATCTGAGGATAATAATTGTAAAAAAATAACTGCCATAAAATGTGCACTTCTTAACGGATTAGATGACGAAGATGTGCAGTTGAAGAATCGAGTTTTACAATTTTGGAATGATCAGTTTTCACAAAATTTACAAGATAGGTTAGATTGTTTTAAGATATGATTTTAAATGTTGTGCTTACAATGCGTAATTATTACAGATGGATAAACTCTATTTCTGGCCTTTTATCTGGTTATACTGGTGACACAATTCCCTTGGGAAAAGTAATTAAAATACTATTAAACGTTTGCTGTGAAACGCCCGACTATCAAAATACAAAAATCTTTGATAATCCTTTGGAGGATTGCGTTCATTACAATTACGAGTAAAACCACAAATGTTATATTTACTTTAAGATAATATTTTATTAATATATTTCACAATTAACAGTTGGAAAGTAAACGCTAATAAGAAAAATCATTCTTTATTACCTCTATATGCCGAAACGCTGAACTCACAGTTATTGATGTCAAGCGTTCTTGAACAAAACAATAGCAGCAGGCCAATCAATACACATGACATTACAACTTTACAGTCAATCGAGTTGAGAATGAGTCAGAAGCCGTTCTACAAAGCAGAAGAAACTTTCTTGAAGAATACTCTTGAGAGTTTCAGCGAAACTTGTATCGATAATGACAGGTGTGGTAATAGTGGTCATTGGGTGATTCTTGTAATGTTATTAATAATTATTATTTATTTTTATTACATAGCATAAGCACTAAGACAAAGGCTTCAAAATTGAATACAACAATTGATGGGTTTAATCTTACAATTGACAATTCTTTACTGTTCACTACAGAACCTGAATTTGTGCATCGACAAACCTATAAAACATTATCAAGGTATGATATTTTTAAGAATAAGTTAATAAAAAAAATTATCTTCTTTTTAGCTATAATCAGATTTTAAATGCCATTTGTAGTTTGCATCTTTTCTTTCTCCAACTTGATCCATCTAGTCCTCGCGATGTATAAATGCTGGTTATTTTTTTATACTACATCAGCTGTCCCAGCTTACAAATAAAAATAGCATAGTATCCATTTAAATATCAATCTAAAAGTAATAATAAAAATATATTTTGCGTGTTGAGAGTGACATCATCGCGCTGCATACAAACTATATTGCTTTTTTTATGTATGACTTTTTATAATGTGTAAAATAATTCTGCATCCGTTATATCGCATTCGTTAATATAATACTTAATCATTGTCGATGTTCATCTGTTAACAAATTTAGGTGTTTCGGATGCTCCGGTTGTGATATTGTGATATAGTGACATTGCAGTTGTGATATTGTGATATAGTGACATTGCTTGGTTGGATATGAATGTCTTCATATCCAACCAAGTTCGATTGCACTTTTTTTGGTGGATCCAAATTTCTCAGCATTGTATTTAGTTACATACTTACTCAGATAACTGGTAGCTTTTGTTAAAGTAATATAAACATGCTGCAATTGACATTATCTCTTGAATTTAAAAATTTAAATGCAATTACATATATGTATGTATATTATATAATGCTTTTATGTTTTATTAAAAATAAATATTTTTGCTTATAGACAAAGTAAGAATGCACAATCTGTCGATAGTGATATACAAACTAAACTAAGGAAAAAATTCATCGCCAACAAAAATCAAGAAATCATCAAATATTCTGGAATATGTGAGCTCTATAAATCCGATCAAGTTCTTATGCACTTTTACTTTAATTCCATTTCAATTCATAGATGCCAGCAAACAGAAAATATTGGAAGAAAAACGATTGGGGAAAAAATCTATCGAATCTTTCAAGCAATTCAAGGATGGCGATTATCCAGACATTCAAATAAACCTTTCGGACATTCTCAATCCGATTCTTGAGCTCATATCGGTAATAATAAATGTGTTTATTATTTTTTTGTGTATTTAACGATGGCGATTTTTTTCAGCGTGATGTTATACTCGCTAAAGACTTTTTTGTAATACTTTTCAATTCAATATGCAGTCAAATCGGAGAATCTAATCACGTTAAAGACTTTAAAATCGCCGCTTCCGATGTTACTTTGAATCTATTGAAAAGTGAAGCCTATGCTGCGCCACAGACTCCGTTAGTAATGGCGCTGTTGCAAGTTTGTCGGTTGTCACTGAGCAAATGTTGTAAGATTGACAACTTTAATGATGTAATCAATAATATTTCTAAACAATGCGGTATTGAGTGGTTAGGTAAATTGATTTTGGAAGAGAAAGAAATCTATTTTTCAGAAGAAATTAGCAAAAATGTTGCAAAAAGGTATTATTTACTAACTATATAATAAATATATATATATAATACTAATTCTAGTTGTCACATTTATTAATTTATCATATAAATGTATATTTTATTAATATGAGTATTTATTTAGAATAAAATTAGATGAGCCAATCGTCGATAGTAGTGAATTAGTAAAAGAATACAATGATAAAATTTATAATCTTGCAACTTTGGGTAATTGGCTGGAAATTAACAAAATATTTGCTCAAAGTTCAGTCGATGAGCATCTTGATGATGTATATAAATTAAAATATACTGAAGGTAATTTTTAATATTATTGTCACTCCAATTATATTTTGAAGATATTTCGACTAAACTATAAATGTTATTTTATAGAGTATTTTGAAAGCTTTGCTGTGTTGTCAAACTGGGATGAATTTGTGAACTGTATCAAATTCCAATTTTCTCCCGATAATATCGACGAGAACATGGATGATTCTTCATATACCTTCGACTATGATAATTTATGGAAAAAACCATGGATGAAGAATACACTACTGCCTCTAATGTTTGACGCTAATATACACATATGTAATAGCAGTATCCTAATTGACGGGACTTCTAAATTTCACAAGAAATTTAAAGTTGGAGTAAAACAAAGGATTGAGGATTTTGATTCAACTGTCAATAATTGGATGGGTAAGTCTTTAAAAATATTACTCTTGTTCAAAAATAATAATAATTTAATTCATATTTTTAGAAAATCCAGAAAAGAAACAGTTTCTTAACACAAATTTATCGTCAAAGATCGGTTTGTGGAAATCTGTGATTAAACCCATTGATAGCTCTTTAAACTTTATAAACATGGGTATTGAATCGGCAAGAAGTAAATGGATGCAAGAAAATGTCTTCAATAAGAGCAGCACTTTGAACTTTAATATAATCCGTAAGAACGACATTAAAAATACAGTGCTTAATACGATGCAGATGGTGAGATTATATTAATCAAGGTATTTAATTTAACCATCATTGATAATATTATACATTTTTAGTTAGGCGAGGTATGCAGTGTGCTCGAATCACCCATTTTTTATGGAACTCCATCTCGTTTTAGTGTCGACAAACTTAAAACGACTATTAAAAATTGGAGATATTGTGTACCTGGAAATGCTGATAATACTACAATTTGGGATTTAAGATTAGCGTGCAGGTATTTTAATTATGTAATCAATGGTTATTTACAAAGTTACATAATTTTTATTTTATAATTTTTTCCATCTATAAACATCTTCCACCACTAACCACTTTCTCGAGGGTTTTGAGGGCTATTCAAAACTGATGGTCAACTACATTTTAAATAAACTGCTCAATTTTCTTAGCAACCATTGCTTTGTTTCCAAGTTATTAATCTTTTTAATTGGCCCAAGTTTTTGAGAAAATTTAATAGAAATTGTCTGCCTAATGCGTTTGCCTATTTTGTCTGAAACACAAAAGCAACAAATACATGATACCATGCTTATTATGACTTATAGTTTGAAATGTGGCTGAAATATGAATCAGATATGTAATACGAAGGTATAGCAGTAGCTTAAAATGGCCCCTACATTTGCAACATGCACTAAAGTAGAGCAGCATGCTGTCATTCATGTTTTAAGTAGTGAAGGGTTGAAATTAGGCATTCTGATTTATCGATGATTTTTATTTCACGAGAAATGAGAATTCTCGACTTCACTTCTCAAATTTCTCGAGAAATTTTGATGAATGAAAAAATGTATGTAATACAGTCAAGTATTGCAGATATTTTATTACATATTATTCTTAAAATAACCCTTTGAAAAACACATACTATCTAAAATATAACCAAACATCCTCGTTCTTTTTTCTGTTAAAAAAATTTCGGCTGTGGAAAATTTTTTCTCGTTTTTCACATATATTTAACTTGATATTATTGATTAATAAAAGTTTCTGTACATTAAAGGTCTATATTGTCAACAAAAATTCAGAAAAACATTAAAACATGTATGACTGATTGTGATGAAGAAAGTAACGTTTTAATTAACGACTTAGCTAAAACACAAAGATTTGCTGAGCTGTGTTTGGTGAAAAGAGCAATTCAATGCTTGAATTATCCATGTGCTGAAAAATACATCAAGAAGCATTCAGAGTATACATTTTATAATACTTTTAACATATATATTATATATGTATATATGCATTATATATTCAAATTATATTTATAATATATACAGGTATCTCGGTAAAGACGAGGAGATGCCATGGGGACTGGAATTAGCAAAGATGCTTAAATTGAAAGCTGCGTGTGAAGTTGATATTAAGGATAAACTAAATTCTACTGTCCAATCTTGGAAGACGGGAGGTAGACATGAGTTTAATTAATCATTGAAACTACACTATCGGTATTATTACTATATGTATTTTTAATTTATCTGCAGAGCAAGTGAGAATATCTTTTACAGTCGACGATGATTGGACATCTTATCATGGCCTTTTAATGAATGCTGCTCAAACGTCTTTAGATGTGTGCATTATTTTCAATAATAATAAACATCTAGATAACATAGATATGACAGATGTCAACGAAAATCTAATTAAGATTGTTGCTGAAGGAAAGCTATTTGAAGGATCTATTGCAAGCACCAGTATGTTATAATACATTAATTTATAATTTTATATACTAATTTTTTTATACATATATACTCTTTGATTATCTAGTGATGAATCCTCAAAGATTAATTACAGCACTCGTTAAATATGGAGAAATATTTCTACGCAAAGCGATTGACATAGCCGAAGAACATATGAAAAACGATAGTCTTGTGACTGATTTATCATACAGAAATAATTCTGTTAATTGTATATCAAACACTTACATGGAAGTAGCTAAACATTGTAAAAGGGTCAATGATATGTTGAATAAAACCGAAGACTTCGATGTGACGCCAAATTTGGTATTGGGAATTTTGCGAGCAATGAAGTTTGGAAACAATGAAGCGCAAAAAATGTTTCCAATGCTGCTCGTCATATTCGAAAACTTGCCTGATAATCATGCAGCTTTTGAGATTTTCAAAAGAGAGGCGATGGAAATATGCACTTGGATGTTTGTGCCATGGGTGTCCCAATTGTTGGCTCATCTGCCGATGCTGAAGAACATATTGCTTGATTTAGTTTTAAGGATCTCTGATAAATACCCTCAAAGCGTCATGCATCCGTATAGAGTATCGAAAAGAATGTGGAAAACTCAATCCAACGCCATGGATAATATCATCAATCAGCTGGATTATAAACTGGAAGATTCAAACACAGAAAATCTTGTTATGGCTTTAGGGTCAGTTTGTGACCCATGTGTATTGTTAAAAACACATTTAGAAAATATTATAAAACACTCAGAAGAAAATGGTAATGATATAATATTTTCAATATTACATTCAGACCAAAATTTAGGGCACTAAAATAAATCTGTTTTATCTTAAAAGTTTGACTTTTAAATTTGGCTTTAATTACAGCTGAAACTTTTTTAGCCATACTAATGTAGATGGACGGAGATAGTTTTTTCGTCCATATTTACATTTTTTCTTATAGATCAAGTTTTAGCTGTGCTGTGTAACTTTTTAAAAACTAGATTACAATCGATGTATTTGCTGACCTAATGAAAGGAATCCAATTGAATGGATTCCAACACTTCCACCCTAAAGTTTGATTGTTATAGTCAATGCTGTATATATTATACTTTCTACTTGTTTTGATTTTTAGATAGGACAGCGTGGGATAGGGCGTTCAGTGATTTATTTGAAGAATTATATCCTGAGTTACGCAATAGTTCTATTGGAATGATAAGAGGATCTATCTTCAAGAAAATAGATACCTACAAAGCAACATTAGAACAGATACGCAAAGGTATATGATTAGACGATATTGTATATTATATAAATAATATACAGTATTATCTGTTATTTTAAGAATAAATATTATTATTTTAATATTATTTATTAACTAGATGCAGCGAAAGGTTCTATAGCAGATGGCCGTAAAAAACTGATTGAATTTTACACCAGTAACCAAATAGATAAGAAGTCTATCAAATCTGGTATCAAAAGTCTCGAAGAATTTAGTCCTTATTTAACGTCATTCGGTGAGAATGATATGAGTTTGGTTCATGTTTTTGGACAATATGGTCAATTGAATAATATATCACCAGCGCTACATAAATATATAACAATTTCAAAGTTCGAGAGCGAGGTGAGCTTATAAGATATTTACGATCATTATCGATTTCTCCGATGGTGAATTATCGTTTAATTTTTAGGTTATGGTTATTGGATCTTTGCGAAAACCGATTCGGTTGAGTATTATAGGATCGGATGGAAAGAAGTACATGTTTTTAATGAAGAGAGGCGAAGATCTCAGACAGGATGAAAGAATTCAACAGCTGTTTAGTTTGATGAGCGATTATTTGCACGCATTTGAAATGAACATCAGTTCTTATAAAGTAATGGTTTTCATGATGCTTTCAAGAGATATATGGGAGTGAGTCAAATGACAAGGCGCTGCTTTACTTTGAAGCATATTAAGCTACTGTTGTTCCTTCGTTTGAATTTTTATTGCATTTGAATGGTTTTAATTTGACTCACCTTTGTATATACATATGTATTCTCTTTTAATCATTTTATTTATAGTCCAAACATCTTCACAATGAAGTGTTTTTGTTGCTGCTTCACGTATCAGTATATAAAAGTAGAGCGGGACAAAAGTATGCACTAGTTTATGATACTGTAAATCACCCTTCTGAATTTATGCAGACTGACTAATTACATCTGTAGTGCACTCTTTTACCCCTCTGTTTTTTGCAGCAACTGCTTGTGATATTTTTGGTTTTGCTTGTCGTTCTTTTAATCATTTTGTTAATTTAATAAAATATGTTTTTAAGGTTATACCGTTATCGTCGGACTTCGGAATTATTCAATGGGTCACAAATTGTAACACGTTAAAAGAAATTCTTTTAAGATATGATGCACAAACTAAAGGTAAATCTTAATATTTATTAATACGCTTACATTATAGTCTATAATAATTTATATATTTTTAAATATATAGATCTCATAACGAGACTAGGGTTGGAAAGAAACGAATACCTTTCACATGTGCCTGGTAATGATATAAAAACTAAATATAGTAATATGGCGGCAGATTTAGACAGTTCCATATCTGTTTACAAAGATTTTGTAAACAGAGTACCGAAATATCTCTTGCGGTAATACATCTTGATGCAATAATGATTTGTCAATAAATCAAATCACTATAAATTAATAAATTTCTGTTTTAGTGAATGCTTATCAAAAATAGCGGTATCACCAGAGAATTTTGTATTTATGAAAAATAATTATATGAAGTCTCTGGCGCCTCTGAGTGTTTCTCACTGGATTTTAGGTATATAATTATCTATTATTAGATACAGCAGAATATCTTATAATTTATTGCTTTAAAAAAAGGAATCGGTGATCGTCATATGTCAAATTGCTTATTATCTGTGAACACTGGAAATCTGATCGGAATCGATTTCGGTCATGCCTTTGGTACAGCCACACAATTTCTGTCCGTTCCTGAACTAATGCCTTTCCGATTTTCGCCTCAGTTGTTAAATGTATTAGCTCCTCACGGCTTCAAAGGTATGCATATTAAAAAACTGTAAATCTAATACGATAAAACAAACTGATTTCATTATAATCCATTATAGGCGATTTAAGGCAGTTGATGATTGATGCTCTTCAGTGCTTTAGAAAAAACTCAACATTGTTGCTAGCAGTAATGGAAGTGTTCGCGTCCGAGCCGACCATGAATTGGATGCATCAAATATGTAAAAAAGATTCTAATGTGATGCCAAATGTTCAACCGAGTCAGTGGTTGCCGAATATAAAAGTAATAACCATCTTATAGCGTTGCATTATTCAATGTTTATTACTCCATACAACATTATTCAACTTAATTGTATTGATTTTAGATTGATCAGATCAAGAGAAAATTGGCAGGTATAATGCCTTTATTAATCACAATTGAGGATCTTAAAATGCAAACGCTGGAAAATCAAACTATTCAGCCTTATATATCGGCAGTGTGTGCCTCAAAAATGAATGGATTAAGCTCTAAAGATTTAGAACACTTAATAATAACCGAACAGGTTACAACTAATAAGTTATATGCAGTATTTTTCATTGCATTCAAATTAAATTTTGTGTACATATATATAATATGTTTCCAGGTCGATTGCCTCATAAGTCAGGCTACAAATGCAGGACTTTTATCTATCACATACCATGGATGGGAACCTTGGCTGTAAATCAATGTTATAATATTTCAATAAACATTTTGAATAGTATTTCTAACTATAAATGATTCATTGAAATATTTGACCATATATAATAATTTTGTATCTCCGATTGTCAAAAATTACCTGAACAATTTCATTGATTTTTTCACATTTGGTGTAAATTCAATCATTAATTGAAAAATATGTTGCAAAAATAAATTTATGATATTAGATAAACAATAATTAATATGCGCAGGATTAAAATAAATTTGTTTTAAAGTTGATAACTAGTAAATAAATAATGATAGTGATGAGTTCAGCTCTGTTTTCCGTAGCTTATAATCAGAGTAACAGTAGTATGTGATAAACTTTCGTTTATTATTTATAAATATAATTAACATTTTATTTATTTGCGTTTATTATTTTCAGTAAAAATTACAATATAAGATAAACATTTTTTAACGTTTGATGTAATGTTTTTTTTATGTTTTTTATTATTTTAAATTATATAAAAATTATTTTACTTTTAAATTCAATAAAGTGACATTTGTTTAATTGAGTATTATTTTTCTATAGTGTTGGACATTTATCTTATTTGCAGCAAACGGGTAAGTTACTAATTATTATAATACAATAATCATCTTTGTCGATTTTCTCTATTTCTTCCTCTCCTTCATGTAGTCGCAGTCTTTAGGCATAACGTTTTCTTTTAAAATTTATATTCATATAAAACAGCATTGAGAACATAATTTTTAATTATTTGTAAATTAAAATAAAATATTTTGGATGTATCTCGTGTTACGCGCGGTAGACTTATCGATTTTTTGTTTTCCCACGCCCACAAAATATTTCGGATATCAGTGAAAAGCATTCGGTAGCTCAGTGGTTAGAGTACTCGCTTCTAATTTCGCAAGGACTAACGATTTCATTTTTTTTCTTTATTGGAGTAATTTATTATTGTTAATTATAATTCGGATCTCATGGATGAATATCGATTTTTTTGCAAAAGGAATGAATTGTATAACTTATTATATATAGAATTTCCAAATATATTTTAGGGTTGGCATCTCAGCGTTGGCCTACTAACTTTTAACAAGACATATATAGGGAGTCCTTATAGTTAATTAGTTTAGGTAGGATAACTTGTTAAAGTGCATGCGATAGGTTCAAATTGAGATGTACAACTTTTTTCACTTCATACGTATAAAAAATTGTCATTGTTAATTTATTAGCTATTTTTCATCTTAATTTTCGAACATGGCAATCATACAATTTTAAGTGATCGATCAGAAATAAAATGAATAATATCAATTTACTCCGGACTCCCTCCACCAGCTAAGGAAGAAAAATAATAAAAAAATAGGCCAAGATTCTAACCTTCAATTTCAAATTTTAACAAATAATTCATTGGTGATGCTAACTAGCAGCGAGATAAATATCAACAGATGAAACGATTATGATTTTAATTTTCATAGAATAATTTCGTTCATCTTTTCAATATCACATGTTATGATTAGGTTATTCATTTTTGTTGACATTCGGTAAAGGACTACAATGGTGTCGCTTTAAAAAGTCACACGGAATACATACTTATTTTATTATAGGGGTTTAACCAGTATCCTGAAAATCTCTAATTGAATGAGCACACTTTTGAGTGTGTCAGTGATTTCATATACTTCGGAACCATGTTAATAGCTACAAATGATGTCAGCAAGGAGATCAAGAGACGAGTAATGTCAGCAAATAAATGCTATTTCTAATTAATAAAACAAATCAAATTAAATCGCGGACACTATCTCGTGGTACAAAAATATTGCTCTACAAAACGGTGAAACTAGTTCTGACATACGGTCAGAAATCTGGCACTTACCAGGGCTGACGAAAGGCTGCTTGACATATTCGAGAAGAAAGTGATCCGCAGGATATATGGCGCTATGTACGAGAGCAACGAGTGGCGTGTACGAAAAAATCGTGAGCCCTACAACCTCTTCCAAGAAGAGAGTGTCTCCATCTACATCAGATTTGGAAGACTCCATGAAAGAAGTTGGAAGAAATATATAATTATAAACGGTGAATGTTCGGTTTATATGAAATTTAAAAAATGGGATTGCGAAACTAACCTAACCGGCGAACGATTGATGATGGTCGATTTATATAAAGTTAAAAAATATGGAACAGTGTACCTAGCTAATCAATGACCCATATATATGAAGTTTAGTCATTTAATAGCGAACTTAATCTATGTAGGATCGCCGTCGGTGTTCTCTTCTCAAAAATGTTAATTTTTCAAGAGCCCGACTTCACGGCTTCCCCCCTCTTGAATTCGCATCATATAGAAATAATATATGCATGTTTTTATTGCTTTACAGCGAATCGCTTAGGTCAGCGCGGCAAATAATATCAAATTATATTCGTTTACAATATTGTTTAGTATCACGGCGCCCCAGGCGATCGCCTGTACTGCCTGCAGAGGGGTGGGCAGTACGGACAGTCGCCTGGGACGCTAACTCTGAAGGAGACGCAAACTCCAAAGAGGATGTGTCTGCATTTATCGATGGGCAAAGCGGCAACAATAACGAAAAATAATGGATAGTGAATATGTTAATAATATATGAGAGATCAAAGTGTTGCTCTCCGGCGCCGTCACGTCAGTGTTACCAGAGAGCCGCTTAGTTTATTTGGCCATGGTCAATAAATAAATAAGCCCTCTACAATATGCGACGGAAAATTATTTTTCAAAACCCATTTGTCTAAAATACATATTGAAGAATTAATAAAAAACAAAAGATTTGAAATAGCAGGAAAAATATATACATTTATAGTTGATATTGTTCAATATACACTTAATTTTGCTTAATTAAATTAAATTAAATTTGCTTAATAAAAATTTCAATGGTCACTAAAAAATGTCTAAATCCTTGTTTATAATTGTCAGTTCAGCTGTCACCTAGTGTTTAGGTTATGTGAAATGGAGACGTGGGAACTGGATGCTGCGCTGGACAGCGTGGTGTTTTGTGAGGATCTCGCTTTAAAAGAGGCTAAAGAAAGAGGCCGAGACGCCGCTGATGGTGCACAGACTCAAGAATCCCTAGATTTGTCATCGTTTCATCTCGCTCATCACCGAGCTGTCGCTCTCGGTCACAGCATTGGTTAGTTTTTCACAAGTATTTCCCATCTCTCTTCCCTGATACTTATCACGCATGTTCCCGTTGCAGGTTTTTATCTGGGTACGACTGTATACCATTTAACGTTGTTGAAACACAAACCCGAACTCTACAACGAGAAGATCGTCAAACAGTTGCAGCGAATTAAAGATCTTTGCGAGAACTTTCCGCGGACTAATGTCGAGCTCGACACGGATAAATTAATGACTGATATACACTTGCAATATAAAAAGCTTTGTTCATTGCTCAAAATCGATTCGCACCACGTTGGTGCAAATAATTACACTTTTTGAACGTTATGGAGAGAATATTAACTTTAAGTCGTAAGATTGACTCGATCGTAGAATATTTGACTCCACTATTGCCATTTGCGAACTCTCACATGGTTGAGTATATTACTAAAGATCAATGGAATACATTCATTCCTGCTCAAATAATAAAGGAGGTAGAACAGAATGGATATGAAAAGACAATAGAAGCATTTTGGCAAATTAACCGTGATATTGCAAAAGGAAGCGAGAATCAATCGTCGACAAATGATAAATCTTTGTTTGAGCATTTCAGTAAATTTATCATAGACGCTAATACTCACCGAATAAAAAACGACGATGCATGTTTTACTTTAGATACTTTTAAAGAGAAGTTTAATTCGAAAGGAGTAGTTTTTCAAGATTCGCTGAAAATTTTTGAATTCATGTCGGATAAAAAAAGTCATGAGGTAACCGAGTTCGTTAATTTACCACTATTATTGATGTATATTATTCATATTCTTTTATTGTAGGTTGAAGTATTATCTGGCGTTTTAGCAAGTTTACACAAATGGTCAGATGCAACGCACATAGTAGATTTAGGAGGAGGAAAGGGATACTTATCTTCGATGTTAACGACACTTTTTAAAATTCCAGTGTTAAATATTGATTATTCTAAGATTAACGCCAAAGGTGCAGCTGATCGCAATAAAAAATTAGACGTAATTTTAACGTAATAGTGTTTAAAAACATCCGAAACCACTTAAACAAATTTACCTTATAATTTTAGCGATATTGGCCAGCAATACTGAAAAAAGCTCACGATTTAAAACTCAACGAATCAATATCAAAACAAGACGATAATAATGATGCTTATAAATCGCACGATTTTGAAAATTCTGATAAAATTGGTCATTTATATCGACACGTCGTTAAATATGTAACATCGGATACTGATTTGATTGGACTGATTGATGAAAGTTTCAACATTGAAAATAAATTAAATAACACTAAATTATCTCTTACTGGTAAATATATAATGTATCGTTTAACTTATCGGTGTTAATTAAATATTTCATTTAATGAATATTTTTTAGGTTTGCACACTTGCGGTTCATTAGGTTCGACCGTACTAAAATTATTCATAAAAAATTCTGATGCATCAGTGCTCTGCGTCATTCCGTGCTGTTACAATTTGATGACGGAATGTAAAGAGGAGAATACTTTATACGAAATGCCAGAACATACTCAAAACGATACACAGTCTGACTTTCCCATGTCCAGTTACTTAAAAGGTATATTTTCAGCTGATTGCACTAGGGCTGTTTCAAATTCACAATCAGATATTGAGGTTAATATTTGGTTCCCAAAAAAATATGTATCTATATCTTATTTTACAGTAAAAAAACATTTTTACCCAAGAGTAATTTATAAATAGCAATTAAAACTATTTTAATCATCCCTTAACAATCTGGACTTTTCATAGTAATTAAGTTAAACAACACGGTACAAAATGGACAATTATTATAAATAAATTAAAATTATATAAACTATATATACTATGATATGGATGGGGCATTTTGCACCTACTACTGTAAGCATGAAACATCCATTTGCTGTTCAAATCCAAACCTAACCTAATGAAAGTACTAAAACTAATTATAGTTTTTGAATTTCCATTAAATTAATTTGTTTAAGGCTAAGTTTGGGTTTGAACAGTAGGTGCAAATAGCCAATAATTTGTACCTACAGTAGGTGTAAAAAGCCACATCCATAAAATATATACAAGTTTTTTTTTGCATTTTGATAACTCTTTTGTAAAATGACTATAAAGTTATTTATATTGATTTAAAAATATGAAGAAGCATATTTTTCGTCAATATTTATCCTTCGCATATGTATTGTATATTTTGTAATAAATTTATGCTACTGTTATTTTTATACAATTTAAACCTTTTGAGTAGTGAATTAATTTATACATATTTGTTAGTATACACCTGGGAGTGAGTTAATTTTACTTAGTTTTCCATTATTAGTTCTGTTGTTATTTATTTATTATTATTATATCAACGTTTTATTGCGTTGATTTATTTTACTATTTTTTTTGTATTAGTATGCTTTAATAATTTATTTTAACACTTTTCTATTATAAAATTTCGTTAATTTATTTTACATCCATTATTTGACTTTTGTGTTATTTTTTTATATCAATTTAGAGGCTCTCAATATTGTTTGATGTTATATGTATGGTTAGATGTGTCCACAAACCACAAGTGGTCTGTGGACACATCTAAGGAAAGGAAACTTCTCTTTTGAAAACTTTTCAAACAACCCTAATATGCTTTTATTTGACTAAGGATTGATAAAATGTATTAAATTTGATATAGGATTTTGCATTGGACGAAACGCTCGCATGATGGCTGCACAAGCTTTAGAAAGAGTGATCGGATTCAAAGATTTACCGTCAAAATCGTTGTTTTATCGTGCCCTTCTTCAAGTATGTATTATTTTTATAATATATGTATTTTTAAATAAATATAATTTTAATAGGTTTCAAATAACAATACAGGTATTACTCGCTGGTAAGATAGATACAGAGGGGAGTTTGAGAAAGTTGGGCGTGAAATGCACCAGTTTTGCAGATTATGTCAAAAACGCTGCCAAAAAGCGCAATTTTGATTGCAACCTTATGAACTTTGACGAAAAACACCTCAACGATTTAGAGACATCTCATAAACACCATAACGATCGCATGATCATTTTTTATCTCCTACGAATGTGCTTGGGACCTGTGGTCGAAAGTCTGATATTATTGGATAAGTTGATGTATCTTCATGAGAACGGATTCAACGGTGAATTGGGAGAAGCTTACCTTGTTCGAATGTTTGATCCTGTTTTGTCCCCTAGATGTCATTCGTTAATTGCGTACAGGAAACGGAATTAAAATGTACATATAAGATAATACAAAATACGTATTATTTGTACTGACTGTATAGCGGTATTAATTTTAGTATAAAAATAATTATGTGAGAATTTTTTATAAGTGTAAATAATATGTAAACTAGAATGAAAATAAAATAAAATATTTCATGAATATATTTATTTATTATTTGCATAGTTATATTAAATATAAAATCATAATAACAAAATACATACATATATGTGTATTTTAAAACTTAATTTATTGTTAAAGAATCAATTTAAAAAACATCAAGATGAAATACATTATAATTAAATTATTGTACATACGATCTTAATTTTTTATATATTGTATAAAATATATATACAAGTATTTGGTAAGAGATTAGAATATTTTTTCACGAAAATAAACAGATTTGACAATGTAAAATAACGATTAGTGTATTCATTAGTAAAAATTTTTGATAAAACAAAATTTAGTTTAACTTATTCATCGACAATAGAAAATTAATCGATAGAAAGTAATGCCATTATGTATGTAATTAGCAGAGTGATAATTCTAGAAGCTCTTATATATATTTTTTAATAATATATTTGTATTTTAACTTGGAAACCGCTGTAAGTAATATATCAGGTTATTCCATAAATCTGCGTTTTTTAATGTCATAAGCCAAAAAAATAAAACGCGATACTTTCAATAAATTATATGTTTCAGGCAGGTATTTTTATGGCCAGAGTCATTTGTAAACAAACTAGCTGAGCACACTATGTGTGTTCTAATTGTATGCCTATAATCTAATAATTCATAATGAATTACGTCCTTCATATCCTACCAAATGCATAACATTATCTTCTTGGGGTCCACAAAATGGGGGTTGATTTGTGTCCAACTACTGCTTTTTATGTCGCATGTTAACATAAAGGATCCACTTCTCACATCCAGTAACAACATGACTAAAAATAAATCTTTCTGTTCTAAAATCATAAATGATTGGCATATTGAGATACGCTGCGAGAGGCTTTCCTCAGACAATTTATAAAGTAACCATATTCGACATGTCGAGCTTCTGTGCTGACTTCCGTATCGTTAATCTCGAATCTGCTTGGATGGCAACCCTAATATCCTCACTAACAACCCACAAGAGCTACCTATTCTTACGTGGAAATTCCAGTATTGTTTTGCACCACATTTGACACTTTCTAAATTTATTAACATCCCTACCCTACATATGTTTTTAACTGCTATTATTACATTATGACTGAGTTAAAACTCATAAAGTATAATATAGCTAAACTGAGATTTTTTATCTCCACTTCCATTATTAATTTATGTTTGAAAATACCGAAACAAAAAATATCTTGTTACTAAAAAGCATCATCGATACGACTACTGTTAACGAACACTGAAAGAACGTTAAAATTATACTTGAACAGCCTGATTTTTTATACAATATTACACTATGGAAAGTGATAAATAACGTACCATGATGAGGAAAATAGTGCACATACAGGTGTGATTATAGCAGTCTTTGGTTAAGACCTAAAAATCTAGGTCTTAAATATTTAATATTTATCTTAAATATTTAATATTTTGTTTAAATATTTACTAGTACCGTAACAAAATGTATAAAATACATTAATTAAAGTTCAAGTGATAATAAATTTATACTAAAGCTTATATTATATATTGTATATAAAGGATTTATATAAGCAACTATGTCGTAATTTCAGGGCCGGCCCAAGATGCAAGCTGTACAGGCGGTCGCTTGGGGCGCCATTTAATTATATTTAGCACGGTGTCGATGAACCTCAAAATTTTTCGAAAAGACCGATTTTTTAGCTCTCATGAATTCGTCCTCAAAAAAAATTTTCAAAATGTTTTCTAAATATTCTCAGGCTGGCCCTGCATATTTTTAAACTTACAAAATAATGTTTTGTATAATTATATAGCTACTAATTTTCGAAAATATTAAAACTGAAATATAGTGAACGGACAAGACCACAACTGTTATATTGACATTCCTTACGGGATTGATTTGTGTATTTGCGACATACAAACGGTGCATCGCACTTTTGACAACGGTATGTTTCTAAATTATATTGAAATAAATCTCCAATCGCCAAAACGATTGCATCAGTTCCTATGACACCGCCGATAGCACCGCAAGCTCCGCCAATCAAACCACCCGCAATAGTGCCAATTACTGGGAATATTAACGTCCCTACGGCTGCTCCGACTGCTGAACCTGTAATTAAAATATGTTTTGAATATCCATCAATATGATGAAAATATAAAAAAAATATACCTCCTAAACTGCCACCCCAAGCGCCAACAGTAGATGCTACTGCAGTTGTAGTGTTCCTTGTAGTTCCATATTGATAGTCATTGTATGCATTTTGACTTATTATTGCAGTTTCGACGCCCACTGCAGTAACAGCCATAGTTGTATCTATTATTTTTAACCCTTTTCCCACAATCCTTGCACCCTTAAAAAAATATTCTTTTAAGATAAACTTCACAAGTAGTTTAAACGTGGTCACAGAAAGGTCGCTGCATTTGCAACATGCTTTATTAATAGTGAAGGTATGAAACCAATTGAAATTCATTGACGAATGAAAGTTCAGTATAGTGATGCACGCTTGTTGTTCAGGAAGTGTACGAGTGGACAAAGTTCCAAAATCATTATGTGGGTTGTACATTATAGGCGGGGTTTGATACCTAGTAGGGATATTATTTTAAATAATACTTTTACTCATTTGTCCAAGCTTCGGCCACTTAGTCACACCAGGACTCAGCGGAAAATGTTCGACTTAGAACAGCACTACTTAAAGAGCAATTAGAGTATCAGACCAATGCCACAAGTCAACCAGCAGAGGTCAGAGACAAGAAAACATGCGCATGGAGAGATATAGAAAGGTACCAATGAGTACGTCTTTCTATCACTTCTATACCATCATTACTGCAAGGCTATATTGATTTTGACTGCCTGCTACAACACCTTGCAACTAAGATTATTCCACATCCAATACTGTATAATACTACCAGATACTGACACTTGAATTTTATACTAGATATTGTTATAATTTATATTTGAGTAAGAAAACAGTAGATTGAGCACCCGGCATCTAGTTTCTTGATATATTAAATGAAATGTCTTTTAAATATACATTAACGTTAGAATTACAAATGACGCTTTAGTACTGAGGCATAGAGCTAGAGGAGGGCAATTTACCCGTAATTTTATATTTTTTAGTATCTCATGTCCCGAGACCTTATTATTGATGTTTACAATATATAGAAAGTAACAGAACTATTTTGATTTGTAATTCTGCATTTTAATTCATTAAAATTTATATTGATATTTGATCCATGTATTTGGAAAATGTGAAATAAACGGAATATTTATTTACTTTTCTGCTTAAGTGCATTAGGGAAACTCAAATATGTAATTGCAATCAATTTGTATAATAATTATATTATACTCACTTCCAAAGTTGTCGATGATATTTGTATATGAGGATCAGGAACGCCAGAAAACTTTGGGTTAACATTAATGTGATTGAAAGACACGTTGGCATGTGGACGATCGACACGAATCATCGATCCATTCCAAACGGTACCTTTGCTTTTATCAACTAAATTGACAGCAGTGGTTTTTCTGGCATCAATTAATAGTCTGTAATTTTTCGTCGCATATTGTAAGCCAACGTTTGCATAATGCGCCAGACCTCCAGTAGAAACGGTGCAGTTTTTGTTTTCAGGTGCATTTGCCATGTTTTCTGAATAATATAAACGAATGTTATTGATTAAGCTATAAACGATATTAACTTGTGACTAAATATTACTAAATGATTAATCACAGTGAATTATCAACCTATTATAAATTATTATAAACCGTACCTGTGGTTTTGTCAACTAAATTGTCAGCAGTGGCTTTATTCGCTCAGTTATCAGTCCATAAGCGTTCGTTGCATGCTGTACACCAACTTTAGCATAATGTGACAGATTTGCAGTAGTACAGTATTTTTCTTTTTCTGGTATATCCTCTATATTTTCTGAATTAAAAAAAAATCGAATGGTAACAACACAATGGTGCTTAGTTGGCGTGCAAGCCATGCTGGCGGCCGCTTTTAGCGGCAGTTAAAAATAATTTTCATTTCACAATATTGAATATAATGTTAAAATTGCTTGTTTAAATATTTGTTTAATTGTAGATATATTTTTTCAATCTTGAAAAAACTTAAAAGATTAAAAGAAACATTCTCAGCTTTATTCAGCTTAAAATTAATTACAAATATAAAGTAAATAAATGGATGAATCAAAAAACGTAGATGAAGATTTGAAAACAATTAATTTAGAACGAAAATGACTTCAATTATCCAAAACGCATTAAATAATAAAAACTGAATTTTTCCCCATTATATTAAATGTATTATACATACTTCGAATTTTGACATTTTAGCAAATAAAATACACTCTTTATATTGAGTATTAAAAAATATATTACATATGAAAAATTGTATTTTAAATATTAATAGCTTTATTTATAGAAAATCAGTTTTTAGAAAGAACGTTTGATCTTACAAACTCACGGGATGTGGAGAATATTCTGATTTCGGTTTAAGTGAATCAGATGTGGAAATTGTGTGTACTCCAAATTCAAATAAGAATAGGTACATAATCAGACAATAGATTGAAGCAATATTGATAAGATAAACAAAATGAAACTTATAATCTATTGTATATATATATATATATACAGGCGATATTGAAACAAAACTAACGACGGAGTTTTGATAAGCCGTATAACTAAAGTGACCAGATTTGCTAGGTCGGAATGCGGGATGCATGAAAAAAGGTCATCTCTTGCATCAGTTATGTCAGACAGAACTGAATGATGCAACATCGCATCATACAACCAGACCACCTGACCGCCGCGGTCAGATATCGCTTCCCGCCGCGACAGACCGCTCTCTGTGTGGCCGAGCCTTTAGGGATGGTGCGAGAGCTATGGTATACCAAATGATAATATTGTTGATATTGTCGTAGTAATTATTACCAAGTACATAATATCAAATCAGACTAGCAAAATAACATGCATTCAATGTCTACAATGCTTAGTTTAGTATGATTACATGAGAGCCACTTTATTTGTCAATTCGTCACTTGACAGCGCGACACATATTTACACGCGTCTGCGCAACAATATAGATCTGTTCGGAAACTTACTCCGATGTATATAAGCTAATATGTGATCAAATTATTAAAGATAGGCATTTATGAAATTAATTCAGTACTTAAAGGGTTAGAACAATATTATTTTTTTAAAACTCCCGTAAACATCGGTCACAAAAAATGCAAGTTGTCGAAAATATATAGTATATCATATTTTTTAATACTTCCATATTTTTTTAAACTATTACGGGGGGCAATATAGATTTGTTATGGCCAAAACTGGTCGGCGCTGAAGTAGCATTGTTGTGACGGTTTTTTCTCTCTACCGGCAAGCTTGTAAGGGTTCGGACGCGTGCCGTCGCGCGTCCGTCCCATTTTGTAATGTAAGCACTGTAACCGTCAATAAATATACTACTGCAGCGGCTCAATCTGTGTCTAATTGCCACCCGCCATCATCACCGTCCCTAAACTATAATTCTTAAAAGTTTTTTTGTTTTTTATGAAACTATTATACATGAACTTTTAAGCATAGATGCAACGAAATTTAATCAAAATATAATATTAAATATTCTCTTTAAATTTAAATCATTAACTTGCTCATTATTAGTATAAAAATATAAATTATCAACGATAAAATGCTACAAAGTATTTGACAACGGGAGGTGACGGGTGGCAATTAGACACAGATTAAGCCGCTGCAGTAGTATTTTATTAAGACTAATATAATTATTTACACGTTATTACAATGAGTGGACGGTGCGCGAGGCACGCACCGGCTTGCGGGTCCGTCAGAGCCGCCAAGAGAAAATGTGTCCGTCACGCAAGTGTTACCAGAATGCCACAATAAAACCTAAATATAAATATATATAAATGGGCTTCCTACAAATAAATTACTATAAATTCATTTTACACATAATAAAAATAATTTAATGTTTTTACTATTTCACTTTTTTGTAGTGTCTTGAGATTTATTAAATGAACATTTATATTCTATATGAATATACATTCTAATTTCATAAGAATAAACTTAAAATCGTTAAAAATCACTTATACACCTTTCAAATAGTTTAAAAATGCAATATTTTTATTTTTAACCAGTTTTAGAATATAAATACACAAAATTACAATAAATATTCTAGCTGGAACTGAACGGAAAACTGGAAAAATAGTTATTTTTGTCGGAACGAAAGCCAGAGCCGAACCGAAAAGAATATCGGTTTATTTCGGTTCGGTCCATGTTCAAGCACGCAGTCACAAAAAATGCAAGCTGTGCAATATTTGAAACATATTTGGAACAAATTATAATTTTTAAAGAAATCAATTTCAATCACAATTGAATAAGCACAATAATCCAAAGAAATATCTGATGAAAAGGTAAGCGATTTAATAGATTTCTTGAGAAGTAAAGAATTGGCAATAGAGACACATAAATTTCCTATTTATATAGATGTGCACATTGTATGTCCAAATGTTAGACAAAAAACCATATTTTAGAATTTTGGGAGAAAAATAAAAATCCATATCCTTATTTATACTAAATTACGATGGTAGTTTTACCACCTGCAACACAAGTATTGAAAAAGCGTTCTCTGATTTAGAGTTTCTTTTGCGAGAGAGTCAAAATAATTTAAATGAAAATAAATTAGAAGATAAGAAATAAAAATAATTACTTTTTTATAATAATACTGATTTAGGGACGGTGATGGTGACGGGTGGCAATTAGACACAGATTGAACCGCTGCAGTAATATTTTATTGATGATACTTGTTTACATTACAAAAAAGGGCGCGCGCGCGACGGCACGCGTCTGAACCCTTGCAAGCTTGCCGGTAGAGAGAAAGTTGTCACGCCAGTGCAACTCAAGTGCCGACCAGTTTTGGCCATAACAAATTTAAATTGGCCCCCATACTGAAGAATAAAAATGCCTAGTAATAGTGAAAAATATTTGTTTATATCTTTTCTCAGTTTACCTTTCACGCGCAACGAGTTAATAATAAGTAGATAGGGGAAGAGCAACAACTGAGGTTTTGCCCAGGGAGTGCAATAACCTAAGATCGGCCCTGTGTATTTGTGTAATTTTATGTTAATATTTATATTTCACATAAATAAATTTAAATTTATATACAACCATTTCTTGTTTGGTTTGCAGTCCTACTTATTTAAATATTCTGTGTGGGCAACATTTTTGTTTTGACAGTTGTAGGTTAAGGTTGTATTTGCTATTTGTGTGACATCTGTTTGTTGCATAAAACGTAAAGAGGATTTATTAATGTTTTTTATACAAAAAACTATTATTTTAGTGTATATTTAAATATATGTTATTTCAAAATAGATGGCATGGAAATGGCTAAAGATCTTGAGACCACAAGTACAGCAAAGAAAATATCAACGTATAGACAGAACAATAGTGACGAAAGAGAAGCTTAGTATGATTTATGCGTTTTGTGCATTTGGATCAATAATTTCTGTCAACATTGCAATTTGGATGGGCAAAAATGACTGGGCCGATTACTATGGATTGAAATCCGAAGAAGAAAAATCAACACGCTCAGGTTATATTTTATAAAGTAAAAACTAGATCATTAGGTAAATCGTATTTCTACTTCCTTTTTATTTTTCTAGGACAAATGTGGGCCAAGTCACTCGGTATTCAACATGCTAAAGTGATTACAATAAAAGGTTTTACAAAGGTAGACGAGTATGAAGTAAAAGGAAGCCCAGTTCCAGAAACTTTCGAACAATGACCGAACCTGAACCTTTCTCTTCAAAATGTTTTTGTGCAAACTAAAATAAATAGTGTTTAGATTTATTTTACTTTTATTTCAATTAAATTATTCATACACAAAAATAAATGTATACAAAGCTACATATATCAAAATAGTTTATTTTATTTACATAATGAAATTGCAGTACATGAGTATTATTTAACATATTTTTTGTGAAAGGTATCGTTTTGTACAATAAAAGTTTAAAAATCGTTCCAAAAATATGATATATATATATATACATTATACAAAAGTATATTTTCCCTTTAAATATCACAGATATTTTAAATATAATTTATATTACTTTTAATACTTTCAATGCATAGATAAAACTCTAAATATACATAACTCGTTTGGCACATCAAGATCAAAATTGCACATAGAAGTCTTATAAGTTCTGTAGCTATATAGAATACAATCGCTGAGCAAAAATAAAGATGGCGAAAAAAATGCATCATTGCTTTTTAAATTGATCATTATCATCAGTTTTGAGACGAGAAACAATACCTCTCCTTCTTCTCTCCATTTCTTGTAGCAACGCTGATCTGAAAATAACATTAATTAATCATACACAATAGAGTTGCAAAATAAATATAACACAATCATTAAGTTTTGCAAAATCATTATCAACTCTGAGACTAAATATTGTGTTTTTATCTATGATTATATTTTATCTTTTAAGAGTTGCAGAAACAATGATAAATTAAAATCTCACGTGAATTATAGAGTTAGATAGAATGATGTATAAATTTCAGATTGCTCTCTTTTTATTTCTTCTACAAGTTGATGTATTGTTCTGTCATGTTTTGACTCTTAGGCCCTCCACACACGGAGCAACTGTTTGGCAACTCGAGTTGCAAATTCGTTGCATTCTAGTCACATACACAACCAGTTTGCAATCAAATTAAAACCTCACACCGCACACGAGCGCAGCTGATTCTGGATTATTTTGAGCAAAGTTCTCTATAAGTTTGTAGTCACAAAGCTGTTTTTCGCAAAATGTCAAGTAGTAGTTCAGATGAAGAATACTTAATTGGCTATTAGAGCAGGGAATATTGGTGTCATCCCTATATACAGAGAAATATCAAGTCAAATGTGTTTGTAACAGCAGAACAACTGAATCAAACAGACAAAAAGTTTATAGCATTCGACAATCGACAATCTATGACTTGGCCGCTTCACTCATTTCTTGAACTTTTTGTGAAGACACGTGCAACCATGCAACGCAACTGTTTTGTGACTAGGAAAAAAGATCGCATGCAACCAGTTGTTGCTGACTGATTTGAAATCGGTTTGGTTTTAGTCGCTCGTGTGCGGACACACACTCCCGTACGCAGGCGTGGTCACTAAATAGTTGCATGCGCAACTGGTTTCCCATCAAGTTGCAAAACAGTTGCTCCGTGTGCGGAGGGCCTTAGGAAGGTAATCAAGTATCACTATTTTCTTTGCATTTCAAAAAACATGAGCCATTATTTTGCCAATAGACGGCATCACCGGTACCGCTATTCTTCCAATGTTTAAACTGATAGATAGTAACATATCTTTCCATAAAAAATCAGGTTCTACTTTATAACGGAGCAAGACATTCTAGATTCTCGTTCATAGGATATGTTCACAGTCTCTACTGTTTATATATAAATACTATACAGCAATAAATTTAACGATTCTTTACTTAAGACGAAACAATTGTATTGGAATTGGGGCAGTTTTTAACAGTGACACTATTGCTGTAATTAACTAAGCATAAAATGAATAAAAAAATATTTTTACCTATATTGTTCATATTTCATCACAATTAACTGCAACTCTTGTTTGTACAATCTTGTCAACATTGCTGAATAACAATCTAGTTCGTTTAATCTGAACATTCCCCATACTAGTTTATGGTCGATTTCTTGGGAAGCTGTGAATAAAACATTGTTTTAATTCTTATAAAAAATAATAATTACTATAATGATTACCTTTTGAATAGACAATAAGCCAGGGTGGTATTTCTTCTAATAAATAAGGAGGAACGAGAGCACCCGATAATGGTCCAAATAGATAACAACCTCCGACAAGACACGGATGAGCCAACGACGCCTGTCTCGTCATTTCGCTGAAAAGAATTAATAGAAAAACAATAAAAATTATAATTGATATTTTAAAACGTTGCACTTACTTGAAATAATATATTCCTTGATGAGGGCTGTGAACTCTTTGCCAACCAGATGGAACAGATTCTAAGGGATGAGTCCAGTGAGTCGTTTGCGTGTTGTGATCTACGTAGTACTTTCTACCGCGCAACGTAAAATCGGCGGACCACCCAGGAGGCAAAGGAAGTTCTACATCGTCTAAATCATCTAAAATTATAAATAAAATATAAACATAACAATATCTATAATATAATTATCAGGATGCTCTTAAATATTATTTTTAATTCAGTCTAATACCAACGATTTATGACCCCCTAAACAAAGATAAAGTATGCGGAAAATTTTAAACATTTTAATTTTAACTAAATTATCGATAGTGAAAGTTGTTTTCCTTTTATGAGAAAATAATACGATTTTTTAGTGCGATTTGCATGACCACCCATTTGGCAAATTATTTTAATTTTAATTAATTTAGTTGGGTTTTTTATAGGAACATAGAATGGCTGTGTCGTAAGCGAATAAATCATTGATATCTTTTCTATAAGATTTAGTTTTATTTAATTTTGTAAATAGATAGGCGCTCATTAATAATTTACTTTAACACTTTTCTATTGTTAAATTTCGTTAATTTATTTTACGTACATTTTTTATATATTATTCGGCTTTTGTGGAATTTTTCAATATAAATTCGGAGGCTCACAATATGTTCTATAATATTAATATAAAATATTTTTTGTTACGTTCATTTATTTCGTACTCTTTAATTTATAGGTTAATTTAATAATTTTTCTATAAAAATCATTTGCGTTAGATCAAATTAAAAAGATATTAAATAAATATAATGTTTTTTATTTTATTGTTATAAATGTAAATATATAACAATCTGGGGTACCTTAAAACAAAAGATCGAACACGGTACATGTACAATGATACCGCTTAAAGGGTTAATCGTAGGGTGACCATATTTCCGAGGACTCAAAAAGGTACGTACCACAAAAATGAAAATCCCCCCACACTATACAAAAAAAGTGTTGCACATCCAAAATTTTTACAATTTTTCTCATGCAAAACCGTAAATCCATTCACTACGGTTGATATTTTTGTGTGTAATTTTGAAATTTGTTAATATATAGGGGGTGCCATATTTTAAAAAATATGGTTTAAAAATATTAAAAAAAAAGTACTGGCGATCTTCTTAATGAACCATCCACGGTAAAAGGGTTAATATTATCAAGGAAATATTTTTTTTCAGACTGTACAATTCTTGTGGACAGAAAAATGAATAAAACAAAGATAAAAAAAATCATGTTTATATAAATATATAATTATAATTTTTTTCTGTAACGAGTAAAATTAACAATAAATGAACTACAAATGTTCTCAAAAGATTTTCTCTGTTACTTTTAATTACAAAAATTATGTGCAAGCAATAATTTTGTTTTCTTCAATTTTCATTTCTTCTTTTACAAAGTTATATAATTTTTTCAGAACGTACATTTCTTTAAAAATGAAAAATGAAATAAGATAAAAATGAAATTTAATATTGTATTTTACATTTGTATAAGAATTATTATGACATAACACTGCAAGCAAATTTTTTTCTGAAGTATATTTTAACAAAAGTAAAAAACAATATCACAACTGAACTTCTGTCTCGAAACGAAATGATCATGTGTGCATTCGAAACAAAACAAGTTTTAAACATGTGTTTTCTATTTACAAATATTTCACAGGTGGGATCGTATTCTTTTATAACAATGAGTAAGACTAGAAGGGATTTTTGAGGCGCAAGTAGCTGAAGATGACACAATAAATGGCAGATAATTTTACGAAAATGACAGGAGGAACGCAAAGCACGAAAAAAACGGGACTGTCCTGGTCACCCTAGTTAAGCTAGAAACATATATTATATATACAATATTATACAAACTTTGATTGTTAGTCATTATTCCAGGGCTGTGTGTTGCATTGTGTATTAATTGTTCTCCATAAGTCATTCCTGGCGGTCCGCTGATAACGTTTGAATAAATAGGAACGGACGTTGTACTACCGCTGAATCCTAAAAATATATCTCAATATATAGTAAATTCATATAGAAGAGAGAATAAGTTTTCACATATTGAAATTTTACCCTGAATAGCCGAGTGGGTGAGAGGATGATTCGCTAGACTAGTTGAAGATGATGAAGGATGCATCTGCGAAGGGGAAGACGACGATATGTGATGCAGCGAAGACGTCGGCGTGATTTTAGCATGCGACTCGTTGCTATTTTCCCTAGACACGATCTCGTGCTGTTGCTGTATCACCTGTTGCTGATTTTGATATATCGGATCGTCGGGTTGTTGCTGATGAATTTGATGTCTCTGTCTGCTGTTTTGTCGGCTAAAGCTTCCGGTCTCGATGTCCGCGTAGCTAACAGCGTGCGATATCTGTGGATATGCAATTGAATTATCGGAGTATAAAATTAATTAAAAGCAATAATAATAATGAGCATACTGGAGCGCTAATCACTTCTGTGCTGTAATACGCTGTCGGTTGATTTGATGACGAGTCACCGCTTGCGGATAGACTAGCAAATCTTTAAAAAAAATCAAGGACATTATTGTATATTAAATAAATCTAAAAACAATGACAATTTCTTTGCGACACGCTCATATATTGCATGTTTAAGATACCAGCTGCAATTCTATTTTGATGACAAACCTTACAAGTTTAAATTAGGTAGTGAAACCCCCTTCCCGATGGAGGGGATTTCGGGTATAAAAGCTTATATTCTTTTGACTTATAGACTTTTGCAGCTGAGCATCATTCTACCCTCAATTTTCGGATTTGGCTAAGAGCCACATAGTCACCACATAGTCAGCAACCAAGAGTTATTAACTATAGATTTAAGGTGACACTATTCCACTATTATAAATGGAGGAAAATCATGTTGAAAAATAGATTGTCAAATATTTACCTGTGAGATAAATTTGGAACAGATTCACTAGGAGTGTATTTTCCTGCATGCCCTCCTAATCCTTGGCCTTTTCCAAATTTGTGTTCAGGCTGTAGAACATTTGCTATATTGTTATCCGGAATAGGCTGAGGCTGCTGCGAACGCGGCCTTCGATTTCTTTCAGTCGTCCACACGTTTATAACTACAATAGAATAAAATAATATTTTAGGTACAATTGTGCAATTGTAATTAAGCAAGGTTCGGTTAATATAATTGGACATTTGGATTAATTTGTGTAATAATAATACTCTTTAACGAAACATTCGCGATGTAAACAAAGGGTGGAAACTAACTGGGCATTTCTGGAGGGGTGTCTTTCTTAACATATTTGCCGACTACGCCCTCCTTGATCGCTTTCTGTCCTTTTCTCGAGATCATTTCGTAAAACTTGTAACTAAGCGCGCATTCATGCGGAAAACCGAGACGATAATAGCAAAGTGACGCAAACCACAACCCAACATTCAAAATGACGTTAGGTGGACGATTGCCAGTGTAAGAGTGTTGCCATAAAGGCTGACATTTTTCTTTCTTTTATACAGCAATTCAAGTCGAATAGTTCTAAATTCTAAACATATATAATTCTATAAGTTGTAAAATAGAATGCTCCCATATTTTGCCTAAACAGTTTATCGTTTTTGTGTACAACGCAACGTAAAAAAGTAGCATTTAAGTATATTGCCAAAAGAATGTGTGGTGTGATGGCAACACCGGGGGGAGGAAAAAGGCGACCGAGGGGAAGACGCGCAGGACTCGCTCTCTTAAACCGGACAGCGACCTAGGCGGACGGCAGCACAAGCTATCCGGGCAACATGGCAGAAGTGCGGATCTGCGACGTGGTGCGGCCATTCAACGGCGAGGGGGACGTTGTGGCGTGGTTCACGAAATTGGAGCGCGTTGTCAGACTTCGAGGAGATGCAAACATCGCGGCCATCGTGCCGCTGTTCCTGGAGGGACGCGCGAGCGTGATCGTCGACGCGCTCAGCGAAGCGGCGCAGCAGGACGTAGCGGCCATAAAAGCGGCGCTATTCAAAGTATTCGCGCCTGACGGGCGGAAGGCTTACTCCATGCTGATGGAGAAGAGGTGGAACGGCGAGCACCCGGAGCTGTTTCTAGAAGAGCTGCGGAAGCTCGCGACGGTCGCGTCCGTCAACACAGATGCATTCATGGCTCGCCATTTTGTGTATTGCCTGCCGGCCGAAGTGGCGAGCGCCGTCTGGACGCGAGACGCGAGCGGAGCGGCCGCCCCGTCGGAGCTGGCCGAATTCGCGAGGCCGCTCTTGGAGCAGTACGCGGAGCGGCGAGAGGTGCGAAGGGACGCCGAGCCCGGTGTGGAGGGCGCTAGCGTCGCGGCGGCGGGAGCCACGAACGTTAACGGCGCGAGGCGAGCGACGGGCAACGGCACCGGCACCGGCAAAGGCGCGGCGAGGGGAAGTCGCAACTCGCTGAACGACGCGCGCGGCAAAAAGTGCTTCCGATGCGGAGGCCCTCACTTGCTCCGAGACTGCACAGAGAAGCTGGAGTGCTGGACGTGCGGCGGCTCGGGCCACATGCAGCGCGAATGCCCGTCGGGAAAAGGGCCCGGGAGTTCCAGTGCGCCGGTGGGTCTCCCGAAGTAAACGTTGCGGCGCTACCGATCGTCCATGCGACGATTGACGGGCGGGCCGTTCGCGCGCTCATAGACTCAGGATGTGCTAAAACAATAGTTTCGCGCCGAACCCGGACCGAGATCGCTTCGAAAGCGAGTGCAGTGACAGTGGTCGCAGTGGACGGCTCGAGAGTGCGATGCGAGGGTACGGCGAACGTGAGATTGGCCATCGACGGTCATTCGACGACCATCGACTGCTTAGTGATGAACAATCTGCTGCCCGGCGTCGACATAATATGCGGCATGGACGTCATTAAACGGTTCGGCGGTGTGCATATCAACGGCGACCGCGTGAAATTTCTCGGCGAAGTATCGCTAGCGACGGTCGGAAGAGGTCGTCGAGTATGCGAGCGGAAGACGGACGTAGCCGCGACTTCCAGTTCACCGACTGTGACCATTAATGACAAGGACTTCTGCGCCTGGTTTGACGGCAAGTCGTGGACGACCAGATGGATCTGGAAAGATGGCCCTGCAGACCTCAAAAACGCGATCTCCCACTACGGCAGCGTCAGCCGAAACAATTTGAAAGACGAATTCAAAAAAGAGATCGACAAGTGGATCGACAAAGGCTGGCTCCGTCCGTGGTCGGCTCAAACCCGAGGAGTTCTGCCGTTGATGGCTGTGGCCCAGCCTAACAAGTCGAAAGTTCGGCCGGTACTCGACTACCGCGAACTCAACAAGTTCGTCGAGTGCAACTCCGGGATGGAAGCGCCCGCATGCGATGAAACAGTGCGCAAATGGAGAAGACTGAGAGGGCCCCTCAAGTTGATCGACCTCAAGGCGGCCTATCTCCAAGTAAGAGTGGACGAGAATCTTTGGCGTCACCAGCTGGTGCGGTACGAGGGGAAACCGTACTGCCTCACGAGACTCGGTTTCGGACTGAGCAGTGCGCCGAAGATAATGAACCGAATTGTGGAGCATGTCCTCTCACAGGACGCCGAGGTCCGACGGGGGACCGATAATTATATCGACGATATAATCGTGGACGAGAGCGTCGTGAAGGCGAGCAGAGTGGAGGCGTTATTGAAAGAGTTTGGCCTGGAGGCTAAACCGACAGAGGACCTGGAGGGCGGCCGAGTGTTGGGAATGGAGGTGAGACGGGAAGCGGACGGTTCCCTCCGCTTTAGACGGGGTAATTCCATCCCGACACTCGAAAATGGGTCCAAGTTGACGCGACGAGTGCTTTTCTCCATTTGCGGCAAGCTAGTGGGCCACTACCCGATCGGCAATTGGTTGAGGGTGGCCTGCAGCTTTGTAAAGCGTGCGTGCGAAGGCACATCTTGGGAAGATCCAGTCGGAAGGCGGGCGGAGAAGGTGATGCGCGAGATCCTGGCCAGGGTGCGCGCAGACGACCCAGTGCGAGGAAAGTGGAGTATCCTGCGAACGGAGCAGGGGAAAGTGTGGTGCGACGCGAGCTCCATCGCGTACGGCGTAGCGCTCGAGATTGACGGAGACGTGGTGGAGGACGCAGCATGGCTTAGAAAGCCTACGGACGTTGGACACATCAACGTCGCGGAACTGGACGCAGTTCTTAAAGGCGTAAACCTAGCTGTCAAATGGGGAGTTCGAAGACTGACCATCGTGACCGATTCGGCGACGGTCGTCAGTTGGTTGAACTCTGCGTGTGAGGCGGGCCCGAAGGCGAAAGTGTCCGGCGCCGCAGAGATGCTTGTCAGGAGACGACTGGGTGTTCTACGCGAGCTCTTCGACGAATATTGCATAAACGTCAAAATTGTGCAAGTTCCGTCGGAGAAGAATCGAGCGGACGCCCTTACCAGGGTAAAGAAGTCTTGGGTAGACCTGGTTAGGAGAGTTGAACCAGGTGAACCAGTTTGCGCCGCTACCGTTGAGGAGCTGCATCAAATGCACCATTTCGGGGTGGACCGCAGCCTTCATCTCGCGCGAATGGTAGTGCCCAGCGCCACGCGCGGCCAGATCGAGAACTGCGTACGTCAGTGTGACAGATGTCAGTTGATCGACCCGCACCCGACGACGCACGAGGAAGGTTCGTTGGAGGTCAAGCAGAAGTGGACGAGGCTAGCCGTGGATGTGACGCATTACGAAGGAGAGCGATATCTCACGATCGTCGACTGCGGCCCGAGCAGATTCGGAGTATGGAAGCCGTTACGCTCCGAAGCCGCATCTGAAATCGCGGCACAGCTGGAGCAGCTGTTCATTGAGAGGGGTCCACCTGAGGAGCTGCTTATGGACAACGGAACAGCCTTCAGATCTGACCGAGTGGCCGACATGTGCAACCGGTGGAACGTGCGAAGACGCTTCAGAGCCGCGTACCGACCGCAAGGAAACGGTATCGTCGAACGTCACCACCGCACGATAAAGAGAACGGCAGCCAGAACCAACATCTCCCCAGTTCAAGCGGTATTCTGGTACAACCTCGCACCAAAAGACCCGAAGGACATCACCTCGTCGCCGGCTAGAATGATATTCAACTACAAGTGGAGGCACCCGGCGACGACGACGGAAGGGAGCGACGCGGAAGAAGCGAGGTTCGAGGTTAACGAAGCTGTGCTCGTTAAACCAGCGCAGTCGTCGTGCACCAAACCTTGGACCGAGGGGCGCGTGACCGGGATTGTGTCGCGGAACAACGTCATCGTAGATGGCATTCCGCGACACGTCCTAGACTTGAGGAAGGCGCCAAGGGAGGACAGACCGCAGCTGACTACGATTAGCTTATTGCCTCAGCTGCCCTCGACCCCATCAGAACGGCCATCTACAGCAGCAGAAAACGCGACGACTCCCGCGCTCGACATTGAAGATTCCCGAGAAGAGGAGCAGAGCTCAACACCTCGACCAACACGGCAACGAAGACGTCCCGCCTACCTTCGGGAATTTATATGATGAGGGCATCAGGAGGGCGTGTGGTGTGATGGCAACACCGGGGGGAGGAAAAAGGCGACCGAGGGGAAGACGCGCAGGACTCGCTCTCTTAAACCGGACAGCGACCTAGGCGGACGGCAGCACAGAATGTTTTCATAATATGATGTGGGGGGAGGTAGTAATGTCGTAAATTTATTTATATAAATAGCCTTTTGTAATTTTATAAATCCACGACTGATTCAAAGTACCTACTGTTAATACTAAAACAAATCAAATTACCCTAAAAATGATTTAAACAAATGTTTTTATTTTTGGTATAGTATCCAAAATAAATAATTTGAACATAAAAGTGTGGATTGCAGTGCAACAAAATCTACGCCACTATTTTAAAATGATTTTATAACTATGAATGTCTATGAAAGTCAAAACCAGAAAATTATAAGCATCATGATATGCATGCAAGTGCAATTACATTGCTTATTCAAAGAGAAAAAAGTATATATCGAAAAATATATATTCTGTACGCGTGCTTGAATATGCTTAGCTTGGACTGATCAGTCTGTACGGCATTATATCTTAAAAAATCGTGAAAAAATAAATGAAAAACCGATTGAAGTGTTTCAAGTGTTTCTTTTAAGCTTATTTGTAATATGTAGTAGACTCACCATTAGCTTTAATTACATCTGCAATTTTAATTACCCTTTTTGGCATACTGTCAACTTATGACTTGCAGGCGGACGGAGATAATTTTCTCCATTCCATCTGAAATTTTTCTCGGAGCTCAATTTTGGATTTGTAATTGTGTTGGGCCACCTGATTATTTTCATTTTTTTAAAATAAATTCAGTTTTTACTATTTTTATACTAACTGATATTAGTTTATAATTACTTCAAAGTTAGATTTATTGGAGCAAATGACTTATGCCCAATCTTTAGATGTCCAATTTTAACGTTTTCAGGCCCACTCTAACCTTGAAATTTTATTTATTTCTGAAAATCACGGTTTGTATCAGGATTGACAATCTTTGAGCCCCGCATCATTGAGACTTCTTCTTACTGTCTACGAAAAAATGGATACCCACTAGCTTGCAGACACTTCAACAGCCAGCTTTGAAGACGTTTTTCGACAATTTTTTAAGTACTCACGAACCAAGATTCGCTCTTTTTGGGCAGTTAGTTGTTTTTCGTTTTCTTTTAGTTTTTGACTTTAATTTGTAGGAATCACATTCGTTGAACCGTTTTAAAGCATTTTGTACGGCGCGTCGTGAACAATTAACGTGTATACTAATTTCCGACATATTCAGTCAATAATAATAAAATTATATTCGCTAGGTTAGTTTCACTTTATTTGCGTTTTTTAAAATGTTTATATGATATTTATTATAAATTAATAAATAAAATAAATTAAAACGACAAATAAAGCCCTAAATCATTCGAAATAAAAAAATTATTCACGTCTATTTTAATTTAATTTTAAATTTAACTGCAAGGCTCAACGTATGCTTAGAGCCGGCCCTCTGTATTATACACATTATCTGAGAACGCACCATAGATATTCTTTTTTGTGCATAATTTTAACAATAAGTTAAATTGGATAATTTTTTTTTATAGAATTGATTTATTAATAATAAATGACATGATAAAACGTGAAAGATTATTGATTTTTGTTCATATTCGTCAGCATAAGTAAGTATGAACAATTTACAGGATTATCAGAAAGCTTAAAATGTTGGTAAATTGCAAATATAAAGTGTTAACTGATCACGATATTTAGGTAATTCGAAAGCGAAAAGAAAAGAACATAATATGCAACGTGTTTGTTCGCAATTTGAAGAGTGGCAACTCCAGCGACGTGTCGCGGCGGCAGAGGCCGGTTGCCGGTCGTCGTATATCTGTCGTGCGTGGTGCGTCGTCCGTCGTTCGTCGTTCGCCTCTCTGTGAAGCGAAAATGGAGACGTCGTCGGCGCCAGCGGAGCGAAAGGCCAGGAAGGCGAAGCCCATCAAAGGCGGCAAGGGAGTCTCCAGTCTTTTGCTGCTCACGGTCTTGGCCCTCGCCTGTCTCTGCGGCTTCGCCTCCAGGCTCTTCGCCGTCATCCGATTCGAGAGTATCATTCACGAGTTCGACCCCTGGTAAGTAGCGACTTTCCTCTGTTTCCTCTATTTTCTCTACGATTCCGATTCCGATTCCGATTCCGATTCCGATTAGATTCGACTCCGCTCGTCTGCTTTATCGTCGTCCGCATTTGCACATTTAAAAATATATATTTTCACTTTTGGCCATAACAGTTACGATTTAATTCATCGTCAATCGAATATTGGATTTTAACTATTTAAGTCATTTTGACTCTGTATTTGGAAACTGGGATGTAAAAATAGTAGAATGTGTATTATTAGTACAAATTTACTCGAGAAATTTTAATTATTGCTAAAGCAAATATTTTCAAATTAAAAGAGACATCTGTCGGTATTAACACAATGCAAGGAATGAAAATATCTTGGTCACCCGAACTGATTTCAGTAGTAATGGTCAAAAGTAACATTTATTTTATTGTGATACGTTAAGTTTTTTCAAGTCAATATGTGAGAGGAGCGTGAAGGATCAGCAGAGACACTTCTTGAACATAGTCCCAACTATGAAGCATTGAGTTTGTGAGCAAAGAGTCAACAACTTACCTACAATATATGAATGAAGATTTTCTACTATAATTAACATAAAAACAGCACAGTTTTCAAATTGCTTTGACATCAAAAAGTCCAAATTTTGCTGTTGTGTCAAAAATGAGAGAAAGTTATTATATTACCCTATTAGCAGTACCTATAATAACAAATACTTGAATATTAAGAAGGAATCATTTTCTGAGCTTAAAATAATCATATCTGTGATTGATATGAAATTTAGTTACATCAGTGTCAGGTTTCTTTAAATCGTTCATAGCATTCCATTGCTGATTATATACTTTTGTCCAATGCATTTGCTTTTATTTCCCCCCAATTAGTTATCACTAGAACAACATCTGTTATAGTTTTCTCATTTTGAGCCTTATCCTTTAAACTTATGAGATACTACACGCTTAGATCGATTTCATTCCCTCATCTCTTACCTTTAAACTTTATTCTTATCTTACTCCATGCGTGCATGCTCTTTTTAATTCTCAACTGAATCTTTTCATCTCCACTTTAAATTTTCAAATGTAAGGCAGATATGGCATTGCTCCTTTTCCAGGCTAAAACATGTAATATTCTGTAACCTATAGAAGGAATGACGCTTCCACAACAAAAGTTGAAGCACAACTAAGATTCTTACTCAGAATGAAAAGTTGAAGTAAAAATATTAAAATTACTACTTTTGAGTTGTTGCAGTCTTCTACATTTGCATGAAGCAGGAAGTTCAAAGAACATTTAGTTGCAATGAATTGATACAAAAAATACAATTTTCAGCTAAAAAAATTGTTTTTTTAAGTGTCAAAGTCTAATCTATTATGATATATGTATGTATTGAATGTATCCGATATCCAACATCGCTGTAGTAATGCCGCTTCCTATGTTTCACTCTTAATTTCATGTCAAATAAATATCATAATTAACCCTTTGAGTAGTGAGTTAATTTATACGCATTTGTTAATTTGTTAGTATACACATGGAAGAGAGCTCATTTTACCTATTTTTCCATAATTATTTCTGTTGTTATTTATTTATTATTGCATTTATAGTAAAATATAGAAAAAAATCAGTGATTCTCGTTTTATTGCTTTGATCTATTTTACTACTTTTTTGTATTAATATGTTTTAATAATTTTCTTTAACACTTTTCTATTGTTAAATTTCGTTAATTTATTTTAAATATTTTTTATGTATTATTCGGCTTCTGTGGATTTTTATATGAATTCAAAGGCTCTCAATATTTTTTATGAAATTATTATAAAATATTTTTTCTTATGTTTATTTATTTCGTACTCTTCAATTTATTGCTATTATTTTCTATAGAAATCATTTACATTAAATTAAATTTAAAAAAATATAAAAAATTATATTTTTTATTTATTATTACTTCAGTTATATATGTAAATATATAACTATTTGGGTTCCTTAAAACAATGAAACGACCACTGTACATGTACGTCTATATCGCTCAAAGGGTTATTTATATAAAACTGGAGGGCATTGTGAATTTTAACAGACATCTTTAACGTCTGCCTATATTTTGGGTACTTCACAACCGTCTGGTAAATCACTAAAATTCATTCGATAAAAAATATTGATAAGGATCCTACAAATTGATTAGTTATCGCCTTATCAGCTTATTATCATCATTTAGTAAAATATATGAATAAATAATCCTTATGCGTTCAAGAGGATCTTTGGGGAATAAAATTATTAACGAACAGTTTGGTTTCTATGAAAATCACTAGTCAACACATCATCGTATGCGCTAATTTTAATATGAAAAAAGTACGGGACTTCTAATGTTATAGAAAAAGCTTTCGACACAGTATAGCATGACTGTTTGATTATCTGCTACGCTTAATACGCCCATACATGAAAAGTAGAAGCTATGTTGTTTCACTAAGTAATGAACTCTCGATCCCGCATAAAATTCCAGATGTAGTGCTTCAGGGAATTTGCTCGGGCCGTTCCTCTTTATCTTGTATACGAATGATATTCTATTAATGAAAAATATGCGTATATCTATGTCGCTGACGATATAGTTATTTTAACTAGTGCTTATGGTCTTAAGCCAATCGCGAATAAATTACAAAAATCTTTTGAAATCCTAAATAAATTTTGAGAGGTAGAAAATTAAAATCAACCAAATTAGAACAGAAGCAATTATTTTTACAAAACGTAGGCAAAATGAAGAGGGCAATGACCTCAAATGGAAAATAAGCATTAAATACCTGGACTTACATCTGGACTCTTAAGCTAAAAATTTAATAAACATATTTTGGAACTTGACTCCAAAGGGCTTGCCGTCATTGTGCCTCTTAGACTGATATTTATTAGAAAAAGTACACTATCTATAAAAATAAAATTTTAATCTATAAACAATTATTAGACCAGTAATACCATTTTTTATAAATTACAAGTCATTCAAAACAAAATATATAATACAACTTTTTATACTAATCTAAAAAAATTGCATATATACCTTCAAATACCAACAATTAAATTTTTTTTACCAGAAAATATTACTAAAAATATCTCTCGAAACCACACTAACCTAGTATTATACTAATCACGAGTATCGGTGACTACACTAAAAACGACATTAAATTTAAATACATGCACAAAATGCCAAAGCACATATTACTTTAGAGGCTAAAGACAGCATATCAATAATTCCAGTTCTCCAATGAAATTTCATCTTGTACATTCGTTGCAATCAATGTTTTGTCATAGTAATTCAACCATAATTATATTTTAATACTTACTTATACAAATGTTAGTTTAAACTTACCTCAAAGTTAGATTCTACAACATTTAAAAAAATGTTTCGTATATTGCAATAAAAGTATATACTTATTCGGAAAACTTTTATTATAATTTAGTTTAGAATTTATTTTTTAGTAGAGGTCATGGTTTATGTTATAGTAATTGATTTAAGAGTAAACAATTTAAATACAAAAAATTATTGACTGGCGTACAACTATGATTGAAAGCAATACTTTTTCATATTTCATATGTGCGAAAATGACGGTTCGTTAAATAAATGTCAACTATTAATACTGTCTTAAATAGTTAGTACATAAGTACTAGGCTTCTTAGTATTAAAAGCTTACTGAGCGCCTTGCAATCAATAATAAAAGCTAATACCCTAACTATATGCGTGTAAACTGAGTAAACTGCGATTTTTATGTATGAACGCTTTTACATAAAAGGCGATATTATCAGTGTTTGTGTAAATAAACCATTGGATTGATATTTACTTTATTAAATTGTGTAAATAAATTTGATATCGGAAATATTTGGAAAAATATCTGCTTTTATATAAGTGACAAGTTAAAACCATGATCTTGAATAACTTGTTCATAGGGTTGGGTTTATTATTTTATATGTAGAACTGATAAATATATCTGTGACTGAGACCGGTTGAATATTTAACAACACACATGATAACTAACACAGATGTATACAATTCTGCGCATAAACTGTTCTATTAAATTATCAACTCATTCACCATAGCATAAGTGAAAATTGTTTTGATTTGATTTGACTTTAATTGTATTTTTTCAGGTTCAACTATCGAGCAACCGCTTACATGGTGAAGCATGGTTTTTACAATTTTCTCAATTGGTTTGACGAACGCGCTTGGTATCCTCTCGGAAGGATTGTTGGTGGCACTGTTTATCCTGGCCTCATGATCACTTCTGGGGCTATACATTGGGTTTTGCATACGTTGAACATACCCGTGCACATTAGGGACATCTGCGTATTCCTAGCGCCCGTTTTCAGGTAAGAAGCATATTAAATTAGTGTGTTTGGGGGGCATCTCATTTATTCTTAATCTAATTTAGTGGACTGACGGCAGTGTCTACTTACTTGCTCACTGCGGAACTATGGTCCAAAGGCGCAGGTCTGTTTGCAGCTTGCTTCATAGCTATCGTTCCCGGTTACATCAGCAGATCGGTGGCCGGAAGTTATGACAACGAAGGCATTGCAATATTCGCACTGCAATTCACGTATTACTTATGGGTGAAGAGTGTAAAAACAGGATCGATATTCTGGGCATCTATGACGGCTCTTTCGTACTTTTATATGGTAATATTTTTTTAATTGACGATTATGATCATATTTTTATTAAACTATTTAATTTACAGGTTTCCGCTTGGGGAGGTTATGTGTTCATAATTAATTTGATTCCGTTGCACGTCTTCGTGCTTCTTTTAATGGGACGTTATTCGATGCGCTTGTTTACAAGCTATACAGTATTTTATATTATGGGACTGTTACTTTCGATGCAGATACCTTTTGTCGGCTTTCAACCAATAAGAACTAGCGAGCATATGGCTGCATCTGGTAAGTAGTCTTTAAAAAAATAGGCGTTTTTTTTATTATAGGACGATGAATTAATGTATTATGTTTTAGGTGTGTTTGCTTTGATGATTGCGGTCGGGGCACTGAGGTACTTACAATCCATGATGCCTAAAGGCGAATGGAAAAAAGTTATTATCGCTGGTGGTCTACTAGCCGGCATAGCTGTCTTTTTAGTAGTGGTATTGTTAACGTATGCTGGCGTCATAGCCCCGTGGAGCGGTCGGTTAGTATAAAATTTGATTATTTGCATTTGTGATAAGATGATATGGTGTTTCATGGTTTTGTTTATTATTAAATTCAGGTTTTATTCATTGTGGGATACTGGTTATGCTAAAATCCACATACCTATAATTGCATCAGTGTCTGAACATCAACCCACAACATGGTTCTCATTTTTCTTCGATCTTCACATACTCGTATGCACTTTCCCCGTTGGATTGTGGTATTGCATTAAAAATATTAACGATGAGAGAGTCTTTGGTGAGTTTTAGATCATTGTAGAGATTGAATGAATATATGTTAAAAGAATGTTTCTTGAAAGATTTTATTTATTATATTTCAGTCGCTTTATATGCGTTGAGCGCTGTATATTTCGCCGGCGTCATGGTACGGTTAATGTTGACTTTGACACCAGTCGTGTGCATTTTATCTGGTATTGCCTTTTCGGGAATACTCGATATATTCTTACAAGATAATAAGTTAGAAGAAAGGCCCTCGTCTAATGTCAGCGAATCAGATGATGGCGTTCAATCCGGAGCTCAGAACAAAAATTTATATGATAAGGTATTTGCTTTGTTATATTAATATTGTATTGTATTATTAATCAATGTTTTAAATTTAGGCTGGAAAATTACGTAGAATGCGACACGAACAAGACAATGTATCGATTCCTGTAGTGAGCGGAAATACCGGAAACGATGGCCTCGGTGCTAATTTACAGACGGGAGTTGTGATGATTTGCATGATACTTCTTATGCTGTTCGTCGTTCATTGCACATGGGTCACGGCAAACGCTTATTCGAGTCCGAGCATTGTATTAGCGTTCTACACAAATGATGGGTGAGTTTAGTTACATCGCTATTTAGAATGAATATAAATTTGAATAACAATTGTCTTGTATCTTTGTCATGCTCTCATAGCGATGAGGGAGGGTAAGTGCACTATTGAAAAAAATAATGTGTATGTTTTAATATGTTTATGTTTACAAACGATCCTTATATTCTTTAGGTCTCGACAGATCTTAGATGACTTCAGGGAAGCTTATTATTGGCTGTCACAAAATACTGCAGATGAATCGCGCATAATGTCATGGTGGGATTATGGGTATCAGGTAAATTAAATAATTTTTATTTTGTACTCTTCGTATTAGATATTGTTTTAATATATATATTTTACGTTGAAATGAAGATAGCGGGAATGGCAAATCGGACAACTCTAGTGGATAATAACACTTGGAATAACTCGCACATAGCACTGGTCGGCAAGGCTATGGCGTCGAACGAGAGTGCCGCATACGATATTATGACATCTTTGGACGTGGATTATGTATTGGTTATTTTCGGCGGAGCAATCGGATATTCCGGAGACGATATCAACAAATTCTTGTGGATGGTGAGAATTGCCGAAGGCGAGCATCCTAAGGACATAAGAGTAAGTCTAATTTCTAATCAGTTTTAAATTTTACTATGCGCGTTTTTGTATAAGCTTTTATATTTGTTCATTATAGGAAAATGATTATTTTACCGAAAGAGGCGAGTTTAGGATAGACGCTGAAGGAGCGCCAGCGTTACTTAATTGTCTCATGTACAAGCTCTCTTATTATGGATTCGAAGGCGAGGCCGGCCGAGGACCGGCTGGATTCGATAGAACTAGGCAAGCGGTTCCCGGAAATAGAGGCTTTCAATTAACATATTTAGAAGAAGCATATACCACCGAACACTGGCTTGTCCGAATATATAGGTAAATTTTGATTTTTTATTGATTAAAGAAAATGAGTATCTTAATTGAAATGCTCATTGAATTATAGAGTTAAAAAACCACACGAATTTAACCGTCCAAGACTTCCCGTCGCCGAAAGATCGATAAAAACATCAGGATTTATTTCTAAGAAGGTACGATCTCAGATATTTTGTATGAATATTTAATTATTTATATTGTTTTATTTTTGTTGTTTTTTTATAGACGAGTAGACGCAAGAAAGGAACACTTAAAAATAAACCAATCGTGATTAAGGGGAAGAAGCCCATTAAGACATAAAACATCAAATGCGTAGTGAATGCACAAAAGACTGCTTTCATCTCAAACTAGTCCAATAATTAATTGAAAGAAAATAAAAAAAATAATAAAGAAAAACGGCATGAAAAGTGACTGACATTGACTAGAAAAACCGGCTGTGATGTGATAGTGGTTATACACTTGTTTTATAACTCAGAGCACGGTTTAAAAGTGATTATCCAAATATCAAGTCGTGTCGTTTATTTTTACTTAAATGCGTGAAAAAATATGACAATTTATTAAACTGAAACACGTGTCATATCGACACCAAAACGTTTCCCTTCTTATAATTTTTCATTTTGTTTGTTTGTTTGTTTATTGAATTCTATTTTATAAAGAAATGCTTTAAATTAACTAGAGTTTTTAATATATGTTTCAGACAATATAATTTTTTTCGTTCATTTATTTTGCTGGTATTTTTGATAAATATTGAGATGGATTTAATTGATTAGCATAATAATTTTGTTGTACTGACGATATTTTTTATGCCTTTAAAATAAGAAAATATATGTATATGTTATCAAAATCCATTTAGCCAAAGCCTTCTATTATTTAGCAGATTCGTGCAATTTTATTGATGTTTAACATGTTATGAATATTTATTGTTTTTTTTTAATACAAAGTATGTTTTTTTTGATCGGAGTTGGATTGAGTAAATAAATAATATTTCTTATTTAAAATGAAATCTACTAAACATATGGCAATTCAATCGTCAATTGTACGTTCAAATTTTCCATTGATTTGTATGTTTATATTCAATGTAATATATTACATTTTCTTATTCCCGTCGATGTGATAGTTACCTTTGTATAAATATTTGATAAATTCATATTTTGATTTGAAATTTGTATTTATTTAAAAGTAACATGTTCTGGTTTTACTATCATGTATGTATTTCTTACATTATGCACATAAACGCACCATTTCTAGCATCATATTCACCTGATTTAAGCTTTTCAGTTTTTGATTATGATGTACATTCCAATTTGTTTTATAGTTTTGTGGGCTTTAAAAGAATATATTTTTGTGTACACCTATTCAGATATGCGCTTTTTACTATATTATGTATTTTAGTTTTTGAACAAATCTTTTAATTTTCGGAAACTTGGTGTCAGTCAGTAGACATGACATGCCATGACGGTACATACGTGTGGTATGAGGATGATTATAAGTGTTCAACATAATATTGTTGTATTTATTGTTGAAATAAATAATTGTGATTGAATCTTGATAGTTTTATTATATTAGCAGTTAGGAAATCTGTGAATTTAATCAAATTATATACACGTTTATATAATAAAACATTTTTAATCATATTGTACATTACATGTAGATATACATATACATGTTACATTGATGATGATATGTACTACGTATATACAGAGTCGTTTCAATACGAGAGATATCCTACTTCCATCATCGCAGAAGAAAATAATTTCTAAACGACAGCGTTCACATGTATCGGCTCTGTATATACATACGTACATACTTAAGTATGCAATAATACATATATAATTGATCTAACAACAAAAATAACGAAGTAAACTTAATACAAATGTAAGTAAAAGTCAGGTGTATAATATTAATGGATGAAAACAATAACAACAATGTCGTTTTATTAGATAAACAATTATCATTTTTAATATATTCACACTAAAAAGAGTACATCTTATATCATATCGACGATTTCATTTCAATAAAAACTTTGAAATACCCTTTGCCTTAATTTACAACAATTATCAGAATATTTTTTTTTATTTATTTTGAGATTATGAAATATAAACATCAACGTAACATATCAAAAATGTTAAGTAGAAATATATTTACTTATATACGATTAATTTTCTTTAAAATTATGTTTTTTAAAGGTACATCGAACGTTTACAATCATAATTTGTAAAATATTTTCTATATACAATATAACACCGTCTAAATTTCAATTACAAATATAATATCAATATTATTTTTAGGCCATTTAATGGCAAAGACACATAGATTTAACTCTCAAAACTGTACAAATCTTCATTTAATTTAATAGGCTAGATTTAATATTATAATAGACGTAACAAATATAATAAATAAATAAATAAAAACGTATCAAATAAAAAAATCAACACAATGGCTATCAGTCGTTTGAGCCAGAAAATAACGTGTGCTTTACATTATACAAATTAAAACTATGATTAGTTTAAGAGTGACATAATAATGCACAAGGATGATTAATTTATCTAACGTTTTAATTAAAATTATTAGACGCTAACGATTTACTAATAGAAATTAATTAAAATACTGAATTACACAAAACAAGGTAACATTTATACTAGTGAGGGTGTTGAATTATTGACTGGGAGAAAAGAAAACTACATTTTTTTTAATACCGTTAATATACATTCACCCGTAATTAATGTGTTTGGTACAATAAAAGTAATTATTTTATTATTTGGCATAGAGCACCCTCTTCAGCTCTGTACTGCTATTTAATAATGCAAGTATGAAATATAGATATAAAAAATAATTATTATTTAAGAATCGCCGGACGAAATTATGTTTTTTAAAATACACTTTGATAAATTTTTAATTTTTAAATAAATACTATTTTTTAAACATTTATTTGACATCTGTAATATAATATATATATTTATATATATTGTACGTTTGCTAATTGACTACACTTTGAAAAAGTCGTTTTGATTTATTATATTGCTTCAAGGGAAATTCATCATTACAGGCAGCGATTACACTGTAAAAGTTTTTTGCTACACATCTATGATAACCAGATTTATAAGTAAAATGATGTTGATTTCAAATCTAAGACGTTTTAGACATATTTCAATATTGTCACTTTTACAAAACACTAAAATATTATCTGGAATTGTATTTTTTTTATACTTATTATGATGCATTGACCTAAAGTGAATCTGCACTCTAGATTATGATAATGTATTTTTTAAATGTGGAATTTCCGGAGTTAAAAAAATATTGATGAGACAAAAACAGCATTAAGAATTTAAAACAGATAGTATCTAATAGTATTATACTTAATATAGTCAATGCGTTTACATATAAATCATGCTATTGTATCTGTGTAGCAAAAAATAGTATTACCCGCTGAGAAAACAATCAAACATTTATTAAAATATTTATTATGTGGCAACCTTACGACCGTTTATCTAAACATAATTGCATTAGGGTATTCAAATAGGCTATTTCTATATAGTTACTAAAACATTTTTGATTTATAACCATTTGACTTAAAATAATTTTAACCGAGATTAAACAATAGTTCTACATTAAAGTAACACCCATTAGGAGTATAAAAACTAATTTATCTATTACATCTATCAGTGTAAGGTCATCAAATTTGGCAATCTAATAAGGGAAATCGCTGCATTCGTTCACATTTATTTATTAACTAATGATGAGCGCTAATCGTGATCTGACCGATCCTTCAGCTTTGGCACACACACACACAACGTAACGAATCCCCAGTGGTGTTATCATTATAAGAGATATGTTATTTCTACCGTGACTAGATTATATTGAGCAGAAGAATACTTGAATGAATTACACATGAGCAAACTTTTACAATAAATAAATATACTATCGTTAGCTAATTATATTGTACTAAACTAAAAAGAACAAAAAAATCCTACAAGCTCACTTTCTTAGATGGCACTTGAGATGTATTGTCAAAGGACAAAAAAAGTACTATTTAATTCGCTCAAGTGGTTAAATATAACCGGCTACAAATATACACTGCGAAAAACTGCTGTTATCAATCTCGTAATCACATTTATATCACTCACATTACACTACATATTCGTCATGAAATAAAAATTCTGAAAAATTATTCAATAATAAATGCCACAGATGCAATTCAATAAAATAAAAAAATCTAGAGAATCAGAGTTAGACACTATTTTAATTCACTAATGTAGCTTTATCTAGCAGCTATATTTCTAAATATTTCACTGAAGAACTAATCTATTGAAAAATCACACCGATATCTGTCTAATCTTAACGAGAGTCACTATTTATTGGATTTTGACACTAGAAGTGAAACAATTTAAATAATTAATAAATAATTGATGTTATATACAAATGCCTCAAGAAATACATTGTCATTAGAAAACTGATTTTTTGTTGTTAAAATCAAATTATTCAGTCTAGAAAGAATCTCATCATTTTGAATGATTATATTATTATTATTAGGATTTGTTATTATAATAATTTATATAATATAGCTAATGTAGGCACAATAAGATGTACACAACCATAAATTTGATAATAATATAATGTATGTATTTTTTGAGACAATTTGTATTTTAAAAAATATTTTTTTTATTGTATATAAGATAATTTCTGCTAAATCAGGTACACAGATCTGTTCATAAATATAAATTATATAAAATATCTATTATTTTCGTTATGAAGTATCAGATGTACAAATGAGTTTTAGTTTTTTTTGTTCTGGATCATGTGGCATAATCTATAAATCTGTGTGGCATATTTGCCACTGTGTGAATTCAAAAAAGAAAAAAATACCACCAAATTATCGTAGAGGATCACAAGAAATAAACTTAAAAATCAAAATGCTTGAAAAGTTGGTGTCATTTTTACTATAGTTTTAATATTGTATGTTTAAAGAAATAGAATATTCAAAAAATAATTCATGGTTAAAAGACATACTACATGACAACGCCAGAAGAGACTAAATCCCATTTGTACTTTTTAAAACAGTTGCAAATATGGCATTTCATAGGTAATCAAAATTAAATGAACACATTTGTGAGTATGTTCGCATTCCTGTCAAATGCACAACGTAAATTTTACATTTATTACACTTTTAGGATCAATTATATACTCCGGAAAAATGTTACACAGTTAAAACTACCTTTTTCCAGTCAGAAAGGTAAAATTTAATAGTTATCTTATCTACTTATATTGTTTATTATTGTTCAACGATATGCTGAGTTGATACGACGTGCGTAACTGTCGTACGATGACCGGTTCTTTGGTGATCCGTATCTATGTTTACCTATGAACATCGAATAATATATCTAAATGCTTGGTGACAAATAATATATGTATGTATATACCTCTGTTTTTTTTATTAATTTATCAACTAGTAAAAAATCCTAACGCCTACCTAAATAAGAAAACACCGCAAAGATTGAAGTATAAAATTGTATTTTTTTTTCGTTTTAGTAATAAGTATTATTTTACAGAATGCCTAATTCACAACACAGAGTGGATGCTGCAGGATTTGCAGTCTGCCTAACGTCCTCGATTTGGGATGTTAGTAAAATGGTTAAATCATAAACGATAATAACCTACCTACACATTTAAATAATCATATATAGTTATATATAACTTTCAGGCTTTATCGTACAACTCTGAAAATATGATTTTACAGTTGAAGAAAATATGTTCTCAATACACCTTAAACGCATACATCACAATTATTATATATTTACAATGTACACATATAACATTTTTCATGCGCTACTTTTGAAAAAATACTTTTTTCTTTTTAAATACGCATACATTATTATTATAGTTATTACGGACACTTTAAGATAATAGTGTTTGTTAAAAAAGCAAGATAATACATAAAGAAGATGTTATGAAACGAGACATAAACGGTTAAAATTTGGCACTATTGTGTTTAATTGGCCAATATTATTAATTAAACATATTAGATCGAGCATATATGTATGTGTAAATATAAATATTAAAACTTAAAAACATAAATTATGTAACTGACTGTATTTACAAGTGTTTTTATACTTTTTTCTATTAGGCCTTGTAAGAAAATACATTTTTAGGTCTGTTGTAAAATAAACATATTTTTCCGATTCGTTAAAATATAAATATTATATATGCTTGTATACTATATATATGAATAAATATATATTTATGTATAAATAAATATTTATCGGTATTCAAGAGTTTTGCCTTTAATGTTTTTTTTCTAATTAGTTGCGTAGTTAAAGGCACTTAGTTCGTATATGCGAGATGGATTTCGGAATACGCTCGTTGAATCGATAGCACGTGTGATTTCTAATATTTTTCTATTCAATCTATATATTCACAATTATATTATATATAGGCATTAAGTTTTCTTTCCCAAAATCCATCGTTCACATCGAACAAAATAGCTGTTTTCAGTTTAAACTAAAATAATCTGAAAGTATTGAGTTTTTATTATAGTTTAATAAGGAATATATTGTGATGAATATAAATCAAAATAACAAAGGGTGATATGAATTATCATGTTGACCGAAGATTATCGTTATGATTACTTATTTACATTTTTTTATTATAAAAATGTTTAGTTTTTCTTTTAGATATTTTAAGTTTATATTGAGTTTTATCATATTATTTATATACAGACAACCCTGATAGTTTTTTAAAGCAAAAAATCATAACAACACAATCGGATCAGCTCTTTTCTAAATAGTTTTGTACGTTTTCCAGGATCTAATTAAAATCACAACATTGAAAGTCGAATCAAATCTTTTGTGATGTTTAGAATCAACATTAGAGACATAAAACTAGTATTTAAACCATTACTTTATGGTGTTTGATTGTTTCTATTGTATATTATGATGCTACTAGCTGTCTATTTTGGTTTTATTCTCAGATACGTAGACCAAATATTGTAGAGTATATCTAAAAGTATCATTTTATGATTGAATACATAGTAAATTTACTTTATAGTTTGATGTTTCTACCATTGATTCTAAATATCACAATAAATATGAGTTCAGTTATTATTATTAATATATAAGTAGTACAATAAAATTGATTAAAGCGTTAAATAATAATGTTAATTTTCTAATGTACTGTATGAAAACAAGATTTTTGTATAGTAGAGAACATTGAAAGTAAAATTAAATAAATCAGTCAATTTTATTATATCATCTAAGAGAATTTATAAAGTAAAATAAATCGCGAAAAAAAGTGTGATTGTCAATAATAAATAAAATAAATGGATGGAAGTTAAGCGTATTACCGCGACGAATCGATCACGACTCTTACAGGGTACTCTGTTATCGATAGGATTTAAGCTATTCGAATGTGATCAACGCACAGTGTAGATTTTGATAGTATAAAGCACAACCATAATAATATTATATAAAATTAAAATTAGAGTTTCTTATTAGATTTTTTTTAAAGTCGACTCAATTCATATCACATAGACACACTAACCACTATTTTCTTTTTTTTTTAATATGAAATACAAAAATTTGGCAAAAGTTCACATTCTAATGAGTAATAACTTATTGAATGTGCACATGTATGAAATCACATTGAAATTATATATATGTATGTATATTTTATAATATCATTATTATGAGGAAGATATTTATATGTTGTGAGATTATCGTATTTATAACACATATCTAAAAAATATACCACAAATTAGAGGTATTTTCACATAGTAATAAACAATTATTGATTTATATATTTTATAACACAGATAATTTGTGAGTAGAAATACAAACACTCATATATATCTACTGTTTCTGGACTTTCACATTTATGTACACACATATATTTTTGTATACCCACACAGGTATTACATATACATATATACATATACAGTGAGATCTAGATTTCAGCGACTGATACACTAATATAAAGCTTCATTGCAAAACGTTATCAGTTCCTTTTTACTGCACTTTTTCATAGAGTGTTCAACTGTATATATATATAAATATAGTTATATACATATTTGATGCATATGTTAGCATAACTAATCATTAGGCTACTATACACAACCTACCAGTTTTTTTAAATATAATTTTATATTGGCAAATAATTAAAGTTTTACAATGATATGTTTGAAATAATCAGCGTTTTGCCCACTTTAAGGTAATTTAGTTCGCTGTTAGTTATTACTAATACCAGTTATTCATTTATAATAGGTAAAAAAATATTTTACCTCTATGTGTTTTTATTTCTCTTCAAATCATCAGTATGAGATTTCAACGTGTTTCATTTTGTCTAAATGCCATGTTCATTTATAAGCCTATATCCTTGGCGAGTTGTTGATAAGAGCAATTGAATCTTGAACCAATATCAGCAAAGTCCAGTTTTTGACTATACATGCAGAAAATTATATATTAAATTAACATACTTATTAAAATCATTATAAAGTCCAGTAAAATTAGTTGCATTCTCAGACAAATACATACATAAGTTAACATCAAATGAATAAAGATCATCATGTTTTTAGCATTAAAGTAATTGAAAGTAAGTAAATGTGACTGATATTGATTCTAGATATTGCAAATGTATGAATTTATTATCACAAATAACGAGTAATTAAAGCATAATACATAAACAAAGGGAAATAAATAAACAATTGACAATTCAGAACAAGGATTATTACAATAGTTTTGTTAAGAAACATTTCGATCACTATTTCTTTTATAGGTAATTGGATACATGTTAGGCAGGATTAATTGGGATTGAGCAGACATGTCCTATTGCTGCATTTTGGAATGGTTATCAGGTGAGGCCTGGTGTTTTTCTTCAAACAGTACGGCCCTGTCACATCTGTCCATTTTTGGCCTTTTTGAGTCAGCATCGGGAGGACGATGGGATTTCATATGCGCACTTCGACTTTTAACTTTGTTAAACACTCTGAAACATAATATAGACATATTGTTTTTTCAATCTCAGATGTACATGCATATCGTAAAAAGAAGGGACTGAATATTGATAGTTTGCTTATATGAATATATAGCTTGTTTCCACGGCCGGTAGGTGAGATATTTTCCCTTTCGCTCGCTCGCTTGTTAAGTGACAAGAGTGAGTGAGAGAAAAGAGCGTGCAATTGCACACACTTATCTCTGACTCTCTCTCGTCACTTAGCAAGCGAAAGAGAAAAGATCTCACTGACTGGGCCCGGTTGTTTCATATGAAGTAGCCAATTTTTTTCTGGAAAAGACTACTGTAATAAATAATTATATTGGTGTTTATGGCTTTAAACATTCTGAACTGCTAATAATTTATTAAAATATTCTTGCTAGTGGATTATTTATGTTGTAATTATTATTCTAACAATATTTTATGTAGTAGTTTTATTATTTTACTATCAAAACATTGGAATGTTTGTGTATTCTTGATATATTTATTTGTGTATAAACTGATGTCTCTTTTATTAATTATAATTAATTAGCAAGAAAATCAAACATTCACAAATCGTAACCAAAAACCATATGAACAAAGTGTCTTTGTTGCTTAGTACTCACTTGCCACAAAGCTTGCAAGGAAATTCGTCACCACTATCGGCGGCTGGTGTGCTCGGTGGCGTACTCGGAGAACGACCGATTGCTCGTCCATTGTTACTCCATCTTGACCAGTTTTGCTGTTAAGTTAAATCACACACATGTATAAAACATATAATATTAAAACACAATTTTTTATAATAAGTAGATATTACTTGATTAGCCAGTCGCTCTCCGATTCTGTCTGGACTCCAAGATCTCAGATACAGTCCTTTGTAGTCTTTAGTCACCTTCTTCCAGAAGTAATAAAACTGAACGCATTGTTTGCTGTTTTTAGTTCCAATCTAAAGGTTAAAGAATAAATAATAAAGACAATAGTAAAATATATAATAATGAATACATATAAACGAGGCAAGAATATTCATATTATGTAAAAAAAAATATAATTAATATATTTTATTTAATTTATTTATTACAAATTTGACTATCATGACTTGACTGATTTTTCTTATCAATGGCCCAAAGTGTAAAATTGCTAACTCCATATTTGACAACTTTACATGAGAAACAAAAAACTAAATAGACAACTTGAAAATAGGAAAATAAAACAATGTCTTAAGTTTGTAGTTTAATGTTTTTAGTGTTTAAATAGAGATTTTGAAGATAGCAATTATTTCGATTAAAGTTACAAGATGACATTGTTAAGTCATTTTCACCCAAGAGTGGAGTTAGCAAATTTACACTTTAAGCCATCGTTATGTGTCATTATTGTCCTTATACATAAAAGTTCTATTCAATATTTAATACACAAACATACATATGTAACAGTGAATGTGTATTTTTCAGTGGAGTTACATTTTCAATAGTATAAATATAATTACACTGTTTCAGTGAAATCAGATCCTAACACATTTTCACTAGTAAATATATATATGTATAGTAGTGAAAATATAACTTAACTGATAAGTGCTAGTAAAGTTATATGCTGCTCTAAAATGTCTATGAAACTCAATTTGACAGTTACAAAACGTCCATTTGCTGTTTAAACTTAGCTTTATCTAAAATAATTAACTAAACCCAACTTGACTTAATGGTAGTTCTAAGACAAACTATATTTTTTAGAACTTTCATTAAAGCAAGTTAGAGAACTCTAATTTACTTCTACTCTAGAATGAAAAGATATTCATCGGAGTGACGATTGCAATAGCTAACATTTTGACGACGGCTACATGAACTTAGATTTTATAATCGAAGGACTTTGTTACCGCCTTCGAAAGGCAAAAGAGGTTAGTTACCGTGGAACGACGCGGAAGAAAACCACGTTGTTTATCTACTAGCGTCTGTAGATAGTGATTGTGGATATATTGGTGAACAATTATATCAAACAACTTAAAATGTGTCGAAGGAACGGCCATTAGTCTAAAGTTTTTGATATATGATTTATCACCGTAAGTCAGAGGCAATCTCATCTGACTGATTTCTGTGCTTACTGCTTAGTAGCAGTTGTTTTGTTAACAAGCTGTGATTGTAATCAATTGCTGCAGAAAATAGTTTTTAGAATACATTTTTTTCTGCTTTTTCTTCACATTTAATGTTCCTACATCTACGCATTGCCCATAACATCGTAAAAAAGTTTTAGTTACCTGTCTCGAAATTTTGAAAAAGTCTTTGTCGTACTCCCTCAGACCAGCGAGGAACATTTCCACTTCGTCAGGTGTCCATCTCTCCGACATGCCATTGCAAGATATTTGAGCTTGGCTCATGAGGCGCAGAGTAGCTGCATGAATGTCTCCTCCGCACTGACCCAAAACTTGCAAAGCGTGTTCACGAGAATGTCCACCGACTGGCATCGCAGCGCACATTGCCAACTCCATGAACATTTTAACTGAAATAGTAATTTTACACTATAGTAGAGAAAAATCGCTGGTATCGCGTCATTTGTGACACGTCCGCGGGCAGGAACGGAGTGTTTCTATAGGACAGCATCAGAATAGTAATTACAAATAGTACCTTCATTATCATCCAATATGTCATTTATGCCAGGATCCCACAGGAGATGTTCGTAGCTTGGCTCCCTATCTAGGTTTGTTTCATCCGTTGTTCTACTATCTGGTATTGTGGCTTGAAATCGGTTGCCAATGTTGATTTTGGGCACCTTCTTCTCTTCGTTTTCCAATTTGATGGCTTCTAATAATTGATGGGAGCAAATTGGAGCCCCTAAAATATTATTATTTATTAATAAAAGAAAAAAACAATATGACAAGGCACAGAAAAGCATAATTCATACCGTTTGGATTCACTTCGTTGAACAATCCAGGAGCTGTCCTCACGGGATTTAGCATTGGCGAAGGTGTGTAAAATTCTTCGCTATTTTTTAATCTGGATTGATGTTGACTTTGGAAAAACGCACCGGAAGCTTCGGATCTTGGCCTTTTGCGAGATACTCGCTGGGGACTGGCCGGTATGCTGTTGGGGCTAAGGAACACGTCAGAGAGCGCTTCTTGTTTTATGGCTTCCACTTCTACTTTCAATGTTGTGATTATTTCGTTTGCTTCATTGATGTTGGATTGAGGGTTGGCAGATTTTATGATACCATCTTTCATCTGATGCATATGTTGCATGTTGTCTTTTGGCACAATCTGATGAGTGTTAGCAGTGAGCCAAGATACCGGCAATTGATTTGATGCGGCTTGGATCAGCTTGTACTCTCCGTTCGATTCCACTAAAATTCCAGTCAAACCCGGGTTGTTCAAGTCGATGGGAGCGTGACTGATTATCTTGTAAGATTGATAGCCCCCGAAGTCGAATTTTTTCTTGACACCAAAGTCTTTGGGACTGCTCGACAGCAACGGATCGTCGGAATTGGGCATCATATGGGACTGTAGCGTTTGTATCGCTTGACGTGGGAATGTTATATTGGCAGTGGGGAGAAAAGTTTGGGGACACGCGTTGGGCTGTCGGGTGGACGAAAGTGGCGAAGGCAACGGGGTCACGCATATGGGCGACTGCGGGGGAGGCGAAGTGTTACTTAAACTATACATATCCAGTGTGTCACCGTGAACTATGCTTTCTCCAGGAAGTACTTCTTCTAAGGCTTCTTCCACTTCCTCGGCACTGGACATGGTCGTTGTAAAGAAGGCAGCTGAGAGAGGCGAACTCGTATTTCTCACTTCGTCAACGTCTCTACTGTGAGAGAGTATTGGCTCAATGTAAGAATCTGTCGTTTGTAAGTTAGTCGTAGGAGATAAAATGGGCAAACTATGCATTGTTCCTTGACTTATTGAGGGCGATTGCGCCTCGTGACTCGCGGGCGGAGTTGGATACGTGAAACTTGGCGAGTCGTGGTATTTTAGAGGTGACGGCAATGGCGACGGAGCAGATAAACCGACGTGCGGAGAGTTAGCATACATAATATACTCCTTCTGAAAGCCGAGTACGTCTTTGTTGTTAGAGTTGTTTTCGGCGACTGTAGAGTGATACGTGCTGAATTCGGCCAAACTTTCCGGCAGAGGTGAGTTCAGAACCGCTTGTAGCTGTTGATTGACAGGATATTGCATAGATGGTTGGTTATGAAGTGATGCAGTTACACTCGCATAATCTTCCAACGAAGCCAGATCGTCTAATTGTTCAGATGCACTCGAAAACTAAATAAAGACACAAGTGTTATATTTACTATTATAGTAACGCATGTTAAATTATTATTTACCTGTAAACTGTCAGAAGACGTCGGCTGTAGTAATATAGCTGGGTCTTGCACATGATAAACTTCATTTTGCAACGATGGCGAAAAGTAACCTCCATCGTCAGACTGGAAAGACATGCTAGTTAGCGTAAACTCTCCTTGTTGGAAATTTAGCTGCATTGACTCTGTTGGTTGTTGGCCAGGATCGGAAGCTGATCTCCTGACGGCCACCTTGGTGCCACGTTTGAGTAGCTCTATAAGAGTAGCGTCCTTGTGCGACGAAGACGCGGTTGAAGGCGGTGGTAAAAAATCAGGCGTAGGTGGTTTCTTGACTGCAGTATTGGTGACATTGGAACTTGCCGTGGTGGCCGGGGGAGGTGGCGCTGGTGCCACAAACGCAGTGCTTCTGTTTCCTCCTGAGCATCCAGAAGGGCCGGCCTCGGTGGTGCTAACTGAAAATGTGATTTTTGAATAACATTATTATATTATATCCCTTACGATGCGAAAAAATTCACGCGCTCCGAAGATGTACACTCAGTGTACATGTAAATATATGTAAATAAGAAACAATGCAAAAAGTTGTAACAATATTTTAATACAAGTGCTGAAAACGGGCAAATGCACTGGATATGTTGTATAAATTCAGAAATTGAAGGCAACATTCACATGATGAATTAATACCAGATTTTGTTGACAGAATATTTATTGTTGATACAGGCAATTATTATTTATACATATATTGAATACGTTAGTGTATCATAGAGGAATATCCAAAATATGAACACTATATTCGAGATATTTACATTATAAGATGATATGTACACTCGGTGTACATCACAGTAAAAGAAAGGTTAAATGATTATATTTAGATATAATAAAATATGTAAATAGCAATATTATAACAAATTATATAGAGTGATAAAATTCGAGTTTTTCATGTTGGCAGCACTGTAAATAGGACAGTTGTCAATAATCAAAGTGTCAAATGTTAACTCAAGTTCGCAACTTTTGGGCTTTTCTTATGGCTCCCTTTGGCACATTTTGCATCTGGACTTAAACCCGCATAAACTTCAGACAACACAAGAACTGAAGTTCAGAGACCATGAACAGCGAAGAATTTACGCAGATTGGGTGTTAGAACAGCTGAAAGTTGATGCTGATTTTTTAAAGAAAATATTATTCTCTGATGAGACACATTTACACTTCTCTGGGTATATTACTAAGCAAAATTGCCACATATTGGGAAATAAAAATTCTCATGTGATTCATGGGATGATGTGAAAAACACGTGGCTCCAACAAGATGACGCCACTTACCACACATCGCCACACCAATGTTGGATATTTTGAATGAAAAGTTCCCAGGTCGCATTATTTCACGACTTGGTGATGTCAACTGGCCGTCAAGATCGTCAAGTTACGCTAAGAATCATGTCTACGCCGACAAACCCGAAACGTTGGAGCACATAAAAACCATCATCCGCTAAGTTATAGCTGAGATACTGCCCTAAATGTGCGACGGTCATAAAAAAATTACATCGAAAGGCTCAGCTGCTAAAAAAGGTACAGAGGCGGCCATTTATTAGATATTATTTTTAATAATTAGTGAAATATATTAAATGTTTGATTAATAAAAAAAAACGAAGGTATCCTTACATTTGTGTTTATTTTAAAAAAAAAGTTTGAATACTAAAATTGGATCACCCGAACTTTGTTTTGTTAAGGTAATATGTTTCTATATTTTATCTTCTTTATAAAGAGGAAACATTTTCGAGTTTATAAATATTTAAAGGATATGTAGTTGATTTGTTTTTATGGTTTAAGATGTAGAGTAGTTAAATAACAAACCTTGTGGCGCTGCTCTTCTGCTAATTATCTTCTCTTCTATCAACGCTCTAACAGAAACTGAGGCAGTCTGCAATGGAGGACCAGATGGTTCTTTTTTCTCTGCTTTCTTGTTTTCAGTCTCCTGTGTGTTAAAAATAAATTTTCTTTAATCGAGAATTGTATTGGATACATCGTTGTTATAGATGTCTGACTTTTAGATAAACATATGATAGCATAGACAGAAATTTACTGTAATATATACTATTAGAGATAATGAGAATTGCAGAATAGTTGCCTTCAAAAGCAACTGCTTTTTATTGCACAGTTTTTCTGGAACAACATTTCTCAGCCGTATAATAGAACTACCAACTTTGAGGTTTACATATGCAGCGACAATTCATTTGGATTGTTTTTCTTCTAGTTGAACGTGTTGAAACTTACGTCATCGATGGATGTATACTTTTTATGTACTTTGATAATATTGCAGTAGAATGTTCTGTAATTGAATATCGCCAGAGAATTTTGCGATTATCAATTACTCATCGAGACAGAATGTAATTTGTAGTATAATAATACGATCGAATAGTATTCACGTGTACTTTTTAACGTTTCTTTAACGTATAAAGTTAACGAGCAAAATATTCAGTGACACGCGTGTGTTCCAAAAAGCAACGCAGAACACACTGTATGGGCAGTGGGAGATGTATCAGATGTAAGTGAAGTGCAATGAGTGGGAGTTAAGGCTTATTCTTGCTTCTCTATCAATACCATAGACTGAATGCGTTGTAAGAGAAAAACAACTTTTTCTTTTTTTACTTTCATCAATTGGAGCTGAAGAGGCGTAAACATAATTTGGACAAAATTCCAATTATAAAAAATATTCACAAACTTTCTGTCGACGAGTAGACTTGAAGTGAGTTTTTTTTGGACCATGTTTGTCTTTTTTGTTATAAAATATGTGTAATGCTTGCAAGTGCATTATTTATTTGCGATTCGTAAGAAAACAATTAGTGGGTCTGGTTTTTATCGATACCCATTTGTCTGGCTTTTATCGATACCATGTGTCGAGTTCTGGAATATAAGGATAGAGAGGAAGAAAGAGAGACAAGTGATAGACGCATATCAAATATATGCCAGAATAAGATGTTCGTTGTTTCTTAGAGAGAAAAGAAAATCATTATATTCATAATGTAAGAGCTAGTTGTCAAAGACGTCTTCCGATTATATTTTAATATCCTTTCTCAAGATTAATGTATGTATGTATATTGTAGAGAGAAGGCAGAAGTTTGAAAATGATTATAGTTGTAGAAGAAACAACTATACAATAATTTTATTTTATTTTGCTATCTCCGTCAAAGATAAAATATGGGAAAGAAGAGTATAGTTACCTTTTTGAAGTATCCCCCATGCAGTCGCATATGTCCATTTAGAGCTGGTATGTTCTTGAATCGCCTGTGGCATAGATTGCATTCGACCGGTCTCGGCTCGGGCGGGAACCTAGCCAGACCGCCGGGCAGACTCCTAAGGGCGTTGGAGGTCCTTTGTTGGTTTTGCTGGGCCTGCGAATGAAGGTGTCGAAAATTAATTACTTTTTCTTTCAGAGCGGCAAAATTGGATTTTAATTAATCGCAAAATATGTAAGTATGTGTGGATGTACTAGGGGGATTATTTTTCTTTTTGTGGAAACTCGGCGCTTTCGAGCTGAAAAGTCAGCCCGACCGTATAGAGACATTTCCAGGGCAATTCTGAAACGCTGAAACGTTAACTGTAAAACCCGTTATGGCAGTATCGAGCGACTGCACGTACTGCCGGGAATTTGTTTTAAATCCAGCAACTCGGCTGGCTGCTACAGCTACATACATATACGATGCGCGCCATGTACACTCCTACAATACACTACCTATGTATGCAATGGATGTATTTTATGCTTTGATGCGATGGGGGTATTTTATGATGGTATAACACAATGAACACCGAGAACTTTGATCGGCAATACCTAATGCGTTCGACTGATTATTTTTAAACTAAAATATTTATACTATCTCATCGGAATTATAACATAATTGATCATCGCTTATTTTTATACTATCTACAAGTATTGTTGTATTTAGTTTTTAGTGAAAATTTAGATCTTACAGTGCGTCTATACGTGTGTCAATTGTTAAATATGAACACAATGAACAGTGAAGCATAAACAAAATATATTTATTTTATTGTCTAGAGCAGCAATGCCCAATCCGAAGCTCGCGGGCCGTATGCGGCCCAGTTACCGCCGAGTCATTTAATACAAACGACACAAAATAAATATACAAGGAAGAATAAAAAAAATTGTCATCAGAATGTGCAGGTATAAACTGTTTTATGGCAGGGTCCGAGTAACCGATCCTAGTTTATTACTTTTACAATTATTCATAAGGCAAAATAATTGAAGACGAAAGCAGACAGTTTCAACAAAGGCAAAGCTTCATGTTTAATTTGTCGTAATTTTACTTCAATATTTAAATCATTTATCGCTAGTCTTGAGTATCCTATATATTTAAATAATGTCAAATTCAAAGATACTAAAGACTGCGTTTTTAATATTTAAGACAAACATTAAATTACCAAAAAATTGTTTTCATTATTTGATATATTAAAAGCTCAGCGAGATTATTTTATAATTTAAGTAATTTCGCATCTAAAATAAGAAACAGGTTGAGTAATCGTTTTTTGGCCATTTTATTTATTAAGCTATAGTAAATCTCGTTGCGACATTATAAGTAACTAATGCGTTACAACAGTATAAACACAGTCAATAACTAAGTAGTGAAACATAAGATTGAAAAGTCGATCTATGTAAATTGGTGATTCTATATTTTATTATGTATTTGCTATTTTTATATTCAATTTATTCATTACGATATTTCACCATGAGATTAGGATAATCTAAAAAAACATAATATGTGATAATTGATCAAAATATTTTTTTTATAATAATTATCAATTCCGATTTCACAGTCACAATAGAAATTGAAAAACACTATGGTTTAAACGGGATTTGAACCCAGGTCTTTCAGCTATTAGTCACCGACTTATACTATAGGTCAATCGTGTCGGTCAGGTAAATAAATTAATTTTATAAACTTTCAATCAAAACCTCTATGATTTTAACTCAAAAGTTTTGAGAAAGAATATGTTTTTTAAAATATTTTTTTCATCATAAATCGCAAATATTAAGTTGAAAATCCTAGTTATTTTTTGCTCATTTATAATATGAATACATAACCATTTGTGTTTTAAAATGAAAGACCTCTATTGATATATGATCAACCGCCATGATTTTTTTCATATTACTCATATACTATATTTATATTTCGAACGACATTCACAGCGTGCAATTCAATTTTTTTATATTTTATACAAGATAAAATTAAAAAACATTGAATATAGTTTTAGATCAAATAATATCACACTTTTTGCTATTAAAATATTACCAATAAATGTTTAAAACTTGTATGTATATGTATAGAGAAGCAAATTAAAGTTATTAAAACGAAAAGTAAATATATTGTTTACTTTGTATCCTTTTCATATTAATGAAACATACTTCAAAATTCAGCGAATTAAGCTATCATGTAATGTGCGAAAGACAGTACATTACTAAATTTACTAGTACTTTATTTCTAATAACGTTGCTACATGTTGACACACTCTGTTTTAGGTTTTAATCGCAATCGTCGTTCAAAATTTATAACATAAAATTAAGCGTTCATTTATGTTTTAAAACACAAATTTCATATAATATCAAAAAATATTGGAATAAAGTTATTACAAATGTAATATTTAGATTGTTAAAATTAACTATTTTTAATATTTTTAAAAATATATTTTAAATATAGAGAGCTAAATAAGTGTAATGATAAGAACAGAATAGCGTAGTCCGTAAGGTCTAGACAGGTAGCCCAGAGGTCGCGTGTTCGAGTCACAGCTGCAGACTCAAATTTTTATTTATAAAAATGCGCCATTATTAAAAATTAACACCAGCTACAAAGTGACATAAATTAATTATGAATTAAATTTAATAATCTCGAAATAAATGTCGTTTATTTTTATATTTAAATTTTAACAGTCAGTCATCAAAATGTAGAATCCAGTCTGTACATCTGGATTTTAAATTTTGATATTTAAATAAAAATCAGCTCCAAAATTAACAATAGCAGTCAAAATGAATACAAAATTGCATGTTATATGATTTTTTAAAATAAAATTGGCAACTATGGACGCTGCTGGAATCAGCTGGCCAACAAATTAAACCAGTCCGATTCAACAGTGCATAGACACATTCAAAATATTGGGAAGGCTTGGAGATTAGGTGTATGGGTTCCACACGAATTGAGCGAAGAAAACAAGTCGGTGCGTATCCGCATATCCCAAGAGCTTCGGTCTTTTGATAACCGGAGATGAGAAATATGTGTTGTACGACAGCTGCATCCTATATGGAATGGCAGAGCTAAGCAAATATATATATAGATTTTATTGTTCACTTGATTATCTAATCTGTTCTTATATATTTTACCTTAAAATACATATTCAATAAAATAAAAATGAAAGTATTGTAAAGACTTAAATGCAAGTCTAGTCTAAGGTTGATAAAAATGTTTAGACATGAATTATTTCCAGACAAACGATACATTTTTGATGCACGTTTTGAGGGATGATTTGCAAAATATATTTAAAGCGATACTTTCACGATTTAATTATAATTAGTAAAGATATTGGAAATTCAAGCAAGCAAGCATTTTAAAGCACATTGACATTATAAAATGATATTGTATTATTATTGATTTTTATGCCATGCCTAAATAATTGATTCAATAAATTTTTAATCATATTTGCGGACACTTTTCCGGGCAAACTTTGAGCCCTTTATACAGTGTAAGTAAAGCGCAAACGCGAAATAAATAATATAGCAGCACGCCTTGATGTTTTGTGTATAAGTTATGGCGTGGTCGGGTCGGCAACAGTTGCAGGTGTTTTTGACGACCGTCTTGAGCCGTACTAGTATTGCGGTTTCTATACCCGTACGTCTTGTAAATTGACGTGTAAAATATGTTTATACGGATTTCATACTTTTGCCCACCCTCTAGCCCTGCACTGAGATTTCGGCTCCAGAAAGGAGGACGACGCACAGATGTTGCACCATGATTTATATCGAAGGCAGACTGCTTCAAAGCCTTCGCCGCGGAAAGATATTTTATAGACATACTGTATATATGAAGCGATTTAGTTTTATATCTTAAACTGTTTCTATATTTTAATAAAATATTTAAATTTATAAGTTAAAATATGTATCAGAGCTAGTTGGTTAAATGTTTGCTGAAAAGTGGTTGAAAAGCTCTACTTTCAGAAAAAAATAAGCTCAGAAACATTGAGACTGGACACTTGAATATTGAGCGTATGTTATTTAGTCAGACAAATCTAGCTTTAATATAAGTTTAATTTATTTTTGTTCGTTCAAAAGACTAAGCGTCGTTTTTGTGAATACATTTGAAAGGTTTTGGGATCTGTGTATTTGCGTAGAAGAGTCGGAAATGAATCTGTCGCAGATTGTGTCATAGACACGGTTGGAAGAGTTATGGTATTAAGTTCCATGAAAACAGCATGAACATGATTCAGAGTATGAATCATGTTCATGTGGTAAACATGTTATGATCCATTCTTATGAATTTCATTCTTGAAATTCTAAATACCGTTTATGCGACCATCCAATTCTAAAGAAATACAATGCTACACTTTGCGAAAAAATAGGAATTAGTTTGCTTTGAAGGAATTTACATTTTGGCTACCATGCGAAAATTTGATGTATATTTTAAAAAATAAAGCTTAGCTGCAAATTATGGATGTAGTAAAGTGAATTGTATGTGTGTTTTTTTAATCCATATAACATGATCTAGCTTGATTTTAATGAATCATCACGATATTAGGAAAATCTGTGAAGATCGATTGAATATATTTATGTATAATAATCTATAATTCCGATCCCCAGACACGATAGAAATTTAAAAACACTAAGGCCCATATGCGATTTAAACCCAGATCTTTGATTGTACGAAACGGTATTGTATTGTAACTGTAACTGCCGGGCGGCACTTGCTTGGGGGCGGCATATTTGCGATGGTGGTTCTTAACCTTGAATGCACTAAAAATATATATATCCACGAATTGCAAGAGATTAACAATAACCAATTTATTATTTTAAAAAATGCTGATTTTATGACTCTGCAAAAAAAATGTATGAGAGGGGGGGCAATTTTTAGGCAAGACAAGGCTCAAAGATTCATGACTCTTTTGTCATCCGCGTTCAGAGGGTTAACGATATATAAACGTCTTACATTTGAGTACAAGTTCTGGGATAAAGTGACATAATGTACATATGATCAATGTATGTACTTACACACCAACTTGAGTATAGCACCTTTACGCAATGATATATGTAGGTTATAACAGATTTGAATACAAACGTCGCGTCTGCTCTATAAGTGTCCGCTCTATAACTTAATAGGTGTCGAAGGAACAGCGACCGGTCTAAAGTTTTCGGTACAGGATTTATCACTTATTTTATGGATCGGGGGTGACTTTCGTACATTTTCACAAATCAGGAAACGTTGAAGTTTTAAGCGACAAATTGAAAATGAATCGAAGGGGAGCAAGAAGATTAATCTGACAGCCCTTCAATATAAAGTAAGGAATAAAGTCTGATCCTGTAGAATTATGTGATTTGAGCTTTTCGAAAAAGTACATGTCTAAAATGTCAATTTCATACGACCAGCTAGATCGTGAGATCAGATTATCTCAATTGTGATCAAGAGCTGAATTTGATTAGTCATAGACGGAATAAAAATATACATATATACATACTTAAACTTAAAAGACCCAGGTCTTTCAGGTTTCAATCTATCGTGTTGGTTTTATGTACCTTCACTGACTACTCAACACAAACTAATATTTTATGACTTGCTCTTAAAAATGCACTACTAGCAAATAAGTATAAGCTTACACAATACAACATTACATGTAATATTCACATCTTCCTTCAAGAATCTCACACTTGGGAGTGAGAGGATTGTTTTAACACCAGCCCAAAATTCATAGCATTTCCAAGCGTACAATATGTGCGATTATAGTTATATGAAAAATACGAGCTGATAAAGTATGCATGTTATCCTTAGGAGTATGAAGTTATATTCATGAACATGTAACACAGTTATACTAGCATCGTATTCGTGAAAAAATCAACGGATAGCTGCTAGTCTAACCGACAATAAACCATACGTTTCTTATTAAAAGTTTCTCTTTCAAGATTTATAAGCACTGTGAATCGAACTTATTATATATAATTGATTGAAGAGCAACCTAACATTCAAAGTCGATATACAAAAATGACAGTTGAAGACTTTTGCTTAACATTATCAGTCAAATTCAGAGCAGTTAATGTGATGCTTCGTTTTAAATATCGCTACAAAAATGCATTATAAAAAAAATCAGAAAAGATGTGGTTATTTCGATATTCGATTACTTCATTGATAATAGAATGTATGAGTTTACATACATAACTTTCTAGGTTTTTTGGTAATTTCTTTTTTGCGATGTCTTGCATGAACGGTTTGCGAAATTGAACGGTCGGTTCTGCTCAACGGATCACACGTAAGCTCATGTGGGCTTTGGCGTTCATGCTTCAGAAATTCAACGACCACCGTTTGCGAGAAATATTTTCATAGATGACGAGAACCGAACCTGCTTTTATATTCCGGATCTTCCGGTAGTCGACGGTTTGCCGAATACGAATAAGCCTCCGCAGCGGACAAAGTGCAAGAAGGATTATGGTCACTGTCGTGTTATATCCCAACAGGGCTCAAAATAGTGACATAGGCACGTATGAAGTATGTCGGTGAAATTTAATGTTTGGATAAAAAATTTTTTTTTAGCATTAGATCCGCCAAAGTATATGATACTGGTTTAAATATAGATGTGTAAGAGAACGCAAGAACAATATTGAAATGCAGATTCGATTATAAAGATAACTGAATGACAATGAATGATGGTGAATGAATACAGTAGAAATATGAAAACGACATGAAAAAATTATATCTGTAGAATTAAAAAAAATATTAAGAAAAATTCGTTTTAACGTTGCATTAGATTAAATAAAGACAACTTTAAAATTGTTAAAAAAAATTGCTTTGAAAAAGCTAGTTTATTCTACTTAAAATTGAAAATGTCTCACACGTCGCAAATAACAAGTAATCATAAAAAGCGTCTCAAAAATATTTGACAACTCGAAGCAACACTGAAAAGTGTCTAAAAATAACTCTAAATAACTTTGTTCGTGGAACTGTCACAAAAAAGTATACGTGAATGACCTGATACAAAATTAATAGAAAAACATATCACAAACTTTTCCAGTGCTATTAACGCTTTTTATCAAACCCTTTTGATGAGGCGGAGCGTGTTTTTTAATTACGAGTTTTAATATAAACTCTTTATACGGCGCTTTCAAAGTAAATATCATACTAAAGCATAGTTTTAAATACATATTTGTAATCTTTTGACGTTTAAAAAATAAATATAGAACCAAACGTTTGGTTTTTTAACCCTTTTTCCTTTCAGTTAGCGTAGATCTCCCTCAAACGTAATAAGATAACGCAGAAGGAAATGAAAAACGTATATTTGAAAAAATATGTTATAATATAAATTGAGGCACGTATGAATATTTCTTTATTTAAAACAAATTTGATATGAAATCCATATAAAAATGGCGCTGGATTTCATTTTAATATACGTGAAAGCATTGTCGTGACATATACTATATTTAATATACAAGAGGAATATTATTATGGAACGTAAGTTTATATTAGATTTTTATTTATGAGAATCACAGAAAGTTTCCCTCTTCCTTGTGCTATGAGACGATGAAATTACTATTCTTCGACGTAAGACGTTCTACGTTAATACAATTTTTTTCTCTTCTCTCAATATACACACATACATATATTAAAATATTATAAGTTTATTTTCCATCTATAATATCATACATACATAAGATTACTTTTAAAAATAATTTTATATATTATATATATATAGTATGAGAAGGGTTTATTAAAACTTTTAGAAATACTTATGGTACTTTAAAAAAAATAATAACTAGAGTAAGTAGTCATGCAGTATTTTATTGTTTCAGCCTACATTGTACTTACATATAATAAGGTTCTAATTATATATGTATAAATATATTAATAAGCACAAATCAAAAGAGAAATCATTAGAAAATTTTTCAAAATATGCATTGAAGACATCAAGAATATCAAAGTATAATACAAATAACAGTAAAATACCATGAAACAATTATTGAGTTTATAAATATCTGACTAAATCTTGATAATGAGATGGATAGATATAAAACATATTTATTACACTGCTACATATGTAATCGTGGGATGAATGATGTTATGTTATAAATAGATTGTTCCTTGACACACTAAGAATATATTATTTAATCAACATAAGTTTGCTAGAAAATATAACTTTAAGTAACCACATAAAACTAAAATAAATACATAATCTTTAGCTAATATTCATATAAAAATTACTAGGCAAACAAAGGTTTGAATAAACTAGCAATTTTTATAGTTATTACTTCAAATATATAATGATGTATATAAGTTGATAAATTTCCTCCCTCTACAAAATCATAATTGAATAAGTAATAAAAAATAGTCAACTCTAACTTTGGAAAACATCTCATTTACAACAAATGTTTTTTAAACTAGCCGCAAAATATTTGGTTATTCGAAATAAAAATACTTGACATAAAAATCTATATAATTTAGTTTATATATACACTTAAAATAGTAAAAAATGACCTTACTTTGATACCTGAGCAATTGAAAAACTGTTTTTTGGTTAATTTATCAAAGCAAAATGGTTTTAAAAAAAAATCTACATCATTAAAAACACAAAACCGTATAGGTATTAGGCAAGAGTAATATTCAATTTAAAAACAGTGTTTAGTTTAAAAAACTATAAAATAATTTTTCTTTGTGTAGCACGACGACGAGCAGTGGTACGCAAAATAGTGTTATAAAAATCTTTGTTATGTTATAAAATGTAATTCAATAATTTTTACTTAAAAGCGCGTTATATACAGTTTGTTTATGTTTAATAGTCAGTGCATGATAAAATCCTGTAGTTTACCGGTATTTGTATATATAATATACTGTAGCATACCGAAATAAAATCTTTTTTAAATAATTATAGAATTGTTTTCATGAGCAATAAATTTTATATAAAATTAAGAGCATTTTTTTATTAAAATATATACATTGAATCTCTTTTAAATAAAAATATATATTATATTCGAATTATAAATCTTTAACGAAAGCTCTTTTAAACATGTTTTCATACTCAGATGAGTTTCTTATCAGAAATTATTGAATTTAATTAATCGTGTTAAATAATTATTCGATCTTTCACTAAATATTTTCTTTAATTAAAAGTGTTTCACTGTAGCATTCTGATATACATATAATACATCAGATTCCTAGTAAAAAGGTTCTTGAATTAATTATAAAACCTTTTTCATGAAAAAGATTAGATATTTCTTCCCAATTTTTTCTCTTTAAAATAATAAAAAAGTATTTAAATTCTTCATTATAAACTTTAAGCTTTAACAAAAGCTCTCTTCAACCTGTTTTCATATTTTATAAAAAATAATATCATTATCTGATTATGAATCACAAGGATTTTTAAGCAAATATTATCTTAAATTAAATTGAAAAAGGAGCAATAAAATAATTTTACAACACAGGATTAGAAATAAAATATAATTAATGAGTCATGGATTTTCTTAAAAGGAAGCAATTACAAAAGCAGTTATGAATTACTATTGATATGACATAAATACAGGACATGCATTTAAAACGGAAAATTATAAAAAAATGCGAATAAATATCTCAAACTTTAGACTGTATATTTAAAAAGAAAAAAAATGATTTTACATTCCTATCGATAATATATTTTTGTAAGCTTAATATATTATATTAATGTATATAAAATATTAGTATAGATAACAACTATTGCGTTTTCGGTATTTTATATATAGTAAAATAATATGTTTTATTAATAAGATGTATTTGAAAAAAATATGTATTTAAGTTTTAGAATAGCATATGTCAATCCTTTAAGCTCTTCCTCATTATTTGTTTAAAAAATAACTTTGAAAATATCTTCCCATTTTTTGCAATTCAATTTATATGTTTATTGTGTTTTTTTATCGACATCTGCATTAGAAAAAGAAATACTATTTTCTAAGTAGCTCACCTTTGGTCGTATGAACGTAGGGGTGTGAAACAGTTGCGATATCCAGTGATCCATTTTTCCACAATCGCTCACATTCGGCACTAGCATGTGTGTGAATTAGCACAAAAGAGCAATAATTTACGAACGGCACGAGCCGTTTGATTTATTCGCTCGACGTCAGTTCGGCGAACTCCATAATAAATTCAAAAATGATGGGATAACCAAAAAAGCTCAGATTTATACTCGTCGTTAATCAGAGTTTGACGGAAGGAACTTTTTTCACTCGACGACTGGAGCGCGTGCGCTTAAGGCTAATGTCACAAGACTTTCCCACTCATTTTTTGTTTATACTTCCACACAAACAATTATCTAGGTCGCGTTTTGTAATCGCTCCATAAAACGAATCAATTCGAGAGGTCAGTGTGTCAGTATCGTTGCTGGTGGTCGCGACAATACTGAGACAAATCTTCGTCTCGATGACATTGCTAATTCGGGCACATGCATGGGAACCTGCTTTGCGTGTCAAATTTATTTACATAAAATGCTTGCAAAAAATACGTTGGCCAACTTGAATGAGCAGCTTGACCCCTGCGTTATCTATCCAATAATAAGGGGAAGTCAACCGGTTTCGATCAACACAGCACCGATTCTATTAATGTGGGATACATTATGATCAGATAATAAAAACATAGATTTTAATATTTATTAAAATATATTTATTCATATGTGACATCTAAAAGCAATATTAGATATAGTGTGTAATTTGCAAAAATCGCATCACTATTCGAAATCAATTTAATACGGTTTTTAAGTATTTTTCTAGGTGAAAATATTTGTAAGCATTATAATACTAAATCGTCCACAATTTTCACATTCGAAATTATTGTGTAAGCGTCAATTAGGTTATTGTCAATATATTTTTACAGTCTGTAGGTTATATAAACGGTAATAAGTTAAATACTTTTTTTAAACAAATGTCAAAATGGGTGAAATAAATCGGGTTATTGCTAAAAATATCTACCCTTAGTGACGAATGTGTTTACGTGATAGTTGTTAAACTGTACCAGTGAGTATTTACGAAACATTTAATAAATAAATAAACGAGAACAACCCTTATATGTGGCTTAGGAAAGGAGGTGAATGTAGTACCTGCCAAAAATCTTTATCGGCCCAAGAAAAGTCTAACATGTATGAAATGAACCAATCGACACAAAACCTGGACTTTTTGGATTTAAAAAGAGTGACAGAAAATAAATTTATATGGGTTAGATGAGGTTCACTACATTCGTCGTGGCGAAAGATACAGCAAAACATGTATTCAGGTAACTATACAAAATCCAGAGAGCAAAATAATCCATGTGGCGCTTTTTATATTCTGGAATGGAAGGTATTCACTTTATCGTCGGAATAACGAGTCAGTGGACTATAAAATTACCTAAAAATATTAATCATCCTTAAACTAGAAAAGTACGTGGGCTTAAATTTAATTTGCAACTTATTCATGTTTCTCCACCCTGTCGCTTAGTGTAAATAATCAGAAATGTTTTTTTATATCAATTTAAGCAATAAGGATAAAAATAAAATAAAACTAATAATTTATTAAAATAATTTAGAGTATGAGAAAAAATGTGAAAAAATAGCCGTGCATTGAATTAGTCCCTAATTAAACCGATATAATATCTTTGGGTCATATTGAGAAAAAAAATGAAGTTCAATGAACAAACAAAAACTTAAAGAACTGGGGGGAGGTGCAATAAAATATTATATATAAGGACTAAATAACGTAGTCCGTAACGTCTCATGCCTGCACTACACTCTCTGGAAGTTGTCCGAACCAAAGCTACAAGTCGGCCGAGACCTACGACTTCGAGTAAGCGATCACACTGTCGCAAATTTCATATGTCGTTCGGACGGCGGCCGTGAATGACGTTCGTACGGCGGCTTCAGTCACGTACAGCTGGCATATTTGCGCGTGATCGAAAAATGTGCCAAATAATCGCAATTTTTAAATTGTCATTTTATTAAAATTACGCTACTGATAATTATAAAAGTTTGTGTGGGCACTCATCAATACAATATCAGTGAAAACTTTTCGGTCGTAAATATTCAATTTACGCAAAATCTTTGTCGGCTTTTGAAAATGCCATAAGGCATAAAAATGATATTTCAGAATACGAACACCACATCTGTGACTATCCTAGAATTTGTCACCATCGATTCTAAATAAGAATTCGTTATGGTGACATTTATATAAACTTCAAATAAATTGATTTGTATAATTTTATGATCTACCATAAACAAGAAAATTTATATCAAATTATACAAATTTGAGTCACCAAAAATTTGTTTTTAAAAAATATTTTTTAGTTGGATAATATAGAATTTTGAATCTATATATACAAATTGTTTTTACATATGTGTGATAAGATGCTTTATGACTGTAATAAACATAACAAATCATTAGTATGTTAAGATGATTTATTTCAATTTTTAGATTTTAATCTTTTAATATAATATGTCAGAGTATCAAGTATTTCTAATGGTTCTTGTCTTATTCAATCGCTGTTTTCTAATTTATGAAATTGGTGTTGAATTATTAGCAACTTTTAATTAAATATTTTGATGATTAAAAAAATCAATTATTATTTATAAAAAAAGTTAGCACACACCTGATTGTATACAATTATTAATGTTTCTCGATTTTCTACACCGCTTCAACGTAAAACCTTTTGTGTCTGAATTAAAGAAAATTTAATAAAGAGAGGAACTTGTTGCGCGATATTGCATATATTAGGGCGAACACAGATCGAACAATCAGTCCGAACTCTTCACAATATACTAACTTTGTATTTTTTGATTTAAAGTTCGGACCAAAAGCTCGGTCACCGATTGCTGACGCCGGTTAATGGATGAGGTTTACAGGTTTGCTGGAGAAAATTGTGGCGCAAGTGGTTCGAGTACTTTTAGAGAAAGCACAAAAGAAAACTATAATAAAAAGAAACAATGTCGAACGAATAATGTAAACGCTGTTTTATAATGCTTTCCTTGTATTTATATTTTTATAATAAAAAAATAAGAAACGTATTATTTTACATAATGTTTTATGAATATATAAATGGACGTAAAACGACGAACCATTGTAAAATGGATATAAAGTACTAAAAATAAAAAGATTCACTACAAAAAAATATTGTGTTTAAGTGAAGTGCTAAAAATATAAAGGACGAACTCAAAATTATTTTTTATTTCAATGACACATTGTAAAGTTCGCTCTTAATATTTTGCAAGTAACTCAGACCACCAAAAGTATATATTTTTAATCGAAAAACCTAATATGTTTAACTTTTGATCACATAAAAAAATATCGGTTTTTACAAGAAAAAAATATACAGTAATGTAAAAAAAATGTTTTATAAAAATTATGATGAATTACTAAAAAAATATTTCAAGACTTCTAAACTAAACCAAATGCAAAATCCATTTTAAACTGAAAGTTAAAGTAAAATATATACTGTGTTTTAAGCAAAATATATTTGACACTATATATTTAAGTAACATTTTATTTATTAACACAACTAACTTTGTGGTTATGATCTGGATTATGAACCTGTAAGTTATGGGTTATAAGGTATAAGAATCGGCTTAATTTTATTATGAATATTGTAAATATTTTAAACAACGGTATGTTGCAATAATATAATATTTTATAGAGCAATATTTATACTTTTTTTGGCCTAAAAACTACTTAAAAAGGTGAAAAAATATTGAAAAAATGACACTTTTCATATTTTCTCGTTTTAAAATTTTATTACATTTTGCTACGCAAAATTATTCGGTAAGTACATACATATTTTGGTTCGCCCTATACATTGCATACTTGACCAAGTGTCCAAATAATTTCTGCATAAATAATGAAATCGCGTCCTTGGTGTTTCGCAGATAGATGAAGAGCAATAGTTCCGCGGTCCCTCTTCTTCCAGAGTGAGGGGTTAACAACCGTGAGAAAATATCAGATTATGTAGCGAGAGGGGAGAGAGAGCGAAATCAAAACATTTCGATGATCCTACCTTATCTTACGATCGATGGCCTTTGTTATTGATAATAACGTAGGATTAATTATCGAAGTGCGCCACAGGATCAAATTTGATCAGTTGCGAAATTATAGTGACGTACTATTTTGATTAACGGGAGTGCATATTAAATTTTGACAATATAACCGATCGGAGATTGCACCATAGCAGAATACGGTAACTGTTAATGTGTTCATTAAAATAATATCATGATTGCGCACTAGAGTATGCATGCACGTCAGTAAGGGATGAAACAAAACCGGTTAATTTATAATATAGACCACAATGTATATAGTACATGTCTATTTTAGGGTTATGCGAAATACCAAAATTGTATTATATATTAAAAAAACGAGATTGTGATACATATTTATGGAAATAGATGGAGAACGTATTGAATATTAACCTAGAAATTATATAATTAGTTTGGATGTCATATTAAGTATACTAAATATCGAAAAAGTACTCAAAAAAAAATTATTTGTATTAATATATAGTTATTGTATAATTTCTGAATATATAATTCATATATACTCCAAAATTACAGTTTATCTAATCATTATCATATCTTATTGTTTTTTTTTGCAATGATTTTAAGCAATAAAGCCATTGTGAAATCTTAATTATTTTGTAATTTTGGAAAGAATACGTATTTAAAAAAAAATTAAATCATACTTAATTAATGAAAATGTATATTGATATTAAATCTATTGATAGTTTGCATTGAATCTTTGCTCTGTTGAATTTGCTTGCCCGGTAGGTCTTTGATAATCTGCGTTATATATTTGGATTAGAAATAGCCGGTCCAGCAAGCTTGCAAGATTTGTGTGTATATTCTAGCTTTGCAAAGTGGAACGTTGTAGCTGAGCTTTGCTGCAGGGATGCTGCGTCTCGAGACGACCCCAAACAACTTGCATTGTGTGTCCACCCCAAAGTGGACCCAAAGGAATCCTTGTTCGACCCTGTCCTGTTCTGAAAGGGGATTTCACGTATTGGATCGTGAGAATAATTTCACATTAAAACGTTCCTTTCAACCATAATATATTGTATTACATAATACATTAAATAAATCAATCACAAAAAAATTAATTTAGTTTTACAAATTTTTACTTATTATTGATTATCAAATAATAAGTTTAAATATATTCATACATTTTAACGATGAATTTAAAATAAAATAGTGGAATAAAGAGCTGATTTATACATTAGAGAGATACAATTTCAACTTCTTGAGATAATTTTATCAAATTTTAACGTGAGCCAACTATTTAATGCACTTTACTTTACTTGTAGCAAAGAGTGCACACAATGTTGAGTTGAATGTACATAAATTCTACGGAATACATTAAGTAGATTGAAAACGATTTGTTTGAATATATTTCTATAATATAATAGAATTTCCCATTACATATCCTTCGAACAATATTGTATATATTATACGTTAAATGTTATTGTTAAAATGATTAATGTTATACTTCGGAAATTAGAAAAATACTTTAACAATTTTAAATTGACAATTTCGTTAAAATCTTCGTACATCTTTCTATTCTTAAGAAAATCGAGAAAAATCTAATTTACAACGCGTCAATGAATTTTATTTTCATTATACGTTATATTTTATAATATTTATTTATGTACAGAAATATTAAATTGTTAAATATTTTTATTTATAGTATATGTTTTATTTGTTATAAAAAATAGAAAATAAAAGACTTTTAAAGCATATTATCGACAATTGTGAAACATAGAATCATTATCAGGTATGTTCCTTTTATAATAGTCTTGTATTTAAAATAAATAAATTGATATAAATACTTCATGACTTCAAATATGTATTGCAATAAAAGCTTATCAATTCAGACATATAAAAAACAATAGTTTTTTCGTATATCAGGATATTAAAATATAGGGGTTTGCTTCTTTCCAGTACACCACTAACTGTTTCGATTATTTATTAGTTTGATTACATTAAAATAAGACCATTAAACACAGCTTCGTTCTCTAATCTGTACTAAATAGATTTTAATCAAACAAAAACATGCTAATGTATGATAAAATTTAATAATATGAGTTTTTTTTTAATTTTACCCAAAATTAAGTGTGACATAAATATGATACAGATTCTAGAGGTTACATCACAGTACGGTCCAAAAGTATCAGTCCTACATATTATGTGTATTTTTTTGCAACCAAATGTTGTAACATATCTATCAAAAGTATAATATCTATCTTATAACGTAGCTCATTGAATTGAAGCAGTATATTTATTATACTTAGGCTGTGAACTTTTGAACCTTTTATGTAATGTCAAAGTAAAATTAAAGTTAATGAATGACCAGTGAACCTAATTGAATTAAAGTAATATTCATAAAGTACCTGTATATTCCAGGTTCTGGGTGGTCTCTGCACCGAAGATGGTTTGGTGTTCTTTGATGAGTTACTACCAGCACCGTCCTGACTCTTCGAATTGGACGTGCTGCTGCTACTGCTTTGACTACTGCTAGAACTAGCTTTCTGACTAGTGACTTTTTGGCCGCTAGACGACGGCGAATTTTGCTGACTCGTGGACGCTTGTCCATTTTGTGGTTTACCCTGTTGTCCAGAACTGCTTTGCTTGGTATGGCTGTTCGTCTGCTTTGACTGTTGATGTCCTGGTGGCTTGGCCGACTGACTAGTGCTTGGCTGGTTTGAGAGGCCGCTCGTCGATGGCTTTGGGTTTGAGGGCGATGATTCACTACTGCTTTTGTGTGGCTGGAATGAGACGAAGCGACAAAGACATAGAATTGAATAGGAATTTTGAATCACTCTGATTATAGCGATATTCTAACAGGAAGAACAGTTGGTTTCGTAAGGAGCAGGGAAACCGTGAACATACTATAAATAATAATATAATTACCAGAAAAGAGGCAAAAATTTAAACGACCTGTAGTTCTGAGCTTCATGACTACAACAATATGTTCTACTGTGTAAAATAGGATAAGTTATGGCGTTTCTGGATGAGATGGAGGTACCGAAACATTTAATAAATGTACACCTCTTAATTGTGTAAGCCTGGAAACATGTGTCATAAAAGTCTTGCTTCCGCTTTATTTATTTTTTGAGTTTTAGATGGTCTAATCTAAACATTAACTTTTATATTTATAAGCGAATATAAAATAAATGCTTTAAACAGTATGTCATTTAATAATATTATACATGCTGAAGGAAGAAAAGAATGCTTCAAAAAGTAAGTTGTGATCTGATATATTAAAAGGAAAAGAGCAAAAGAGAGAGAAAGAGATTAAGAGATGAAGCTAATGACTGGATTTTATTTAACATTGCCTAAGAACGAGAGATAAGATTATCAAGATTTTTTTTAGAATAAGGGTTTGTTAAAAATCTATAAATACACATTTAGCAATTTATTTTGTGCCAATATTGTATCTACATCGGAGTTCGTAAATAATTTAATTTTAAAAGTAGCATTAAAATACTTAGATAAGATTTATTACATTTTATAAAAACTAACCTAACATCAATTATAAGGTCGAAATAGCGTAGTCTGTAAAATCTAGAATAGTAACCCAACGGTTGCGGGTTCGAAACACAGCAGCAGACTCGAATTTTAATTTATGAAATTGCGCTATTAATAAAAATCGACACCAGCTACAAAGTGACATATATTATAATTTATAATTATTTATACAGGATCACAGATTCCCAGACAAATAAGTCTGGAGGTTAATAATTTTAATTTACCCCGCTGTAACGCATTAGGCTTACGCCTGTTAGGCTACTACAGAAAATTAGAAATTATATAATAAATATGTTTGGTAAGACTTTATTGTTATGTGAACATTAAAGATATTAAAAAAAATATTTTATTACTAATTAATAATTGTTGCTTTATATAATAAAAAACTGTAAGGTGGAATATTGTAAGAAGGTACATATATTAAATTATTTTTGAATATGTTTAAAAAATTGTATTTTCATTAATACATTATTGTATTTTTATTTATTGACGTGCGCTTATCACAATACGTTACAACGGGGTAATAGGTCAACAACTACAAGTAAGTTGTGAGACATTAGACTAAAATCTAAGTCTGTAAATCAGTAACATCTATTTTATTAATTAAAAACTAACATTACTGATAACAATCAATATATGTAATACCTAGCTCGATTTAAAAAAAATATTCTTATAAAAAGTCCAAAAAAACTAATCTGCCATGGTCATCGAAATTTTAATTGTTAAGAGAATTACAAATTTTAATCTCCAAGATACTTTAAAAAAAAAACAAAAAAACACTAGGCTTCATATAGGATTAGAAACTAAAAACACTAGGGTTCATATACTTATATCTGAATGACCAAACATATATAGATATGTATTAATTGTACTTTAACTGTTCATATCATTAACTTTAGCAAGGTTCCCAAATATCTATATTTATTCATTAGAAAAAAAATACGAGCTTCACCAATTCGATGCACACGCAGAAAACAAATAGCAACAATTAAAAGAAAACGAAGCAATCAAATTTAAGTTACATACACACATTAGCTTTTTTAGGGTTTTCATATTTATTTATTTTAAAAATATATATTAAAAATTTCACAAACATTTATAGTTTCTCCCATGACTTTTATAAAATAAATTAAAAACATTTTATATACATACATGTTACATATTTCATCAGTTCATATTCAATCATCCTTATTAATACTTTTTTTTATTTTCAGGTGTTTACTTAAACCTTTTATATACATACATATACATTTTATCAGTTTATATTCAAACACCACAAATTCACTCTGTTTTTAATTGATTTAAAAAAATCAATTTAAAAAATCAGTCAAAATGGGCTTTATAAAAAATAGCATTTTAAACACATACATATGCTACATTTTTTTTTGTTTTTAAAATAAATGTATAATTTGTTTAAAATAATAATGGCTCACACCTAAAATTCTATATAAATGTGTTCCAGCTTCTCGTAGCTATCGTTGAAAGCATCTTTATTAAGACTCCAGACTGGATAACTCATCAAGAATGGTTAAGGTCAGGAGACGCAAACACTAGGACACTATATATCTCGCAGATAAAAATCACCGAGCATTAACGAATTGTCGACACCACCCCCCGGTATATATAACAGTGCATCATTAAATACACGCAACATCGAGAATATAATGAATTATATCCCAACGTTTTTAGAAAAGTAGCATTAGGATTTACATACGGATCTGGCGCGGGCCGTGAGATATTTTCCCTCTCGATCGCTCGCATGCTAAGTGACGAGAGTGAGTGAGAGATAAGAGCATGCGGTCAGCATGCCTTTATCTCTCATACATTCTCGTCACTTAACACGCGAGCGATCGAGAGAGAAAGTATTTCATCGCCCGCTCCTAATACGGATATAGTAAGTACTCTTTCTTGTAACGATATATAGGAAACTTCATGTAAATCTTTTTTAACAAAATGGAATACATTGTTTTGCTGGGATTCCAGATAATGAAGCTACAATTGCGGACATTACGAATTATTCAATCGCCAATACATTGTGACGCAATTAACGATTTGCGTGGTAAATCTTCATCACAAGTTCTCGACAAAAGTATTTCTGGTTAAAATACATCCATCATAAAATATCAAATTGAGATTTACGGTTGTTTTATATTTTGGTAATCTAATGCAGGGGCTTCCAAGATACGCCAAGTGACAATTACACCATCGTAAACATAAAACAAAAAAAGATTTGAGACCTGCGATGCGATTGAATACTCAGAGAATAGTTAATTTTTGTGATTATTTTTTTTGCATAAAAGTATGTATATATTTACGGGACGCATTATGTTTTCTGTATATATCAGGCGCGTACGGTGGGATACTTTTCCTTTCGCTTGCTCACGTGTTAAGTCACGAGAATGAGTGAGAGGTAAGGGCGTGTGGAACGCATGTAAGGCACGTCCTTATCTCTCACTCACTCTCGATACTTAACACCGAGCAAGCAAAGGTAATGTATCTCACAATACGGCCTGGTCTATACCACTGATATAATGCACATTATTAAGCTTAAATTGTACTCTAAATATACAAATTGCACGCCTAATACCAAACGCACGAGTCACCATCACGTATAATATTAATGGGTGTGGTAATGTGGTATTTATGAGTTTGAATACCGATATATCAAAATTGCGGAAATTTTACCAGCAGCGAATTTAACAAAATTTCGGTTATAACTATTAAATATGGCTTTAACTACGGTTTATTACCTTTTGACCTAATTAAAGTGCTACTATGCTTTTATTATATATATTTAACAGTCATATTTTTATTCACGTCATCAGTGCAATACACAAAATAAGTCGGCATTTGTAAAAATGTTTTCGAGTAATAGTTTGTATTCTTTGATGACTATATGTACTAAACACACTAAACATATAAAAATATACAAACATTTTAGAAAGGCGAGATCAAGAGTGACTTATCAATAAAAAAAATGTGTTTTCAGAACCTCCTTTTCTCCACCAAATATTTAAGCTACGGTTATAACACACGTACCCCAAAGAGAGTCCGCTGTCATAGGTTTTATCCTTGGCCAGTTGGACCCTTTAACCATATAAATGGCTCAGCAATGTGGCTTCGCTTTTGGCTGATTAGGCATATAACAGAAGACATTCATAAAGGCGCCTCATCAGTTTCTATAGACTAGTCCTTCTTAGAGGGCCGGCCACACACAGAGAGCCTGTACTACTACAAAATCCAGAGGATGATGCTATAGTACTCCCAGTGAATGCAGTTCAAAATACTGCACTCTCACAGTGGCTTCATTATAACCTATACTATTTTTTCATATACATATATAAATATATATTTATTTATTTATAGGCTAAATTGCTTTTATTTATGCACCTAGACATCAGGTGCGTACGGTGAGATACATTCCTTTTCGCTCGCTCGCGTGTTAAGTGACGAGAATGAGTGAGAGATAAGGGCGCACTCTCGTCATGCGAGCGAGCGAAATGCATCTTACCGCACGCGCCAGCTAGACACACAAGATTCTGAAAATTCTATTAAATATTTATTTATCTGAAATGTGCAGATAAAAATTAGTTAGAATCAAAATGTATGTCACTGTGTTCTATATTTATATTTAAGTAAATATTCTTTATTTATATTTAATATTTATATAAACTAATATATAGTTTAATAATATTTCAGCGCTGAAAATATACTCTGAAATTTAGGGCAGTAGTCGTAATTGCGTTGTATATTTAACAATATGTTTTTACAGTCATAATCAATACTCGTGCAGCATTGTGCTGATTTAAACCAGAATCCATCCAGACCATAACCACCAAGTAGCATAAAATCGAGTTTTAAAAAATAACATTTTATTTTACCTTTTGCTGAGGACTGAGCGCGTTGTCTGGCGAAGACCTCGAAGACGACGGACTGTCCTTGTGGACAGGCGAAGGACTGTCACCAGAGCTGCCTTGGCCATCTTTGTCTCTACCGCAGCTGCTGCCGCTCGACGACGCATATTGAATACACGAAGACCCACCGGGGGACGAAGCATCGCCCGCCGCCGCTTCATGAATAATTTCGGTCACAATATGATTTTTTTCCGCTATAACGTAAACGTGAATTTATTCACGTGGTACATACCTGGAGCGCCGTGATGGTTTTCGGCGTGCCGCCTGAGAGATCTGGCGTCGCAGTATGATTTTCCACATCCTTCGGCGCGACACTCGTACGGTTTTTTGTTCCTGTGAGTCAGCATGTGTCCGTTTCTGTAGGATAAGATTTTTTTAGAATTCACATATATGTATGTAGAGCACATGTACTCATATATTAAAGCGCTGTATACTAGAGAGAGAGGCGAATGATTGAAAAATTCAAAATGGAATATTTTTTATGCAGATGTTGCCGTAAAAATAAAAGAAAAACAAAAGCTAGATTTAAAATACGAGATTCATATATGATATACGCAATGTTACGGCATACGTTAAAATATAAAAAATAAAATATTAATAATACATAAAAACATGTAGTATTAATTTATTAATAAAATATTATGTATTCTGATATTTGGAGTGGCGTTAAACTTGCTCCTAATATTATATATTATATATTTTTACCAAATTGCCTTTTTAGATAAATTCCAAAATTTTTATTTTATATTTAATAATATTTATTATATTTAGTTTTTCTTAAGATCGTGACATCTTATAGTTTCTCATTATTATGAAACGTATTAATGTATATTTTAACGTATGTTTTAAGGAAAAATATATTTAATGCCAATTCAATGCCTCTTTCCAAACATCTTCATCACCTTTATCGTACAATCTGTGTGAAATATTTTAGTTGTATTTGATGTATAATACATGCTGCAATTTATTTTTGTGGTTAAAAAAAAAAGTTTTTATCTATAGACAAAGAAAAACATCAATCACTTCTGTAAATATATACACAAGCAAATTAATTTGTGCAATAATATACACACACAAGTTCTATTTGTAATTCTATTAATCTGATGATGTATATTCTAAGATGTATGTTGACTACCTATATTATAAAGTCATTGTCAAATTTTTAAAGTTTATTGTGTTTTAAGCAAGTCTTAAAGTCTAATTAGAAAACAGTTAAAGTGTGTACTCAGAGTTTAGGTTTAAGCTCCTTCAAAGATCAAAACATATATTTGTTATTTTTACTATTCAAATATTCGACTATATTAATTAAGTTTTTTTAGCAAAAACCAATGCAGAGAACAAAACTATTTATTTAAATTTTAAAGATATATATTAAAAAATTTATAAAGCAATAAATTTTTCAAACTTTAAAAGTTAGTACGATGTTTCGCTTTATATATTCAGCAATTTATTTGTTATTTTTGTACAATTAATAAAAATAAAATTTTAATTCAGGGAAGAATACATTTAGGTGAATTTTGAAATAAAATGCGTTTTTTGCTCGCTACATTCAATCAAAATAACATACTTAAAATTAACATTATTTTTAATTTATAAGAAATAATTTAATACCAGTTATAAAGAAAGTCAACATACAATATATTATTTACTATTTCTGGAATATTGTTTTTTTATTATTATCTTAAATGCGACTGCTTTTTTATCGGCTATTTGATGTTATGGCCATGACTGTTATAAAATATATAACGATAAGAAGATCAATTTCGTATAACAAGAAAAAGAGCACAAGAGGTGAAAATGGACTACCTGCGTTGTTGAAATTCACAATTGTGTTTCCAAATTTATTAATACTTTTTAAACATTCCACTGCAAAATTTGGACAAATAAGTTTAGAAATTTTGAGTAAAAAATAGTTTAAAAACGAGCGAATATATTCAGTATTCGAATATTAGAATAAGTCAAAGTAAATTGATTACATTTTTTAAACTTATTACAGGACTCTTTATAAAATTGTCAATATATTAAAATATCATGTTTTCTATTGTGTTGATTTTTAAAGTGATAATTTTTAAATATTAGTTTATATCTCACTGTGTCATGAATTTAAGGGATTGAAATTTTGTTTTAGATAGTAGAATGAATATGTAAAAATAATTATTTACCTAATTTAATTTTTTATTAGTAATAGAGTATATCATTTTTTTAATAAATAACTGCTAGAACTTTATAGAAAAAGATTTACAAAATATATAATCTGCTAAGAAAGTTTGTAAACAACAATAATAAATATGTTTATTAAAAATAAAAACACTTTCATTGAAAATGTATTTAATTATAATACTAAACTTAATAATTGTTAAAAAAAATCAATGTTACTTAAATATTATTAAATCAAATGATTGCTTTTTAAATATTTGAAAGATCCAATAAATTTGGTTTTATCGTTTTCATTAAGTGACGTCATGAAAACAATAAAAGCAAATCCAATGGCCAATAAAAAAGTATTTTTTATTACAGATAAATTTGCACTTAAAATAAGCATCAAATTAAGTAGTCGTTCAGTGGCCATCTTATTAGCATATTATTTGTTTTCTATTGCCCATGACAGGCGTTAGACCAATGCGTTATAATAGGGTAAATATAATTAATAACCAAATACTATGTTAGTAGAGAGAGATAGCAGACTAAAATCGAAGTGTGAAAATCTGCTTTATTAACTATAAAATATTATTTCAGCTTACATCAAGAGATGTAACTGTATATAACCTAGCTAGATTTTTAAATATTTATCACGATATTCATACGTGAAATTATAAAAAATAAGGAAAACTTCATCTAAAATTATATTTAAATCTCCTCTTCATTGAAATTATATTTAAATAATTATGTGGGTTCTTCTTCTTCATCCGTAATAATAAGGATGAACGTGACAAAAGAGTGAAAAGAAGGAACCACACAAAAGCCTTCGTTACGTCCAGAAAAAAGTGGATGCATTTAATGAATATTTATTTGTTGAGAAATGAGCACGGAAACAATATATAACCGGACGACAAAAAGCACCGTAAATTTACAATATTCCCGTTGGACTATTCGATCTCGGAAGGACGTCCATTAAGCAAATGTCACTTTCTAGAGGCGTGAACATTGTCTGGATGTGATTCATCAGCAAGCTTTGCAACACTTGATACTTAAGGCTGGTCCCCAATGGGGAGAGGTCAGAGACGGCATTTAGAAATGAGTAAATAAACATATATCGGATTCACAAGTATTAAACAAAAATCAGTAAACTAGTTATTTGTTAATACAAAGTTATCTAAAATATTTGGTTAATATGGCAACCACTGTTTAAGAAAACGTGGGTGATGCATCGCGAACCCACTGAAAAGTTTATCTTCAACCATCTATTTTAGCACAAACGATGAGCAAAAGGGTCAAATATGCTGTAAATAATATATTTAAGCATAAATAGGACTATTTATGTACGCCTTGAACCTGAATATTCTTACAATACAACTCATTGATTAAAATTTTATGAAGCTAAGATAATTTATGCAATCTAAAAATAAACCCTATTTCACTTTGTAAATCTGTCGAGTGCTTTGACCATTTGAAGTTATTCGTGGTTAGCTAAAAACATGTATAGCACCATAAAGACGTACAAGACTTAATAATTGTTATTTCAATAATTAAACTAATGAAGTTAATTTGGCTACGTAACGATTTTTTTTCATTGCTTGGCGCATTCAATGTTTTTGAAAAATCTGATGGGTTTATGACGAGTATATGTTAAAAAAGCTTCGGAATTTATAAAATAAGTCATTTATTATATAAATATATATTTTTTTGAGTATGCGTCGATATTGATTTATATTTATATATCTTAATATTATACAGTTCACCGAGTGTTCGAGGATAACTATTTATAAAAATCATATAAAACTTCAAAGGAACTATTTTTGTTAGTTTGTTTTAACACAAATTGATATTTGATAGTTGTGCTTTGTTCTGACATGAACTACGACAAATAAACCTCAAACAGAAGCGGATTTGATAAACATATATTAAATTCTATACCTCTTTGTGCCATCAAAGAGTCATCATTAAAAAGTATGTATTTCATCGTTTTAATTAGGGAGGTAATAAAACATATATAATACTACATATCTTTTGCTATGAAATTTTTGGTTTTGCGACTTTGAATTTTCCGCATGAAACCCATATATATTTATACGCAAAAGATGCACGGATAAGAATTCTCTTCTTCAGTATAAAACTTTAATGTTACTTTCTGGTTGAATATCAAATATCAAAACAAAAGTTAACTCATTCAAGAATATGCTTCTGTGTATGTATGAAGAGTATACGGAGTTGAGAAGATGCTTCGATGAAAGATTGTGCTGTGAGAGAATATATTTTATAATATTAAATTCTTCAAAGATGCTTTATAGTTGCTGTCTTGAACAACGCTTTGTATGCAGCTCTATTCTAATCAATTTATATAAATAAAATAAAAATTCTATTTTAATAATAATTCTAATAAAATAAAACAAATATTCTAAATTAACAGATTTTAAATCAATATAAAATGTATTAATATAACTGGCACTCAAAATTATTTGACTCCTTACAAATCCGATTGTTTATATACATATGTATATGTACCTACTATAATATCAAGTGTTTTATAAAAAAAAATCTGATTGATGATTAATTTTGATTTGAAAAGCTATATTTAGTTAAAATTAAAATACTATTTATAATACAGTGCAATTCAACTGAACTATTTTAATTATCTTGTTTATGCCAATAACTTGCTTAATTACCGCTCATTAGTGTATGAATACGTTTATATATATTATTTATTATTGCTACTTTATATTTACATTGTCATTGAATTTAAAAATAAAATTCATATCTACTTTACAGAAGAGACAATAAACTGTTTATCTTGAAATATTTAGGCATATATGAAACTGAAAAAATTATATTAAAATATATATTTTTTATAATTACATAATTAGTGTGATCACCAAAACAGATGCCCACGTTTGAAAGGGTCTTTTTCTCAAAGCTTGCGCTAATTTACTGTGACCAAAATGATCATCCATTAAAAAAGAAGCAAGACAATAAGCGTAAAGGATGGACCATACAAAAGCCCTCGTTACAACCAGAAAAAAAGAACACGCAACGGTTCTTACTGTGAATAATTTTCGTCATTAATAAAATATTTCTTTGTTGCGAAACAGTGACAGTTATAATAAATCACCGAATCCACAAGATTCCTGTTGCAGTAAACGACCTTGGACAATGCCCATCAAGCGAATGTCGCTTTCTAAAGACGTATACATATTTTGCTGTTCTAAGAAACGAGTACGTCTATTGGCTGGATAATCGCTGTATGATTGGTCAGAAAGCTATGTAGTCCAGGATAATAAAGCTTCGACTCCGATGAGAAGAGGGCAGTCACAAGCCGACGCTCGCCGTCCGCGGACATTATATTGTCATGGGCGCCCACATCCCGAAAGGTACCTCCACACGAGTACCTCCACATTTGCTTTCTTTTTCGACACCGTTGAGTGTCGAAAAATACAGAAAATATGAGACATAAGTCGTTGGTATAAATAAGCATATTTCCAGGATTACTATTTTAGAACAATTATGTGTCAGTCGTAAAATAAAATGTTTTAAAATATATTTTATAGACTTTGTATCTTTACTTTCCAAATATCCTTAATGTATGTCAGAGGTTAGTTTAATTAAAGCATACGTTTTAAATAAAACCCAACTGTAAAAGTCATAATTGCGTCAGATTTGTTCTAGAGTAGAGTCTGTTATAGATTCAAGTTCCCTCGGAACTTTCTACTTAACAATCAATTATGTTGCAGCAACGTTTTTAAGAATACTTTTTAAATTTTAAAGTTTACGTTTGACTTGTTCTTATTATATGTTATTATTGTATAAATATAAAAACTTTTTTCATAAAATCCATTATTATATTCTCCTACGAAAAGCAGCAATATATTAAGATTATATTATTAATGGGCGAAATTTGAGATCCTATTATTAATTTTTTAATAAATATTATGTACGAATTATTCACGTCGACCCACGTGGGGCGAAGGGCGGTTCTATAGGGTGGTTGTGTATCGAATATTGATTTTACAGGTATCGCTCCCCAACCCTCAAGCCTGCTGTAACATGTCAAAACCTAATCCATCCAACGGTAGGGGTGGTTGAGTGGGTAGAGTATTCACGAACGATGGGATGAAGGCAACGGGGGTGGTCTTTTAAAACGATAAAATTGCCTGAATAGATCAACAATCTATTCATATTCGAAAGCAGGATGTTTCCTCGGAAGTTTGGCGAGCAAACGAAGGATTTAAAATAGGGGCGGGGGGGATTTGTATCCCAAAGCTTACCCCCCGAAAAGTTGTTACCGTCAAAGATGAACACCTCAGATTAACTTGTCTCTTATCCGTAAATTTCATTAAACTTTTTTTCTACTCACTCGCTGAATTTTATAATTAATTATATTTAAAGCTGTCATGCATATAAAGTAATTATTAAGTGGATGAAAAGATTTAAAGTAAAGTTAAAAACATCTCTTCTGAATGGTACTAGCGAAAGTTTCAACAATGACATTTTAAAATCATGGTTTGGCTATCAACAATGATTTTTAAAAATCATCAAAATTATAACGTTTCAACAATAAATATAAGAAATCTGCAGAGCACACAGAATTGCACAATATTCACTTAAACTTTAAAAACCAGCAATAATCATAAATTATTAAGTTTCAAGACACTTGTGTGGTTAGACTTCAATGCGACTGGCTTTTAATTGGTCTCGTTTTATAATTGTTTAAGTTTTAAGTCAAAAGACCACTATTAAAGATTTGGCACTCGGTCACATCACCAATCACTAGTAAGCACTTGCTTAGCACATGACGAGCGTTAATCACTCGAAGAATCACTGGCAACCATCGAGTACCACAGTACCTACTCTCAGACACGACTCATTAGCAATAAATAGACGAACACAAATCATTATTCACCAATCGAATCTTCAACGACCACAACGAAGACTCTCAAGCCAGTGACTACCATACGGACTCTCAAGAATTGGCAATTTGAATGTTTCAAAATGGCGTCTATTCAAAATATTAATAAATTGTGGCTCTGTATCTAGAGAAAAAAGCAAAGTAATCAAAAACATTCTAAAATATAAATACTTTGATTTATTTATATTTAACCCTTTGGGGTGTGACTTCGCAGTCAGTTAAACGCAGGTGGAAATTAGTGAGATTAGATTATATTACATATTGCAAAGAAGCTGCCTCTCTGAAGCATTGCGTAAAAACCGTTCCCAGAGAAGTGGTAGGAGAAGGAGGGTTTTAGTGGGTAAAAATCCCTCACTACTACCAATCAGCAATGCTGGTTGGAGTGTCTTTTGAAGATTTTCTCTTAGGAAAAAAATGACTGATGGGCGAGATGTTTTTTCTGAGCAGTGGTGAAAAAGCTGGCGCAAGGATGATCTCCGTGGAAGATCCTTAGAGTTTAAATTGCTGTGGTAGCGACAGTATAGCGGATGTTGATCCCTCTCTGCTGTGGAGTTCCTCTTAGGATCTGAGCGTCCATGACCGTATGTTGACCGTGGGTGGGCGGGCGTCTATTAGTCTCTTCGAGTGTCTGGCGGTGTCTCTTCGGTCCTCATTGAAGGCCATTCTTATGTACTCAGAGCTGCAAAGCTTACTGACCAATCATAATTATGCAGCGATCATCCAGCCAATTGTTGCACTCGCTTCTTAGAAGAATAACATATGAATACGCTTTTAGAAAGTGACATTTGCTTGATGGACATTTTCGAGATCGAATTGTGCAACGGGAATGTTGTGACCTTACGATGCTTCTGGTGATAAATTGTTTAGTGATTTGTCTTCTGGTGATATATTGTTTCCCGTGACCATTTTGTGGCCCTTATTACCACTAGATCTAGAGAGGAAACCCTTTAGTTATAGTCGTAATAAGGGTCTTTGTGTGATCTCACTATTGCCTAGTTTATCCTTATTGATGAATGATTATTTTAGTCACAGATAACGCGAGTTTCAAGAATAGGATACCCAACAATTTATTTATTTTTGGCTATATCTGTTTCTAGAGACTCATAATAATAAGTTTATAACTAATCAATATTTAAGGATGATTAGTTAAAAGTTATGTAATTTATAAAATATATTTTATTGTAAATAAATTGATATAGAATTTTCTTATTTTTAAAAGTTATTCGTCTATATAATTATATACTTTAACTTACTTATTCATATAAATTGCTTTAGAAAAAAAACGATTTCTTGCAAGAAAACGAGGGACATTTGACTAATATCATAATAAATCTTTTATATAAAAATAAAGATTTCCCTAAATATTTATCAGTGCTATTGATTTTCATGTTAAATTTATAAAATCTGCTACAAACATAATAAAAAAAAAATATGTTGATTTTAATAGTGTGTATATATAGTATCGAATGTTTTTATAATTAAATGTACGTTTATATGGGCTATCCAATTGACAAATTGAACCGTTCATGTTGTAATTTGTCAGCAATATCTTTCAAAGCAAACAGTAATGGTTTGTTAATACGTCCTTTGATATTTGCTATCGACATTGGCCAATACTGAAAACCCTTTCATGTTCGGATAACGTATGAATATTAAAGCGAAATATGGATATCGAATCAAAAATAATAATGTAAAACCTGCTACTAGTATATATTCGTTAATACTTACAGATGGTCTTGTCTCTTGAAAGCTTTTGAGCACATGGTGCAGACGTATTTCCTTTCGTCGCTGTGAGTCAGCTTGTGTTTGGCCAAGGCGGAGGCGTTACCGAAGATCTTGTTGCAAACCTAAAAGAGAAATAATTATTATCAATATATTACATATAAAATAAATTAATTTTTATTTATTCATACATCGAATCGTGATTTCTGTTTAAGTACATTGCTTTTAAAATAATTTTATTGATATAATACGTATAAAAATATTATGCGATCACAATATGTGACCTTTGAAATGTTATTACAACGAGGCTCGGAAGTGAAGTGCTTAAAGATGTACCGGATTGACGACAAAAGTTTGACAATGTCCCGTGGAAGGTTGCCGAGCTGCTTCCGGAAAATAAAAATAAGCATCCGGTGGAAGCGAAGGGAAAAATATTAAACGAGGGGGGTGGTCGGGTAAGAGTCGCAAAATTCACCCTCAAGTAAATATGACGGTTGACGTTTCATTTTATTTTGACCGGAGACATTTTTGAAAAGTTTTCGCGATAAAACAAACTCAAGGAGACAAAGGCGCTCGTAAATCTAATATATTTGCATAATAACAATTAGTTGTATATCATTTCACTGTTGGTACTGTATCAGTTAGATTAGAATAGAAATATAAAAATATATTTAATAGATATACATATAATATTTCGCATGTAAATTTCCATAACTACAATACATGTAATACTAAATTTAAGGCAAGCTATATTTATTTTTGTAGCTTGAAATACAATTATTATATATGTTTCAAACTAATTATTGTATTAAATAATTACATTGAAAGTGAGTTGGGAAAAGTGGAAGTTCACAAAATTTGTTAAGGTTCGTTTCACGTTTTCAGTCTTAGAAAAAATATATTATCTTGTACACTAAACTTTTAAAGAGTATACTAGATATTTTTAATTAATTACTAATCAAAATAAGTTTTTTTCATTGTATTATTACATGTAGTAGTACGTAGCAGTATGTTATTTCTCAGTTGGTTTATTTAGACTCAAACAAGTGATCATCTAGAAATGTGCGTAGTAAATTAAATTTCTTTGCATGACGATATTCTATGCCAACATTTTTTTTTGATCTATAAATCACTTATATTACATATTCTATTTGTTAATATTAACTTTTTCTACAAATCATTGAAGCATTCTTATTTATTATGAAAGTTAAACACTAAACATTTTTGCATACTATTTGCTATACAATAATTAAAATAATATAAATATTACTAATAATTAAAAAAATTATAACTGTCATGTCTTTATGTTGAGCTAAACATGCTTGTCTCATAATAATAATTTTATTAGTCGCAAATTGTATATAGCATATATGAAAATCAATTTATTAAAATAAACACTTGATTTCCGAAAAAATATTTTTAATTTAGGTACACTTTGCTGATTTCACTGATATGAGTTGTGTGGCACATACCCTTAGACTGGCGTTCTAAGTTGTTATTTTGTTAAAGAAACTATTATATTAATTAAAAAAAAGTGCAGTACAGTTGTATGTTATTTTTAAAGCATTGAGCAAGATACCTGCTCTTTAATAAGTTATTTTGTTCAGAATTATTTCCAAATTATTTAAAGGAAAACTAGTTCGAATACATTATATGTACACATATGTAGCATTAGATCGTCCATTATTTTTCATTTTCAATTACGGAATCCTTCACGTTACGGAAATACGGCCTGGTCCACCTGGGGGGTGCCCCACAGGGCGCGACCGACGCGCTTCATCTTTATTAGGGCCCAGATTTATACCGGAGACCTTTTATGAATTTATGGGTCCTTGCGGGTGGTTGGGCGGAAGCCCACCGAATGCTGAAACGTGAAGAATCGGACCTGCCCGTGATTTACGTGGACGAATCGCGTGGGATGATCCGTGGTGGAATTATTACTAGCTTGGACCTCTGGTTTGCCTGCCAAGGAACCCGAAAGGACGTTAAAGACATTGATCGCTGGATTGGACCTTTTTGAGGACAAATTGCCAATAATAATAAATGACTAGAAGTCGGATTTGGTTACATTTAAAAATTGAACAAAAACAATTTTGACATTATTTTTCGACATACCACTCTAAGTAATATCTATATCATTTTCTTAGATATCTTGATACACTATAGTTCAGGGAGGAGCAAGCATAAAGCAGTTACAATAGATAAAGGTATTATTCACGAGTAATTTAGCCTGATATATATTCAGACAAGAGACCAAATAATATGATAAATATGTGTGTACAAAATAGTCACATTCTTCTATAAGATGGTCTTAAAAAAAAGACACTGATAAAATAATTATATATATATTTACATGTAAACTAAAGATAGAAGCCAAAAAACTTCGGCTATATTTTTATCAAATTCATGATTTATAGCAGATGGATATGATAATGAAAATAATATTTTTACTTAAGATAATTGGCTGTCAATAGCCCAGATTCACACTATAAAAAAAATATTACTTTCAGGAGATAATTCTATTTTATTTGAGAAAATTGGCAGTATAATGATATTTGGAAAAAAATATGATGATTAAATTAATGATAATAATATTAATATAAATATATGTTTTTAACACCAGCAAGATAACCAGATGGCTTATACCTGAATGACCTGGGTTTGAATTCCATATAGACCTTATTGCTATTATTCTTAAAGAAGACTCTTAATACAATTTAATGCACATTGATAAATCTCAATATAGAAAGATTTAAATTGCTTTAAAAAAAATAAAGCAATTAAGATTTGTGTTACATCAAAGCACAGTGAAAAAATAAGAAGCTTTGAGACGTGGAAACACTTTTATGCAAACATTATAAGGAAGAGTGGCGTAGCAATAAATATCTTAAATAATAAAAATTTATTACATCTACTAATTTGTGTATAATTTGTTATATTATCATAAATACTATTGGGTTATTTTTTTATTTTAAAGTGTGAAATATCTATTTTTGATGACACCAAATTGAAAAAAATAAAAAAAACATCTTGAACTGAGATAATTCTATTCATACTTAGATATAAAACGAGACATTTAAAAAAAATAAATACCTAAATATTTTTTAAAGAATTTAATAAAAAATAAAGGTATTTTAAATAAATATGTTGTTATGATTATTATGCAAATATTTTTTTTTAATTCGTAAATGTTTCCAGTTTGTCATGGAGTAACCATTTAAGGTTAAATAATAATATCAAATAACAGTTTTAATATTAGATTTATAAATAATTCAAGTATTTGTATAATTATAGTTTAGTGATCATCCGACTGAAAATGATCTAGCCGTTCTTTGTTACAATTTATTCGTAATTAACGCCAATTAATACGTCTCGCAAAATAATCCGCCCTCTGTTAAATTATCATGTAAACAACCCTCTTTAAATGTTATTAAATTACTGACATTGTGAAACGGTCCACCCTTGTCCGCAGCGACGTTTTTTGTTCCACAGTCCTTTTCATTTTCATACAAATACGACATTGTTTTACGTTGACGTTAAAAATAAAACTACTAAAATTATTTAATAAAAATTAGGCGAATGTACATAGTTCTCCAAATTTATTTTAATATCGATTTTACGCAGTTTCGCTTTACCGCGGGCAAGAAAATGCTGTTAAAGATTGTTAAAAGGACTAAGTTTTTAAAGCACAAAAGATTTTGGGAATCCATTATAGAGCCATACGCATTGCAATATATTTTGAAAGCTGTATTTAAAGCAAAATATAAAGAATATTATATGTACATTTAGCATGACTCAAGAATATTTTTTTCCTCTGGCCACACCGTTAATACGCAATTTCTTAATTAAACCAGCTAACAGATTAGCGATTCGTTTGTGACGGAGATCAAAGTAAAATTAATTACCGGCGGATTTAATTAAACGCATCCTCTTCAATTTATAATATTAAATTAAAACACACATTATATTAAAATATTTTTTCCTCTACTAATTCTCATCCACTCTATAGCTCAGTCAAAAAAATCCACCGTAGGTAGTTTTATCTTAACGGTCAGGATTTGAGTGGCCTGTGCCCGGTATTGTTATATGGGTCCATTAGCATTGTTACGAGAACTTTCCACGTTAAATGGGTTATCCTCCATTAATTTGACCGTCGTATTGTACCGGCGAGGCCGCTAAGGAAAAATGTAGGGATGTGAATAAATGTATATATATAAAAAAAGCACAGAAAAAGGGCAAAGTCTGCGCATTTTTATTATATGGAAGTAAAAAAATTAATCAGGGAAATTTGTTATTTATGGATCGCTGAGACGATGATATCGAATCAGGTGAATTTTTCAAGATATATTTCTACCGTATTTTTCCGTCACACAAAATGAAATATTATACATTGAGGTATTAAACTCATATTTGTTGTATTGAAAACTTCTGTTAATAATAAGCTTCTAGGGTGAAATCGATATTCATTTTTTCAAATACAATTTAGAGGCATGATTGGTATAAATAAAATATTATTATTGACATAAATGGATGCTGTGATGCCATGAAGTTACAAAAAGCTATTTTAATAAATTTTAGACAGGTACATATGTTCGACTTTGCGGAATTCAACGCAAGAATTGGGTTATTCAGAGGATACTTGAACACATAAATAAATCTACATGGGTAAAATTAGGCGGTTCTTGTGTTGGTCTTTATCTTTTTCCCCGCAGTAGATACGTTTTGCTGTTGACACGACAGAGCCCTTATCTCCAGCGAAACTTGGACAGGTGAGCGTAAAGGTTTTGTTCGGGGAAAGAGGATTCAAATGAGAAATACGTGTCGCAGGTTAGGCTCTTTGTATTCATCGAGATCACGCAAGGAGCTATATAAAAAGGTACAGAGGACCTCGTTGAAAACTTTTCGCTGTAAACTTTTTATTATACATCCCGCGGGAAGGAGCGATGATCAAGAGAGACCCAAATAAAAAATTGCGGTGAATTTTCAGAAAATTAGTGAAGCACGCAAACATTTTGGAAGGAGGGACTCAGCAGTTTGGAATTGCTCGGAATATGTCAGGCTGTCTCTTTGGAAGACCGCAGAGAGTAGGAAGGAACTTCGGTGTTCGTCTTTAAAACTTTAATTAGACAAGTACTCGGAACAGTTTCGGCCTTTGCCAAAGTCTCGGTAGACGGGCAGATGTCGTCACGAGATGTGTCGGAGATAAATGGAAGGGACTTTTGTTATGCATGTAAACATCAATCCTATACACACTATAAATCAAGCTACTTGATTAAACATATACAATTTTTAATTACACTGCAACATTTTTTTTTCATAATTATAAAATACATTTAGTTACAAATGTATAAGTCCAAATTATAATTTATCCGAACAAGTAAATTATAACTTAAGCTTCGATACATGTTTAAGCCAAGTTTTAAACTCTTGTTTAAAATACACAAAAGTGTAAAGTACTGTGTTCTTTAAGTTATGTATAAATAGTTTACTTAAGTCAGCTACTTGCGATGCGTAATTATTTGAAATATTTTGCAGTGACTTGATAGCAATTATTTTAAAATTCTATAAGTATTTCTTCTGAAAAGTGTATATTTTATTAACTCTGATTTTATTAATTAACAGCGCTGTCACACTTATTTTAGTTTGCGAGCCAAAAATTATTTTGTTGTTAGGAGCTAAAAAAAGGTACCCCATGTCTGGAAAAACGAATGAAAATGTCTGTGGTTTCCTTTTTTTTAGCATATTTTTTTCAAATTATATTTAAAAAATATGAAATGGTTCGCGGGCTGCAAAAAAAGGTTTGCGGACTGTCAGTTGGTAAGCGCTGCTTCAAATCGTACATCATTTCGTAAATAATACTAATATTTTGAAGACATTTTACTACCACAATTTTTACCTTTTCTACCAAATAAATCAAGTATTATAAATTTTAACCCAAAAATTCAGATTTGAGTTTAAAATGTTTAGCGTATCATAGTATATTGAAATCGATTTTAAAAAAGCAACTAAAATGATTTTTCAATTGACCTTTTAAACTAACGATATTCTAAAAACTTTAGAGTTTAAATTTTGTAATAAAATGTAGACTCTATACTATAAGCACAAAAAATTGCAAGGTATTTTTACACAAATGGCCCGTAAAAATATATTTTGTGGTAAGTAATCTTAATTTGATTTAATTTTTAGAATCATCTCTTTATTGATAGATAGTCAATTATATGCAAAGAAATTTTCAATATCTAGAGTACGAGCTAAAACTATAAGATAAACTTAAATGACATAGTTAATAACAAACTACATAAAAAAATATTTTATCTTAATGTTAATTGGGTAGACATTTAATTAACTGTACAATCTGAATTGGAAACTTTTATTCTGACTATAAATTAAACTTATATTTTAGTATAAATACGCAAAGACATAATTTGACCTAATGACGAAAACCATAATTTATAATATTATTAAAAAATTACACTAATAGTTCAGATCAAAAACATATTCTTATTCTTGCTACACAGATAATTTATTTTAGTTTTATAGAGCTCATTAATTGATCTAACCTTTTTTTTTAAATTGGATCATTTAACGGAAGAATTAAATTTATCGAAAAGCTATTAGTCAAATTTACAGATTAAATAAATTATATTTAAAAAAACCCAATAACAAAGCCAATTTTATAATATGATATACGACGACGGGTTAAACGCATAGGACACCACCGTGAGAACACCTTTTTGTAGATTAAATTAATGTACCTGCCATAAAGTATTTGTCGAAAACGCATTATAAAATGCTTCATTGTTATTCTTATCTGCTAAGGAAGTTTGTTTTAGAAAACTACACAACTCCTATTATGTAATTTGACGCCCTTCGCTTCCTCAGTGACTTTTTACTGACATTTACATTTGAACATCCACTTCAAAGCATTAAGTTTATACGAACTCATTTAGTTCGTATAAACTTGAACCAAAGAGAGCATACAACCCATTTCAGACAATCTAGTTCGCAGAAGCCGCTGCTTCTCTCTTCGCATCTCATAGTTCAGCTCGCTTTGAATATGCCTGGCGTCCAAAACATACATATGCAAAATATATGTAATTATCTTAATTAATGCAGAAAAATAAAAATAAAAATAAATACCACTGACACAAGGGCTAGAATAGTTTAATTCACAGTCACTCTACATAGCATTTAGTATGTATATTGTCATTTGTTGTCTAAATAAATGATCTCAAGAAATCTTTGCAAATAAAAAAATTATATTGCAAATAAAACAACTATATAAGTAGTATCGACTTATGAACACTATATTGTTTTATAAATATATACATATAAGAATACAAAAATAGTTTTTAAAATATTTTTATATTATTATTCAATTTCATTAGGCACCCTTAATCTATAATTGAAATTTAGTTCATGTAACACTTTGTCGCAGATGTCAAAATGTAGATTTCAGAGGATAATGGAAGGTCGGAGTGGCACTGCATAAACTGTGCTTATTGAGACGGAAAATTTGTAAGAGGAACGAAGGACATTTCCGTATATTGCTACGATTCCGGGATAATAGCATCATCGTCGCACCGAGTGTTTAAGAGTACATTGGAGTGAGGGATTCGATTATCCATTCTCAACTACATAGGTTGCATATTAGACACCTGTCTTGTCTTACGCGTTGTTCTGTAGTGTATCGGTCGGGATAATGGGTTTTGGACATTTATAGAGGCCGAGCAGATGTCGTTTTGACGTTGAACTCGAAATTTAATAAGCATACCGACATACTCAAACAAACTCTCTATGTATAACATGTATATTCATATTGTATCTGTACATACATTTTAATGATATAAGTTATGAATGCGCGTTAAAGTCAAAAGGAAACGACGAAACGAGGGTAACTTTTTCATTGAAATCTATTCGGCTATTGGAAAGTTTATATTTATTCGTCCGAAAAAACGATATCCGACGGACGAAAGGGTTCCAAACCAACAGAGATTTGCCCTTTTGCCTTTTTCGCAAAAGCAAATCAGCGTACCTTTCTAATGGAATGGTCCTGTCCACCGCTTTTTTTTCTCTCTGAAGAAACTTTCTAAAATATTGCTCACCAAATGAAATTTGAATGTTTGTACCTACATATTAATACATTAACATATTAATGCTACTGTATTAAAAAATATTTGTTATACGATATTGATATATTATATTTTGACAAATATTTTTGCTTGTAATAATACATATTTGTAGTACGTACCTCCAAAGTATCAATTAGCAAATTCTGGGAAATATTCTACAATAAAATATTTATAAACAATTTCAGAGCCATGCAAAAATTTAGATAATCCTATGATTACCGCATTTTTTAGAATTGCTACTAAATACTAAATAAAAATGTATCGAGTTCTTTTTTAGAAATTTAATATTTCGGCAATTAAAGAGTTATAGCACTTATCATTTCACATAATATCACCACATTTAAAATGTATGGCGTGATTTTCAATATTATATATATATACAAAATATAAAGCTAAAAATATTCACTTTAGCCCAGTGAAAATATGAGAGTAGTCGGACAGGTGCCGTCCCCATCTCGATAACACTTTGTCCATTTAATGGTATGTTTGTCTTTCGACGAAGACAAATCGCACGTAGGGAGGCGGTGGACAGAGGTTGGAAAAAAATCGCTGTCATTACTCAACCGACCGTGCAAAATCGCATTTGTGTACGCCAAATACTGCCGAAAACAAATCAAAGAAAACAACGAAACGAATATAATCGACTTTGGTTGGCCATTATTATTAACCGGTCGAACGTGAAACGATCGAGTGGAAGATCTTCACCCACTCTCCGTCGGCTAATGCTCTTTTATTTTCTTTCCGCTCGTCTGCCATTATTTGTATCTTTGTTGCCGCTACAAATAAGTCTGGAGTATATTCAAGAGTCTTTACTCTTACAAGAGCATTTGATAATAATCGATATGCGATTACGTGCTTCTTTTGTGAAACGTAAGCTGATGAAATTTAAATTATTTTTACAAAAATAGAAAACAACAAAAAACTTTACGATACATTATATACAAATCATAAGTTTCAAAAGTAGCCGGATTGACATGTTCAAACACGTGTAAAACCCACGCTTTGGCAATATCATTAATTTAATTTATATATTCCGTATCTCTCTTGGTAACCAACTGAATAGATCAGTAAGTGATAGACACGTTCAAAAAATTTCAGAAGAAAGCCTTAAATAAGTCACTGTCATGTGGTTGAATGTTCATTATAATTTTTAGTTTGTTTTCCGAACTACGACTATAATGACAACTTTTATTTAACCACCAATATTGATTTACTTTTTCGTTTCAAGTAGCATTTAATAAATATACATCTTTCTTTAATTAATTAATCTATCTATTCCAGGACTTTTTTTTAATTTTAAAGTTTTTAATAACATATTATACGAATTAAATCCTTATCTACCGCGGATACTTACTTCGTTTTTAAAATTAATGCGTTGCGTTTTGCGGTTTTCTAATGTCCATACAAATTTTCCTAAGAGCCATTATTTCATCGTTATATTTGAATCCCTATTGGTCCATGTACTCAGATAATGTGTTAAGAGAAGTGAGTGCCGTATTTTGATGCTATTTATAATTTCTTCTTTTTCATTTTCATCCTCTGTTGCCTGATATTGGAAACGACATCTGCACCACTCACGAATCACACAAGTCATAAGCTAACCACTTCTTAATGTTTTATTCATTGACGTTTTCAAAGTCTTGTGTTTTATATTAGTTCAAAGTTTTTCTAATATAAATCTATCTATTTTTGTTAGAAACATTTTGAAGATGTCGTTTCATAAAGTAACATCAAAATGGTTTAATTAATGATGTAATACTAGGTGATTTTTTCAGAGGTGTTTTTAAAAAAAACTGTGACACAAAACCACATTAAAAATGAATTTTTTAAAAGTTGTGTCTTATCTCAAACTTAGTCTTATAATTTTATACATTTTTACTACATGACATTTAGTTTCTAATATTTTTATTTTATTTTATTACCAAATACCATTTTTACCATTTAAAGAAATTTTAATACAAATATGAATGTTATAAAATTACATAAATAATTTTGAGATAAGGCACAACGATATAAGCACGTCGATGAATAAAACATTAGGAGTGATTAGCATATAATTTGTGTGATCCGTAAGTGGTACAGATTTCATTTCCAATATCTGTCAAGTAGAATAGAAAGAGAATGAACTAACTTTTCTTGACACGTTGACCAATGGGGATTCAAATATAACGATATATTAGGTTTTAGGAAAATTTGTATTGACATTAGAGAATTTCTATAAAAAATCATATATTATATAAGTAAGTATTGAAATATTTGTCTGATTAAAAAACATTTAATTAGATTTTGAAACGAATTAATATCAAATAAATAGTTGGGATTCCGTTCCGACAGCTCTCCATCGACAGTAGGTATACCCTATTTTTTGTTTATTTTAATATAAATTCTGTTTTTATTTTTTTGATTTGCGCAAGTGACAATGTGCAATTATGTCGGCGCGAAAATGTTAGGCGCGATTATGAGGTCGCGCTTATGTCGAAGCGTTTTTGTCCGGGTATTTATTTCTGGGAATTCAAAGATGTTTTGCTGTTTTAAAAAATGACCCGGGACTCGAGACTTTCCGATTCAAATTTTATTTAATATATCATACATCTATTTTTTGTTAAGTAAAATCTATATAGTCTAAAACAACCCATGCCCGGTTTGTGTACAAGCAGATAGTTAAAGGATCGGCAAAATGACTCAGTTGTCCTTGTCACGTCGCGTCGGAAACGATAAATAAAAAATCTTTCACATTTACCTATCAACGAAAAATATTGTGACGGAAACAGATAATGATTTATTTTAACGAGGGATTGTGTCGTCTTTGCAATAAAATCTTTCATCGTTATTTGTAAAATATCACTTCAACGAAAAAAAATGCAAGAGAGAAATAAGTATTTACACACGATACTTTTCGGCATGTAACTACAAATGCTATAGTACATTATATAAATACAAATGGTTAACGAAATTATTTATGTATAAATTAAAAAGGGAGCGCTGCCATTAAGAATAAATTGATTAATGAGTACGCAATCTCTAATTTAATTTTCCAATTTGCAAATCAGCCGAATAACCAACAATGCGTGATGTGGGATCGCCAACCTCGTGCTCGACGTAATATGGTCGCAACTGAATTATATAATAATTTAATACGCGCACTGTTTTTGTGGAATATGTGTTTCCATATTAGAATATGTATTTCCATATTCAATTCCACTTTGTACATTATGCAATACGGTTGCCTTTAATAAATTTCTGATAATTTGGACCACATTATATATAGCTCTCTCCAATGGCGGTCGGATGTAAACCATACAAGCGTTTGACACAACACGAATTAAACTTCAATCAAAATCAGTACAGAGTGAAGCAAATTGTGAATGTCTGCTTGTATGTATGTGTACCATGATATTTTGCATGCTAGGGTTATATGTAATTTGCAGCAAATTGTGTCTGTTAATAACGCACGGCTTACATGACAAGGCTTCGGGCTCTTTGTGTACCGATAGTATAATTTCACAATACACTTGATCCGCATAACGTATGGATTAAATAAAACCTCACTGGTAATATATAATACAATACAACAAATCTTTAAATACTTCTAGTGATAAAATATCGCATTGTATATGCAATAATAATGCTTGGAAATATAGAAAATGTAAAACATATTGTGGAATTCAAAGATACTTATTTTTTGTCAATATTTACAGTATAGAATTTTCATTCAAAGCTTTACAGTGTATGAAAATATCGCAATACTTTGCTTTGAATATTGGTATGTTAAAAAACAAGCATATAACTGTTTATTGGTGACCGAAGGGATGTGATTTTGCTGGTAAATAGAAGCCAGAAAAAATGATACCAATTTATTTTATAGTTATACTTGACCGCATTAATAATATTATATTAAAATGCAATCTTGAAGACCTGTTTCGATGTCGAAACCCTTTTCTTGATGTGACAAATTGTTTGATTGTTCGAGACATCTTTTGCGAATCGCAGATGAGGATGTTTACGAACCAATTGCATGGCTTCTTAAACACATTTCAAAAGACATGTTTACGCCTCACACTTCCAGGTATCCAAGGAGTCCGAAGAATATTGGTGATAGACGCAAAGTCGAACGGATTGTTTCTGGAGCGCGTCTTGTTTTTATTGGAGGTGATGATCGCGCTTCTTTGTCAAATTAATGTAAGCATTCCATGCAAGATTTTCTTTGTTGACGATAATCTTTTGTGGTACGGAAATTTCTCTTTCGTTATATGATGTCTAGCTTAATTTTCGTAACAGGGTTGATAATTTTGTGGTGTGGTTTTCGTTGTTCAAGTGGTCGTTGACGTGTCCTTTTATTTGTGATTATTGGCGCGGGTAGTTGAAGTCCTCTACATTATTATTACCAAGTTCTTTGCTTTATTTATTGTATTACACATAAGTATTTGGTCATTCACAATTATGATTTATTAAAACTGTTAATACTCTTACATTAAAATTTTCTCTTTTACTAGTGGCAAGTCGTTGGTAAGATTTAGTCTAGTTTATATTTTTCTGTTTGCAGTTGTATGTTAACATGAATTACACTTTAATCATAGGTTAACTACAGGCGTATTAAACATGTACAATACAATATATAACACGGTACAAGCATAACTATAACATTAAATTAACAAAACCTTGATACTATGAGCCCAAAATGCTAAATTATAAACGACTTTGGATTTAACAAAACGCGTCAATATAATTTTGCATTGCAAGCTCATAGTATTAAGCTTATTTTTTAAAAACAAACAAACCTTAAAGAACAATAGACTTTCTTAGCAATTAAAACTATTTTAGATTTAAAAAAAAATTCTTTCACAATTTAGAAATACTAGTAAATATCTTTATAAATCAAAGTAATATCTTTTATCATAATTTTGATATTATATTATGAATTACTAATATGCAATTTCAATACAAATATATTTTATTTATTGCCATTAGTTTATTATATTCTGGGAACAGAATTCTGATCTGCTTAATTCTGAAAATTCACTACATTGTCAATAGTATTAATGAATTATCATTTGATAATTTTAAGTACTAGAAAATAAACGATGTTATATTATCACTCAAAAAATAGCACTAACAATTGGTTTTTTGCTCCAGAGCACGCTCTACGTGCGATTATTATAAAATAAAATAAAATTTTAAATTTTCTTTAAGAATTTGCAATCTGGCTTTTGAACGAAATATCTGTAGATAAAGTACATCTATGTTTCGTATTGAAATTCAACAACTCTTAATTAATTTAATTCTTTGTATCAAATTTAATCAAGACTAGTGTGGCTAGCCAAATTGCGAGTGATTCAGACCGACACCGCTGATGTCGAAAGAAAGGCAGTCAAGTAGCTTTTCCATGTCAATCGTTATATTTAAGTCCAATCCGACCGCCTTTTAAGAGTAATCAGAAGCTAGATCGTGCTTCAAGATCACTGAAGATTTAACAAAACAGAGCCACAACGCGAATAATTTATTCTCAGAATCTGTACGGATGAAATATTAAAAATTGTTATGTAATAATATAATACTTTATAATTTGAACTTTAATTTACGTGTAGTAAAAACATATATATTATAAAAAGTTTGTTAGAGAAATAACAAACAAGAGTAAACAATTTTTTAATTGCTTTATAATTTGGCCTTGACTTTTACTTTGGCAAAAATAATGTATTTCAATATTTTATTTATCTAATTTTGTAAGTCAATATAAATTTATTATTAGAAAACAATACAAAACTTTAAGTATATAATAGTTTAATAGTTTTTTTTTGTTATTAAATAAAATTACTTTTTAATTTAATTACATTTTATCTTTTCTAAAGAAACAAGTAATCTTTGTCTTAGTTGTTGTATTATATAAAATTAAAATTAAAATGAAAAACTCTAACATATATATTTATAAGAATTAAAGTATAACTCAAGATTAATTCAAATGTACATAAGATAAATCGGTTAAATTTCGAGATTACCGCTGTGCTAAGAAAGAGGCGATTTAATCCTTTGTCCTAAGATATTTCAGAATAAATGGGAGCACGACCTTTATGCTGTATTACACTTTGCGCTGGCCATGGTTTTGTTAGCGTTATATATTGTATAATATTTTTTGACGAATATAAAAGGGGACGTAAATCTGATTACTTCACAGAGAGATTAACGTCCTTTGTCGGCGAGAAGAAATTTCCAGTCTCGCGTTTTTCGATAAACTGGACAACTGGATTGCGCAAAGTTGTATAACGTAACAAAAAAAGAAACTCACTCGTATAAATCTAATAAGAAATGGTATTTTTTTTAATAACGTACCACAGTTGCTTAAAAACATACACTGACAGTTAAGCTCTCGAGAGCCTTCGCCGCGAAACCAGTAAATCAAAATGAAAAGCATGATTATTTTAACATCCCCCGGGTGGGCTTTTAGCTTTTGATTATGATCATATAACGGGGCGGGTGTGGTACTATAAATTTTATATAATTGAAGATTATGTATTGTCCGAAAATAACATTTTAATCGACGATATTCAAACGAAGAGCGCAGGGAGTCAGATAATTAAAATAACAGTCGCGATATTTAGAGAGCAAGTTAGTTTTCCAACTTGAAGACCAAGTTGAAATATTTTTGATTTGTGGTCAGTTTTTCGAGCCAGCACTGAGGGTAATAAAAACGAACGACTTCAGAGAGCGCCATGCAAACGATGGGAAATGAGGTTGTAAATTTTCAGCGATCGGAAAAGCGGACCCGTGTAAGTGGTATGAAAAATTTATGATCACGGCAAAATTCGCTCTAATTGAATGATGGAGAAAATTAGAGACCTTTATTAGCTATCACTCATATGATGAATAATTTTACACAACATACATATATTTTAATAAAATATATAAATGTGATTTCTAAACATTATCATGTGTAAATATAAAATAATCTAGATTTTAAACATTACAGGGTACATTTTAAGAAGTTTTTTTACTCATGGATGAGCGAATAAAGCGTATAATATATATTTGTATATTTATTAAACTATTCCCTAAAAAAATTACTTATCAGTGGTTCTTCAAATTTCTGTAAAGTAATTTTTTTTTAGTTTTTATAAATTTAGAAGTAGTGTATTTATATTTGAGTGACTACTGGTGCTATTTTTCAATCAGATCTGAAGGCCATTCTTAAAAGAAAGTATTGAATAATTTAATGAATTAAATATTTTCTCTATTATTACATAGATCAAAGATATGGTAGTCAGTAAAGAAGAAAATGGTACACAAATGCATCATTGAAAAGCCAACATATTATGCAGGACCAACTTGGGTGTATGAATAAATAACAATGTAACTTCAGATGAAGGATCCGACTGAGGAGTGTGATGGGTAGATGTTGTATGCATGAATATGTTGCAGCCGTCTTTCTTTACAGCCTCAGATAGATATTTGTATTATTATTAGTAATACAAAACAGTATCTTTCCTCTCGTGAATATAATTATTACTGCAGTCTGAAGCACGACTTTTACTAATTTATAACTCTTTTCTGTGATTCATTGAGCAATTCAAAACATTGAAACAATCAGTATTTTTAATTTAAATTTTGAGAATAATTAGAAAAATTAGTCTTTTAATTAATTTAGTTAACTTTTTCTTAATTTTTACTTTACAGCTCAAGAAGCTAAATATAAAATATGTTGGTATATTTTTAATTTTTAATATAAAAGTAAGACTCAAACATTTTAAAAAAGAAACTGATAATATAACCATTAGTTAAATCTTATAACAACTGGATAAGTCATTTTAAAGTATTTAATAATTGAATACAACAATCCAGATTTTACCATAAATAAAATTAAATAGAGAGTTGTAATTTAGTTGCTCTTGAAATATTATTTTAGTTCCTTAAATGTTAGTTGCCTGAGAAAATTATTCAGATCAAAAGTCATAAACTCATTGAACATTAACTTCTTTGGAAGATGAAAGTCAAATTATAATTTTTGTTAATGCAGTCATAAAGATTAATATCTACAAAGTAGAAAAATTAATACAAAAATATATCCTGCAAATATCATAAAGGAATATTTTCTTAAGAATCTGAAGATTTTATAAGTACAGCATTTAATGACAAAAGTCTAGAATTATTACGCTAGTTTGAAATAATTTGAGAGCCAAATTAAGCAGATGTGGACGACTCTTTGTTAAAAATTGTTATTGACAACAAAAAAATATATCATCATTATGAAACTGGGCTTAAGTAAGAATCATAGTGCCACAAAGAGTGTCACAATTTTTTAGGATCTGTGGAATATCCTTCTTATCGATGCAACTAAAAAAAGCTATTAAAGAAATAAGCCACAAAAAGTTTGTTATGATTTTTTATGATAACGCACAATTTTGCAAAAGATAAAAAAAATGTTTGTGTGATATCACGCAGGTTTTAAAATTTTCACTAGATCAAATTTCCATACTAAATAATCCTAACGTGTTAAGAAATTAGGAGATGGCAAAAAATATATGCAACTATTTTTCACTAAACGAAAACTTCTCGGGATTCATCGCGATTGGAATTTACTGGTTGATCCAGCAACTTCATACATTTCTATATTTCGACTGTGATATTTATATTTAGAGACATAAAAAGAGTATTAAATAAGAAGTAATTTGTTTAATTCACCTCTTTTTAAAACTAATTATAAAAATAAAAATAACTACCTGACACTGTTGTGGCCCTTGTCGACTTGGAGATGTAGCTTTTGATCGAAGTCTTCTGGATGCGAATCTACTATTTGCTGAACCGTCTCCTGAAATAAAGAATATAAACAAACGTAACTAAATAGCATAAAATTAATTTTGCTATTTGGAAGAATATTTAATTTTGCTAAAATTAAAGTTGTCAGTTTCACACTTTTCTGTCAGAAACTTTTATGCTAATTTTTTACTTCAATTTTCTATGTAGTACTTATTATTTAATGTTGTGTTGCAAACATTCATCACACATACATACACAAACTGTTAGTGAGCTTTGTCTAAAATTATGAATTGTTCTACATTTATTTCATCATTAAGAAATATCATCTACTAAGACAAAAAAAGTAGATTTATAGCTGTGTAAATTCTTCGCACATTGGGCGCAATCGCAAGAGTTCTATGATGTTAGGGCTGTTAAGAAGGTAGTAGAAAAATAAAGTTTTGTATATCAACAACAAAAAATAAACACTTGTAGCAAAAATATATTTTTAATATAAACAGAAAATAATTTTAATTCTGGGCAAAAGATGTTCATAGACCAAACCCTTTTATTGTAAATATATAGCATACTATAATCCTAGCTCCAAAATATCAAGATAATCAATTTATAAACAACTCCATGATAATCTCTTTACACAAGTATACGTTTTAACAACGTGTGTGAATTCTCATAAACCATAATTGGCACATGCTGCGGTCATGAATTTACTGTAATACAATATCACCTCACGAATTCAGCGAATTTATTACAACTTGATTAAACATTGAAACATACTCCTGTCCTGTTTAAAGTCTCAATTGTTGAACAAGCGCAATTCTGGTTGGAAACAACCACCGGATAGAGAGATGATACAAACAAGATCCGAACTGAGCATTCATGTTTTAATTGCATGTTTCTGAATACGGCACGAGTTTGCACAAGTTTACACCGACTGTGCTGTTTCGAATTAGCATCGGAGCGTTAATTACCTAGATCCTGTTCATTTTGACCAGGACTATTGGACGTGTCTGAAGCGTGAAAGGCGTCCGATGGTAACTGTGGCGACAGGTCCATGTCATGACAGGAGGAAGAGTCCAACAAGTCGAAGGTAGCAGTGGTCGACTCCCCAGCGCCTGAAACAATAATAAAAATGATTTTGTAATTTATAAATATATCGCATTTGTGATGCTTTAATATATTTTATCAGTGATTTTTTAAATAACTGTGTGTCATTATAGTAATAGGAAGACGATTTATATTAAGATCTATATCAAACGTTTCTGTTATATTTAAATGTAGTAAATATATGTAGTAACCAGCCATTCTTTTAATTTAATACCAAATTAATTTATAAAATATTTATAGTTCTTAAATATGTAATTTTTGCATGACCTTCGTATCCTTAGTTTGTTGCTCTTAAATAAATATACCTCATGAGTGTATACATGTTCTACATTCGGAAGCTTTCAGGCGGAAAAGGTTAACGGGTATTGGAAACAGCGCGGATGAAGCGGTAAAAGTCTAGGGTCAGAGTAGGGTTGATCTGCGTTAATAAGTTGAGACACCATCTGTCGCATGGGGTAACTTTACATCCAGCCAATTAAACCTATTCCATCAGCAGTGAGATAATGCTCGTGGGGTGGTAGGGAAACTGGGTCATAGTAGGGTTGATGTGTATTTATGTGTACGTATATTATACGCCGTGCGGTGGCACAGGGTCGTTATAAGAGGGTGGCTGATCGAAGAGGATTTGGACCAATAAAATTGGGTTAAAATAAAAGAGATGAGTATTCGCCAAATATACATAATTTAGCGTAAAATTTACGTTTGTTGCTCATGCAGTGAAACAAATTTGTTTTCAGTCCGGCGCTTCTACAATCCAAAACTCCATTAAAACTTTTTTATTGTTTGTTATCTTTTCTAGAAATGCATATTCTTCGCAATAAAAAACAAACAGTATCAACTATATTAGTCTAGATATATTTTTAAAAAATATCAACTTATATTTTTTCGATATAATTAACAGCTTACACCAGAAAGAGCAATTATTTACATTTTGAATCGTCAATCGAGATCAGGAGTGCCATGAAAAAATAATTGTAAAGGGCTAATTAAAATCATGTTCTTTGTAGTCAAAAATAAAATATAAGGGCTCTGAAAATTGTCTACGATCTTTTATTGTTATAAAAATCAAACGTTGAATAAATTCAAAAGCAGAAGGTAAAACTTATGAGACTTGAAAGGTAAAAGAGTTTTGCAAGGTAAGCTCATTTCTCTTTGTGGACTTATATAACAAATTGAAATAGTGTAACATATTTTAGCTACAATTAACAACTAAAATTATATTACTAAGTGAATTTTTATTAAGATTTTATTTTTTACTATAGTCGGAATATATGCTTATGATGCGTTTCTAGTAGTGTTGAGCTGATAATTGTTGATTAAGATTAAAGATTGGTTTAACTACCAAAATTTCCGTAGCAATCGAGAGAGTACGGTGGTTAATGTTAGAAGATCGCAGAATAATAGATGGATTAAGATTGGAATGGGAGTTTTGTTTGTTCCAGTAAAATTGATGATGCGCCCTTTTGCGGCAAATTCGACCCGAGATTTCTCTCATGACCAGAGGGAAATCTGTCTGAAAATCCATTTGACAGCTTCGGTAGTCCCCTACTCTCCAGATATGTTTTTGTGCAATTTTCCAGACTGAAAATGACATTTAAAGGGATGAGGTTTCAGAAGATGGAAGTTAGCAATACAAACTCTCTAAGACTAATTAGATTTTGAACTAAATAAGTACGCATTTTTTCTAGCTTACGATAGATACATTTTTATATTGAAAAGTATTTATATATGACAACAATATATGTTTTTATTATAATAAAAATAGTATGATTCAACTACAACGTAACTTATTCACCACAACAAAAATAAGTCAATGCTTTGAAGCATCTGTATATATTTTTAGTACTGTATTTAAAGACATAATATTAACTAATATATAAAATTACACATATTTGTTAAATCTATTTTCAATAGTTTTAATTAGTATTGAAAAATAACTAGAGGTGATATAAACTCGAGTGTTAAGTACAATACATTTTATAACTTAATTAGGACAAATAATAAGTTGAATATATTTAATTTAATTTAATGTATAAAAATGTAAAGCTATTAAGCTTTTAGATAAAATAATAAATACATATGAGTATTGTCCAAGTGATATAGTAAATGACTGAAGCTTAAAATAATAAAGTGTGAATGCGTCACATTTTCGTTCGCGTCATTCTACTGCTAAATGCGTTAACTTTGGCCGTTTTTTAATTTTTAATAAATGGTCTTCGTCGCCAAATTATACATTTATAAACTTCATAATATATTGTATTATGAAAAAATGGCTTCGCATATTTAAGAGTCGACCATCGCAAAGGGAGCTTTTCGTCTCTCGTATTTGCATGGAAAGCGGATCGTTGGAAAAGTGCCTCGGGGCTGGAAAATTTCGGCGGCGCTTAAACTTCGACTCGGTAAAAACTTAACCCACCAGACGGAAGGCTTTTGTTGAAGTCATAAATTAGCAAACGTCCTACGGCGCTCTGAAAAGGGAGCACGCTGTGCAAAAATGCACCGCCATTTGCGGCATTAATCACCGGTGTTGCTTCGTAAATCAACCGTGCGTGTACACCTTAAGGAAAAACGGAGGGAACAGATACCTGGTTAAAAAAAATATGTAGATAATTTTATGATTTACTTGGCTTGTAACAAATTACGAAATACCGGTATTTATTATCAAATCTATTTCTTCTATAATAATTGTAAAATATTAGCAAAAATAGTTTAGTAACGCAGAATCATTTCCTGATATATTTTAATCCTTGTTATTGCCTACCTGGAATGTCTTTATATAATTTTCCAAGAACGGATAAAACAACATGGATTTGTAATGTCGACTTCAATTTGTGGATTTACTGAGAATCACATTTTATTTCCAGGCGTGCCTAATATGAAAAAATAGTACATCAGCTATGCGAAACCCATTCAAGATAAGTGATCTTCATCTACATCCCCGCCTACTGATAAAGAAATATAAGCAGCGTTTTGATAAGAAATGTACTTTCCAAAGGTAAATAATAATTTATTTTTGCTTAGGTTTTAACTAAAGGTCAAATTTTTTCGTCTTTAAAAAATATACATATACAAAAATATAAAATACAATTATGTTAAAAATATATTATATTGTATAATAATTTAATTAAAAAACTATTTCGCAAATGCTCATTTTTATTGTAAAATAAAATATGTACATTAATATAAAAGTCACTAACTGATAAAAGTTTGTTTTTTAGTGATATTAATATTATTATTCCGTATATTTTCACAAATATAAATGTCTCATTATGTAAAGTAAACTTGAAATATATATTTGTATAAAATTGATGTGATTATCTTTAATATTGTATATATATATATATATATATATATATATATATATATATATATATATATATATATATATATATATATATATATATTTTGCATGTATCTAATGTTTTATATAACATATTATAATATTGTTTATTATTAAGTATTTTTTTTTTAATTAAGGTTTTAACATGCTGTCATTATTAACACCTTAGTACATATTTTGTTATATCACAAATAAAAATCGAACGGGAAATTATGATATCAAGAATAGTTCTGGCTGCAGAAATGGAAGCAAATCATAGCAAAAATTTGTATCAGCTGGTAGAGAAATTTAACCAGTTCAATTTAATAGTACATAGACGCATAAAGAAGATTGGGAAAGATTTGGGACAAGGTGTATGGGTTTTCCATAAATGGAACGAAGAAAATATGTCAATGTGTAACTGCATATCTCAATAGCTTCTTGATCATGAAGTTTGATAACCAAAGATGATAAATGGGTATTGTACGACAACAGTCATCGTAAAAGACAGTGGTTATTAAAGGTGAAGTAACAAAACCTGACTTGAAGCCTTGGCTCACTATTGTGCATTACGAAACTTTTAAATAGTTTGCACATTTTTTTTAAAAGAAGATCTGTACTTGTCAATAGAAATCAAATAGCTGTACAACATGACAATGCGCGTATTTATGTAACGAAAAATCAAGTAGCTTGACAAGAAGGTTTTTATCTTATTCACCTTATTCTTTAGACCTTGCTACCATTTATTTTAATCGATGCAAAAAATCCTAAATGAAAAAAAATTAAAATGCAAACTATATTAAAAATGAGCTATCGGACTATTTTAAAGCAAAGCCAATAGTAATAGAATTTAAAAAAACGAGGGGTGAGAGAAGGTTATATAGCAGAAAGAAATTATATTTTAGCGTATTATAAAAAAAAATTTGCTTCATTAAAAATATTATTAATTATATATCTCACTATATAAAATAGCTAAAGAAAATAAAAAAAAAAAATTATTTGTTTTTTTTTAATTTACTGTACATTTCTAACGGATTAAGATTTTCGTAAATTAAGGAATTAGTGCAGTAAACGTTGAAGTAAAATTTGGGAAAAAAAATCAGATTATTAATATTTATTTGAGTGCCACTCAATTATTTTTTACATAAATTGGCTCATTAAAAAGCTTTGTAAAAAATAATTATTAGTATTGAAAAAAATTATTTTCACAATATATTTAATAAGAAATAAACTGTCTTTATAATTACTATATCCATGGTGGACGTGAATAAGTTGACAACTCTAGATGTATGAAATTTAAAATAAATAGTTATCGCGATCAAAACTGTGTCGATGCTATAAATAAAAATTATATGAACTTTGTTTTTTTTTCTAATTTATTGAAATATATATAAAATATTTTCAATACCTAATATGTACGACTTGATTTAATTTTAATTATTCGTTACGATTTTTATCCGTGAGATTAGGAAAATCCAGGTGATAATCTATGTTGTTTGATCAAAATTATAATTATATTTTAATCACAAATTTCGATCTCTCAGACATGATAGAAATTGAAAAATGCTAATGTCCATGTAGGATTTGCAATCCAGGTCTTTCAGTTGGTTATCGTCTATCATGCTGGTTAAATTTACAGGTGAATAAAAATTATGAAAACTTTGATTTTATAATACGTTTATTTATATAACTTACAAATTTATAGCTTACTATATGTCATCTAAGATATCATTAAATAAAAACTATATCATCAAATATATAAACTCAAAAGCAATAGACATATTTTGCACAAAATGTTGTACTTTGAAATTGTTGATCTGATAAATATATCATATTTTTGACTTATTTTAGATTTGTCCTTATTACATTTATTGCTTAAACTCAATTCTTTGATATTTATAATTTTAAGTTCTAAAACAACGAAAAGAGCGACTTTATTTAAGTGTGCTTTAAAAGTGCTTTGTATCAAAACGACGAACAACTTGAGCAAACATTTCCGAGAATTCGTCTTTATATGCACTTAAACTTATAGCACGGAGTAGGTTTCTATCGTCGTTATTGATGATTTAAAATTAAATGAAAACTAGTCTGTGGTAGCTGTATAGTGTACGCAAACTTAAAGTATCGATTTCTTCGCATTAAAATTTTCTGGAAGCTTTAAAATAGAACTGTCTTTCAGAAGCAAATTCAATCGAAGATATTAATTATTGTCGGAAAACGGGTGGTGGTAACGGTGGTGGTTCGGTGTAGAAACCACCCCAATATTTTCCATTGGATAAGGCGGATTGAAAAGTTGGCCTTGTTCTGGATGAAAAAGAATGAGGGGAAAAAACGGAAAAGTTTCGCAAAGAGTTCTCGCCGCGATCTCACAGAGAACAGGGCCATTATTTTTTGCAGCTAAAACATTTCACTTCTTCTTTAATTATCATTAATTTTCTTTTGAATATCATCTTCCGCAAAGTTTCTTTACGAGTGTGTACTCGCTGAGGGAAAGACGTACACAAGTTTACGTAGATATTGAGACAGGGAACTAGTTGGAGCGTAACTGGATAGGACGAAATATACTTTGATAAGAATATTAAAAAAGCAAACAACCATAGACGAATATGTGGAGTTGCAACTAAGGATTCTATAGGGGCAGATATAATATATATACAGTATAATAAATCGATGTGTAATTGTAAGGGTATTTTATATTTTTATATCATATAGATATTCTCAGAAATATTAACCAGATCATTTTTTTTTGTAAAAAAATACAATTTTACTTATACTGAGCAGTAAACTTGTAAATGAATTGTTTGATATATTTTAACTGGCTGAATTAGTAAAATTATATTTATAGCAGTGAAAATATAACACTGGTAATATACATTCACACATTTGTTTAATTGGATAATATTTATATGAATATCTTTACTTGTACTAAGAAAACTGTAAATACAATCCTTGAAGTTAGAATTCATATTTTTACGTCCCTTTTTGGGCTTAGCGTGCAATTTATATTTATACTCAACTCTTTATCGCTTCAACGCTTAAGGCACCTTTTTAAACCCTAGGGATTTAGTTGATCCTCTCGCATAAGCGCTGTATAGAAGAAACTTTACAAATCTATGTTTTTTGTATTTTTAAAACCCCGGAGGTTGAAAAAACAAATTTTCACTTCTACACCAAAAAAAAATCTTTCTATACATGTTATTCACATTTTTTGTTTAGAAAAAGTTTCAGTACCCCTGATACACACACATCGGCACCATGTACCCGTTAACGGGGGTCGGTAAACTTTTAAGCTGATTAAAGACGAGCAGGGCGTGATGATAGCGAAAGTTACAGTGGATCGTAAAAATAATCGGATAAATAAAAAGTGCGCCCTCTGCTACTACGATCCAGGGGCGGCGTTGGCGAAGAAAAAACCCAATTCAGACGTATCATTACGCTTCGTTATAATTTATAAGCGGTGCGGGAAACGGACTTATTATTTAACACTTTTGCGAAAATTTTAATGGCGAAATTACACGTTTTAAGAGATTCGGTGGCCAATTAGGAAGGCGCTAGCTCGAAAGGCGCATTAAAATTTTTTGATTGCTCCAGACGCTTCTTCTCACCTAAGCAGACATTTTGGAGACGGTGAGTTAAGGTGTGGATAAACACATCAATTATTTTATTGCTCTATAAAAGAGAAAGAACCGAGCAGAAGAGATAATGGAGTTGGATATTGTTCCGCGAAGGTAGATATGGGCAAATGGAAAAGTTGGAAAAGACACTAGAGTCCGAGAATCTGATTTGAATTCTAAAACGCTTTATAGTCTATTGATGTGGTTTTACTCTAATATTAATAATACTAAATGCCATTTTATTAATTTACTTTGGTATATTGCAAATTATTATGAAAAACATCCATTCTGATACCCATACTCCAAATAATATTGTTCCCGAAATTTATTTTCAGCTTTATTTGTATAATATGTAATATATTTCATATGTGAGTATATTTTCTTATTTTGAATCGAATCAATAATGTTTGTAAGCATTCGACTTGTTTATTCGCATTATTTAACTATAAAAAAGTATTTGTACATTTTGAAGCTCACAAAATGGTAAAACCTAAGTTAATACTTTATATCACATATCAAAACATATGTAAAGGACATTCGTTTATTTTCAATGGTAAGTTTATAAATCAGTAATGTATATTTTTAGAATTTTTAATATTGCTTTACTATTTAATTCTCAAAACATAATCAGAACGCAGACATGCAAATACTTTAAATGGTTTAAAAACCATTTAAAGTGATGATGTTTTATATGGCGTTGTTAGTTATTATAAGACATTGTTGGGGGCCTATTTATATTTATATATAAATATTTCTTTAGATTCATTATGGTCAAAACTTGGCGGCACTTTGGTAACACTGACGTAACGGATTTTAGGCGTGTTCGTAAGCGCGCCCTGTATTTTGTAACTATATGAACTTTAGTAATAGTAATACATTTTAATGATTAAAATATAAGTAAAACTTTTATTATAACCAACGTACTTTTGTCTATAACCAAGCCTTTTTGATCTCAACCCAGAATAACATTTTGGTTACATTTTAGTCAGCTCATCAAAAATCACTAAAAAACCAAAGGTTGTTCGAGTAAAATGGCAAACAGAGAATTCTTTTAAAGCATTTTTTATATAACATATTTTTTTCAAGGTTTACAACCACTGCCCTTTTGTCTGCATAAATAATGGCGGGTTCGTGCCTAATATGCATACTTCTTGGAAGGTGGGGTGATAAGGCTCTGGGAATAACAAAAAAATGTTTAACAAATTTTTAACACTCGAACTCGCCTTAGTGCATATTTAAATGCCCAACAAATTTTTGCTATCTATTACTCTAACCGGCCGGTGTATTTATTTTTGCTTTGGTGATCTAAGAACCCGCTCTTGATTTACAGCTATTTTTATTTTTTCGATAATCCAAAAAGTTTTTTGTGCTGTTTTTGTAAAATAGCAACAGCTGTAATTAAATATCAATTCTGAGATAAGCTCGAAATTTCAACGGGCAATTAAAGAAACATTATATAACTAAGAAGACCAGACATTAATGTCATTAATTATATGTTTGCAAAATCCAGAATCTTTCACTAGTCAAAAAAATATTCTTTAGTTATTCTTTAAAAGCAGAAATATGTAAAATGAGAAAGAAATTTTTCGCAAATTATTTAATCGCGTCTCTATTAAATCAATAGAATCTATTTAATAAATTTAAAATTGATCATTAGCGCGACAATTAGAGAAAGAAATTTCTTTCAGCCTTACAGAGAGTAGTGTAAGAAAACCAACATCTTACGGATTAATGGAGATAGAAGTAAAAAATAATTTACAGTCCTATTCAAAGCCTTGTTGTCGATTAAACCAACATAAACACAAAACGAGAGGAAATTTTTTAACAAAAAAAAACGAGTGTCTTAGATTCTACTTTATATTGCATGTGTTTTTTAATTATATTAAGAATAAGAATATTTTAAGAATAATATGTAATAATGCATCTGCAATATTTTATTGTATAACATACATTTTTTCATACATCAATATTTAAGAAGTGCAGTCGAGATTTCTCATTTTTTGAGAAATGAAAATCATCGAAAAAACAAAATGTCTAGTTGCGAACATTTATACTATAAGTTAAAAAGTCACGTGACTAATAGGTTTGACCTTAAGTAAGAATCACACTTTGCAATATCCAAAATATAATAACAACTCATAAATCACGGGCCGCCGCTGACACGCGGCAGTGGCGCGTCGCTCGGAATGAAATATTTTTATATAAGCGTTTAAAGAAATTGCAAGGCAATAATCGTTTGTTTGCGAGGTCGTAAACGCGCGGCACGCGGACGTCATTTCGCGATTTATCGCGGTGCATTATAAAACGGTGAAAATATAACGTATTTTTACGCGCGGCCACTTGCGCACGATCGGCGAAAAGCTCAACTTTAGGGCGCTGTAAAAGTGAAAGTGCGCTACGATGGGCGAGAAAAAGGTTGTGTGCCGCTGTAAAATGCGTTAATTGTCTCCGTAGACATTGCGAAAGAAAAACATTGACGTAGTTCGTCAAATTAAATAAAAGTACATATTTTATCGCGTTATATATCATTTATGATATGTACCAAGATAAATGCTGAGAAAAGCTCGAGTTAAAGCAGACAGCGCTGGCCTATAAAAAGTATCTAAGCTTTTTTATAAAAATTTAAAAGTATGTGAAGGTGTTAGCTACCTGCCAGTTTGTTATAATTTAGATATAAAATAATAATTAAACAATACGAAAGAGGACCCAAAAATAACGAGACTCGTGCTGTGGAGAGAAGTAATGTTAATCAAAGTGATGGAGTCTTGTAGAGGGAGCCAGTATGAGTCAGTATGCGAAGTTTCGTCGTCGTGAGAGCACCCGTTCGTGCGTAGCAATTTTTTACCATAACAACTTTTTTCCACGTAGTGAAAACGTGAGATGGCTGACGCTCGAAACCAACGCGCGGCGGTAAAATGTTATTTTATGTTGGTTGAAAACGGCCGCGGAAATTCTTGTAATGCTTCAAACAGCTTACAAGAATGATGCTTCAAGAGAAGCTTTGGTTTACGACTAGTTTTCGCGGCTTAAAAGGGGCGAAATTACAATTGAAGACAAATTGAAGAACATTCCGTGCGCCCCTGAACTTCTTCAACTGACGGTAACACTAAAAAAAAACACTTTCGTAAAAATATTGGCAAACAATTGATCGACTTTTTGATATGCCTAGAATGTTATGGAGTATAATTTAAAACTATACTCCAGGTTTTGCATATGAGATGAGTTGCAGCCAAATTTGTTCTCTGTCTCTTCACTGAGGATCAAAGAGAGCGTCGCCTCCAGGCCTGTCATGAGTTGAAAAATTAATTAAAAGAAGACCTAGATTTTTTTACAAGGTTATTACCGGTGATGATCCAGAAACCAAGCAACAATCAAGTCAGTGAAAGACGGCTCACTCTTCTCATCAGAAAAAAGCACGTCAGATGAAGTCAAACATCAAGGCAATGCTCCTTTGTTTTATTTAATGCCAGAAGCGTTGCGCACGCAAAGTTTGTTCCTTCTAGCTAAACAGTAGTTAACCAACACTTCTACATGGAGGTATTGAAAAGGTTGAGAGAGAGCATCAGGAATAAAAGGGTAGATCTTTGGCGCACAGAAGATTGACGCACCGGCTAACACCGCGTTGTCTGTGAGGCAGTTTTTGAGCAAAAACGAAATGATAGTGATTATTCACTCACCCTACTCACTTGACCTGGCCCCTTGTGACTTGTTTTTGTTCACTAGACGCTAAAGAGACATGTAAGGAAAACGTTTTGGGATCGTGGAAAAGGTAAGGAAAAAATCGCTGGAGGGATTAAAATATACCTAAAAGATATAAAATACATTATGTGAGTTCCAGAACTGTTTTAAACAATGAAAAAACCGTTTGTACAAGTGCATATTAGTTAATAGAGAGTACTTTAAAGGTGAACAAAATTTGATGTAAAAATATTAGAAAAGTCTCGTTATTTTTGGGTCTCCCCTCGTACATAAACTTATTATTCTTCTACCTTTTGAATACCGATCACCGGAGTATCTAGATCTGAAATATTTATATTTTAAGACGTGACACATTTCGTAAGTGTTCATGAAGCTATGCAATTGAATTACAAACGTCCTAATCTGCAATTCGCCAGAGCTGTATTGAACCAGCATTGTAAAGTATGTGACACATGGTCATAATGGGAGAGAAACAGTGAGCGACACGCAGACGCCACAGTCACAGAACCAGAGACGAGCCACGAGACTGCAACGACACGTGAGACATCAACGGATCATTCAGAGAACATCTCTATAAATCCCAGCTGCTCCACATAAATCACAGCCGACAATAATACACCTCAATAATAAAAGATGGGGAAACTACCCATTCAGTCAGAGATTGATATGTAAAATATCGTGTTTGTCAATAATCTGAAGAACAATGTTTGAATACTTGTGAAGAAAACTGAGCGATAGAGCTAGATTTATCGTCTATATTTTAATATTTATGTATGAATACTTGTTATAGCATTGAAAATACTTGAAAAGTAAAGTGCACTCAACTATATTGACAAACTACAATAGAAGCAAACTATTGCTTAATATAAGATGAATGTGTGTGCTTGAACGTAACCACTTGGATAATATTTCAATACATTTTTTCTGGTGAGTCCTGTATATCCACTCAGCTTTGAAGTTGATCTCTGTTGTCAATACCTTTTGTAAACAAAGGCTAGATGATCGCCAACAGCTGATATGGTTGTAAAAATAAGTAGCAGTACGTGAACGCTTTCGTCCGATACGCGAGGCACGTAAATCAACGCGCCGAACACGTGTTAGCCGAAAACACAGTATAAAGTTACACAAAGCCATTAGAATGAAAGGGCACGCGAACTCTTTTCCATTTTCATTTTTCAGCTGAAGTGGCGCGCAACACAATGGCCGACGAGCGGGTAAAGTCACGTGCGGCGGTCATGTGCCGCGTTCCAAATCGTCAGCGGGATCTTTCTCTCTCTCCCGTTCTATCTCTTAACTCGGCTCGGGTTTCTCTCTCCCATGGGTCGTTCGTTGTCTTCGCTCGCTACCGAAAGGTAAACATTTTAGCAGTCGAGAGCGCACTCGAAAAGTTGTTTGTGTCTGCCGAACATTTTTTTTTGTAATACTCGAACTCTGCCACTTGACCGCGATTTGACGACATTTTTAGCTGTCATTGTTAAGAGTTGATTTCGAGGACTGTTTGTACCTGCCAACTCCTTGATTGCACTCGTGACAAAAAAATATGATTTTCAAATATTTTTATGACCATATAAAATCCCGAAAATAGAAAATTTTCGTTCATAATATATTTCGATACCAGTTTTCTACTCCGGTTTTATAAAAAAGACACCACAAAAAAAAATATGAAACCTATATTACATAATAATATAGTATAATATAATGGTGATGTATTTTAAATTCGCTACAACTTTTTTAACCCTTGCGAAATCATTACAGCTGAGAGTTATTATCAATAAATCGATAAAATTCACTAAGAAATGTAATGTATCGTCCTTACAATGTTCTATCAAACAATTCAAATGAGAAAACACACGTCACACTATTGATCCTCTTGGGCTATGAAATATTGCATTATCCATCATAGTCACTAGACATCATCATAAAAAAATTATCTGACTTTTATTTAGACATTAAATATATAGACATAGTAACCTGTAGGGTCGGCTCGATGGTTGTGACTAGAGTTTTCAATTATTCGTATTTTTCAACTATTCTAATATTCGGGTGGATTCACAAGTATTATTAAGGTTTAACCTTCAATATGTTTTTTAATACATTCCATTTTTGTGTGGATGATGCGAAAAAATTGTAAATACCCTGTATTATATCAAAAAGTCACTGCCTCTACTCAAAAAGTAGCTGCATCATTTACCATTAAATTTAATGTATGAGAGAAACACGAACGAACACCGTTCTCGGATGCAAAGACAATATGCGGTTTTGAGCACCATTATGTTTTTTTCACATATTGGAGCCGTTATCATATCCTTGACACCATAGATCACATTACGTCAGATCATATTTCTGTTCTATATATATTTATGTGGCTTTATCTATATTTATGAAAACTAAAAATACGTTCCTGTATTTATACATATTTTCCTGCTATGTTTTGAGAAGGTAATATACATATATAATATAATTACAAACGAACTTCAGTATGTGAGAAATTCGATTATCTTTAAAAAAATACCGTTATCATCTTCAGATGATCCTTGAAACGCAATATATTGGATTCCGTGAAACTGAATGATTTAAATAATCATTTTAATTACGTTTCCCCAGTGCTATATACTTCCAATCGTCTGTTTTTGAAACAGGTACGCGACAATTGGGCGACGGACAAATGGGCGATTCCGGTCAATTGGGCGACGGTCAATTGGGCGATGGTTATTTAGGCGACGGTCATATGGGCGACAGAAATTTAAAAAAACTTGCACGCTTTGCTTTATTTTGAATATAAATAAAATATACATTAAAACGAAAATGTATATTAAATGAAAAACAATTTTATTTTCAAATTATTAACTCATATTATAATTATATGCAATACCATGTAAATATTCTATGATATTTTTTCTATTGTACCTCAAAACTTTAATAAAAATTCTTTGGTCTATTCTTTTCATAAAGATATCCATTCCAAAAATATTTTTCCTTGTCTTTTTGACTTAATATGTCTGAATTATCCATTTATAAAGAATATAAACTGTGGTAACTCAAATTAGTCGCTCTCAACAATAATCTATAAAAAACAATTATCTATACATAACACATAATATAACCCACATGTGAATATAAAGACACATACTTATTTTCTTGCTGTACTGAATTTTTTACCAAAAACACAATGACACTGTGACAAAGTGTTTTAAAACCACGACAAAAATAATTTTCAAAGACGCAACGAAACTTTTTTCGAATGTTTTCAGTCAAAATTCAAAAGTATACTGAGCGCTAGTTATGGGTTTTTATATTTATATATAACTACCCTATCTAATTTTAAATAGATAACTGTAAAATATGCGATTTTTGTGAAATCCCAAAGTTTATTCTCACATTAATTTCCAAGGCTCAAAACATAAAAAAAATCGCGGAAAGGGCAAAATCCACGATAAACATTTATCAGCGCTAGTTCTAGCTTATTATATTTATATATAACCACTCTATCCAGTTTAAAATAGATAACGGTAAAATATGCGATTTTTGGAAATTCCAAAAGCTTGTTCTCACAGTAGTTTCCAAGGCTCAAAACATAAAAAAAATTCGCGTAAGGGCCCACTATGAACATTTATCAGGTAGGTATTTATAATAAAATTACCGACTTAAGCCGTGTGCTTTAAGTGTTTTATGATATCGGGTAACTCTCTTAAATTCTTGAATGAAAAAAATCAAACTGTTTAAGTGATATTTTATGATTAAATAAGCACAAATGATAAGTAAATATATACATACTATATCTTATGTAGGTATATTATATTTTGTTTAGACCGAATAATGTTTTCATCTTTTAATTCTATTATAAAAAATATTACTTATATTTTCGTATGTACGTATATGTATATATATATTTTAATATGTATTAAATTATGTAAATTATTTAATTAATTATAGGATCATGATTTGCTACACATTTATTTGTAATGCATTATTATTGTATCGCCCAAAAGACCGTCGCCCAAAAGGCCATCGCCCATTTGTCCGTCGCCCATTTTGAATCGCCCATTTGACCGTCGCCCAATCGCCGTCGCCCAATTGACCGTGTCCCTTTGAAACGCACTGTTAATGGTTGTACAATATTAAATTTTATTTAAAAAGACTTTCACGTAGTAAAAGTTATTAAGTGTTTTGTAGATGTTTAGTATATATTTTAAAAATTATTCATGCCTTTAGTTTTTTGCACCTGTATTTAAAAAATATATTGATTAGAATTTATATTTTTTATTAATAAGATTAAATATATCAATATACAATATTAATACATATGTATATATTTAAAAAAAAGTGCAGATTTTGTACCTTATATTGTGAAATGAATAAAAATATTGTTCCATTGCACATTTGAGATGCCATATAAAAATATACATATAGCAATAAAAAATATTGGTGTTGTGATTAAAATTTGTAAACTGTTTAAGTATTGTAAGAATATCTGCCACTGGTTATTAAAAGATACAGATAAAATCAGCGTGTAATATTTATAGTAAAATAAAACAAATCTTTCAAGTTACATTAAATATTAAACTTTACCATAATAATTAACAATTTTCAGTAAAATAAAAAGTTGTTAACTAAAAACAACTTTTATTTAAATCAATTTATGTACATTAAATTATTTAATTTTAATAATTATTAAATAAATATATTAAATTAAATAATTTAATCATCATTAAATACTAAATATAGTAAAGTTTTATATGATATAAAGATGTAAAAAGTAATAATGTTTTAATGTAAAAGAAGGCGGTAAATATTATACAAAATGCTTTTATTTGGAAATAATAAGAGGAAATATTTTGGGATTGACAAGCAGCTCCTTTTTATCAAGAGGCCGACTTTATTCAGTCGGAAACTGATTGATTGGAATAAGATGTTCTTGGCGAAGAACTATATTCTTATTTATTTCATGAAGGGTGTTGTGTTATTAATTTTTTTTACTATTTGCAGTTAGATCACAAAAAGTTTCCGTATCCTTTTTTTGTACGAGTAGAAACTAAAACACATTGCAGCGCAGGTCACGAAAAATATAAATTTGGGATTTGGCGAGTGTAATGTTAGCCAGGGAACTGTAAGGCGTTGGTTTGAGAAATTTCTTACTGGTAATATTAACATTGAAAATGAGTCCAATGGAAGACTTCCACATGTTGTTGATGAAAATATATTAAGAAACACTTTTGAGGTTAATCCTAGATCAACTGTTGCAACCAATTTAGACGTTTTGCAGCAACTGAATGCCACAGGAAAGGTGAAAATGTAAAAATAGGTACCGCATGAAGTGGTCGAATGTTAAAAAAACAACGTTTCGAAGGATATCCTTCGTTAGTTTTTAAAACAATATTAAAAAAAATTTTTATCTGTGATGAGAAATGGATTCTCTACGATAACTAGCAGAGATCAGAGCAATGGTTAGACTGCGAAAAAACTAAAAAATATTAGAAACCGAGTTTGCACTAAGAAATATAGTGGTTTTATTGGAAAATTATTCATCAGCCGAGAATTTAAAACATGCATTGAAAACTAACCATAAACTAATTGATGTTGCTATGCAGACTTGGAGCGATATTGTTTCATGGTAATATGAGACCTTATACTTTCTATATACTATACTACACCAAAGATTATTTCTTTGAAATAAGCAATTCCATAATTAGAGTGATATTAAAAAAGCCTTTGAAAACGTCAAATTCTAAAAATTATGATTTTTTATCCATAAAATTATTTTACAGAAAGAAAATTCTAGTTAAAAATTCATCTTTTAAATCTTTCTAATAACATATACAAATTAACAAAATAGTCACTATGTATTTGGTAAGCGTTATAACGCATTACTTAATTCTATCGTCATATTTAAAAGTATCTTAAAGCATAAGTCTTGCGACTGCTCTATTCTTCCGCACCCAACGCGCGCAGAATTGCCTTTTTACAGTATTAAAAATTATAAGATCTTTAATTCTGCCTGTTTATAACACCATTGCCATAAACATTAATACTTGGAACTATTACTTTTAGCAGCTGTCTCTACTCTTTTACAGAGCATAGTCAAAACAGCAGTGTTTTTTTATCAACCTTGTACATTTACTTTCTAAATATTTAAACATGAACTTAAATATTATTTTTATTAATGCGAATATACGACTCATTACATTTTCTCACGAATTTAACGAAGAACAAATTTAGAAGGGATCTGAAGCAGTGCTTTTAGATACGTGGGTTCTCAATGATTGACACACACTTTAAACCGCCTCTGATTGACCCAATACATCACGCGTGTAGTTTATTTCAGTGTATCACTTCAGATACAGTTATTCGAAGACGTTTTTCTTAGTACATGTGGGATGTTTGATCGCATTCCTTTGGTGTTGCACGCGAATCGGTTTAATTATGCGTTTACACCAAGGACGGCGTTTATTGCTTATTTACACCTGCCGATTCGGGCGCGCGCTTTTAATGTGTAATATCAATTTGCTACAGAGCCGAACTGGGGGCGTAAAATGTCGAAATTGCCCCCTCGAACCCGCCCCCTCCACACTTCGCGATAATATTAAATTTCTGTTTTAACATTCTGCCTACGGTTCAATTAAACCCTTCGCCGGAGGGTGTTTAATGCCATACACTCTCAATATTGTTATCTCGCGTACGTGTGTATGTATATGTTTGTAATATTATATGTGTAGTACAAGCGTATAGACGTTCGCGCAAAGGTTGCTATTAATATATGGATTTAATCGCATGCTAGCGTGTGCGTGTAATAGCGAAGTTTTAAAGCGAAACCAAATTTTACGCGCAACTGAGTAAATTTTGTTAACACTACCACATATTGTGCTTGTGTATTATTACATCTCGCGTGCGCAGTGTAGAGTATTGGGTTCGTCAAAAATGTGACACAAAATATGTTACAAAAATGTGCTATATATGTATGTAAATATATCAGACAAAGCTCTATTTAAGAAACCTTTCGAGATAGAGAAAAAAAATACTATTTTGTAAAATATATATAAAAATTACACTTTACTGCTAAATAAGCATGTGACGACCACCCTGATGTGTCGCTCTTTAAATAAATTGTACAAGATGCGACAAGTCATATACAGGCCTGGCGAGAGGAGATGGGAGAGGGGACAAATTCCCGGGGCCCATTCTCCTTGAGGAGCCCGTCTCTGTAAAAATCGTAGCAAGAATATATTTATGAAAAAAATAAAAACCAACCTCAAATAATGAATCTGAACTAAACTATAGTTGTTTGAGATCTTTGAGACTTTTTTATACACATTATACCAAAAATAAAAAGAGCGGAACATTTCATTCAAAAGCACCCACTTTCTAGGTAGTACTTTTATAATAAACATTATTATTCAAAGAGACAAATTGTAGTTTTTTGACGCGGCTCCGTTTGTGTTAAAATTTGCTTGCAAATTATTGTTGATTTTATTGCTATTTAAACGTTTAAGGAACATGAGAAGAAATACTCAACAAATATAAATGAGTAGCAGTAATTTTAGGTATTCGATCTGAAAATTCAGATCGAATACCTGAGGAAGAAGCAAAGAAATCAACAACAACATCAGCTAAATTATACAAATTTAATGTTTTTATGGATTGTATTATCGGTTTTTTGCAGCAAAATAAATAAATATTACATTCGGTTTTATGTGGTTATTCTAAAAGAAAATCTAGAAAAAATAGAATCGAATCTATCGCGAAAATATTTTTTAAAATATGTAATTTTAGTAAAATCATATCGGAATACATATTCACCAGTAGATATATATTCTTATCAGTAAAAATATAAATTATCTGGCAGGTGCTAGTAAAATTATATGATTTAAATATTTACATACTTATCATTATTTATTTACATCCGATGTATAAATGTTACAGTGAATGTGTATTTTTTGGTAAACTTATATTTTCACTAGTAGATACATATTTCTACTAGCGAGAATATTATTTAACAAAATATCTATGAAGCTCAATTTGACAGTTGATATCACTGTATGAAATACGTAGTTTGTGTTTGACAAACAAGTTTTGATGACGTTTTTGGCCACGATTGATGACAAAAAATTTGTATTATATTAGGAATAATAGAGTGCAAATATTAAATAATATTTTTGGCAAGGATGCATGTCTTAAGAAAAGACGTGAAGACGTATAAGATGAAATGTAAATTTTGCGGCGTAGTACATAAAAAATCAATGAAAATGTTTAAGCACTTAAAGACAGTGTATTTAGTAATCGCTCAATCACTATTAACTAAATTATATCTTATTAGATTCAAGTTCAAGCCATTTTAATTAATATATTAGACATTAAACTTGAACTTTTAAGAAAAAATTCTGAGCAATTGTCGAGTAATAAATAACTTTTCGTAATAGTTGACAAATTAATTGTGACTGTAAGGTTATGACTTTGTAACAAAGCGCTAATTGTTTTAATGGAAACGCCATAAAAAGCACTGCAAGTTACGAGAACTGTGAAAGTTCTAGTTAGTCTTTTTTTTAATATTATATTGGTATAGTACACTATAATTAATAAGGATTTTTTTACATTATTTGCGCGAAGCAATCCAAAGAAGGTGAATATAGTTGTAAGCATATATATGATCACGATAACGCATAATACTAATTCGTAAATATATGGACAAAAACGACACCGTCATGATGCCGCAGTTATCGTATTTGGCACAGCTTCATTGCACGAAATCTTGTGTTGCTATTGTAGAGAAGATAAAGGAAAAATCATGGAGTGAGCTGAAGACTATATAAAGTAATGCATTCCATAAATGTTTTACGTATGGAAAGAAACTGACATAAATTAATTAAATCTGATAGGAACTGCTTAAAAATTGGCGATATTTTTTATCACACATCGTATGTTTCAGTGTATTTATTTTTAAGCTTAAATGTCAGTTATTATGTTTTTGCTTTCATATACATAATACATATAGATTTATATATAAGTATTAGTATGACAAGATTTTATATTGAATAAATAAGTTAAAGTTAATCTTAATAATGTAGCTGTAATATTGAATACTTGAACAATTTTGTGTATAAATAAGATATCATTAGTTATCCTTCGAATATAAATCATATATAATCCAAATAACTGAATTTTCTTATTGCTTGTTCCAATATTCGATTTACTTTAATTTAATAATTAAATAGTAATTTATTTCAATCCTATTTCAGATAAATTTTAATATAAAATATCAACAATATAATGTAGACAGCAGACCAATAAATTATGTTATTTATTATTTTAAAGCTATTGTATGAAACGATTAAGCTATAAAACATCACATTTTTAAGTATTACTACCATGCTTTTTTATGTCAATTTAATATTTATTATTTATGACACAATTAGTTAAAGCTCTCGTGAATTTTTGTAAATATATTTTAAACAATTATTTCACTGTTTATATAGCAATACAATATAAAATCTTTAGAGTAAAGCAAGTGTACATTAAATGTTTTTTGTTACAGCAATAACAAATATAAAATAATAAAATAGGCCCCCACAAGGAAACTTTAAAGAACAGACAAACTGGTATGGATTTTTATTTATCTTTCGCTACAACTTTTAAACCATCTATAAAGTTGCAATACTTGAGATTTATAAGCCTTTACATATTTTTAATTTGAAGAATGCAAGTTCCAGGGCGATTGCCATTTTAACAATATATTTCTCTCCATTTCATACTGTTTGAGTTTTAAATCTGATCTAATTAATTGATCAGTCTGTATTATATGAATTATATGCAAATATACAACAAAAAATTGAAGACTGACTAGATAAAACCAACACAGTCCACTCATTAATCTGTGTATGCGATTGCGAATAACTAACTAACGCCGCTTTGTTGTATCTGCTTTGAAAGGAAACCGTGAAGCGCCCTATTTTAATTTGCTTTGTATTTAGCGCGTCTACGTATATGTATATATACGTCTGCATAGATAGATAGACACACAGAAGCTTTCGCAGCCTCCCCCTCCCCCCGCCACTGCTGTTCACCCCCGCGCGTCGGCTCAGTGCACGCAACATCATGGCATTGAGTGACTGTTTCGCGTTGTGTGTTTATACAAAATTATTCCTGTGGAAACTTTTAACCTCTGAACCGTAAAATAGGACACGCAAGTTTCAGGGTTATTATCTCCGCATTTAATCAACACTTAATTGTGGTTGAATATTACAAAACCGACGCGGTTTCGCGTTGCTGAAATTAAAGGCGATACATATTCCTACGATGCGAGATTATTAATATAATAATCTAGATGATTATTATTATTATTTTGTATCAAGTAGCGTTATTATAGATGTATTACTGCCTATGAATAGGTTTTACAGCAAATCCAGACTTATAATTTATTCATCGTTATTTAAAATTGAACTTATACCGATTCACCTGAATTAATAAATAGAGTAACAAATTAAAAACAAAAGGTCAGAAGCTGTTACCTCAGTACCCACTAAATAGTTTGATATTATTAGCATAGTTTCATTAACAGCACTGTTTTCGACAGCCTAGCTCCACAAAGCCCAGATAGACATCATGTATATCGATTTTGCAAAAGCAATTGACAAGGTTTGTCAAAAGATAATTCGGAAACTAAATGACTTTGATTGTTCAAATAGTCAGTTTGTAAGCTAAAATACTCTTTCTAAAAACTGTTTCGCACGTTAAGGTGTACCGCAGGAGTCTATCTTAGGACCTTTGCTGATTCTCATAAACATAAATAATATTCAATCGGTAATAAAATAAGCTTGTTGCAATTTGCACTAGATGATTTAATAAAAAAATACACGAGGGCAACATAATAAATCATTTTTAGATAAACTAAACTCAACTTTTCATTGGTCTAATTAAAAAACAATCTGAATTGGAAGCTTTAATATATAGCAAAGTAATTAAACACAGATATACAATAAGCTATATTAGCTTAATAAATAATAAAATAATAAATAATTATTATTGCCCTTGTGGCTTCAATGGTAACGAACATAAAGTTTATTTGAATAAGGTACTGATGGTCGATATTTAAGGTGAATTCGCTATACTTTCTACTTTGATACAATCCAGATCAATTAATTTACCCAAAGTATAATATATTGCTTAATCGTTCAGTAAGAGCAATATAAATTATAAAATTAAATGAAAATCTTAAAACTAAAATAGACATTAAAGATTTTCACGACTTAGTTCAGAAGCAAAATGAGTTTTAAGTTTAATTAGTTTAAATTGTATAAGACTAAGATGCAGTCTTAATATAGATCACATTTCAAATTTAATGAATATTAATTTGTTGCCTAATTGGAATTCCGTTCCATATGATATTTCTTGGATAAAGTATCATCACAGTTAGGCGACAGATACCAGAGTTAGACAAAAATTCCAAAATATAGGCATTACATTAATTTCTTTATCGTGTTTATTTTAAATAAAAAAAAAACAACTTTATTTAATAAGCATTTTGCCATTGATATATTGTCAGCATTGATAAAGTAAAAACATATGCAGTAAGTATCTAATTCATTGAAGTAACTAGGGTTGGGTTAAAAGCCATTGTCATTATTTTTTACTTGTATTCTAGTTATGAAAAGTTGATACATATAGAAAGAAATTTATAAAACTTATAAAATAAAATTGAAACGGCAGGATATTTCACCACACGCGCGTATGTATGTATTGAAAATAGCATGTCCCCAATTTACCGTGCTATTGGGGGGTCTACTGTATTATTAATAAAATAATAAATAAATAAAAAAATTCTATTAATTTTTAATTAATCGAGAACAAAACATTTTAGTGCTAAGATTTTCTTTGTTAGGGAGGAAGGGGGGGGGGTGTGCTATTAAAATGGTAAGAAACAGGACTAAAAAACTGCCAGCACACCGCTGAATATAACCATAGACGTGGGGGAGGGAGGGGCGAAGTTTAAGCACAAAATAGGCTGTCATGGAGCAGTGGAGTGATCTGTTTATGATGGTCATAATTTAGTAATATTTAATTAATTTTAAACAATTTAGTAGTGCACGCCTAAAATATATGAGCACCATAAATGTGTTTAGAAAACTCGTTGAGAAGCTGTATGGCTGGTGCAAGAGGGGCAACCTCAGGCGCTGACATCCTTGCCGCGATGAACAGTATTAAGGGACGTAATCGCAACGTTGAAAGTCGTAAATGGTATATTTATGTATTTGGGTATTATTATAAAATTCAAAAAAATAAATGTAGGATCTATTTTTAAATGAAATTACTGTGGCAAAAATATTATTATAAAATAAATTAAATTTATTACAAATGAGCGTTAAATACGTAAAAAATAATCATATTAATTTTAATTAAAACGAATATAAATATCCATACTAAAGTAGTTGGCCGAACATTTAGTAATTATATTAAAGCATGCAAAAAAGCTTTTCAAGTTATAATTGTAATTATAGGTATAACGTAATTAAAATTAATTTCCTTTTAGCCGTTAACGCAATTGAAAGTTCGAAAATAAGTTTAACCAGAAACGGTAATATTGTTATATAAGCTTCGTTAAAAATTAAACTCGTTAAATATGAATTAGTTCAACGAACATTTAGTCGGCCGTAATAAATTTATTTATAATGTTCATAAGCGCGAGCTTCAGAGCAGCACGATTATTACTATAATATAACATAAAAACACTTTTTTATCTGATTTTAAAACGCAAACCTTAATTTATTTATTTATTGCGAATTTTTCATTGCATCACGACAGGCGTGATCCCAATGTCTTAGAACGGTGTGCATACAATTAACAATTACTAAATAAATAGTGAGATGCTAGACTTAAAATAAAATCTATTTTAATATTCGTTACGATATTTATTTGTAAAATTTTTAATATAAAAGAAAATCTAATCTGTAATGATCGTTATGAATGATATCTATATAATAACAGGAATTTCGATCTTTCAACACGAACCCAGTTTTTTCTAATTATGTAATATATAAATAAATGTCTTGAAAGTCTTGATTTATATATTTTACAGTAACAACTAAACAAATAAAATAAGAAACACACGTTTAAAAGGTATCAAATTTTACTAAATATTAGGAATTATACAGACTTAGGTTAAACAACTAAACTAAGAAGGAATACTTTACTATATGTTAACAAATCAGGTTGTTAAGTTTGTGTTGTTAAATTATTTTCCTAAGTTTATATTGTTTTTTAACCGTCAATTTAATTATTTGTACTTATTCATTGAGTTAAATAAAAAAATATGAATTAAACAAAAATGAGGTTTTAAAATGTGGGTGACGCATACCTAAAAAGATGTGCATCGTTCTAAATTTGAACTGTGTCATCTTATCATAGCTGTCGTTAAACACATATTTATGTTTATCGAACGTGTTAAAGAGCCAGAGGCATTGTGATCCTAGCTTTTACAGGCTTAAATAATGGACGCGATCGTAATTCACGTAGAGATTTAATCACACAAAGCCTGATCGCACAGAGCATCGAACCATTATCATAAAATTAATATAACACCTCTTGAACCTTATGGTTCAGTATTGATTCGATTTTGCTAGAGTTTACATCATCGTCCTGAAAGTTTTCCCAGTTAGCAACTTCATTAACGTAAGTAAGTAATCAGTTACTAAAAGGGGACCCAAAGGTGCACAGGAGGTGTCGACTGAAGTAGTTTTTGAAGGACTCTCGCCGCAAAGAAAATAATCTTCCTAATGAATTAAACACCCGATGGGCGGGGAATAAAGATGGGTACAGTAGGATGGGGATAAACAAGCGGTCCTCGCCGTTAATTGGATTGGATCCCTAGACAATGATCAGATTATACCAACAGACCGACGTCATTAATTAATTAAATGTTTAGTACACAACGGCGATATCGTTCATAATCGGACGCGCTGCGATCGGAAATCGGACGCAAATTGATTTACTTATTTATATTTGTCGATCCATCCGACGACGGCTCGTTATAAGACGAAAGCCGCGTATCTGATTCGTTCCGGGAATTGACGAAATTCAATTATAAACCGGAGACGGCGGAGCGATCTTTGCTTTATTACGTTAAAACGTTGCGAATATGATACTGAATTAGTTATTTTGTTTTGCACGATTCTCGGAATGTACGCGGAAACGATATTTTGATGAGGGATCTAAGAAAATTAAGTAAACAAGCTGGGTACGATCGGATAGGGTTTTGTGGTTCAAGAAACTATGTTAGATGAATATGTTTATGCAAAAGTAATGTCTTGTTATGTTTTTATATGAAAATAAAGCTAATAAGTTACAATCGTTTACAAATCGCGATCCTCATTAAACGAGGTAGAGGATTATAAAGAACATATATTTTTTTTAATATACCTTAAAAGCGAATTTTGAATTTCATTTCAATATTTTTGACACAATAAAAATACAATTAAAATATGATCACTGAATTACATAAACCAAAATTATCAGGAATTGTAACGTTTGTCTTTAGCACAGTCAAATAATCCTAAAATAATTAACCAGTAAATATTTTATAAGAATATGCAGAAATAATCAAAAATATTGCTACACACAAAGCAGTGTTATTACTTTTTGATAATTGATTTTGTGTTTTTAGCCTCAAATAAAATGCAAAGGTGTAACTTTAATTTGTACATTTCATTATTGTAACGTATGTCAAAACCACGCCTGGAAACGTACAAAATAAATGCAGCAGTGTTGCTAATAGTATACACCAGTGTTTCGAGTGTTTATGACACGAGTTTAATAACAAAAAAATAATAACACTTTGTTTGCCTTCATATTTCGTTTAAAACTGCCACGAGTAAGTTATTTTTTTAACATAGTACAATCTGGTAGCACGTATATAGATTGTTCATGTTTTGTGAACGTTTTTAAGCGCTTCATTTTAATTAAATATTTTTCATTATTTAGGTAGAGTATATCATAAAGATGGAGTATTCCCCGTGGATTGTAAAATGTGCATAATCATACCTGTACTTAAAAAAGGAAACAAACCCAAATGCGAGCACTATAGAGAAATAACAGTACAACAAAGTCTTTTTCCTTATACCTAATAAAGAGATGCAGAAATATGGTGAATAAATTATTGATTCCAACTGAACCACATATACTTAATTTTAGTCCTTAATACGCAATTAAATTCGTACTTAAAATCTATGAAGAAGTGATGGAGAGTCATATTATATTCATAAGCTTTTTCTCCCGCCTGCCTCATTAATTTTAATAAATAAATGAGGCAGGCAGGAGAAAAGGCGTATGAATCTAATATGACTCTCCATCACTTGTTCATAGATTTCAAGCAAGCTTTTGATGGCGTATTAAGGACTAACATGCAACTATTAATACTTGTAGAGCTTTTTTTCTCACGTAAAGCAATTGTTATTTTTACGTAAATATGACGTCATTCTCGTAAGGGTAAAAGCTTAACCCCAAGTTTAAAAATAAGACAAAATTCCGGTAACTTTTATTAAAAAAAGTCCAAAACAATAACAGAAACGACGACAGAAAATATTGGTGTTCATTTATGATTCTGAATCATCTCAAGCTGATCTTGAGGAACAAGACCGAACTCAAAATGATTTATTAGATAAAAAAAACGATTTTTGGCTAGAAAATTGAATGGTTGAACATACACAGAATTAAACGTTGATATTATATTTACAATAAATATAATATATAAGGGGATGGTTTTAAAAGTAAGTCATTTAAGTTTACGATTTTCGAAAAAAATATATTGAGTGACAATATCATAAATAACAAATAATGCTTCGTGTTTTATTGGATAATATGACCCTTTAAAATACAGATAAAAATTCTATAAAAAAAACTAAAATTAAGAGGATATTATTAAGCATATACGCGTCTAAGCTTGTCAGTAATAGAAAATATATAATCAACCTAATTCTGATAACTGATACAATTCCATTCATAATTTTATTGAATTAAGGCTTTGTGTAACATATAATGTATAGATAATAAATGGTATACATTAGAAAGAAAAATATAATAATACATTACTGTTCCAAGATAGCTTAAATAAACTTATAATATGACAAGGGCAGACCAATTTGTTGTTTGAGTGTTTTTCTCTCCCGAAGGTTGACCTTGCGAGAGATTCAGAGAGTCTGGCGCGATTATTTATCCTATTTTTTCATCCGAATTAAGCGTAATATATTCACAGAGGCATCCGAAGATTACGTTGTCTATAAGTTGTTCTAGATTATTATCAAAACGGTACGGACCTGACTTGAGATAAGATGACGGCCGCCCCGGGTTATTATTAATGGAAACGTATGCGATACGATCAAAATGTGAAGTAAGTGCCTTGTTTTTAGCTGGAATACGCAAAGTAAATATATAAATATCGCTCTTTAGTAAATTAGATTCTTATTTTGATAATATATTTTATTTATTAACTTAATAAATGGAAAAATTTTATATTAGATGTCGCAAAAGTCATAACTTTATTGAAAAACGTCACTATTTTATTTAACTGGTGTACAAAATAAATTTATAAATATAGAAGACAACAAAAGCCGAATAGCGATTAATTTTTGATCAAGTTTAGTATAAATATGGTTGCATTTCTGGTGTGTTTGGAAGAAAATAAAAATACAGAAACTTTTTGTGATATGATTATGCAAATCATTCGAACAGTATGGATTAATATTCATATAGCGCATGTATGTATACAATTTACGATGTTTTCGTAAAAAATATTTTTCGTTCATCGTTCGAAAGCGCGTACAATAATTATAAAAGCGCCATATTATATTCCCATGTTGCTACAGTACGTATGTACTATGATGTTCTATACAGGCACAATTTTCCTGAGAGGGAAAATAACAAGATCGTGGGAAACGGAAACCTGCGTCCGGAAATCATGAATCAGCCCCCGACCCCAAACCCCAACCCCTAGAACCGAGTCCTGTTCGTTGTTCTTGCTTGTTTCTACTGACTTGCCGTAGGGCTGTGTTTGAGACAGGCTCGTGTTAGTTCTTTTTTATGTTCGTTCGTTAAATTTTGGAACTATGTGTGCGTGTGCGTATGTATTGTGTATCAGACGGAAGAAAATAGCGACATCTTACGCTTCAATGATTAAAGAAAAATGTGTCTCAAAAAAATATAGCTGTTGATTTTAGAAAGAAAATAGGGCCACTAATATTTATATATATATATATTTATATTTATATTCACACAAACAATAGACTAATAAATATACAGAGAGCCTTTGAAATATTTTTAAATATCTAGAGATAATTTAAATATCTACATAAATATTACATAGAGAGCCTTTGAAATATTTTTAAATATATGTAAAGATAATGTAAGCTTGCAAGCAGCACGATATACAATAGATATAAAGTCCTCTGTTTACCCCTCATATAAACACTAGTGTTTTTTTAATTTCTATATCTGGAAGATTAGAATTTGAGATTATTTTATAATTGGTCTATCATTACAGATTGAGATTTCCTAGATTTTTCTAAGCTCATGGTTGAATATCGTGATAAATAATTAAACTAAATTTGTGAGCTGAACAGTTTATATTTAGTACGATATATGTCACTAATTTACAGTACGGTGTCTCATGTAGGTATTGATTGTGTTAACACTGTTGTAAAGCATTAGGCTAACACATGTTATATTACAACGAAAGATTTATATTAAATATTTTTTAAAGAGCGACATTTAAATAGTTTTGTTTGCAATATCAATTCTGTGTTAAAAAAACTCTTTGTATATTCATAGTATATTTTTGCATACACGAGATAAATTTAAATATACATTAAAAATTGGAATTACGACTTAAATAAGTATATTCGCTAAAAAACGTTTGCCGGCACACCAAATATACAAAAAGTATCCAGCTACTCAAAACCTTTAAGACTAGAAAATATGCTGTATTATTTATTATTATATTTATAAAAAATGTATTTTATATGTAAAAAGTATTTTTTTAAATTATAAAAATGTATATTTAATTACACTAAAAAAATATGTTAAATTATTTAATTTGTAAGAAAATCATTCGAGTTAGTAAAATAAAGAGTTATATTTATTCTGTAACGACACAATATATAATAATAATACAATTATTACATAATTAAAAATAATTAGTACTGCCATTATTAAAAAATATAATAACATGAGACAAATCTTACAGTTGACGAAGTTGATTTATGTAAATTTTGAAACCCATCAATGTGTGATTTCGTTTTTATTCTTGGAAAGGTTGTTATCGTTATTCATTGCTCATCTCATTTATATTTGTTCTAATGGCAAATTAACACATAAATTAACAGGAATATCTAAGACTTATTGATTTATAGAAAAAACATACAAATATAAATAATACAAAAATATTCAGAACCATGTCAATGTTAACGCGTGTCGACGTTTATTTACACATTTCCATGTGTTCTATTTCAATCCTACCGAAAAAGGCGAAAAACACAGATGCGTTCATACAAAGAGCATTATAGAATGGACGAGAAGAAGAAGAGCAGAAAAGAGCGGATAAAAGCTCATTTTAAATTCTAATGGCTTTAGTAGCTTTAGGGATTTCTCCTATTACAATATATAGTAGTCGGACTTTTGTCTAAATGCATGTATCAACAATTAATTAAATAACTCAATGCATTAGTTTAATAAGGGTTAAAACTTATGACACTGGCACAAATAACACATTTTTCAAAATATTATCGCAACCGAGAGAGACACATAGCGAGAATGTACGGATAAAAAATGAAAGGTTGTTATGGTTAGATTTATGTGTGTTTACAAAACGTAATATGCTCTACTGCCGTTATGAGAAATAGAACATACCAAAGTTTTTAAGGAATGGGAACATTGAAAGAAAAATAAATGGCAGGAAGCGAAATTCGAATAGGAAACTATAGTTTATAGACGGCAAATAAATAAAGTACAATATTCTATTTTAGAGTTAGTGTTCGAGGAAAAAAGCGATATAATAATCTTCAACACTATAAATAAAATAATAATTATTAGTTAAATAAAAATACTGTATAAAGCATGATACAGTATTATTGACAAGTGAGCTTTTAAAAGTTAAATCTAGTCTGTAAATGTTATGTGAATATATTATTCAGTAACGGTGAAATTTTCACTCGGCTACATTATCATTTTAAAATCAAACATTCGCAAAAACGAATCACATTACGCATCGCGAATTATTCCACAAACTTTTCAATGAGCAATTGGCAAACTTTAGCATTGTATCATATATGTAGAGTATCGAAGTCGCGCCGTTAGATAAGTCAAAGTTTAAATGCGAATTTAAACAATCCGATTGGCAAATTCTAGTTGGTACATTATGTATATATTATACATATTGTCAAAAAATACCATTAATAATTCACAATCTGATTATTATTCGTTGTTAGATTGAAATTCGCGTGCCTACTTTTCTGAATTGGTTATTTATTAATATATAAACCATAATCGCTTATACGAGTATATTAGAAAGCGTGTTTAGGAAACGTCTATTTTAAATTTACATGTCAGTGTGTGAAAGATTACGAAAAGGGTCTGATGTCTTCGGTTAAAACTCTCGGTAACTCTACATGGCTTCCAGGTTTATTAATACATTTGAGTGACACAATATAAATAATAAATACTTCTTAGAAATTGCTAGATTAAGGTTTTTCTATAAAACTTTACCTTTATAGTGATAAATATTTTCTGGTACTGTTAATAACACTAGAGATTTATTTTTATAACTTTCAATTAATTAATTACAATAGATGTTCAACTGTGCATTTAATGTAAAACACACCAGATGTCTTTAAAGTTTCTTGTTTTGCGTAAAATTTCTACCGTTTATATTTATTTACTGTAAATCTTATTTTAATCCTAATGCGTTAAAACAAGATAAAAAATAACAATTACTAAGTAAGTTGTGGGACGCTAAACTGAAATCAGAATCTAATTATGAATTATTATTGCAGCTTACAATATATGGCATTATATTTAATATTATCACAATATTCATCTGTGGAATTAGAAAAATCTAGGAAAACCTAATCTGTAAGAACCGATCGAAATTATAATTATATGATGATCCCTAACTTTGATCTTCCAGATAGGATAAAAATTAAAATATACCAGGATCTTTATGGGATTCAAACCAAGGTATTTTAGGTATTAGTCTATTGTGCTGATTGTTGGGTCAGCATGCAAGCTTTCGTCTGCCGACTGATCTTTGACCTCTAGGCAAGCTTAAGCAAACTGGCCTCACTAATGAAGATGGGGAAACTCCTTTCTGATAAACTCGGCTACATTATCATTTGAAATCAAAACATGTCGAATGTCCGATATATAATATATATTTGAAAAAGTATCTAAATTCTATAGATTATGGCTGCTAAATGTCTTAAAACGGATTTTAATTATAATATGGATATATATAGTACTGAATGTAAGTTATATGATATAACTGAATTCACTATCAATGATACATTTCTTCGCATAGCTTATCTCAATGCACGTAGTATTAAAAACAAAATTGAAGATATTTTATACATAATTAAGAAATTAAACATTCATATTATGGCGATTACGGAGACATGGGTCAATGATGGTGAAGAATATTTTTATAATATAGAAGGTTATCGATCTGTATTTGTAACAAGATTGAAAAGGGGCGGTGGAGTTTGTTTTTATATAAAAAATAATATTAATTATAAAATTATTAATGAAGACAATAATAACGTATTCTCTACCCTTGGAATCAAGATCACAGGAAGACAGATCGCCATTGAATATCTATGTTGTTTATAGGGCTCCAAATTGTATACATAATGATTTTTTAGAATTATTAAAAAAAAGGTTAAAATTTATAAAGGGGAAAAGTATAATTTTAGGAGATTTCAACATAGACATAACTAAAAATACATACAACGTTAATGAATACATAACAATAATACAATCATTTAATTTTAACATTGTAAACCAATACTATACTAGAATTACCTCGAATACTAACTCATTAATAGATCACATATTATCAAACTCTAATTTAATAGGAAAAATTTATAATATAAATAATTATATAAGTGATCATAATCTACTACTTATAGAATGCATAAATAACATGAAAAATATATCAAATAATAGAGTACCAATTAAAGAGAATTATATAATTAAATATAGACAACTTTATAACATAATAAAATCTTCTAAATTTAAATTATTAGAAAACGTAAATGAAGATTTCAATAATTTTATAGATAAAATTAAAATTGCTACAAACAAAAGTAAATACAAAATCGCTAACAAAAGTTCAGATAACAAAGAATTAGCAAACGTTCCATGGTTTAATGAACATTTAAATAACCTAATCAAAAATAGAAATATTTGTCATCACAAATGGAAGTTACAACCAAGTATTATCTTAGCCCAAAAAAAAAATCTAGCTAGAAATGCTGTAACTGCTTATAGAAGAAAATTAAAAGTAGAATATTATAATAAAATATTTAGTAATGATAATAATAATCAATTTAAAATATGGAAAAATATTAAAACAATTATAAAAAATACTTCAGAAACAAAGAATGAAAAAAATGTTACCTTAAAAATTGATGGAGAATTAACTACAGATAAAAAAAGAACAGCCAATGAATTTAATAAACATTTCATCTTAATTGGAACATTTTTATCAGATCAAATTAAAATTAACATTGATGACACAAACACTATCACAAGTATGGCTCAAGTTGACAGATCTATTTATTTTCACAAAATTAAATTAGAAGAAGTCATAATGTATATAAACAAATTAAAAAATAACTCAGCACCTGGTATTGAGGGTATTACAGTCAAAACAATTAAATCAATTAACAGTCTTATTGCTCCGATATTAACAAAATTATTCAATAAATGTTTAAAAGAGGAAAGATTCTATGAGTCCCTAAAAATTGCAAAAATAATTCCAATATATAAAGATGATGATAAAAATAACACTAATAATTATCGCCCTATATCTATTCTACCAATCATATCAAAAATATTTGAATCAATTATAGCTAATAGAATTAATGAATTTTTAAAAAGTATACATTTTTTATCTCATTTACAATATGGATTTAGAAGCAAATCCAATACAAAATACGCTGCTTTTGATTTAATTAATGAAATACAACAACACCTTAATGATAAAAATAAAACTTCAGCAATATTTATAGATTTAAAAAAAGCTTTTGATACAGTAGATCATAACATATTATTAAAGAAATTAAACCATATTGGAATAGTTGGACCAACACTAAATTTATTAAGAAGCTATTTAAATAATAGACAACAAGTAGTAGTAATAAATGGTATTCAAAGTGAATATGAGGTGGTCAAATGTGGAATTCCACAGGGTTCTATTTTAGGTCCATTACTATTTAATTTGTACATTAATGATTTAACTCTATGTAAACTTACAGGAAGGATTCAACTGTATGCTGATGATACAGTGTTAATATATAACTCTAAAACATATAAAGAAATGCAAAACAACATGCAGAATGATTTGATCCATATTAATGAATGGATGAGACTAAACAAATTAACAATTAATGAAAAAAAAACAAATTATATGATATTTAATGATGATTTTAATATTTCTCTTAATGTGAATAACTCTCTAATTACAAAAAGTGATAATATAAGATTCTTAGGTCTGCTGTTAGATAAAAATTTAAATTTTTATAATCATATTGATTATATAATAAAAAAAATTTTACCAATGTCAAAAATTTTATACAGGTTTCAAAATATTTTATCATATAAAACTAGATTAAGCATTTATTTTTCACACATTCATAGTCATCTAACATATATGTCTTGCGTCTGGGGGTTTACAAGTAAGTTTAAAATAAAATCACTTCAGGTGATTCAAAATAGTGCCATAAAAAATTTATTGAATTTACCGTTTGACACTCACACTAAAGACATATATATAAAAACAAAAATTTTACCTATAACTATCCTTCCAAAATATGAATTAATAATATTAACAAAAAAAATGTTAGAGGGAAAATCAATTATAAATACTAAATTTAAAATTAGAAAAGAACTACACAAATATGAAATTAGATCTGCAAATGATCTACACATCCCTCAACCATTTTCAGTAAAGTTTGGAACAAATTCACTAAAATATATAGCTTTTAAAACATATAATGATTTACCAACATCAATCAAAAATAACTTTAAAGAAATTAAAAATTATTTTTAAAAAAAATTCATTGAACTTTAAAAAAAAAAAAATAAAAAAAAAAAAAATGTGTATAAATGTTTATGTTTATATATTTATATGTATATATGCATATGTATGGATGTATGTATATGTGTATGTAGACAGATAACTGTAATAAAATGTAACCGTAGAATGAGTAATCTTATACTCATGCGGTATTATGTTAATAAATAAAAAAAAAAAAAAAAATATATATTAGCTGTCCTTTCGAATAGCTCCCTATATCCTGTTTGCTCTATTTTATTTAAATATGCAAAGTGTAAAATTTTCTAAGCAGGCTTATTTCATAAATTTGTAGTTTTGTGTAATAATATTTTACATATTTTATTACACCGAAATAAACATCTTTTAAACTAGTTTGTAGGATGCTGTAATCTTTGAGTTATAAACATTATTTATAAATAATATTTGTTTTTTTTTAACTAAAAAAATAGAATGACATGTTAATCAAGACTACTGAGTGCTTTGGTTATTTTAATATAGCAATGTCATCTGCATAGGAAAATATTTATACTAATTCCTTAAAAATACTATTCTAGGTCGGAAATTTCCGTAGAGGTTCGCGAATATTAATATTATTGGAATCTTGGAATTCATCGCAATTTTCACTTACTTTATTTCAATATTTCGGCTGTGATGCTCCAGCCATGATCATACATTTTTTTCACGAAATTCACGAACTTGGCTGGAGCATTACAGCTACGGTCACGAATTTAGATGAATCCCGAGATTCAAATAATGTAAAATATTTAAGTAGAAAAAAATTACTTTTAAAACAGCAAAAAAGATAAATAGTTTTTAAAAGTAAATTTTTTTCTTTTTCAATAAAATAAGCACTATAAATTAAATGTTAAACATTTTTTTTGGAAAAATTAATTAAGTGCATACTTCAGAACTCAAACATTCCTTTGTGATACGTTATCTTGATTTTCTTATTACTTATCGTCGCGTAAGTCGTTATTTCAATCCTATAATGAAATTCTTAGAAATATTTTCTTTAACGCGAAAAACATATTTTTTCGAGCATAACTCATGCATAAAATATTATAATGTAGGTACGTATTACTGATATTTTGTGAGCATCTTATCGTAGGATTTATTATAACTATGTGATAAAATGTAAATAAAACAATATAAAGCTAAAGCATACAATTGTAATAGAATTATAACTTATTAATTTATTGATTTATTACAAAATGTTTGTTTTTTTGCTGTCGAGAAAAACGACAATATTTGCTTTTTCAGACAAATATATCCAGAAATAACTATTGTTTCAAAGCGAGTTCCTTAGTGACTGCTCGAAGACAAAGTCTTCAAGTCAAAATAAATATAAAAAAATTCAGATATTAAACTAATATCATAATAAAATAATAGAAATGTCTTTTCTATAAGTTTTTAAAACTAGAAAAACTTGTAGGATTATTCCTATTGGATAATATGTGTCAAATCATTGCCATACTTTTCAAAAAATCATGACTTGGTCTGCTGCAAAGATTTGATATCGATGAAAATATATTTTATGTATTTTTAGATTTTTCTGCAAAGTTACTCGAGCATAAAAATCATTTAACGCACATGCAAATCTCAAGTTGAACTATTGTATAAATTGTTGATTGAATTAAGAAGTCTCTTTAATAATTTAAAGTATGACAAAAAGAGTCGCATATGTAATTGAAGTCAAATTATGTGTAAATTATGTGTAAATCTGAATCTTACATTGGTCATTTTTTCCACAAAGTATTAAAATATAACAAAATGTTTAAGCTACCATACGATTATATTACCTGCGAATAATTGAAAGTCTAAGTTATAATTTTATTAATGTATACTAAATTGTATACTAAAATTTAATTCGAATAATATAAATTCAGTAGTTAAATTAAGTAAAATAAATATTCCGTTAATATATTTTAAGTAAGCTAATATTTTAGTCAGGACGTTTAACTTTATTATCTTCAAAGAAATATTTATTTTAAAACGTTTTGTAGTAACTATAAATATTAAGAAATAATAACTAGCATTAAACTGAAAGTATTATATATTTCATAAAATCTAGATTTGATTTGTCATGTATTTACGATCAAAAACAGCGACGTCATGTTCAATTCATACATTAGCAAACGTGGCAGTTGAATATATACTCATACACCTACATGTATATGATATACATATACGTTTGGTCGTTTAAAGATATTATTATATATATACTGTAGGCTTTTGTCAATCAAGTTATATTTATATGTCTATCTTCGTATTTCATTTCAGTATTTTTATTGCCTTTTCTATGTTTGCATGTTGTTGAGTTTATGCATTAGAATTTCCCAATCAACCAATGTAATAAAAAATCTGAAAGCTAAGATATTATCTAGCATATAAAAAAATAGCAGACTAAAATGCTCAAAAAGCTTTGTATGCAATACGGGTGAGAAAAAAAAATGATATTAAACACTAAAATAATCGCCATTGATTAGGAATGTTAACTGGAGGCTAAGGCTTTATACTTAAGCCAAAAATGATACGTAAAAATGATATTTTATTTTGTATATTTACATAAATTATTTTTCATGGTAATAATAATACTACTTTGCCACGTTCAAAATGATGGATGAACGGAATAGTGCTAAAATGAAAATTGTTCAGTTCGATTCAATTTAGAGCGAAAATTTCGCCGCCGGCTGCGGCCCTTCCGATAGGGGGGCGGAGTTTCGCCACATATATCAGAGCCTCGTCTATTTTTGTCCGTTTTTGCCTCAAATTAAGACAAATGTCTTTTGTTCGAGAGAGAAGCCCCCGACCGCTGGCGAGAGGTGGCGCACCCCATGGCAAACTTTAACTGCCTCCGGTCCGGCGGCTGTGCCCCCGCAACTTTTAATCGCCTTTGATGAAATATTTCGAACGGATTATGTTTATAACTTTGCAATTAGGGTAAACTCGCTGAAAGATTTATTCGGCGTTTAAATCAACGTTTAACAAGCGCGCGCCCTCAAATCTGTATTAATCAAAATGTTCGAATCTCTCTCTCGCTCCCTCGCGTACCAATCCGATTAGCGACCGTAGCAAATGTAAAACACGTTTGCTATTATTTGTGCTGGGACTTAGTGTTATGGGTTTTGCAGGGGATCAACTGTTAAAGTATGTTAGTATATATGTATGTATTGTATATTCTTTTAATAAAATAATAAATATATACATATGTATATAAATATATAATATATTTGCGATACAAATACAAGTGATACAAGTCAGACAATATTTTGGGTAAAACGTAGCACAACATACAAATTTTTATTCACATGAAAAACTAGTCTATTGATTTATTCATTAGGCAATGTGTTGGTAATTTTGGTAGTACTGTGTTGTCCAGAATTGTATAATAAAACATCAGTTTTTTGTTTGAAAAGCTTAGTATACTGAATTATATAACTTGGTCTTAAATATTTTTTAGTATAACATATAGTACAACATACTACATTTAATTTTTGCAGTTTTGACAAAATGCGGAACAAAACTATATAGAACAATAGATAACATCTGAAAGCAGCTGATATAAATATTATAGAAAAAATATATTACGTTTTATATATATATATATATATATATATATATATATATATATATATATATATATATATATATATATATATACAATATATATATACATATAAATGTTTTGTTTTTGTACATTATACAAAATAACTTAGTAACCATTTATAACTACAATGTCTTGAAGAAAAATATATAATAAAAGAGATATTACTAAGCTACAGATAATTTCAGAACACTATGTTGAGTTTCATAAAATCATAAAATTTTGCTTAGATCGATCTTCGCGCGGCATACGATTATAATACATACATATAGTGTACTGTCGTTGTTTTTCGTATGACGAGGAATATTATTATAATATAGATTATTTTGATTGTATGTAGACGCATAGAGTATCTGGAACAATTTTTGATAAATTAATAAGATCTAGTTTAAGTCCATATTTTAATATACAGATCTAATATAAATAAAATTGAAATATTTAGAATTTAAATATCTAAAATTGAATATTTAGAACAGTATTGAAATATTTAGAATTTAAATAAAAAATAATTTTTAGAATCAATGTTTTACACCAATGTTATAAATATATTTTGGGTTGCTAAATGGTGAAAAATAATAAAAGTAAAAACTGAACGACCTAGCTTGATTTAAAATTAATCATCGTGATATTCATTCGTAAGATTATGAATATTTAAACAAACCAAATCAGAATTATAATTAAATAACAATTACTAATTCTGATCTTAAAGAAAATAAAAAAAAAACACACTAAGGGCAATTTAGAATTTGAACCCTAGTCTTTCAGGTCAGTCGTCAGCGACTTATATCACCCGTATATAATGCTAGATAATTATATTTTAGAGTTAAACCAGAATATTGGTTTCGCAGTGTTTTAACTAATAAATGTAATATTTTTAATAATAAAATTTCAATATTAAAATGCATCTATTATATCTATGCATATGGATACTATTACTATTATTTTACCAAAAAATCTATGTTATTTGTATTGTTTATTTTTGCTGAAATAAATTGATTGAAATTGCTTTTCCATATTTAGCAATATAAGTGACTTCAGCAGCAATAAGACTAATCTTTCTTATTCGTTTGCTAAAATAAAAAAAAGCGCTCAAGATCAACAAAGCGATATGCTTATAAAAAAAACGATTAACTTTTTTAAATTATTGAAAACAATTGTACTATTTCCTATTAACTCTAATTTTACAAAGTAACTATATGTTATAGATACTGACATCCAAAAAATAAAAAATCTGTATCTGTATAATTATTAGCCATAAAGGATATTCTGGAATTGAGGACGTAATAGGACCTTAAAAATAGTTTTATTTTCAATTTTAATGCGTTAAAACTTTCGATATCAAAAATATTATTTGTTTGAAATTATTACGTATATGATAAAATAATAATTTTGATTGAAGAATAAAAAAAGTCACCGTAACTTTGTTTTAAAAATTTACTATCAGCATTAAGCTTTTAATTTTCATTGAAAAAGTATAAAAAGTAATTTGCTTCAATTTTTTTTAATATTATAAACATTTATTTACATTTATAATATTTATTAATAGCTTAACGCCCGAGGATTCGTATACGAGTCTTGAAAGAACATTGTTTAGTGGCCGCGAACTCAGGCATTAGTCCTGCGACATGCGTTTTTTTTATTAAAAAAATACTAAGATACCTTAAGTTTGCCTCTATATGATAATCAGAAATGGTAGTACATACTATCAAAATATATTTTACTTCAATTTTATGTAAAGAGTCGTCTTATACCATTGCGACGCAATGCACTGATACGTCGCCTTTTTGGGGCACGTGCATTTTTGTAATGAAATGTATAAACCATAATTATTTATTTCATACTAAAAATAATATTTTATGTTACACTTCTTGAACAGAAATAAATTTCAGGGTCAAACTGTCTGTCTAGGTAAACATAAAACCAATCCAATCAAAAGAAACCGAAACATTCCAGTTGATAATACATCAATTAACAATGTTTTTCAACCTAAAATTCTGTATGTTATTGCAAAATTTGTAAGTAAAATCGTTACGATTTCTATAGATAAATTATAAAGAACTTAAATAAATTACAAAAAAATCATCCATTAGAAAAAGCTACACTTCGGATAATTTATCGCCGAATTAGTTTATTGTAAAATAATTAAAGAAAAAAATATTATTGCACCCAAAAGAATCTGCGAGGAATAAAATCATGAACGAATAAATATGTATTTTTCATTCCTAATATTTGGCGTAAATTGAAAATGGTTGCTATGGCTATAAACCAGTTATTTATATTTTAATAATATGTATGTTTAAATGCTTATGTAAATTTACGTATAAACGATTTATAAGAAATATCCGTTTGTAATATAATATAATTTGCACTCACCAAATTTTTTGGCGTCCATTTTCTGCTCACAACTGTCACGGACACATTTATTTTAATCATTACACTTATAAACCACACTATATCATATTTATATTTATTTTTATTATTTACACTTTTTTATTATTTTAATATTTTTTGATACGTATGAAAATATTCGTCAATATTAAGAAGAATTTCACAGATTTTTTCTTTTCACATATTTATTTTTATTAGCTGATGGTTTTTCAGCTTATACGAAAGCTTTTCTAGGGGATCGATGCACGGGCACGGCAAGATGTGGTAGAAATTAGTAAAATGTCTTTAGAATCGATAGATTCCACTGAATTCTGCATAGCCTTGAATTTAATTTTGCTGTTTCGATTTAAATTTTGATAGACACTGAACGAAAAAAACAATGCGCATTGAAAAAAATAAACAAAATATATTATTTATTCCATTGTTTTTTGAATTATTAGATTTAAATATTGATCGGCGTTATCAACACCTCATATATTTATTACATTATACATTGAGGCCTATATATTGTAACATAAATTAGCACAGTAGATCATTTGTATAAGTCAGTGACTTATACATGAAAACCTAGCTTCAAATCCCATATGAACCCTACTGTTTTTTCATGTCTGGAAGATTGGAATAAGCGATTATTATATGATTATAATAATGACCCATCACCACAAGTTTTTTAATGTCACTGTTAAATATCATAAAATATATCTGAGATGGGTCATACATATTAACATTTATTGAATGTAAGCTGCATTATTATTTTTAAATTAATAAAACAGACACTGATTCACAGACTTTGCTTTAAGTCTGGTGTCTCACTGCTTACTTAGTATCTGGTAATTATGTTCACCCAATTGTAATAAATACAAATATTACCTTTAAATAATTATTGTTTCCATTAATATTTGCTAATATATTATTTTTAAGAAAGAGACGATACAAACATATACATATAAATATAGTGACTCTCTGATTTTTAATTTAAGTTTTTGATATTTCAAAAAATAATAACTCCCTGTATGAATTTTAATTGAAAAAAGATCTTTTGCTTACAGACAATTTAAAATAATATGTGTATATGATTTTGAAGATATATGTGAAACCATAGACTATTTTTTAAATATTGTGTTTAGAAGTAGTTCTTTAAATTAAAACGGTCATTATGTCTATTGACCTTTTAAAAATGTTTTTTCACCTACGTTTTTTTATAGCTAATATTTTTTTATAGCACTTGAAGTATTTCTTGCTTTATAATATATACAATAAAAAAATACAATGCAAAATAATTGTATTTTCGTTCCAATTGATAATATGTACCATGACTTTTCCGAAGTGCTCTCATTCAGATTGAAAAAGATTTTCTTAGAAAAAAATACTTGAACATTTTTATGAAGATATATATAGTACATATATATATTATATTTTCATGACACGAATCTCAAAAATCTGAATTAGGTATTAAAGTAAAAAAGAATAGCTTATATTTAATTAAATAAACATGATAAAAATAAGTTTTTAATGTCAAGATCCAAAGCTTTTAAATTGATGAATAATAATCTTCACGTTAAGAGGTAAATTAAAAATATTCATAGGATCAAATTTGATTAAATATCTTTTATAAACATTTAATTAATATTTGAAAACCATCTTAAATTAAAGTTCATTAATGAAATTCTCCCGAATGCCGACCGAGCGATAATTTTTAATCCTCCAATCGAAGAGTCATTGTTTTCTCGGTCGTGGGGTTAAACTTTTTTTACTTCAGTTACTCCAAAATCCAATTCCAAAAGTTCGGCATTTACGAGAGTAATTTTTCGCATTATGAGAGAAAATCTTTCCGCTCGGTGTACCGTAATAAATTTACTGGCTCGTTCGCCGCACCTGTGACCTACCTCAAAACGCCTTCGCCTGTGCACAGACTTTAAAACCAAACCGCCGTATTATATAAAATTATATACATATATTTCACAATGTCACAACTCGTTAACTTTGTGCGACAACAACAAAAGATCGTCACTTTTCCACTTCTCTGGGAAGATTTGGCGCGGCCGTTACTGCATTTTATTATTCATTATTTGCACATTTGTTAAGTCTTCTTGTTAAGATTAGTATAATATTATATTATAACAATAATTTAAATAGTGTATGACTTCTTCTCTGTCGTTACATCGTTGATTTATTTATGATTCTTTTCAAACTCTCTCGAATTGCGCACTTTTGTTATTATTATACCTGTAGCATTATTCAGTCTCAGGGGAGATCTTCTTCCTCTTGTCCTTTTGTCGTCCCCTGTGACTAGTCAATTTTCCCCCACAGATATAGGAATATTTATAAGTAAATATATCAAGCGCAAATCGCATTTTATTTTGGCACTCAATGCTCCAAATATGATTTATCTAAATGTTTCATAGACAGATAAAAGTTCATCGATCGTTAAATAAAATTGGTTCATTACATATAAAATTTGGGTACACAATAAAAGAAGCATATATACATTATTTACTAAAATTAGATTCTTTTCATAAATATAAGTATAATAATATGAATACTTTACTAAATAAAATTGACGCTTGACATAAGCACTTTTTCGTGTCTGCCCTTTATTTGATTTTCCACTCTTTTCTTTATCATAGACATCCATTTTTTATGGTTTAAACTATCGATACCATTATATTATATTTTACTATATGTATTAAGTGACGAAAGTGAGTGAGAAGAAGTGGGCGTGCGGAACGCATGTGACGCACGCCCTTATCTCTCACTCACTCTCGTCACTTAACATGCGAGCGAGCGAAAGGGAATGTATCTCACCATACGCGCCTGATATTTACATCGATTTATTACAACTTTAATACTGTCTTCAAAAGATTTATTGATATGCAATGTTTCATGTTCTCTTTTTACAAATTATTATTTTAGCTGTACAATAATTGATATATTTTAATGTATACACAATTTACAGGATAGTATGTCTTAAAGGCTACTAACGACGTAATCCAACTATTATGATGCTGCTCAGTTGTCAGGATATGAACTATCAGTCTAAATCGTATTGATACTGATGACTAGACTAGACTGCTAAATGTCCGGCCAAATATCTGACTTGCTTACAATTTTTACTGATGAAAGAAATACAAAAATCCACCTACCCTATTCTCCTGTCGTATAAGGAGCCAACAATGGTTGATAAAACGTAAAAAAGGCGAGTAAAACGCTGATAATTTTATTGTATATAAAGAGTTTTACTTTGTTTAGTAGGTTATGAATATATATATATATATATATATATATATATATATATATATATATATATATATATATATATATATATATATATATATATATATATATATATATATTAATATACATAAGAAGTTAAGATAGAGATCGATTCCACTAACTGAATCTAGCAGTTGATTTAATTTAAGACACGTGGAAAATACCTTTGCTGTTTAGGAAGCTGCCTTTGAATATTAGTTTATCAAAAATATGTTTCAATAAACTTCGTCGGCAGGTCTTTTAAGACGTACCAGATTACGTTTCGGAATATAATTATTCATATTGAGTGGTTTAGTTTTTTTTGATAATACGCATTTATTGTTTTTAATGCTGATGTTCCAACTTTTATCGACGCTATGAAGTTAATTAAATGTAGTTTTTCTTTTAGTGTAAGAACACTTTTGTGCTATCGTTATTCATTCAATGATAAAAGTCACTCCACTGCCTTTGACTTTTTTGCCGCAATATTAATCACTGCTGTTTTTATATTGATAATTTATATAAGCTTTTATTGCCACAACTTAATCGTGGCTTTAATTGAAGATGATAAGAAGAAGAAAGTACAAGGGATAGATGCGTCCAGCAGTGGACGTTTATAGGTTTAAGAATTGAAAAATATGAATGGATTTATATATAAAATTTAAATATATTACCTATTATAGTGACGGTGAACCTTTTCCAGCCTGCATGTCATAAAATAAAAAAAATAAATTAATAATATATTTGTCTTGCCAGTTAAAAATAAATTACCACGGAAGTATTTCCGTCCAATAATTATTAAACTTGATCGATTCGGGAGCTAAAAACGTCATCCAAAAGCGGGCGGTTTGAGTATGAGTACTTTTGTAATAATTGTCCCACTCAAAAGTATCTCATATTCAAATTAAGTGGAATTTTATCTTAAAGAAAAAATGTTTGTTGCCTTTTATATGTATTTTTCAACTGAAATATATTTTTATAAAAGCGTGAAATCGTTTTTATCGCTTTTAATATCATGTTCGTTATTGAAATTACAACTCTAAGGTCTATTTTTAAGCAAAATTTTGCAAATAAAATATATATATTTTATTTTGTAGTTGAGTTTTTTGCGCATTAAAGCTAATTTAAAACGGGCCAGTGTTCACAAACTTGTATTTGCCTGAAACAATAAAATTATCATTAGCAGTTGCATATTTCAGCTCATTTGCCCTCAAACTAAAATATATGTAAAACAATGCAGTTTGATATTAGCTTAAGAAAAAATGGTTGATGAATATTGTAATTACTGCGACTCAATTATGATGAATGTAATTCGACTTTTAGGGCTTGAATCCGCCTATATTATCATAGTATATGTAATATATGTTTTTTATTGACCTAAAACATCTATACATGTATGTAAATATATATATATAAATCGAATTGATAATTCAAACAATAGACATATGCGAAACGCGTCATCTATTATTTGCAATAAATTTGGCCAACGACCTACGTCAGACCCTACGACCTTTCAAGATATTTATTTGTTGGGACACAAACTATTTCCCGAGATCTTCGATTGATGAATACAGAGTCGTTATTGTTGACCGATCACCGTCCAACGACGGTCATATATCATCCGTAAAGATTGAGTCTTCAATTCGAAGCTTTTTCAATACCTTTTCTTCCACTATTTTGCGCTTTGTGAACTTACATACTCATATATTACAGGGTGCTTTTTGAAAAGATTACCGTTAATATATTTTTAATGTAAAATTAATTTTACTCGTATATAAATATTTCTAAAACATTTTTGTAAAAATATTTTAGCAACAGAATCATAAATAAAAAAAATTAAAATAAATATAAATATTGGTCTGAACTGAATCTAATTATTTATTATAGTAAATTTGCAATACAGATATCATAAATATATGTTGTCCAGACTTTGTCTATCTGTATTTTTTAAGGCAAACTACTGTTATGGTTTAGCGGTAAATTGCAACAGTATCTGGAAAATATCAATGATACAAAAATTGATTTGGCACTAGTATAAATTATCAAGAAAACAAGTCTATAAAAAACGCAAATAATACTGTTATTATCTTCGCGTATATATAGTACCTAAGTTAACTAATTATGGTTCATCTGATTTTTATATTATATAAAAATGATTGACATATATTCTGGACTTAAAAGATAAACAAGGAATATTTATTGTCAATATTTTATAGCAATGTAACACCCATAATTATTAGTATTTATTGTAACGAGATAGAACTAGATATTTTAAATTGTAATAAGAATGTTTTTAAAAAAAATTTAATCATATTATTTTGAGTCAATACAATAAGTTCTTCTGAATGAAATTTAAAATGCTACTTAACTTACTTTTGGGATAAATACAATTTACAAGTAAGTAGTGATACATCAAAGTAAAATCAAAGTTTGTAAATCAGTCTATTATATTTTTTTATAAGCTTTTATCACAGCTTTTAATCCATATATGTCCTTACACATGACCTAGCTCAATTTGATTTTAAGTATTCACAACGATATTTATGCGTAAGGCTTAGAAAATCTATGAAAACCTAATCTGTGATGGTCAATCGCAAATATAATATTAATATTATCATTCATTTAAAACATTCAGACACAACAGAGAGTAAAAATGATCCATATGAGATTTACATATGTCCGAAATTTTCTGGTATGAATCATTCATTGGGTACAACTTTGAAGTACAGTTTAGTTTTAAATAAGCAATGTTAAGGTTTGTAAAATATTAAAAAATAATAAATACGGAAAACAGACATAATAGTTATTTTTATATTTTTGTTAACAAATGTCCATATTTTATTATATATTCTTAATAAGTCTATTGTATAAATTAAAATTAAACAATGTTTTTCCTACTAGGAACTTTGAGCACTATGTTTTCATAAAACAACGATAATTATTATAAATATTTAGAATTAGAAAAATATTTTTCAAAATTATTTATATATTCTAAACTTAAAAACAAAGTATATTTTCACGAGTAATAAATATATAAACTTTCCGTTAATTAATTAACTTGAACAATACCAATATTTATATTAATTTACTAAATACAAAACAGATACACAGTTTCAACAAGTTGAAAGATTTTTTAATATCAAATGTCATTGTTTTATTATGAAGCACAATAAACCAACTAAAGTACTGTATCCATATACCAATTGTTCACAATTTGTCTTTATAACGTTCAGGGTGGTAAAAACAGATTCAGAAAGGAGACATCAATTGGCTTTCCATGATATTTATAACTACTATAAAATAAGGTGAAGCATATCAAACTAAACTTGCGAATATTTTTTTAAATGTAAACTTTTTAATGGATCAACCTGTAGATCTATTCACGAAAGCTTACACTTCAAAGTGCCATCGATCACCGAACTAGCCAAAAACTATAATCGGTCATTGTTTAACTGTATCTATCTTTTGTATTTGTGTTGTTGTTGTTGTTGTTTTTCTTTAATATCGAAAAAAGCACTCGAGTATTGATCTAATATTAAGTACGTCAATGTTTGAGTACTCGAAAAAGGTTTTCCATCCTATGAAAATAAGCCAAAGTGGTTTATGCGGACCGCATTAACTTCGGCTTTCGCATCGAAAGGTAATATTTTCGAGCCCATTTTCTATTTTTTATACACCGAATCCCTCGAGATGCGATCCAATCAACGGTGTTAAAGTGAAAAATATATTTTTCCAATTTTTTACACGGCAATGATACGGGGGCGAACCCATAAATAACGATACAAACGATACTCTTGCTTGTGTGAAATATATTTTTTGATGTAAAGTGAGTAAACACCTCTACATAATAACATCACGACCTAAAGTTCCCAATCTAAATATTTGTAACGAGATTTTTTTGAAAAATTTAGCATGTGCTAAAATCACAACTTTATTTATAATTGAAATATGCATTAAACATATTTTTTCGATTCGTTTTATTATTATTTACATTTAGGTAAAAATAAAATTGTGCCAAATTAAATAGTGATGTATCGAATACATACATATATTCTCATTAAAATATATATAATAATGAAAACGAATTTTTAGTATTTTAATTTGCGGTTAAAAATCTTTTTTATAGTATTATTTATTTTAAATATTATATCAACATGTAAGTATTGTACACGTAAGTACAGATCAAAAGCTGTATGCGTGCAATTTTAGTATTCGAGTATTTTAAAAACACACTGCAGGTGGAGGTAAACGAATGAAAGACGTATTCAGTCATCCATTGAAAGGTTATTTATAAGGTGTCAAAATTATGTTTCAGAAAAAATAAATGAAAAGATAAAGCTAAAATTGGATTTCGTAATACATTTGAAGAATGGGCGAAAATAATTATCTCTAACGATAATAACTTTTAGTGAATTTTAACCATACTATGTTTTTATTATTAAATATAAATTTAACCATTATGGAAACTTCAAGTTCTAAAATTCTTTGTTTATTTACTATTCCTTTTTGAGTTTATAAAATATCTGATGCTGTCTATGCGCATCAAAGAGAAGTTTTAACTATTTAACTGCCAAAATTTATAAGCTTTTGCTACGTTGGCTAAATTGCCACATCTGATTTAATCATTGAATAACGATCAGATAGATTTTTATTGAGCTTTTGAGTATTTTTATTAGGGGTGAATAACATTTTTTCCGAACATAGTATTTTTTTTATTAAGTTGTGGGTAGTTAAGAATCGTTTATTTAAACCTTAATGTTATGATCTACCATTTAATTTTTTTTATTAAAATATTAATATATCATAGACGTTAGCTTATGCGTTACAATGAAGTAAATACAACTAATACGTAACTGTAAAAGCTATATATTTTATTAAATATAAAAATATTTCATTAGCCTACATCAAAATATGTCACATGACCTAGTTCTATTTTATTTTATTTATTCATTCGTGAGAATCGCAAAATAAAAATCTAATCTGTGATGATAAATCGAAAATATAATTATTTAATTATACCTAATTCCGATCTCCTAGATAGCACTAAAATTTATATGGGATTTAAACTACTAGTTTATTGGACTGTTATCGTATTCACCATGTGATCATCTTAATCAAAATCCAAGATGATGCTACTTACTATATATTTTTCGTAAAAAATACAGCGTATTTGAGTCGAAAGGGTAAATGGTTTTAGATTAGGCTGCACAGTAATGTAACTTAAATCCAATAGAGTATTCGTAGAATATTCGACAAAACAAATCTCTCTATCTATTAACATATGTATATGTACTAAAAAAAAAGGGTTATAGCTGTAATGAAATATAAACTTGAGAATTTTAAAATAAAATTAAAACCATATATATACCAATAATAAAATAATAGTGTCCAAAAACGATTGTTATTCAAAACTTAGTTTCAGACATATTTATTTTATGTAGGCTTATGTATTTCTCAGTCATAATGAACATATTTATAATAATTAAATAAATAAAATTATTTTTATAATTAAAATATAATATAAAGATTAAATTATTTTATTTAGATAGTCAAGAAACGATCCAAATTAACATATGTAATATTGATTTGATATGTACCAATAGTAATTATCAAAGCAATCAATAGCTAAACATATTATTTACACTCTTAACTATAAATATTAATTGTATTAACACAATGATTCCTAATTTTTTTTTAATAAAGTTTTAATTGAAGAGGCACATTGCGAATTAAAGTATGCTATAAAAATATAATAAGGCTTGTTCTAAACGTGATAAATTGTTCTAAAAATTCTAGAGTAGAATCTAAAAATTGAGCATTTTATAGAAACAACAATTTGATAAATAGAAAATTAAATTAGATGTATGTAAGGCATTGACATTGACAGAGGGTAACAGTAAGCCTCAAGAATATTTTAACAAAAGGTAATGCTTGTCGAAACACGACGATTCAGTGTACATAAAAATAGTTCGTATGATACATTGAAAAGGTTTTTGACAAGGACATATGATCGATAAAGCACCAGTGAGTCGTAACAACAACGGCACGTAAAAATAGACTAATCACATTATTTATTATTTATTCTGAGCACATTACATTATCAATTCACGACATACTCTTTGGTATTGGTGTTGGGTTCATAGCGATTACTTAAATTGTCACTTATTGAACGATTCAGCGGCACGCGGCTTCGATGACCGGAGTAAATAACGTAACGGAACGTAGATAACGTAGAATTTTACGCAGACGGTAGACCGGCGAACGTTTACGTGTTTTAACTGCCAAACTAATCGCATTAACCAAGTTGCAAGTGTCACAGGCGGAATAATAAAATGTATCTACTAGAACCCAGATAGAAGCAATTCAGCCTAAAAGCGTAACCTTTACAACAGATTGCCGAGGCGTAAACGCTTCGGCTCTGACGACTCGAAGGGAGGCGAGTGATGAGGGTTAAAATATGTACAAGGTATATTCGAAAAGTAAAGTATTTTATTATTGAAGTAGCTATTAAATACCCATTATTTAAGGTTTAACAAAGGTGGCAAAATCGTCAAAAAAAGTCCATCAGGGAAAATTTTTTTTTAAAAAAACACACTGCACGTGGCCTATCGATCCTTTATGATTACTAACATTCTATCTTTATTTTACGAATATCCTTTGTTTATTTAATGTTGGCGATAAAAATGAAATATGAATGAAGGATTTTAATTACACTATAATACAAAAATATTATAAATATAACGTATTTTCAGTATTATTAAAGCAATATTTCAATTTCACTAGCAGCTGAGTTTTGTTTCATAAACCGATTTGATTATTTAAAATCATTTGCCGACTTAATTTATTTTATAAAAGCGCTTTTCCGTTAAATTCGTGACGTATAACTTCGCTGTATTTTTGCTTGAGTTATATTCTCAATTCAAACAGCTCAAAGCATGCTTTAAAATATAATACAATATTATATATTTATAAATAAGGTGATCAACTAAGATGTTAACATTAAACATCAAGCAAATGTACTTATTATGGTTTAATTTTTTTTTATTTCCGAAAAACAACGTTGAAACGTAAACTGTTTCGATGCAGTTACTTTCGAAACAGACTTCATAAATTTAAGTTATTTAATATATGTAGGTAAATGTTTTTATATTGATGGTTTTAGACGTGAAAAACATAAAAACGTGCACATATTTATTTTAAATTAAGCATATGTATAAATGCATTAAATATCTGTTATATTCTGGAATTTTTTGTAAAGAATAAAAATAATAAACTTATATTTTCATTCTAGACAGGATTTTAATTGAAACGTAATACGTACATTGTTTCCACAGGATAACATGCCAATTTTTTTGTTATCACATTGTTCAAAACTACGTTAATCAGCAAGTTTTACGTTACTGTTTAATAAAAAATTAAACAGAGCATATCGCTGCCATACTAGAGGTAATGCGATGGTTTAAATATCCAACGCAAAACGAAATGTAAAATAAACTTTGTTCGTAAAATGCATTGTCTGGCAATAGTAGTGCACACTTTAATTAAATTACAAAACGTAAATAAATGTTTACCAGTAGCTTTCGTGGTACTCAGTTACGAGATGAACTTACGCAAAAAATCTGCACTAAGCCACAGCTTCTATAATTTCACTGTATAAAACATGTTTTTAACTAGTAACATACAACACCAAGGGGTTTATTGTTTGAATAGTTTTACAAAACAAGTATATATATTATTTAGGTACTAACGAACGTAGTATTAATTACTTAATTACGAATACAATTAAGGTAAATAAAGTTGTCAGTATATAAAATATTCTATATTTATTACACCTGGGAGTTATAATTATTTAATTATACAAATACTTATATCATGCTTTAATATTTTTGTATTTTATGAAAGCACATTGCTTTATTTTATTTTAAAAATAAGTTATTTTTACAATAAATTAAAATCATTAGGAGCAAGATTGGGGCTATATGGAGGATGCCTGAGGACTTTTACTAATGTTTTCATTAAATAGCTAACTAATATTTAAATGGTATTTACAAAATTTTTTTAAAAATCTGACAGTTATCGTGTACCTTAAAATCGTTATATTTTTAGACAGATATTGTGCTGTCTCTTGGTGATTCTATTAAAATCTATCTAATATTAAAAAATGACAAATATATATAAACATAACTACTTAAAGCGTTAGACTATATATACAAAATTTGCAGTAAAATCCCTAGTGACAATCTTCTACCTATTTTTTTATTCTAAACTTAACCTTTAATTGATTTATATTAACGACACAATTTTGTTATAAACAAAAACAATTTGGCGATGTATTTTAGCGGCAGTTTTTATTTTCGCACTTAACGAATCTCTCACTTGGCGGATTAGGAATTGATACGGCTAATAAATTCTGCCTTATAACGCGTACCGTAAAAATCATATTTGAACTAATGTGATATGATAATGTCATTTCATATGTAAGTATGTATGTTATATATGACATTAAATTGCACGACTGCCAAGAAACATTATTATAATGAAACGTGATAAGACGTCTGGTAACGTCTGCGCCGTTCCGTATCAAAACTCAATTTTGTTCACGCCTTATGACGAACGATGCAAGTTTAAATTAGATTTTAAATTAAGAGCAATTTACCGGCGGCATGAAGCGTGGCCAGCAGATCGTGCAGGGTGGCTGGGTCAGGACATGCCACCTGAAGTGCTACGCCTTCGGTCGCGCCGCACATCAGCACTGCTCGAGGCCTAAGACTTAGACCTAGCCTCGCTCCAGACACCTGGAAGTGAAAAAAAGAAGAATTTGTTAAAGATGTAGATTATTGTATTTTTAAAAATTTTTAGGAATTTGGAATACAATTTCAAGTGCGTTTGATCGCTTGCAGGTGGCCGGAGCGTGCGGGTGCAACTTTGGTCTTTTTTTCAAATAGATTTGTCTACTTTTTTGATCTCAAGATCCGCATATAAATAATTAATAACAAAAATACTAGATGAAGATGATAATTGTTATGTAAAAAATCAGATTTACTGCTACTTTAAAATAGATCTTTTCGATTTTCGAGTAGAAAACTGCAGCTCTTTCTATAACTTCTGTTCAGGGGTAGGTAATGTATTTCAGCATTTAAAAACAATGAAAATAATGCATTTCAATAAAAACAATAGTTGTATTTTACTGCATTTTAGTGATGATAGATTCATGCCTTATCTATTTTTCATCAAACATAAAAACACATGCACGATAACATGTTATTCATTTACTGGTTTTACATCTTCAAATCTTCCAAACCTTCCAATTTGTGCTATTGAATGCGCATTACAACCACTAATTCTTAACATTGCATAATTTTCCTAATTGTTTTCTCTCATCATGATTTTAAATTATTATTTATATTATCAATAAGAGCAAATATTATTTTCACTCTTTGCTGTTTTAAAATAATAAATATATGGATCAAATGGTTGTCATAATAATTTAATATTTATGAATTATTTTAAATCATAGTTAAGTCTTGATTAATGATATTTATGTTATTAGATCCTTTATTTTTTTAAATAGTATTGTGGCGTTCATTTATAATCTTCGCATTGCAATTAACTTGCTGGACAACCTTTAAAAGAGTCACAACCAATACAGTAGTGAAACTATATTTTCATTAATATAACCATAGAAAAAGTCACCTTCTCAATAATCAGATAATAACAGATATCTTTTGTACGTCGCAAATCATCCAGATTGATCAGAGAATCTAAGAGAGAAGAATAGAAGATCTCCTCCCTTTTTCCGATCGTAAGTGAATAGCCAATTATGACCAAGGAATACAAAAACGTTTACAGTTTAAAGTAAAAATAAACTGTTGTTTCCACTTCGATCGTCAGGTATTGTCCAGTCAAGCGGTCGCCATGAATCTCAGAGAGTTAAACTCAATCTTTAAAACATTTTTTCTATATTACAAAATGTCTATACCATAATATCCATTTAGTAAAACACTGTACAAACATATTTTGACTGTGGTTAATTAAAATAATTTACAAGCATTTGTAATTTGAACCAATCAAGTGTATTATAAATGCAGTCATGAATTTAATCATTAATTTTGTGAACAATGTTTTTTAATTATAATGATAAATTAAGAAATGCTATTTGTACCCCTTTTTAATTGCAATATCAAATATAACGCAAAATTTTGATATACAATACATAATAATAAACTGGATATATATATTTTTTTTTAATATTTGTTTTAATTATTATTTTTTAATAAATTTCATTTAAATATTAAATTAATATTTGTTTAATACTCATTTAAACAAATATAGCTGGAATTTTAAGGTAACTTTCAAAGGCAATTTTGAATTAAATTATGAAAAAAAGCTGCCACTCGAGAATCTGTTGAGTATAAACAATTTTCAACAATTTAAGAAGGTTTGGAATATTCTGTTTTTTTTTTTTTTTTTTGTAAAACAGACGAAACGCTTGCCTAAAAATATTATTACTCCTTTTTAACAAAAATATCAGTGACTATGTATTTAAGTAAAATGTGTTTCGTATTATGTAAATAATTTGATTAGAACTTAGCATAAATATGTTTTTTTTTTATATTAATTAAATATTTCTGATAACTATGTTGAAAAATAAAATAATTTTTTTTAAATAATATTTAACATCAAAAAGCATTAAATTTAAAAAAAATATTAGTTAAATATTTTCAGTCAATTTAAGTAATAAAATAGTATTATTTTATTAATATAAATAAAACTATACTATACCAAAATCATTCCTTTAACTTCACAAATCTCGTGTAATTGTGATATTTTTATTATAATATTTCAAGAACGGAGGATGCAAAACCTACATCTAATTTTGATTAAATTCACAAAATATTTTTTTTTTAATAGTAATGTAAATATATTATGAACATCAGTGATTTCTCGTCTCGTCAAATGATTTGTTGAAATGTTGATTTTGAAAGAAATATAAATTTTGATTTAATCGTGTTGCCAAGTTTTTATACGAAGAGATTTGAGAACAATACTATACATAAACTAGGTTATTTTATAAATAATTAAATATGGAACTGATACATGCAGAGCTTTTAAAAATAAATATTAATTGTTAATAACACGACAGATTAGTGGTTTAAAAAAACGTAGGTTCCGTATGGATTCTAGTGTTTTTTTAATTTTTTATCGTTTCTGTGAGATTGTAATAACTGATTATCATTGGTAAGGTTTACATAAATTTAGCTAATCTCACGGATAACTATCGAGATGATTGATTAAAATCGAGCTATATAAGGTATTAAGCAAATATCTTATAATAAGCTAATAAAGAATATTATAAAAACAAATATTTAGAAAAATGAATCATGTTTTTAATTAGCAAGCTTTTAAAGAATAGCTGAAACTATTGTTTTACTCGGCAGATAATATTATTTAAATGTAAAAAATAAAAACGTCATTACCTAAATAAAGGTAAAGTGTGTTATTTCTTAACGTTCATATTTTATATCAAATAAATATTATTATTATAACAATTGTTTTTTTTTATATTTTGTTCATATATTTTATTATACATTTAATTATAAATGTTGCTATGGTTATTTTTATAAGCATTTAAAATGAAATTTCTGCATCCAATTATAAAAATATACCTTGTTATTAAAAGCCTTGGAGTTGACGCTTGTTAACTGAAGAAATTTTGTTAAATTATATATTATTCTAATTATTATATATTATTTAAATATATACACACATATAAAAAAAAATGAAAAAACCCATTCGACAACTAATCTAGAAACGTTTTTTACTGTTATTTATAAAAAGCATTTTCAGGTGTTGTAATCAACAGCAAGCGAAAGTTTTTAGTGATCATGAAAATATTTCTTAGATTAACAATGTTATGTTAAAAATAAATAAAAACGTGTTCTAAAAATCATCATAAATCATTATAAAAAATATTACTCTGAATGTATTATACTTTCAGAATCACTTTTCTATGTATTATATAACTGTATACTGTTATAAAGTTATATGCCAGTATCTGATAATTTGATATCCGTTACGTTCGCAGTATTCGCTGAAAGGTATTTAATATATTAACAAACATAATAGTATCCTTTTATTGCTTCAATGCAACAAAGCGTGATTCATATTTATTTGAAACATGTTTAATTAAAATGTTCAGCAATATCGTATTGCTAATGCAACTGAAATTCTAGTTATTTGTTATACATAACATTATTAAATATTTTCTTCTGTAGTTACAACATTGTAAAAACGAATTATTTAATTCAACTGAAAGCAAACTATGATTGCAAAAAGCGAACAAAGCGTACTAGATAAATAATGTGCGGAATAATTTTATTTAATATTACGTAACTTGCGATAGTCTCTCGTATTCATAATCATATTTGTGTCAAATGTGTTTACGTGGATGTCGCGGACTGGAAATGGAAGATTTCCAACATAATATCGGAGAGATTCGCTCAACCGAATCGCTCTGCTGCGGTTTGCTTAAGTAAGACAAATTGGAACGAAATGTTTTCATTTCGTCCATTATTCCAAGTGAACAATATCGAAGAGGTCGGATTAGTTGAATATGTTAGTACAGTTAGTACTCGGCGAGGGTTTAATTTGGTTATTATCGGATCACCGGGCTAGGAGCTAATGGTCCTCCCGGGGGATTATCTCCGGCACTATTATGTTAAAATAACAGAAATTCAAAACAGCCATTACATAAATTATTTTATTGTGTGCAATATTCAATTACGGTAATATGATATTTATATATTTAATGCTTGAAATTATAAATAACTCTAGCGTAAATTTGCTTTTTCAGTACATGAAAAAAAATCGTATATTATCAATTATGTATAGATGTCGATTGTACAAATATTTAAAATTTATACTTGATTAAATTTTTTTTCGTCAAACAGTTTAAGTATTTTGTCCTAAAAGTTTGTGTTTTTAAAATTGATAAAATTGTTATTGTGCATTATATTGTTATTGTGTAAATGCAGTATATTGTGTCTTTTTTTAAATGCAATGAACAAAAACATATATACTAACTAAATATTAAGACACAAGAATTGGTGCTACGTTTCTTGATATTTTAACACAGACGAATTTAAATGCAGATATAAGTATCATATGAGTTATTTTAACATATGCATATCTGGTATAAAGTAACACCAGAAATATTATTTTTATAAATTGCAAGTAATCCAAAATATAAAAAAGTTTATACAATAGTTGCATATAAATACCAACTATATACTAAAAAAAACTAAAAAAATATTGCGCGTAAACACATTAACCATAAAAATAGGCACAACATACCTAAGCACATATTACTTTGAAAGGTGAAAAACATATTGTTATAGTTCCAGATCTTCGGATGAATATACTTAAAATAGCACTTTAGTCATTTTTTTCCTCCCCTTAAACTGAATTAAGTTTTTAGTTTTTCCCCTTCAAACTGTAATTACTATTTTATTTTATGTTCCTATATTTATTATATTGTAACTAATAATAAAATTATAAACATGACAATGGTTATAATCCAGTAACATATATTCTTTTTCAAGAGTGAATGAGAGATAATGGCGTGCGTTACATGCTACATTCCCTTTCGCTCACTCTTGTCACTTAACACGCGAGCGAGCGAAAGGGAATGTATCTCACCGTACGCGCCTGTTGTATACAATAGTATTAATAGCATGTTTGCGTATTAAAATAAACGTTTCATAAAAAACTATGTTTATAATACACAAGCCATCTAGTTTATCAACACAACAAAAATTTTCTGCGATAACTGTAAAGAGCTGAATTAATTTATGTTTGGAAGTATAATTATAGGTATGTTCGTGTATGAACTATTGTATATAAAATATTTTTATAAAAGCGATCATGACGCATTAAGAAAAAAATGGCAATAATAATGGCTTAATTTAAATTAATTTACCATAATTAATTGTAAAATAGCGATTCTACACTATTTGCTTTAGACTACACTTATGGTTTAACCACAAAAAAGCAGTTAAAACCGACGGTAAACGGATGTTTTAAAAGTTTTCCATGATGACAAAATAAAAACACTAGAACGTCGCTAAACAAAGTGCTTTGAAATTCGTATATATTATACTATAAAATAATAGATTTATTAAATAAAAATACTTTTTCTCATTATGTAATGACACACATATGTTTATTAAAAAGTGTAATAAATTCAACTTTCAAAGATAAGCCAAGAAAATTGACAAAATGTAAGCATCAGTGAAAAGTACCACTATCAAAATATAAGTCGTTTATTAACCACTATATTATTTTTAATTTATAAATTACTAAAATAAAATTGCCATTAATAAGAAATGACTATTGTATATATAATATTAAATATTGCCAGCAATGAATACAGCAATTGTATTGGGAAAAGTGATAATACACTGAACAGCAATTTCAATTAAGTGACAGTGGACGAATAAGTATAATAAGCTTTTGTATATAATAAAAGGGGATTACATAAAAATAAAAATACATACAATGATTATTATATTTGTCCAGCTCCTTAACACAAGTTATTTATATTTGTTTTGTAAATAACATATAATACATTAAAATTTAGTTAATTAAGTTTTATTGGGTATGAAAGTACAGTTCTTTCAATTAAATGTTTAACAAAAATACAGTTTAGTTATTATATAATACTTCAATTGAATTGTTTTATTTATGTGAGATTTTCATAAAAGTTTAGAATTTAATTTAAGAACTACACATTTTTCCAACTATGGGGCTTAACTTATTTTTTAACTGAAAAAGCTTTTTGTTGTTTATAATATATGAAAACTAAGAAGCTTTTAGTGGGATTTGTAGTGACCAGACATTTGCTGAATGATTTTATTTTAAAGTCTGTCCTTCGCTCGTCGGAGATTTTAATAAGAGCATTAAATGGCAGTGTCGGCACAAATGGAGCGGAAATATATTTATATACTGTATATGTGATTTATTTAATCATAAATAAATTGAACCATAGGTAACTATGGAATAAATAAGTTTTGAAATTAATTGTATTGATATTTCTTTGCTTATAATTTTTTGATAAATAAATTGAATTCTTAATATTAACAATAAACATAGATACTCAAAATGATAAAAAGGAAAATATAACTTATGAAGCGAAAGATAAATAGTAATATACGGCTCTCTATAAAATACAAATACAAAATTAAAATTTTCTAATAAAGATCGTTTCCGTCAGTACGCTCATGTAACACAAAATTGATATTGATACACATATATCACCCACGTCAGTGTGTTCGAATTTGATATTCAATTAAACCGAAACGAGCGAACGTTAATTGAACAACGTCGATCTATACACGTTTGTATTACGTATAGTTCACACACCTAGGCGGAGATACAAGAGATGAATCTTGTTAATTTAAACCGACGACTGGCGTCAAAACTCGTGTTTTATTCATTTCAGACAATAAGATTTCCCCTTTTGTCGTTCGCGCGACAATATCAACCCGAAGACACTTTTCCAGCCAAGTTAATTGTTGTGGTTTTGAATTAATTAGAAGAAGGCTACGAGCGAAGGGGTTATATGGCACTGCAATGCAGATGGTGTCCTTATTCTGTGAAAAACGGAAAATGTGCCGCACCTGGCATTATACTATTCATATGTGTGTATGTGCATAATTAGCACACACGTGCGCGTGAGCACACATCACTCTTGAATATGTCTAAACTAGAGTAGTAAATGTGTAGCATTACATAATGATATTTTGTAATTTATAAATTAAATTGATTAATGAAAAAAAACACAATTTATGTAACATATAAAATGTTTGATATATTATATATTCATAGTTATTCATTATAAAATATTATACAAAAGCATTTAAAGAATACTAAATGTCGGTACCTCACGACAGTGAGGTACCGAAGCTAGCAAGTTTGCGAATACCGGACTCTCAACTATATAGATTTTAAACATTATTTTTATATATTTTTAAATTAAATGCTAGAAATTAAACCTTTACACGAATGTGTAGCTGTGAGATTTACAATTTAAATGGAAAGAGATTACATGAGAGATATGCGGTTGATCCTAGTGCATTTTTGACAGTTACTGCGTACTGCGTAAATTTGCTACTACATAGAAAAAAATGATTAAATTTATAAAAAACTACTTGACATTTTCAATTCATTTGAAAATAGGTTTACAACTCAGCTGAATATTAATTTTTTTATATAATATTCAAATTGAAACTTGGATATTTAATGATAAAACTAAATATTGTATACCATTTAAGATTAGGTTTAAAACTTAGCTAGATAATAATAAACTAAATTTTGTATTACGTTTTAAGTTCGCTTAGTAACCTAATTAAATATTAAACAATAAAAAATAAAATTTTGTATTATTTAATATAGATTTGCAATTAAAATAAATAATAATAATAAGCGTCGGTTACACATCCGCTCAGAAATAGGACTGATTATAAAAAAATTTTGTTACATCTTGCTGACGCTACAACACAATCGATGACCTATAGGTTTATTGTGAGCGATTATGAGTCATTGATTGTGTTTTAGCGTATATCAAATGTTTAAGGGCCCGTTTTCTTGAAATAATGTTTTTTTGTTTAAATAACTATTAGTATAAAAAAACAGTTTTATGTATTACTATGTAATACATAAAACTGTTGTTTTAAATTTTAGTATTGGGAACGTTTTTTAAGTAAAAAAAAACAACAAAAACAATTTAGATCAAAAGTGGACACTAAGCACAATATATACAAATATAAATAATTTTGAGACCTTTGTCTATTTTTATTAAAAAATATATCTAGTGAGATTTTTCTATAAACTTGGAGAGAGGGAAACATATACAATCGTTTTTTTAACTCATGTTTTTTTTTATAATAAGATTTAAAATATTCATCTCAACAAATCAGTTACACTTTATCACATTTTATAGGACACGTTGGTCATTTGCATATTATAATAAGGAATCCCAGTACTATGAAATATTCCTTACAAGCAAGTATATTTTAGGAACACACGGATATGACTCACTGAGCTTCCGTGGTGATGTTTATGTAATTAAATATTTCTACGACCCGCATTCCTTCGCATAGAATACGGTCTAAATAATTGTAAATTTTCCTTTTACGCGATGGTCAAAATATGGGAAGTTATTATTTACAAACTGAGTTTTAGACATGATTTTTGTATAATTATCAATAGTATAAACTTATTTAATAGGGCTATATAAAATTACTACATTTTAGTTTAATAAAAAAAATGATAAAAAGATCGTCAGTATTACTTCCACTGCTGATTATATTATTTCTACATTTATTGTCACTCACTTGTAGATGTATTTTATGCATGGATGTTTCATATTCAAAGGCTAAGTAATCATGGTATGTCCAAAGGCAGTCCAACCGTGAGAAACTAATCTACAAGTTTTATTAGTCAAGTTACAAACACACAGTATGTATATACTGTATATTAACATATAATACACCTTTAAAATATAAAACTTTGATCTATTTAAGGCCTTGATTTATCTTGCAAATTTAATTTGTTTAAAACTTGAAAACCATTTGGTGCGAGATCGAATTAAAGCCATGTCCGAATTAATTACACTATGGCAAAGATTAAAAGTGAGCCTGACGGAAATCAGGTAACACGGAGAGGAATTAGGGTAGAGAATAGGGGTGGAAAAGTTGCATTAAAAACTCAACGAAGCCCACTTGACCTGGTTTCGGCAAAGGGGTACGACGGGAAATAAATTGAGAACGATACCGCCTACTGGCAACTCGACCGGATTTTACGACATTCCAGCTATAATAAACGAATTTGTTGTGCATATGTGGGTGGGCGGGTGTATTTGTGTCTATGTGTATACAGGAAGAGCTTTCTGTAATGGAACGATGGAAGTTTTATGTGTTGTATGATTTATACGTTATAAATATTGCGCTTTCATTTTTGCGAAATAAAGCGATTTTTATCGTTCGTTACAAGTCGCGTTTACATGATGGATAGTAATTTATAGTAAATTTGGCGTCACTTCAACCCTTTGATGATAAGTTGCTACTGAGTGCACATTTCATTTATTTAAAATTAATGTTAAATAAATACATATAGAACAATAAATGTTTTTGAAAGTTCAAATCATCGTACTGTGAATTTTTAATTTTAATATTGATAACAGCTATTTAATCTAGAAAATAAGGAAATTAATCAAAAGATGCAATTGATGTGTTTTAAAATGAAAGACATTACCTCATGTAGTTTAATCTCTAGACATGATAGTAGTTTAATCTCTAGACAAATAGGTGTATACGATTTTAAAAGTAAATATAGATTTATGCGGTGATAACTAGATTTTGTAATTTAAAGACAAGGAGTTTATAAAACCTGGATAATAAAGAAAAAAGCTCTTTATTCTGTTTTAAATACTTATGTTTCATTATTTATATAAAAAATAATAATATAAAAATATAAACTAAATAAAAGAAAAGGCTTAAAATAAGGTTTTATTTATAATTGTATTTTTAAGTTACTGTCGTAATAATTTAAATAAAAAAAATATTTTGACTCAAAAATGTATTATACATTAAAATAATTTCAAGATAATAGAAATTTTAATATCAGTTGTTGGCATAAAAATTACTTAGTATATAAAAAAAACATCATTATATAACAGAAATTATGTTTTTTATTTCTGTGATTTTTGCTAATGCCACAAATATTAATTTATCTGAAGAATATTTAAGTTATTCGTTGATAGATTTTTTCTAACATGTCTTACTAAAAAAAGCAAATTTTAAATCAATGCTTACTTAAATATATACATTAGTTTATTAAATGTGAATATATATATATATTGAATCCTTAAATTTTTTAAATATATTAAAAGTAAATATGATAAAAATATCATAGTCCAAAATATTACTAGCTACAGCACTAATATAACAAAAATAATTATTTAATACAATATTTATTATTTTTAATTGTGAAACATAGCTTATATTATATTAATATTTACATATTTAATGTGATTGTAATAATTTTTAGCATATATTTAAAACTCATATTAAGTTTAAAAATGTCAGGTTTTAGTAGTTTATATGTTTGCATCGATAAACATATATATTGTACTAAAATTATTTTTAACAGAAAATCAGTTTTTCCACTCTAAAAAAGATTGTTTGTAATATATATAGAATGAATAATAAGAAAACACTAATTTATAATAATTTAACTAAACCATTTAAATGCAGTTAAAATATATTTGTTTGAATAAAAATGTTTAATTTTAAACAAGATATTTTTTTATTTGCGGTTAAATTAGTGTCATTATATTTATATAATTCCGTAAAATTTAATTGTAATTTAATTTAACGCTTATTTATAAAAGTCAGTTTTATATAGCTAGTCCAAAATTGTGACTAAATAAATAAGCTAAAAATATTATATGTATATAACTCTAATCAAATTATATAAATGCAATTAAAAATATTATAAGTTTTATTATTTTGTATTTAAAGTATCAACACAATTTAATAAAATATTAGTCGTTATTATTTATAAATATGTGTATATATTTAAATATAATAAATTGTAATAGTAGAAATTTATCAGAATCTTTTCTATATATTTAATATTCTAATCAAAATAGAAAACCTTGTCCAAATAGTTTATCTACTAAATATTCTATAGCTCAAGTCTTACTTGTGGATCGATAAACACACACTACATTCATACTTTGTACGTATCATGTTTTTTTTAGCGAAAAAGCAATTACTTATGGTCAAAAGCATATATACACTACATTTTATACCAAAAGGTAAACCTTTCAATTTCAACCTCACATTCAACATCGGCATAAAATAAAACGCACACGTTGCGGTTGATAGAACTTGCGTGTAAATCTCAAACATATCTATCCAGGAATTTCCAGTAGGTTCAATAACTATTTATATATGAAAAATAATATAGTATCTGTATTTTATTCAGTAGGAAAGATCGTCCCTGTATGGAGGTCAATGTCGACTCTAATGTTTATTTTGTCTCGCACGCACAATATACTATTAATAGAATATTTATTTTAAACCCAAGCCTTTGCGTGATGTTAGGGTTATATACTTGAGGATATAGTGTTTCATGTTAGTTAAAGCGTTTGTGATTTTTTGTGGTAATAGCAATCAAGGAATGTGTCTCAATGTCAAGGGTGTGCGTGTGGCATGCGTGTTGATTGTTTGCCATCGGTAAATAAATATACTAAAAGAGAGCTTAGTAATATTGATTATATTTTCAATATAATAAAGTGTATTCTAGTTGATCAAAATACTTAGCAACAAAATAAAAGGCGTCTTACTGATATTAACATTTATTTATTATCTATATCAACGCCTGGACTATTAGTTAATTACACAATTTAAAATATTATAAGCCGAATATATATATATGTGAAATTTAGGAGCAAAATTTATTTTTTAATAATAGTCTCAAACTAATGATAAAAATATGTTGAATATGTTTCATTTGAGTTTTAAAACTGTGTATATATTTACTTTGAGCGTTTTTCATAAACACATCTATTTAGCTTTTAAATATTATGTTGAAACATAAAACGTTTAGTTTACAATGTTTAATCATATTACGTTTACGTTATTAAAACGTAGCCACAAAGAGTCCTCACATGTAGTGTTATTGCCATATAAACTACGTCTTTTCAGAGGTGAAAGATGATTTTATTCAATAGCAAATTTTCTATGAACTCACCTGGCCAAGGTAACATTCAGTTGATTTATTGCCCGCCTGATGGCGTAGATAGACCAAATTACACCATATTGATGTAATAAATATCTAGAGAAGAATTATATCACAATTCATATAAAATAGGGAGCGATAACTTAAAACAAATTAAAAACAGCTTTATTCTATTATAAGAATATCAGCGTTGATTTTGGGCTTTAAGGTGGATTTAGAACAATTACTGATGAAATTTCTACTAAATAATTTTTAAGACTTTCGAACAATGAGCTAGCGCATTATCTAATGGAACTAAAGCCAGTGGAGTTTAAACGAGATTATTATAGGTATGTTTACATCAACCACAAAATATGTATTTATATAATTCGGAAAACAAAGGTTAAACTAAATTAATACATCAAGGTCATAGCTTAAATACAGAGTTAACCCTTAACTAATATTTTAAAATGATATGCTTAAATAAACAATATATTTTATTGAAGTATCTACAATATAAAATATTAGAAAAATTGAACGAAATCGTATATTTTCTAATAATAACATATCACTGACTATAGCTGAGCTTAGAATCAATATTTATATATTTATTAAAATAAATTAAGACCATCGTAACCCATCCGGTTACCCCAATGCATCACGATGGTCAAAGAATAACATATAGTATTATTACAATACACAAAAAAATATAGTACAAGTAAGTCAAAAATAATACATTGAAAGAAAAATAATTTTAAATGACACAAATTAGACTAGCTCTTAATAGCTGATATATTAACCATTTGAGAAGTATCGCCGTACATGTACGGCGGTCGATCTTTCACTGTTTTGAGGTACCCCAGATAGTTATATATTTTCTACATATAAAATAATTAGTATACTTTTTCTAAATTTAATTTTTTGTAAATGTTTTCTATAAAAAAAATACCAAAAAATTAAAAAGTACGAAATAAATTAACATTGCAAATACTATTGCATATTATTTTTCAAGCCTCTATATCGATATATAAAAAGAAACGGATTTCTAAATAATCCTTGCATTTGATAAATCAATATTTGACATGTCATGCAAATCTTTACATAAATGGCAGTGTTGTTAAATGTTTTAAAAATTGTTTTTTTAACATTATATCTTTCCAAGTATACCTAATATATTTTTTGGGCCGCTTTGTAATAATTTATGTATATAAATTATATGATAAATACCTAAGGAAGAAATTATGTTTCACATTAAACTTTGTATGTATTACCTTACTGCTTATTAGATTTTCCGTCATTTTTTATATTAATATATTAAAGCTAATTTTGATATAATATATTATTAACATTTACATTTTGCGTCAAGCGAATTTCGAACCTCGCTCTTTCTCTCTCTTTTAATATTCGCATATACATTCGCAATTATTATAATTTTAATAATAAAACGTTCAGCTAAAATTGAATTTTTTTCATGCGACGTTTCCTTAACGAGTTTTCTGTGCGATTACGCTCTTATGAATTAATGTGCGGTTGTTATTATTATTTTATTCTAATAAAAAAAAATAATACACAGATGGTCGTGCGCGTATTCAGGACAAGCGAAATAAAACGCCATTTATGCAAATTTCAATACATACAAACATTCCACTAATATAAATACTATATACTGGAGTAAAATTTTACCCTAAGCCGGCAATTTACGTGCTGACCCGGTTCCGATGTGCGCCTAGAACTCTTATGGGTAAATGGAAGGAAAAAAACTGTTGTATGTATGTATGCAAAACGAAATTACTACGCGCGGTGTGGAGAACGAATAGAGTACACAAATGATCGTAAACGACCCTTCGCGGTGCGATCGTAAAAGCCTTAAAAGAACAACGGACCTACCCTTTCGAACGAACCCTTCGCAATTTATCTCTGCGACGATTGTTTCGTATCTGCTGCCAACGCCTATGGAGTTACTGTCGTAAAAATTCTCTCTTTGAAAGGGAGAAACTCCTAAACGGCGAATTATGCTAATGTTATGTAAAACAACATTTATCAAACCAACTTTGATGTGTGCAACAATTTTTTTTTGTTTATCAAATTAGGAAAATCAACAATGATCGTGTTCAATGTTTTAAAAAAGCTGGCGGTGTATTTTTTTTAAAACGGTTTCAATAGTTATTCAATTAAATTTATTTAATAACTTTCGTACCTACATTGTTTTTTAATCCATCGTTGTTGAACCATTTATAATTGTTTCAACAGAGCACATTTTTATGCTACTGAAATTACAACATATTATTGAAAACTCGATTCTTGTTATATTGAGCAGCAGTTACTGTGACTAACTATTGTTATGGCAAAGGCAAGATGATTTAGTACTTAAGGTCTGAAACTAAAAATAATAATAAATGAAAGGGAGATTTAAGATGTGAAAGTTAGGTTAGTTTAGTTACCTCAATTACATGTCAGGTGCGTATGGTAAGATACTTTCCCTTTTGCTCGCGAGTGAGTAAGAGATAAGAGCGTGCGGAACGTTATAAAAAGATATTTTTTTTAAAGAAAAAAATGAGACATCAGATGCATTAAAAAAAATATTAGTGCAATAAAATATTTATAATTGTCTAAAAAATATTTCATTAACCAAAAATTAAAAAAAAGAGATAAATATATTCTAAAAGTTCTATGTATTCAAGTTTAAATACAAACACATTACAGGGCTTGCCGTCATCGCGGGGTATAGACTGATATTTAATAAAAGCAGCGAATGAGCCATAAACAATAAAAAAATACTATATTTGAGTCAAAAATAAGAAAAAAATGATTAACTATGTTTCATAATAATTATCTAATCTTTTTTAATACCGTTAGTAATAAAAAAGTTTTAAGGATCTGTTGAAGATTACATAATTCCCTCAGTTTATTGAAGCAATAAATATTGTAAGTACTATACTCGAGTCATGAATAAACATAATTGAATACTTGTGTCATGTATCAAATTTATTAGAAAATAATTCTAAGAATAATAGAATATTAATATCCATAAAGAACATTAATTAGGCAAAGGCATATATTTTATTATCGCAAAACATTTTATCAACATCTTATTATAATGTATCATTAACAAGAAATAAAACAATGACCTAAAATACGTAAGTCGTATATAAACATAAAATTAAATTATAACAGCAATAATTATGGATTTTACTGGATGATAGTTTGTTATAAATTATTACATAAAACATAGTCAAATAACAAAAATTGTATTGCAATCTCCTAAATTTTTTAAGGTAAATTATAATAATAAAACATATATTTATAATCAAAAATATAATTTAATTCCTGATTATTATTTTTATATTTATTTTTGTAGTAGTATTTGTATGTGCATATATTCGATTTTTATTATCAAATTAATAAAATTAAAATCGACGGCTTTCATTATATATTTTTTTGCTATTCAGTCCAAGCCAAGGGCAATAAAATAAAATAGGCCTGTTTCAAAATTGGCATGTATAATAAATTCTTAGCAAAAAATATATATACACGCAATAAATACGCAAGGGGCAAGCGATCCATATTGTTCATCTCGCTCACGTATGATCGCGCATCGGTAAAATAAATAAAAAGGCATCTAAAAAAATAGGCCATAAAAGCGATTCGTTCACGTGTCTACGTGTCGGCGGCGGTCGTTTTGCGAGAAGGAGAATTTTCCGCGGAAAATCTGCTTGCGCCACGGGCATCGATCATAGCCATTTTACGAGCGAAGCCATAACCCCCCGGCGACTAAGGGATTTTCAAAATAGATACTAAAGCGAGATAACTGGCCCGCCCGAGCCTACTTCCGGTTACTTATATCTCCACCTATGATCGTAAATAAGACCCTGGACACATCCAATATCCGGTTAACGTGCGGCTACGCGGCCGGCTCGACTACCCCGTCGTTCTAGCTGGCACCCATGATAAATCGCGGAGAATTACCAATATGGAAAAATCGATGGGCTTAACCTTAATAGTATGTGTACTTAGCGTGCGTTCTGGTGGCGCTGGTTTTATTGTTTTTGACAGGGATCCAAAAATTGTTCGTCTTTTGCCATCGGTCTATTAGTTACATAAGGTGTTCTCACAACATTATCGTATAACCAGCGTTGGGTATCTGAAAAAATTGACGGGTACGAGAGTCAAAACGTAAAATATTTTTTATATTATAACATAAAAATGCCTTGACCAAATGAACTATAAAAAAATACGGTTTCATGCCGGTACCTTCAAAAGCTGATGCCATCGACAACGTTATGTTCTGAGCTTGACGTTAGAAGCCTTAGATCACTCTTAATGACTGGGTATCTTAGAAACAATGTTATCTAAAACGATTGCTTCAAACCAATGGAAAATAACGATAAACAAAAGAAACAATAAATTCCGCATGATATAAATAAAAGAAAAATATCAATTTAAAAATATCTAATTATTATTAAATACGAATTTGACATATTTTTGACGGATGTTATAAATTAACTATATATTTTTCAATAGGTATGATACAAGCTATAAATAAAATTGCTATAAACGTAGCGGTCGCCGCTATAAGCGAACCACCAACCAAAACACTCGCGAATGATTTAATATTAACACGTTGGGCTTTTTACGTTGGATATGAAGGCTGCTATGTATCACCGGAACCGTGACGTCCCTAGGGGCATTTTTAAACATTTCCAGAATACGAACGTGGATGCTGAGGTGAATTTTGATTCAAAATCGGGATTGTGGAGAAAGTCTGAGTGTGGGACGCCATTTGTGTTAATTTTAGAAGTGAAAGTATAAGGTCAGTCCATATTTATTTTAAAATTGAAAATATAAAATATGGAAACAATTGGCGTTGAATAAAGCTGTATGTCAAAAAACATGTTTTGGGATTAATGAATAACATTTGCATCTCGAATCATGTGAAATATTTAAAAACGCTTTGAGATTCGACATTTTACTTCAAATTTAAATATAGGTGAAGGATTTTATTTATGTTTTAGAAGTTATTTTTTTATGAAAAAATGCTATTAAAGCACCAAATCACAAATTACATGTTTTCTTGATGATCCAAAAGATGAATAATTTGTAATATGACTAGGCATTCTGATTTCACTTCTAATTTTTTCAAGAATTCATAAAAAAATTGAAAAACCTTTTTTCTACTTAAATATATTTCTATAGAGTAAAGAATGGGATCACACAAAAGCCCTCGTTACGACTAGAAAAAAGTCACATAAATAACACGCAAAGAATCTCCGGTGAATTGACAGAATATATTTGTTGCGAAACGGTCACGGAAAACAATATATCGCAGAATGACAAGAAGCTCTGTAAGGCCACAAAATTACCGTTGCACAATTTAACCTCAAAGATGTCCATCAAGCAAATGTCACTTTCCAAAGACGTATACATATTTCGCTATTCTAAGAAGCGAGTGCAACGATTGGTTGAATGATCGTTGCATGATTGTGATTCATCAGCAAGCTTTTCAGCCCTGATTATTTAAGGCTGGTCTCCAATGAGAAGAGCGCAGACACCGGCAGACACTTAAAAACACTAGCAGACATTGCCCGCCCGCGGACAACATACAAGCATGGACGCTCACAGCACCGCAGCAGAGAGGGATCAACCTCCGCTATAAATCAGAACTCTGAGGATCTTCCACTGACATCATCCCTCCGCCAGCTTCTCCACCACCGCTCATAGAACAAGGATCTCGCCTATTACTCTGTTTATAATCGTTTCATCGCCGGTAAATTAATCATTTTAATCACCGCCTCAATTTTTAATAATTCATAATTCTGTAAACAATTCTTTTTTTATATATTTTTATGGTTTAATTAAATTTCATTTATCAAATTGTTAAGCAAAATCTAAGCTTAATTTTTTTTCATGATAATGCAATGTAAAATAATTGTACACAATATAAACGATAATGTAGAAGCATTTTTAAATTATTTATTTTTGATATTATAATAAACATTGATTGGTTTATATAGGTATTTTAATAAAATAAACGGATTTGATAAATTTATGATTATGTGAATGTAGTACTAAAATAATAATAAACACCCAAAAAAAATGACGATTTAATACTAAATAACTTTGACAGTCTATTGTGATTTATTTGTTGTTCGACTCGCATGGTAGTGTTTGGATTAATATCTGGAGAGTGTGTTACGAAAAAAACACCGCAAGTTTCAATGGAAGATTTCTTTTCGCGTAAGGTGTTTTACGCACTTATATGAATTTCACAAAAAAAAAATCGGCAACCACAGTTCCTTTTGTGCCGTATATGGTTAAGTTTTACTGATTCGCCAATGGTTCAAAAGATTTAAATCTGGAATTATTTGTTTGAAAGATAAGCCTAGAAGTAGGACACCAAAAATCATCGATGATGACCGCATAGCTGCAAATGTCGATTCAATAGTTAACAAATATGACAGGATATAAATTGTCTGGCATTCAAAAAAATTTAAAAAATATTGGAAAAGTGTAAAACAAGGCGAGTGGGTTTCACACGCATTAAGCGACGAGAACAAGGCGACGCGCCTGCTTCATAATGCGAGAATCACTAAAAAAAAAAAATTAATGCTCTCGGATGGAAAACTTTTGCTCACCCTCCATATCATCTCGATATAGCACAATCAGATTACTATTTACAACATAATTTAGATGGTAAATAATTAAATAATGTTAATGAGGGTTAAAACATGTCTTTCTGAATATTTTACCTTTTTACAAATGGAATAAAATTGAATCTGTCGATGAAGTGCATAAATGTTTCAATAAACTATTAGGTTAATATGTTGTAGAGTGATTTTCGCTCAATTAAACTGTTCGGTAATAATTTTATTCTTCAAAGATTATTTTTTTAAATATTTCACTAAATAGCGGTAATAAACTGATGGGGCGATAACTCATCAATTTGTAGGATCCTTATCGGTATTTTTATTGAATGAATTTTGTGAAATACCCAAAATATATGTAGGCATAAAGGTGTTTCTTAAGTAATGAATGCAAATTCCAGGAAGCTGTTTAATGAATGTGTTATATAATCTTTCATATCTATTGTTAGTAGTGACTCTTTTTTATTCACATTTTTTTTCAAATTATTAAGTTTGAACCCCAAGTCGACAACCCTTTGAGCTCAGACGCTGTCTTGAAATTCTGCAAGTTGCATCTACAAATCAGAAATTTGCATCCAATGCAAACCATTTGATTCCAAAGTACGGTAGACTTAATTAATTTAGTTGTCTGTACCGGGTTTCTAAATTGAATAAATCTTTCGCCAAACTGCTCAAGTCACTCGAGAAAAATACTTTAAGCTCTACATCTAGTTTAAAAAATTCAAGTTTATTTTGACAGGCTTTTATGTATGACAATACTTATTAAAATCTCGTAATTTTAAGTTCATTTTAATAAAAAGAGAGATATGTAAAAAAACAAGAACTTATTAATTAATATCTCGCAAAATTATTAGGGCATTTTAGATAAATTAAGTTGAATAGCTATATATAGTAAATATGAAAATATAAGAATAAATATAAATTATATAAGAAACGTTTTTAAATTTAGTCCAAATTCTTATTTAAAAGAACGACAATTTTAGTAACGGTCCAAATCAACTGTAAAGAAGGTGGAGAAAAAGAAAGGCAATCTGCTTCTATTCTCTGATAATATAATAGTCGAAACGTTGAAATAAAACACTTTCCTACATAAGAGATTTGAGACGCCGTCACTAGTGTAATATAAACATTGAGGAATACCTAAAATAATTCATGTCACCTAATATATTTTTAACTGAAATAACATATATATATAATCATCAGGGACCATAAAAAGTGACAAGTATTAAAATATACACATACAACTTATCTGCAATATCTGTTTTATAATTTTCAATATGTATTTTTATAATAAGTTATACTAGATGTGTGTGTGCTTTGAAATTGCCCTTGGCACTTCTGTATCTCGCGTGAGCTCGAAAATATTAATGTCGAGGAAGATGCGTGACCTCTTAAGAAGAGATTAACGCAGATAATGCTAAGAGCATACGGAAAGGAAAACTTCTTCGCTAATGCGAAGCTGCATTAGTCAGTAAGAGCGGGCGAGGCGGGTGTTCGTTTTCTGGAAGGGAAATTGGTAATAAAGGGCAAGTGTTTTTTGTTCTTATTTATTATTTGTTTTTCCTTCTTGCTTCGTGTTCGCGGAAGATGCGATACAGCGAAATTAGCATAGAAAATAACGATCGTATTTCTTCCCTCCGATGCGACTCAGGCTTATCTGAAAGGCGAGAGATCGGCCGAAAACGATAATTAATTTAAATTTCTGGAATTATTCTTTTTTCACATTGTTTAATTTGGCATTTAATACGCTTGACTCGTAACAAACAAAAACGGGTAGGGGAAATGCTAAAATAAAAATAGGATTGATAAAATCGTATCGCAGACGGATTCCGCTCCCGTATCTTTTAACATTCCGAGAATGAAATAATGAATGAATGAAATACTACAGTAAGGATATCTTTGAATGTATTACATTAGATTAGATTTTAAAGAGCAATGCTTTTATCCAGAAAACATGTAATAAACATTCCTCTTATATTTTTATTTATTTATTGTGAATTTTCTGTTGCAACATGACAACAGGCGTTAACACAACGCATTACAATGTAAACACAATCATCAACTAAAATTAAAGTCTGTTAAACTATCATTTCTTAAAGAATATGTTATTTCTGAGATAATATTAAAACATATTCTTCTTCTAGTGTCATTTCAGATATTTCCGACAACTTTTATTGATGTCAAATAATTTTAAAGTCCAGATCTTGCACTGATCTGACATAGCTTTGCAGTTATAATGTCAGTCGTTTGTTAACTGTTATTTTAAACCGACGACGTATACGTTTGCTGTAAATCGTTATTGTCTTTCAGTTGGGTGGATTGTAATTCAAGCTATATTCACAAAATACTTTAGTGATAATAAATCTGAACTCTTGATAAAACATATTATGTATTCTCTAATGCCAGTGAAAGTAACTATTATTTAGACCAGATAATAAAATCAATTATTCACAAATCTCAAAAACAATACAATACCAATTAAAACCAGCCAAATTTAATAACATAATTTACACGATATTTGTTGGCATTTAAAGAGAAATAAATACATATTTTTATTAATTGAATTTTATAAAAAAATTATATTGATTTGTGAATATGTTCCATGAATTAATAAATACCTTGTATATATCATATACGTATGTAAATATTGAAATACAATAAAAATAATATTGTTTTATATTACCGACAATAAAAAATACTAATCTTTACAAATTGATATAGCAATATCGAAAACCTTTATTTTTTTCGAGGAATATATTATTATATTTATTTTGCAAAACAGGCGTAATTCGTTTCTCAAGAACTTTTAAAAGGTCAAGGGATGCTTACGTATTTATAAACAGCTTATTTTTCATAAAACAACATTAATGCCTTAATGAATAAACATTAAACCAGCACTATTTTCTTGGTTTATAAATTAAAAGGTCATAGGTTAAATACATATAAAAACTAAAACTCTTATATTACAATATATTATTATGATGTTGTTAGAAATTAGGGGTATGCATATTTAATTTAAAAACTTTTTTACCTAATTTTTATATGTAACTGTTTATGTTAACTGTCGTCCTGTAAAAGGTGAACTGGTATAATATGTTTCTCAGAATTTGCGAAAGGTCAAGGAAACGAATTTATAAACAGCGTATTTTTGTGATATTATATAATATAACATATGTATATATTTATATAATATCCTAATGAATAAAAATTAAATATTTAATAATAAAATATTCGTGTTTTGCTTCTGAGTGGCTTTGCGTTCGTTCATTAATGAGTTTTTGTGTAATTAAAGACGGCTTTTCATCCCATACCCCGGCATACATGAAAGCGGTGTTATTCATTATGCTCCAATTTTCTCGGTAAGGTTTCATCTCATTAATTTTAGTATCTATTAGAAAACTTACGAGCGTTGTGGAATATTAAATTTTTATTTTATCAAATCGAAGAAGACGTATAAACGAAGACTTCATTATAATATTGTAAAAAAAGATTTGATTTGATTTATTATTTAATAATTGTTATATATTGAACAACTTTTTTGTCAATAACATTATCTAATAAATCAGTAGTTGGTGAACTTTTTTTGTTATTCATTTAAATATAAGTATGAAATATACAATAAAATACATAATTATATGGGTTGATTAATTTTAGCATTACTACACAAATAATTCAATTCTTAGATTCATAAACAACAAAAATAGTTAAACTTTTAATTAATAAAGAAACAAAGTCTATCTTGCCGCGTAGCGTGAAGTTTTGATACAAAAAAATCGACATTAACATTTTTTATATCAGAGCTATATGAATATCATTTACAATGTTAAACCAAAATCTGTTTTTATTCCAAATTTTATAAGAGTAAAAAAAAAAGATTAATAATTAATTTATTAGAAAAATAAACTTTTGCGAATTTAATTTTAAATTTTTTTTTTTACTTTTGTGAAATATACCCAAAATTATCAAATGCTGATATATTATTTAATTTGACAATTTTTTAGAAAAAAGCGCATTTTTATTAAAACATATGCAAAGATATGATCTACCCAAATTACTGAAAGTCTCCCGAATATGAATACTAATTAAAACTCGTATTTACAAAATTTGGTATGATATTAGTTTTGATTTACGTGTGCGACTCCTAGATGCTTTTTAGTATAAAGGCACAAAAAAATGCTTGGACTTGAGAAAATGATATTTGCCAGCGTCAATATATTGATGCCAAATAAAACAATTAATTATTTGACTTTTATCAAGAGTCTCATGTCGTCAAATGCATCAGAATAAATTTCCTTATATAGCCGGACATCTGTCTTGTAGAGATGGCTCGAATCCTGCAAAGTGGTTAACACTTATTAAGTTTTTGGAGAGATCTTTAAATGCTTGCAATTAAAATTAAGGGATATATTTCTTATATATATTTAGAAAAATTACTGTAAATTACGATTTATTATCAGTAACCGTTGAATAGCGGGGCGTCAAGCCAATAATTTAAATTATGTATGGCCGCAATTACAATTTTCACGAGTGGATAATCACGACCGTCTAGACATGATTAATTATTTGACGCGCAATCATAATAAAAAAACTCACATTGCCTTATATAAGCACAGAGTGAAAAAATAACGGCGCAGCGCTACGGGACGCGTCGCAAAATGGCCGCCGGCCCGGAGGGGGACCGCCATTAAGTGTGTGAAGAAAAAATTGGATGTAAATAATAACAGGAGGCCCGAAAAGCCTTCTCTAAGGCAAAAAAGCTTAATAACGATCCATTGTTTACATAAACCGGCGGCAGCTGTTTATAAGCACGTCCTTTGGAACGTCATTTAACCGCTAACGCTGAGTAACAACACGGCCTTTTCTCCTTGTGGCACTAATATGAAACACCGGAGAGCAAAAAAAAAAACTAAACGCGGTTTGCATTCTCAATGAACCGCAGCATCCTAAAAGCGTTCGTTCGACTTTTGTCAGCCCGCCGGCTGAAGATTACACACCTAGGCGGGAGGTATATACCCTTTGTGTCCACAGCCAGGGGCGTAGAAAAAAAGCAGAGACAACATTTTCTTTTGCCATTTAAAACAATTATTTTTTAAATTTTAGAAGCATTGAAACTCAAGGACGATTAATAAAAGTGTTGAATTTATTTATGTAGCGATTATACATGTTGTATTTTGCTAGATATACATATCACTGTGGTGATTTCACGAAGATGTGCAATGATTTTATATAAAATGTAAAAAAATACGCAGTTGAACATCTGGTATAATTGCGACATATATGAATAGCATATGGTAGTAATTAATCGGTAATCAGCAGTGCTCTGACTAACACTTCTTTGTAATAAATAGTTCTTTTTTGTAGTATCACACAATTAAAATACATAATTAGGTATAAGAATTTTGTAAAAAAATGTATTACAAATATTTAAATTTTATTATACCTAAATATTTTTTCACAATATATTACATGATTTTATATTATATAAAAAAATTGTTCATAAAACAAAGTTGGGCTATGCTAAGTTACGTTAGGTTTAGATTTTTAGATTTGGATACATGTACAATCAAGTTTATAAAATTAAATACAATCGTATTATTTTTGTGAAAAAATGCGTTCCTGTAAGTTTGAGTTAGGCTGAGTTAGGCTATGGCATATTGTACCCTAACTTAGCCTAACTCAGAATATTCGTATCAATTAACATGTAGAGAAATTTACAAATTTTGATACACGTGTATTTATTAATTCAGGTACACTAAACTGAGGTCACAAGGGAACTGCAACGGGTGCAAGGCACTAATGCTTTGGGCTATTCAAGGAGTACTAAGAAAATATTTTTTTGTTGAAATTAACAAACTACGATTTCGACAATATAAACTTTATGACAAAGAGGCACAGAAAAATATAATATATAGATATGTATGTAGGGTTAAAAAAAATATATTTGAATCAGTTACAAAGGTCCGATACTATCAATTAGTTTCTCTATTTGTTAACTGTTTCTGTAAACAGTTTATTATTGAACATTTCACATGGTAACTCGTGTGTTAATTTCCTTGTATTAAATATTTCTGATGACCCTATCCAAAGTTCAAAAGGCACCACCTTTGTTCGACGCCGGCAATATTAAATTTGCATGGCAGATACGCCTGACAAAAAATAGTTCAAAGGCTAAAAAATTTATAAACGCTGCAATTCATTATTCCGTTTTGCCTCTACACCTTTTCGACGGTTTGCTACTGCGAGAGTTAAAAAGGTATGCGAAACAAAGGATATTTTGGCATTTTTCCTCGCCCATCTCCCGCCCTTTATCCCATCGCGGAATCGCTTTGTTGTTGTTGTTCCTGAACCTCGATTCTATTGACTTTTGAAGAAGTAAATTAAAAAAGAGACTCGTGGAGTGTTTCATTCTGTTCTCGTCTGCGCTATGCATAGAGATCGAGCGAAATGTGATCTGCAGCGTAGCGGAAAATTTAATTACAGAGTAGAGACATCATTGTCGCTTTGTGGGTATAAATGTTTCTCTAATCACATTGACCCAGTTCTTACCTTTCAATGCTTACAAGTATCAGTGAGATACGTAAAAAAGTTGTTTGTTATTATAACTACATGGGAAAAAGTATTTTCTAGTTTCTAAGAGCATCCAAGTTAATTTGCATATAAAGCGTTAAGGGTGAACTGAATAAATTCATGGTTCAAGATAAACGACTTTTATTTTTTATGTTTTTTTTTTTAATATTAAAGATTTAATAAATACAATCTGTCAAGGTCAGACTATTGAGTGGTAGGAGAATGAAAAAGCACGTATTTTATTTCGAATTAATTGTTCATTTCCATCTGGCACAGTGTAACTGCAGCGCTAGAGTATTTATGGAAAAATAAACATAACAAGCACTTAAAGACATATTCAGTAATTTAAATTTACTATGAAATTTTTGGTTCTTAAAAAATGATATTAGAGAACCAGGGAGTAGTGAAACAGATTTTTTTTTTTAAGAACCTATTTAATTTGTTTGAGATTTTTTAGATTGTGCAGTATAGAATGATATTATTTACTATTTTATTTAATAAATACCTCAGAGCCAACTAATTTATTTAAAAAATATTCTGTTTGCTAAAGAAATACAATTTAATTTATAGCAAGTATTCTTTAGTGTAATATTTTACCACAAGAATGTAGCTAAAAACTCTTACTTTATCCAACCCCTGTATAGATTATAGCACGACCTTGAGAACAAAAATGCGATGTTAGTATTTTAATTATTAAGCTATGCTGAATTTGTGGCTAAAGTTTGTTTTATTTTAATTTAATGTTATTTCAATTATTTTGTTATATTAACGATATTATTAAATTATGTTATTGAATAACGTGTGTTTTATTTATTAGAATTATCTGCAAAAATAAGTTTTTTAATATACTAAGAGAAATGACTGAGTTAAACTAGAAGGCATAAAAAATATTTCAGATAACCTTAATATTATTTTCATTATATATTACGCTTACTACAAGCAAGAATTATTATGTTAGAAACAATTAAAAATATTTTAACTATTATCAGGCCATTTGGTAACTTTCTTTTATATATTTTCATCGTCAGTTTGGCACTTTTTCGTTAAGAGTAAGGTTATCATGCGACAGCAATAGGATTTTAAGATGAGTCTAGGCGCTTCTGTATCTTTATAGATGTCTTAAAGAGACTGAAATGCCTCAAAAATCACAAAAAATAAAAACCATTAATCGTCTAGCTGCTTTGCATTTGTAATAATTTCAAAAACTTTGCATTGCATAATATTGGTACTTAGTAAGAGGCGCCGCCATCTTGCAACAGCAGCCAAAGATACCAACAATTTTAAAAACGCGAATGGATGTATTCTTACTTATGTTGATTTTTTCATTATTTTGTATTTAAATAATATTATAAATATAAAATTTTACTATAAAAACTAATGTTTTATAATGAGAGAGCAGAGGCGGAAAAACTTTCACCACTAGACTCACATATAGAAAAACTTATTTATGGCAAAAAAATTATAAAGATGTGTACGAAATAAATTAGAGATAGTAATAATATTGATTTAATATATTCTAAGCAATTTTTAATATTATTTTATATATGACGGTTTATTATGTATGAATGAACATTTTTTATTTGGACGACAATTGTTGATTTATGGCCAAAACGGTAGTGAAAGCGCTGCGCTTTCTAGCTTTTCGCCATACCATTCAATCTAATATGATATATTTTTTATTATTAGATAATATTTGAATACATTTATTACATTATAAATTTATTATAATGTGCTGCAACTTTATAGATTGATATTTTATATTTGTGTTATTTCGAATGAGGGCAACTCTCACTCGCACCCACAGACTATATCGCATAAATCAATCTCGTCTGGGAAAATTCGCGTCGCGAAATTGTAACGCGACAGCATTGTGGCACAGATGAAAAGCGAAATCAGCTAAAAGCTTTCAATGCTCACTCGGTTAAACGCGGACCGTGCCGAATATTCTGAGCGTTGAATGGAACGTGTCTGTATACCCATCCTTCTCCCACCGCGGCCAGACCGTCTATCTCCATCCTTCTCTACCCACACCACCGCTCTTTATCGATCTCGCAAAACAGGCTACGTTACAAACGTTTCTGTCTCTACGTAATTTCCATTGTGTATATGTACGTTAACGCAAACGTGTTTAAAAATGAATCTTCATTACCGATGCTAATTGGCGTTCGATTTAATTGCCATGTGGTAAAAATTGTCGGTGTTGCCAGATAGCGCCGCGCGCTGCTGACCTGAAAACTCAACAAAGCGGGCGTCCCCGTTGCCGGCGGAAAATAGGTCAAGTCTCAGGGAGAGGAAAAAATGGGTCTGTGGAGTAAGATCGATCGGGGAGAAATTGAAGGACGCTATAATTGATTTAATTGTTTTAATGTTTTAGTTTTTATTATTTAATAAAGATAATGGGGGAAGTGGGGTTATGTTATATTCATTAACGACTGAAATATTATTTATATAATAATTAATAAGTCACAACTTTCATAAAAAACCGAGTAATATTTTTATTTAAAATTAAAGAATGTAATATTGCACTTGTTATTAAATTTTATAAACTTATTTAAAAATATGACACATTTACACATAAATAAATATAATACGTAATAAAAACTAAAAACACGATATGTCAGCGATTTTAATAATAAGCTTTAAATGTTTTTTATTATTTATACATCTGAAAAGTCTCGGTGGGATGCAAAGCAACTGCTGACTGGCCGCATACGGCCCGCGAGCCTCTGGTTGCTCATCATTGTATTAGACAATAACAAAGAATTTTGACTTAATTTATTCTAATTAATTTTGAGCCACTTAATTTATAACTACAATTTCGCTTATGACTTAAAATTAATTACAGTTCAGCTGAACTTACATCAAGTGGAATTATAACAATAAATATTTTAAAAAAGGATCAACATCATATGTACAACATATCACATGAATTGTTCCAGATTTTCATAGCTATAGCCTAAAGTCACCTTGTGTTTGAAAAGCTCGTTGAGAAGTTGTATCTACATACTTATATTGTAAAGGGAGCGTTCTTAAGCGCTGACGTCTTGGACAGTGAAGAATTAGGGATGCGATAGCGGCTCTCTATAGCTCACAACTAAAAATTTCTGAGCTTCAACGAATTATCAAAGTCACCCCTTAGCAACTTTAAAACGTGCTTCGTTGAATATACGCTATAATAAAAACGCAATAGTATTCCAACGCGCATAGCAAAAAAGCGCTAGTATACTAAAATGGATACAACACAACTTGTTAGAATATTTAAAAAATATATTTGAGTCCTCTCCAGCAACAAGGAGTACTTTGCTGAGATTCCAGATAATAGAACCATTATAGAGTACGCTACAAACAAACGTTTTGTATAAAACGTGAATCGGCAATAAATTAATAATCTTAGATAGCTCTTGTGATGTTAGAACAGTGATTTATAATAATATGAATAATCACACAGATGATCTATCGTGTTACATAATATAATTAAAAATAAATACTACTTGCCTAAAAATCAAACCTATGTAGGGATATGTGTGAAATTTTAGATATACTGATGTTCATATGTAGTATATACACAGTTTACTATTGTTCTGGGGGTTGGTATGCCATGCAAAAGTTTAAGCTGTTTATGTCTGGTCGAATAAATTATAAATTTTCGCAAACACAATTTGCATAGCTCCGGTCCGAGCCAAAGTATTTAACAATATTAGCGATGGCCCATCAAAACTCAGTTTACTATTGTCGTTTTTGGTTAAAATTACATCACAGAACCATATGCACGCACCGAAACACATCCGTGGCTATTTTTCGGTTCATATAAAATTAATAAAGTTTTCGGGAAGTTTGAGAGCAACGTTAGCCCATTGAAAATTCACAAGTTGGGGTACAGACGTCCGTCCCTTGTCATTTGGGTGTAAAATCATACCTTATACACAGGTGTTTTCCGCGGTAAGAGGACAAGCTTTACGACTCATAATAGTACATATGAATGACTCACTTTAAATAGAAAAAAAAGCACGAAGATGTATCTCAGGACAGTTTTAAAAGCTGGTATAAATCTTTGGATAAGGTATTTGCTCTGTATACTGTATATTTCAGATAATGATTAAAAATGAGTATAATTAAAAACAAAGCATTAGATAATTTAAACGTATTGAATTGTATTGTATTATAACCAGGATTAAAGGATACATAAATTAGGTAATATTAATATTTAAACTGAGCAAATTTTAAATTATATGATTGCTTATACGAAACCCTCACGATTTTGTGGATTAGGAAGTAATTTCGTTTCGCAGAAAATTTTACAAATAATATCTCTAGCGTCGTCTCGTGTGTTTGCAGATCCGGCTAACCCTGATCTCTTGGAAGATTCAATCAAACAAACACATACACATAAAGCCAGGTCCATCCCTTTTCAATTTTATGCCAAGCCCACCTGAAGCTCAGGTAAACTGTCGCATAAAACCTGGTATCAAAGACGAGCCAGTGGAAAAGATCGAATAGGCCCATGCGTACCGTACCGCAATACACTTAAAATAATACCATATCTGAAAAAGAAAATCTTATTTCAAAACGAATAGCCTTACATACACATAAGAAAATTATTTGATCTCATAAAGTAAGCTTTTTCATTTTTGTGATAATATAAATATATTTTTTACATAAAAATATATATGAAATATTACCTTTTAAATTAATATCCTATATACATGATTGATTGTTATTATATTCATAAGTGTAAGGTTCATATTAATAAGAATATATTTTTTATGGAATACTTTATGTATGATATAAATGTACTTACATAAAAAAATACATATTTTTATTTAATATAAGACTAAAAAGGTTAATTTGTTGACAAAAATATAAAAGGCATTTGTAGACAGTGAGTAAATTAAGACCAAATATTTGTAATGAGAAAGATAATAAAAAGTCACAAATACGAAGAGAATTAAATGAATTTTAACAGACAGATAAAAAATACATAAAACGACACAGGGATGGTATTTAGTGACTAGTGTATTAAAGCTAATAAATCTACTGCCAATGGAAAGCAAAAAAGTTGTGATATGATTTGTATATGATTTATATATGATTTACACAAAATACTATAATGTATTTTATTTACAAAATATCACAATGTAGAATTTTAAAAGCATTAGGGTTGATATGGGATTTGAACCCAGGTATTTAAAGTATAAATCTCTGATCTTAATTTCTGTATGTGTTTATTGAGTATTTAGTGATATATGTTTACGATTTATTTTAGAATATTGATCAAATCTAAACAACCGTAAAGCAAATTAACTCTTTTAGTAATAAAAATTTCACACGCTTTGCCAAAGCGAAACTTTTCCACCCTTGTCGTTTAATCGTCTCTCGCAAAAACCCTCGCGATTTTCACGCCCGCGAAAGGTATCCAAGTCCGAGCTACTTTCCCGCTTTTCCGCCCTACAATAGATACATCGGGAGAAGAAGTTTTCCATCCGAAAAGGCAATTTGAAGTTTTCCTCTTTCGCCATGATTGTGTACGCAAGGGGTCACCGATTTATACCCCGAAACGCAAATGAAGAGATAACGAAATACAAACGCAGTTCGGCTTGTTTAACTTGGCGCGAGACAAGATTAAAAGTTGATCCCCCGCCAGCCATATTGCCAGCCCTTCGGTTCGGTTTCTTTTTTAATAACGCCAAAATTTCAATCGAAATATCGAACGACCCAATTACGGAACTGCCGCCACAGTTCCGGCATCGGAAATGTGATTCAATTTTAAAATTTAATAACCGCCATTGAAACTCGGCAGCTAGATTTCATCGCATCGAAGGGGACTACTCGCTAAAACGCATAAGAAGTGACATAATTTGATTTCGTACTTATAATATATTTTTTAATATTATATAATACATCAAAAAAGACCCAAGAAAAAATAATTCTTTTATATTAAGTTAAGTATTATAATAAATAGATAAAAACATAATAAAAAAATAATGTTTATAAATATATATTTTTGACTACCTGGTTAAGAAAATATTAACACAGCTATGCCAGATAATACCAAACAGCAATCTAATATTTCTCTTCTTGCAAATATAATTTGCAACAATACTTAGAAGTAGGAAATTTTATCTCGAGATTTCCGGACAATTTATAACAATATAGTAAACATAATTCCTAAAATTTCTAGATTTATTTTCTGTCACGAATAATCGAGCGGATCTCTGTACAATTTTTAAATGTTTAATCTTTGTACCGAATTACTAAAGATTCACTTAGAAAAGCACTGTATTTCATTATTAAGGATATGTAGATTGTATTGTCATTGTATGTATTTAAAATAGGTCACGCCAAAATACTAATTATGCATCGCCTTTAAACAAATATTTCAGCTTAACTCTCGGAACTATGCTCTAAATAAAATATAAAAGTTAATTCACTAAAGTATATAATATCTATAATTGAGTAAAAATATTTTAAAAAATTTATAGTAAAATTAAAAATATGTTTTGTCTAAAATTCACTGTATCAGTAATATAGTAAATAAAGTAAGAAAATTCAGTGCAATATTTTAAAGATAACCTAATAAATATTATACTAATCTACAAAAATACGTTAGACTTAAGCACAAAAATAACTTATATTATGACTGTAAAATCAAGTAAATTAAAAATAAATATTAAAAATGATATATGTATATAGTCCACGTGATTGAAACTTAAAACGCAATCTGTTCGATTCTCCTTGTGGTAAATTAGTTGTAAAATTTATTATGGACTTTTTCAGCATTTATAAATTAATAAATAAACAAACCTAAACGACACTATTATCGAATATAACATTTTAATCTAATCTTTAAGTACGTATTTATAAAGAATATAAATCTATAGTTTATACTTGGATGTATTTTGCTGCCGGTGAGATTGCGCGAGTACGTCGTTAAATTTTTCCTTCTTTTTTATCCGGCGAATTTTTAACTTCATACACAGCGAAGGGATATTAAATACTTCATTTTATTTCCGCGCTGGGGTGTGAGACCTTAAAAGGCTGGAAAAAGCTAGCACAGGACCTCGCGTCATAAAATGGCGCGTGTGCCGATTTATAGCGTGACATTGTGACCAGGCTTTCAGTTTTTTTTAGGGAAAATCGCTTCACATAAACGGAGCTCTCCTGATATATATACCTATGTATATAGTCCGACTTTTTTTATTGCGAATGCATTTATAGGGTGAAAACGGTATTACGTGACTTAAATTGCTTACGTAAATCAATCTTAAGTGTATATTTAAAAAATTAAATAATAATATGATAAATATTTTTGTTATAGAATAGAATATTTTTTCAAGTGTTCAGAAAAGAAAAATTTCTAAAAAGCATCATATATCGCTTTCAAGTGGTGTTTTATATCAAGAAAAGAAGATCTAATGTATTATACATCGCGCTTTCATTCACAAACACGTCACGTATTTTGCGAGTGTGTAGGGAATTAATATGGTTGAATGAAAAAAAATATTATGAAATCTTTCCGAAATAAATTTATTTAAATTGTTTTATAAAATGCAGGGTAAAGATGTTTACATTGAGAATGTATTTTTAGATAAAAAATACTGAATAAAATAAAACATTTTTATAAAATAATCACTTTACATAATATGAACTATATATGACTTTGAAAAATAATAATATGTAAAAATAGCTTAATTAAATTTTAATTTAATATATTTTATAAAATATTAGACTTGATATTTTATCGTAAGATATTAAGCTATACCGCGATTTCTGGATATATTTTAAAATATGTTCAATTACCAGGTAATTTTGCATGACTAGATGCAAAGATTTTATTATAGTCTTGGTGAAGCTTGAATTATTTAATATACATACTTAGGTTTATTATGATGAAAATAGACAATAAGACGTGGATGTTTGTGAGAATATATTAATACATATTTTTGAGCAAATAAACCAATAGTAAAAAATAAGAGTAGCTCAATTTTATGTTAAATATGTTTAGAATACTGGTAAAGTCCAGTTAATATTAAGATTTTTGTAAAACTACTCAATTTATGGCAATCAATTTTTATTTTTCATACAGAATGCAACATGTGGTCTGACATTATCGTGGTAGAAAATAATGCCTTTTCTGTGAACTAAATATAGTCGCAGAAAAGGCGACAAGCTAGAATTTTTAATCCACACATGTTTTAGTCAATATTTATTTTATAATATATCAAATTAATCATTTTGAATTTTTGTGTTGTTACACAACCGAAGACAAAAGCATGATGGTTGCTTTATCACACAAAAATAAATTTTTATATTTAATATCTTAATTATTATTTTGTAAAAGAGTTTCAATGTAGTAATAATATTCAATCAAACCATGTCGTTAGGCAATTTGATACATATTTTATGTGGTGTACAAATACGTTATACAAAGTAAAAATACATGTGCCTTAAATTAAAATAACTCCCACCGGTAATGTACCTTTAGACAATAAATATTCGACACGGATCAAAGCAGGGTCGAACGTTTAACGCCGTTCTACCCCAATTTAGGGCATAGCGCTTACAGTAAAATTGTTGAACAACTTCGGCAATTAGAAATCGTTAGCAGACCCAAGTATTCGGTCGGGGGCACTTCTTCAAATTGGACATAGTTATGTGCGTATTTAACCCCCTGGGCGTCGGCAACAATAACCGCCAACCTACGGACGTTTTTAGGACCTGTCATATAATTTACGTGGGAAACTTTGCCAAATGGTGTCGCCTGAAATCCCTAGCCGCAGGTAATACAGTCTTTCATTAAATTATGAACACAAAAAAATCGTTTTAGCTCTTTTCATACTCAGACATGAAAATGTAACGCCGCCGGGACAAAGCTTAGGATGAGTTCTGCCCGTATTTGTACTCTATCTCACTCAGGCGAAAGGGAGAGAAAATTGGATAAAATTGAAGACTAAAAATATATTAAGGGCGCATTCGAGATGCGGAGGGTGCGGCGTGTAATGCCAAACTTTGTGTGCGCGAATGTGACTTCAATAAAACATGGCATACGTAACGTGTAACGTACACCCTTTGAGTTCGACATGAAATCTCACTCTAGTGTGTGTGTGCATGCATATAGAATTCATGTAGGTTTAATTCAACAACAAAAAAATATACGTGAAACCAGATGCTTGATGCCATCAACCCTATTCCTGTTACAACAAATTACCTCTCATCCTGAACCCAATAACACATACGTTCCTAATGTGAGCAACATCTTGAAATGTAGGTGACACATAAATTAGAGAAATTCGATACATCTTATATTAGTATGTTATTTTCAGTGTGATGTAAATGTTGTTTTTTGATTAATACTGACACTTGTAGAAAACGTATTGGGCACATTTATAATATTTTTTTACTCGCGATTTCGCAAAAATAAATATGAAAAAAAATTGTAAATGAAGTAAAAATCAAGGATATGGATTGTTGGAATGCATTTAGTTTATGGTGTATCAAAGAGAACGATTATATGTTAAAGTTGATGGACATGCCATATTAACCCTTTGAGTAGTATGATAATTTATACACATTCGTGAATTTGTTCAGTGACAGTCGGTGACACGATTACAAATCAACTGCGACTGAGGCGCCTCTGAATTTGTTAGTATACACCTGAGAGTGAGTTAATTTTACGTATTTTTCCATAAATATTTCTAATGGTTTTTATTTAATATTATTTTATATTCCATTTACAGTAAATTATTCTCAATGTTTTATTGCTTTGATTTATTTAACTACTTTTTGATTATTATGTCTCAATATATCATTTTTACACTTTTCTTTTATTAAATTTAGTCAATTTATTTTACATATATTATTCGGCTTTTGTGGATTCAGATGCTTTCAATATCTTATATTAAATATATTTTGTTATATTCATTTATATTGTATTGATATTATTTTCTATATAAATCATTTACGTTAAATCAAATTATAAAAATATTATATAAATGGAATGTTATATATGAATTATTTCTTTAATTATATATGTTAATATATGACTATCTGGGGTGCCTCAAAACAGTAAAAGATCGACCACCGTACATGTACGGCGATACAGCTCAAAGGGTTAAAACAATCTTGTTTTTATTAGCCATTGAAATATGTTCCTAATGCCATTGTCTATTACAACTCTACAGTGAATATATGTGTAAGCAACTCGAATTGAATATTTGTTCACGTATTTGATTATTTTTTAAGCAAAATAGAAGTAAGCTCACTAATCAGCTCACAAACATTTTAATGCAAATATATTAATGGTTATACGACTATATTATTCCCTACAGTTAATCTATGCGATACCTAATTTCATAATTTAATTGTTTTTAAAGCAAGTTATAGATAATGTAAAGATTCTTAGCGCACAATTGAATTAAAATTATGCTTATTTGTTCATTATTATTTTTTTATGTGATTTTAACATAAAATCTCATAGTAAGAATTGATTTTAAAAGGTGTAAAAACAAGGTTATCGAAACATAGATAAATCACACCGCTAATTCACTTTAAAATAAAAATTAAAACGATATGAAAAATATTTTATTTCTATTTAATTATATTCTGAAAAAATCTAAACAAGTCTAGTTCCTCCCATATTTGATTACTTTTCTCTAGTTTTACAAAATTTATATTATTTAATACACTAAATTTCTCAATGCTGAAGTTAATAGATTTGTCATCATAAATTCCTTTGTGGGTATCACATATTGCATACACATATTGCAAATGTGCATTGACTGTGAGAAAAGGAATTGTCGCATATAAACATTAAAGTGCAATAAACAAAAATGCTTTAAGGTGTTTAGTTTTTGGGACTAGCTAACAAGTGCATTTGTACTTATCGAATCAATGTCGTTCGTTGCTTTTAAAAACGTTACTGTAGTGACGTATGGCAGTGACAAGTGGAATGCGAGAAGGGCAATAGCAGTGTAGCCAAATATGTAAACACCTGTTTAAACTTCGATAGCTACGCAAATATTTTAGTAAGAAAATCGACATAAATTATTAAATCGTAATTTGTACACGCATTTAGAGAAGTCAGAGTAGAGAAACCTCCTTCATCTCGACTTTCATCTTTTACTACTAATACACATATTGTAGCTGAAGGGTAGCAATAAAAAAAAGAAGTAAGATTCGTAATCGTTTAAAGCGTTTTTCTTTTAAAATTGGTCCAGTAATTATATTCAAACGCTTTTCCTGCGCTGATAATCTTATAGATCATTTTTTACTTATTTTCCTGTAACATTATCCATTAAACTATTTTTGTTATATATTTATATTATTTAACTAAAAAAACAGTTAGTAAAATGTTATTTGTTTAAAATAAAATAAGAATTATCAGTTGGCCTTTTGATGTTTAATACAATTATTTACCATAGTATTATTGCCATAACTCTGAATTTCTATCCCATGCTTTATTCTCTCATATATGTGTATATTTACATATACGTTTTATAATAATTAACAGTACGGACCCCGTTCCGGCGGAATCGAGTCATAACAAATGTTCGACCGAGTTATTGTGGGCAAAAAGGAAAGGCGGGCGCATTAAAAAAGGATTATGTAAGGACATTTTTCACGGTTAACGATCGTTCGAGGGCGACCGCGAAGATTATCGCATTTTATTATGGACATTTGCGTCAAATAGGGGTGGCGAGGGCCCGTTTGCGTTTTGGCCATCGGTCCGTCCGATAAACGGCCATGCCCAATTAAAAATAACACGATCCGATAACGGCCAAAACGCCTATTCGTCAGTGATTGCGTCGTAAACATCAGGATTGAGGGAGAAATATAATTTTTCGGTTAGTTATATGCGTGGTTAATTATTATCGTTAACATAATGCGCACGCACGGGGGAAACGTTGATTAAAATTTAATGAAACGCGTCAAAGCCTTTATACGCTAACATTTTGATGAGCATGTTCGTCGATGAGTAATTTAGACGAGAGTAAATACATTATTTATTTTATAACACAAACATGTCGAGTGTACGTGTTTATTTACGTGTTTGCTTTGATAGTACCAAAGCTTCGTGTATGATGAATTAATATAATACATGCGAATGTTTTTATGTATTTTAAAAATATAAACGATTGGATTTACAGGAAAAGTTATCAAAATATAAATAAATCTGGGAATAACAACGAAATAAATGCTCGTTATATAATTGGCTGTGGCAGGCTAAATTCTCAGAAAAACAATTACGTACGTAGCAATCGTGAAAATAATAATTTAAAAAAATCGAAAAATCAAAACCCAAGAAATCTCATAAAAAAACATTGCATCGAATTATACAAGTATATTGTAATTGTGTACACCATTTTCGATATTAGTCATTTTATATATTTTTCCTACCTAAAGCTATAACTAAAAGAAGAGCTACAAAGCTATTCTTTTACCTTTACTTTTAAAATTATGTTATTAAAATCCATTTATAAAAAATTGCAGAAATATTTTTTTGTTGTATATTTTGCTTTGCCCTTTTCTATTTATATTATGGGTGTGGGCTATATTTATTTCTATTAGTATTTTCCATTTGTTAGGACGATAAGTGAACGTTAAAATAACTGTTTAAAGTTTCAGATAGTTAATCTAGCCCATCATAAAAAGAAACCTTAAATAATAAGGTTTTTCATTAGAAAATATTTTATTGATTTAAAAAAAATTATTGCCTAAATAAAATATTTACTAGTTTATGGCTTCAGAAAATTGAAATTAAGTTTTCAGTATAAAATTTTATTAAATAAAAAGTATTTAAAATTTAAGTAGAATAAAATAAATATATTATTAAAAACGATTCAAAGTATTTCTAAATTTTTTAATATAAAAAATCTCAACAATAAGAAAAAAATACAATTTTTAAGTTAAGATAAGAATTAAATTTATTTTTTATAAAAGTGAAATATAAAGTTTGTTCTACCTTAGTATTTTTAAATTTCTATCGTGTCTGTGAAATTGAAATAAGTGATTTATATATAGTTAAAATTCAAATCGATCATCACAGATTAGGTTTACCTGGATTTTCCAAATCTCACGGATAAATATCGTGATGGTTAATTAAAATCGAGCTAGGTCGACATATTATATATTAAAAACTCTTTAATAATGAGCTACTTCTACTTCTAAGACATAATAATAATGGTGCAAAAATACTAGATATGTTAAAAAAATTAGATAAAATGATATTGCAGAAATTACATATTAAATAATAATAAATAAAAATAGATTTGATAGTAGTAGAAGTATGATTGACAGATTGGAATGGTTTAATGTTCAAGAAAAAATAATGATGAATGTTTTAATATTTAGAAATATCTTAGAAAACAATATGTTAACAGAGTATTTTAATAAAAAATATAGATTCACATAGATTTAATATTATAAATAGAGACAATTTAAGGATAGTTAGGTGTAAGAAAACGGATAGTTAGGTATAAGAAAACGGATAGTTAGGTATAAGAAAACGAGTACGGCCAGGGGAATATTATACGGAGGTGTGAATTTGCATTTTAATATTTCTAGGACAATCCGCAAAAATAAAAATGCAGCAAGTTTCCTCAGTGGAATAAAGAAACACATTAGAAATTAATTAAAATGTCTTTCTTTTATATTCCCTACTGTATATATGTATTATGTTTTGATTATGTTTGTAGAGTGTATAATATGTTTTTAAAATATGATAGATATCCTCATCTAGAAAAACCTTTTTTTTTAAATACACGATGATCACTAATCTGATCTTAAAGATACGATATAAATATCTGGAAAAATACGAAGGTTCATGTGGGATTTGAACCCAGGTCTTTAAGATATTATTCACTGATTTATCCACTTTTTTGTTATATTTATACTTGGTCTACATGCAAATTTAACTAGATAGAGATAAAGGGGATTCATGGGGCAAGAACTCATCCTAGGCTTTCGGGCAGTATTTATTACTTGAGATTATAAGTAATTAATATTATGTTGAAAGTCACATTTTTAAATCCCATATAAACCTACGACAGTTTTCAATTTTTAAACTGTCATGTTTAGTAGATCAGAATTAGTGCATATTTAATTAAAAAAATTAAATTGATCATCTTGAATTAGGTATTACTAGCTTATTAATCTCAAGGATTAATTATTGTAAAAAAATAATACAAATACATATATATATTTTTTATATATTCTATTCATTGCATTTTCACTAAATCTATTGCCCATTATCAGCTTACTATATAACTGATAATGTAACATAGAAAGTCGCTTGCTGCCTAATCAATTGAAAGGGTTACGAGACCTAAAAAGATACGATCAATTATATTGTCACTAGTTGTCGGTTTATCACTGTTGTGAGATACCATAGCTAACTAGCGTGCGGGTACTGGACACTAAACTCTTTTCTCATTTGTTATCATAATATATTTGAAAACAAATTTATGTTTTAAATTTAAAAACAATCAATCTGAATATTTAAGTAATGGCATAATTTAAGATATTTTTAATAATTTTTTAAAAATATGACGTAAATAATTGTTTGCCTCGAGAGCAAATATCGATACATCACATTATATAAAGTGCATTAGGTTAATGCAATATTTAGCTTATTTGGACAATGTCATGAAAGCGGAGGTCCGTTGTTTCTCAATATTTTTCAATACTCACTGCCACGATAAATAAATATGTAGTTATCGTACTTACCTGAAACAAAATAAAAACATTATTAATTTTATTATTCACATCAAAATAAATGCAATCAAACCTAACATGCTTTAGTTTATACTTGCATTCACTTCTTGGACATGGTTCTGTGTGATTTTAATAAATTAAATATGGCACTCAAACGAGCGAGAGATCAGTAGTATTAAATGGAGTTTTATGCAATTATTAATAATTGCTTTAATAGTAAAAACACATTTCTTTTAATTACAGCAATATTATTTAATTATTTTATTGAAATTGTGACGTAATACGATCTCAAAAAAGTAAGTATTTCTTTATATATTTAGCTGTATAGCAGTCATAACCTTAATATGTAGAGTACGCTCGAGATAAGGATTCCAGTTTGTTATTGTGTGCGTGAACTGTGTGGCTCAAAACAATTTCGCTCAGAATATTAATTTTTTTTATTTTAAAAGAAAATATATGTTTATTTACCATACATACATCTGAGCTAAGTTGTAAATTTCAACGGACAATTAAAAATATATTATATAATCGAAGAAACCAGACATTGATGTCATTAATTAAATATTTGCAAAATTCAAAATCTTTCACTAGTCAAAAAAATAATGAAGTCTTTAGCTATTCTTCAAAAGCAAAAAGATATAAAATGGGGAAAGAAATTATTCGTAGATTGTTTAATGGCTCGACGACTCTATTAAATCATTAGAATGTATTGAATAAATTAAAAAATTATCATTGGCGCAACGATAAGAATAATAACTTTTTTAAGCCTTACAGAGAATAGTGTAAAAAAACCAACAACGTACGGATTAATGGAAACATAATTAAAATATTTTAATCCGCAGGTAAGAGAACGAATAACTTACAGTGTATATTTGAAGCCTTGATATCAATTAACCCAGATATGCTCAAGAAATTCTGTTCTCTTAAAATTTCATATATAAATAAAAAACAGTGTCACGAATTTAGTGACCTACCCATGGGACAGTGGGCATATCTGGGTTAAACCAATATCAACACAAAATTATTTTAAATAAATCACTAGAGAAGATCGAACTTCTGTGCCACACTGCACTTTAATGACGAATACCAGCGTTGACGAATCAGCGACTGTCCTTAAAAGAGAAAGCGAGACAACGAAGTACACGCTACATCGCTTCTCCCTCTCGTGTACATGTACACGCACACAATAACAAACCGGCATCTTTATCCCGAGCGTACTCTATTAATGGAACATTTCTTGTTTAAAATGCATGTATTTTTTTGCCATAAATTATTAATGTTATTTACGTGTTGTTAAATGAATAACCTCTTGTACAAATTTTCCAGATAAACTTGCAATTAAGAGACGCTTATAAATCTTAATTTTATCAACTGATTAAAATTACTGTGGCATCAGCGCAAAGCAGATTCCTTTAATTGCCACTCCCTAGTATATAAAACATCTCCCGTTTGATAAGATAAGCGCGAAGGCGTAAATTCGGTGGGTTCCAAAGACACAATGACAGGACACCCCCGGCGGCGTTTATGCATTCGCGAAACAATGGCGTTTTTTACGACATCAGCCACTTTTCTAATAAAAGTTTTACGGCATTCGCAGGTGGGTTTCGAATAAGAGTCATAAAGAGTGCGAAATTACTTATATCGCGAGACGACGAAGAATAAGAAGGAACAATTTACATTCATCATGCATATTACAGTCTAGTTATAGATGTACTATTTGTGTTGGTATCATGCTATGCGCATGTTTTGAATTCAGCTCGTTAAACGCCGTTAATCACTGTCTTCTGGGCCGCCTCTCAGCCCTTAACGCCAAGGGATAATTATACTTAATAATACATCAATTATGTAAACATAATGCCACGCGTGGACATAAAACATTTCAGATATACTACGCAAAATTTAATTCGATTTAATTTTTAATTACCATGGATCTTTTGATCTTATCAAAAATTATTTTCAGCTTCGAGCTGATAACAAACAAGCAGTTCAAATCAGACCATAATTAAATAAAATCACATACTATTGATGGAAAATGAATATATGGAACATGCGGTTGTAGTTGAACTAACATGCACCAATTGTCAAAGCTGAATCAATTCCGCCATTTTGTAGACATAATTTGCACTGAGAACGACGACCGTAAGTCGGCAACTATCGGAAATTTACAATTGTTGTTGTCGGCACTGATACAATGCGAAAATGTACAACTTGGCAGTGGAAACAATAACATGGCAGCAAATAGTTAATTTCGCGCAGTTTACCGACCCGTGTATTGTGTACGGAACGGTGGACATCCGCCATAGGACTTGTAAATATGGCCGATGGCATGCCAGAAACATAACCGCAGAAATAAAATTATGTTACTAGCAAAAATCTCTATTATATGTATTTTTATTTGAGAATCAAATATATTTTTCCGTTACACTAGCTATAATAATTGCTGAAATATTTACTGTAACTAATTTACAAAATTTAATACTTGCTTGCTTCTAAGACGTATAACGAAGTTTAACCACATTTAATTAAAAGTCAGCGTAATAATGTTAATCAAATAGTTGATCGAATTTTGTATAATTACGTTTAAGAAAAAAATACTTACTTAAATAATAAATATACCAAAAAATACAACCATAAATATAATAGATTATAAATGTAGCTCAGAGCATAACAGTCCAATAAATAAACGAAAGTTTCACTTAACGAACCGTTTGCGGAGCAATTCTCGGACGTCAAGCGTAATGAATTAGTTTTTTTTTGCAATGCGCGAAAACTTTACGAGCCGGTAAAGTTAGTGGAGAAAATTGCCGACGATTTAGTCTGTCCGATAATATAATAAATATTAACCGTGTCGTTTCGGCTTTTTGCACTTCTAGCCCACTGGCCTAGAAAGGTGGATTTAATCTCTATCTTAAATTTCAGACTTTGCCCCATTAGTAAAGCCGATTTTTACGAGTTTATCGACATAAGCCCTTTTGTATCGCACAATTTGGACTTATTATTTTATGTATAATACTTTGCTTTGTCGTGCTCCACGGAACAGAACACTTTTCATTAATAATTAATTACATATTTTACCATGGATAAATCTGCTACTTCAATATTAAATTTAGAAGTAATATATTTATTTTGTGCAATCTAAATAATCAGTAGATTTGTGAATTATAAATTAACTATGGTTTAAAGTAGGTATGCTAGAGAGAAAAATAGTGCAATATTGTTTAAATTTTAAATATGCTACACCCTAAATAATATAAAAATAGCAAGATAAACCACTTAATATTTATTTTACATATTGTGGATGTTGTGAATTTAAAATATTTAAATAAACAAAGATATAAAATTTAATTTTAAGAAAGGTAAGCTTGAAAGCGTTTGGATAAATTTATAAATTAATTATTTTTATTATTAATTATTTTTATAAATTAATAAATATACTAAGGTGAGATAGTTCTTCAAAAAATAAAATTAAACGATTTTATGCGTTTTAAATTTAAGGTACAACACTAAAGTTTATTTGCAAGTTATTATAGGTTGTAATATCCAGATTTAAGATGTATATGAATAATTAGATAAATAAATATTATCTCAATGATTTATGATTTATTTTTTGTTAAAAAAAATCGAGTGGTTTTCAAATTTGAAATATTAGATACACCTGCACTTATCACTTGCAGGATGCCGAACGTTCACAAGTAATAAAAAGCTCTTGAATGATACAAAACGCAGCTATAACAACGTCATAATTTATAGTATTTACATGATTAAATTAAATTAAAAAAAATATATTTATAACAATATAAAAGCAAGACCATAGTATTGGTATTAAATACCACTTAAATTTACTTCGGATATACCGTTAGATATAATTTTTTTTAACTCACTAATGATTTCTCAATTTTATATTATGATGTACTTACTTGTATATCCAAAAGATTAAAAATCACATATTAAATTGTATTTGTCATTTTTTTTAGCTACTTTACATGTAGTTTGCATTATTGAAAAAAAATCAAAATCCTGATTAAAGTACTTATTTAATACCAATCAATTAAATTTATTGATCTATTCAAAACAGCAATGTAAAATTGTTCAATTATATAAATAAAGTAAACATTATAATTAAAAATAATTGAAAAGCGACTACTATATGGATGACTAATTACCGAGAGAAGACTTGGAATCTAAGCTTCTGGAAACTTTTTCTGCAAGAATAAAACGTCACTGTTGTATACATCAAAACAAATTTTATTATAAACGTATATTATATAAAAATAAATGGAATTGAAAAGAAACTAAAAATATGAATAATGACAATGAACTTTCCTAAGACCGTGATCGTATTTGAATTATTGAAATTATGATAAGCCTATCAACGTTTCATCACGTCGTTCCCTGAGACTGAAAAATAAATAACGGTCCACCGCATAAGAAAGTATGAGTAGCGCTGAGTTAGACGACTGTCGTCAGTATGGATATTTGCGAACATTCGCGCATAATCCTCAGGCGCCCACACACGTTAATATCTTTATGTTTATTTTCAACGCGCGCTTTTCGGATCTGTTACTCGTTTTGTTGTTAGAAAAGCTCGTTATGGCTACAACAATATTTGTTTACGCCTTTGCTGGGGCTTTATGATCAACAATATTCATAGAGGCATTAGATATTTCATAGAATATGTAGTATAACATACGCTGAAAATCATCTATTGAAATGAATACAAGCGCCTTGATATAGATTTTATATATGCCATCAGATTACATTCAACTTTTAAAGCATCACTACAGAAACTTTTTAAAATGTATGCATTGAACGTGAGAACAAAAATTGTCGCAATACACATTGAAGACCCGGAGACAAAATAGCGTTAGTCATGAAAAGATAAGCGATGACTCAAACATAAGTTCGGTTCTCTCATAATCCACATCATTTTGAATTTTTCTGAGACCATTGATACAAATCCAAAAATTTGAATGACTTAAACTGCCACAAAAACGCAACTGCAGTTTTGGACATGCTTAAAAAAAATAGAAAATAATGGGGGAGACCGTGCCATCCAACATGTGCCATCTACAAATAATTATTTAATACTTTAGCTGGATATGACATGACTTTCAGTACCAACAGCAAAGATTATCATTAGATTGTTTTTTTCTGATACAGAACCAGCTTAAAGGAAACGTTGAAATTGTGATTGACTAAATTTATAATTTAAATGTTCTTTCTCTAGAATCAGGATTAATTAGGGCTCTATTTTTTTATATTTTCATCTTTTTCTTTGTAGAATAAATATTTTCAAGAATTAGAGTTCTGATTTGTATTGGGTAGCAAGGGGTAACCTTGCGTTATTATTCTGGCCAATTTCCAGCACTGCTACACGTGTGTTCATGTCTTTCAGAAATGAATGATCTATCACTAACACTTGTTCAGATTATACCTTTAATCCTTTATTTAAAATCACTGAGATTGGACATCTGAAGATTAGGCCAAAGTAATTTAAAATAAAATTGGTTAATATAAAAAATATAATAAAAACCTAATTTATTAAGCAATTTCTAAAGCAATATTTTTTTTTAATAACCATATTTTTCAAGCTTCTTTTAAGTTTTTGGGAATCCTGGTGTAATACACGTGCATCGAAGAGTTGTAAAATAATATAAAACTGATTGCGTAGTAGCTAAAGTTAAATACTGTGGCGGAAGCGTTATAGTCTGGGGTCGCATGGAAGCAGCAGGGGTAGAAAACCTGTACACTTGCAAGGGTAATATTTATATTTTAATGTTGGAATCCACTTTAATGGTTCCTATAAGAAAATGCTCCATGACGTACTTCAGTAAAAAGTAGGAATTGGTTTGCGTCAATAGGTTTGACGCTTTTAGAATGGCCTACACAGTCACCGAACTATATATATTTATATTAAAATAATATTTACAATAAAATTAAACGAAGAATACTGATAAGAAACAATGGTGGAGATTTTTTGTTGCTGTCATAACCAAATAGTGACTTTCTATTATGTCCTTAACTGTCAAAAATATGTTATTTAGTAAGCTAAATATTTTAAAATCGCAACAACATTTTTCAGGGTGTTTTTGTAAAATTTTCACTTTACTATTTCTCTATGAGCAGCCAATATGCATGGTGGCAATCTCCAGTTGATAACCAATTCGGTGTTCATCTTAATTACACGTCTGTCCTTCGAATAACATTTGCATCCAATTCTAGACAGTTTGACGTGACAGGCAATGCTTTGCGGTATTTCTTTGTAATCTTCTGTGGTGCCAGTTTTTTTACACAGAAAAATAACACTACAAATTAAAAAAGTCATTGAGAAGCGCTTGGAAAGTTTTTCACATGACACATGATTCCTTTGTGTTGCTATCATTGATAACTTACTTATTGAAATTCACCTAAAATATACGTCTTCCGTACTTGTATGTTTAACTAATTTATGATATTACTTTGCAATAATTTACTTTTTAATACATAGTACCCAGAAGCGAGCACTCTTCCAGCTTATGATAAATTGATGACGCGGTCAGAGGCGTTAGCTTTTCTCCCCCCGTTCGGCCATAAAGTATTAACCGAGGCTCGCCCGCGAAACAATTGTCTTTGAATTATGCCGACGACATAATTTAAAAGCGGCACGCATCGCACCCGGGGTCCCAAAAACGTCACTTGGCTACCCGCCCTCTCGCCCTAGAAGGGGGTGGGTCACCGAGAAGGGACGCTGCATAATCCAAGAGCCGAAAATTACAGCATGATTAAAGTCGTAAATTAGCAAACGTTTCTGGCCCGCGCCCGTGGCAAACAACGGCGATTAAGTTTTAACGCCTACGCTGCTGCCCTGGACATAAAAAATATTTGAAATGACAGGTGTCATTCTGAGAGATGAAAGGCTCATTTTGTCGGTGGGTTACAGTTAAATTTCAAAGCACATTTAAGAGCTAAATTATAAATATGAAGATGTGACGCATGCTCTGTATTTTGAGTATTTGCCCTTTAGAGCCTGTAACCTCAATAGACTGCCCTTTTCCTTATGTATTTTTAGACTGCTTGAGTAGTATATTTTTTGTTGAACTTTGATGAATAAAGACTAAAAGAATTCAGGCAAATTTAATTATTCGGTACTGGGATGCGTATCTTCGTAGCGGCACTCCATTTTCAAGATCAACACTGCTACGTGTACTTACACACAGATTATGATGGCGCTTAGTGTCTGTTTATACTCGTACAGTTGATTTATATTCGAGACGGGGGGTGCGAGATTGCAGTGGCAAGATTCATAAATACATTTTATGTACAAGCGTTCCGGATGCTTGGTTATTAGTGGCGTAAGTACTTTTCTGGTAATAAAATTGATTAATTAGTTGAATGATATGTCATGTCAGTATTTTTTGTGTTACAAGTTGTAACTGGCGTAAAATATACACAGTTTTTACTTTTCAAACAGTTCAAACAGTATTAATTTATCCATTTTTTAATGCTCCTATGTCATCTAGATCTTGTGAAACAGTTGCAGTCGAAACCGCTAAAAGTCTGCTGGAAGTTTCAGAACACTTGTGTTTCTCAATATTTTTAAAAAACATTGAAGTACAATGGGATTTTGTTAAGAATCAAATAAAGCAGTGCTCTAATTGAAATCTTAAAATAAAACCTTGTATTTTTACTTTTTCTAAATTTTTCCTAGTATGTCTTTAAAATACATTTTATAAGCATCACTTGAATATTTATTCAAATAAGAAATAACGACTGCAGTTCATCGCGTATGTGCGTAAACACTCGAGAACGTTAAGGTCGACTAGGAGAGCGATGTCCCACCCGAGTCCCCTCTTTATTAAAACTCCAAAGGGTCGGGTTAATTGGAGGCGCCCTAAAATTCTCCTTTCATCGCTGACGACTAACGGCAAAATGAACGATATTAAAAACAAAGTGGAAAATTATTAATTTTTAGTGGGGTGCCATAAAACGTTTGAAACAAAAGCGTACATACGTAGGTACTTAGTAACTCGTAGGGCTAATTCCGTACGCGGCGCGACTAGATAGCGATTAATTAATTAAATACGTAATTCCAACAACGGGCGGAAAGACTTTGAGTGGCGTGGCAACCCTCGTTCCCTTTAATCTAATTTCCAAATCGTATCGAGATAGCACACGGCACACATGAGCTTATCACCACTACGCACCCAATACCACCTCGTCCTATAAGTGAGAAGAGGCGAAAGTCTAGATTTTTTTCTTTCACATTAGAGATTCTATCTGGCGAATCCATAAATTAGTACGAGTGTGTGCCGTATAAAAATACAAACATGTTTATACTGATACGTTTCCTACATATATGCTCATGTCTTAAAATTAACCGGTATATCATTTTTGATATGTTATATTATTTCTAGTCTATTGCTGTAATATGTATATTTTTATATGCGTGTTTAGGGTTTTTGTAACATTTTTTCTAATCGTTACGAGGGCCTTTGTGTGGACCCATCTTTTACACTTATCCTTATTGATAATTGATCATTTTTAGTCACAGTCATTAACTCGAATTTCAAGAACAAGATCCCAAAACACATATTTTAAATTTTATTTTATCTGAAACACTCAACTGTGTTGATTTTAAATTTGTTTTTTATAGAATTAGTTTTTAATTATATGAAACGTGTAAAAAACTAATAATTTCATCATTGAATAAAATCTTTGAAAAAAAATATCTTAACAAATAATTTTGTAGAAAAATGCAATTAAACAACGGAAAATCACCGATCTGAACTTCGTCTAACTGATGATTTATTTATTAAAAACTATGAGACGTCATCTAACGTATTTTTTCGTAAAGAACATATTTATATATTTTTTATTATTAATTTTCCTAAATTATTAAATAAATAAATATACAAAAGAGCAAACGTTTCATGATATCGTGAAGAAAAATAATTTGTGTAAATATATTAAAATAAATTTAAATAAAATTAAATAAACTATTAAATATAAGTACATGTATTATAAACATTAAATTGACAAATACATAAAAAATCAATATTAATAGCTAAATTGTTTTTAGAGTAAAAACTGTGTTTTTCAAGATACCATGAACTTTCTAAAAAAACTAAAAAATATTATTTTTTGTAACCTTTTACAATTTTTGACCTTAATAGCTAATAATAATATTTCCTGTCATTACTTTTCATTTGAATTCGAGACTATATTTTACTATTTAAATATATCCAAAAATACAAGTTTTAGATGTAATATCATAGTCCTTATAATTAATAGATAATAAGCATAAAATAGAAAGAAATTTTCGTTGAAAATATCTTATAATGGAATTACCCTTATTAAACTATAAAATTAGCTCAAACTATAATAAACTAAAATGAAGGAAATTTGCAGAACTTTAGATGAAAAAACGATAATGAAAACTCGACACAATTTGAGATTATGCTTAAAAAAGTGGAAATCCTTAAGACTTTTAAGTAAAATAAGCAATTTAAGCAAGAAGAAATTTTATATGACCTATTTTTATCTATATAATGTATTCTTATATTATGTAGCTTTTTCGTGTACTAAATATACACACGTGTATTGCCTGTAACAGCAAAGCTACTTAAGCTAATATAAAAATAATTACAGCAATTTGTATTTGACGCGATTTTTATTTAATTATTCTACCTACAAAATCTAAATAATAATTTAGATCCCAAACTAGGTCAAAACCAAAATTTATATATATATACTTTTATAAAAAAAAAAATCAGCAAAGCACAATTTAAATAATAACGAAATAAATTCCTAATATGCCAAGCAAACCACGTATTTTACTTAACATGCAATTTTAAATATAATTATAAGTTAGTCATATTGTATTTGTGGCAAAAAAGGACCAAATCGTTAAAGTGTAATTACTATGCTTCAGACGCGTTCGATATTTTTAAATTTAAATATATAATATATATATATATATATATATATATATATATATATATATATATATATATATATATATATATATATATTGCTTTTAAGTCTAGGTCCATGCTTAGCGTAGCATTTTGATTTATTGCGCTTTTAACGCGTTTATACGATATGTTCCTAACTCACGGTTAATGCTTCTTTGCAAGGGGTGCTATAAGTTCCCATAGTAATTTAATATAAAAATAATTAACCATTACTATACAAATACCAATACGATTGATGTGAGTCGTTAACTATAACAAAAAAAATAGGTTTGTATTCTATATGAATTTTATTGTAAATACATTTGAAATTTGTGATTTTTATATAATTATAATATCGATCGATTATCACAGATTAGGTTTTTATAGATTTTTCTAATCACACAGATGAATATCCTAATGATTAATTAAAATCGAGCTATGCCGTACATTGGTTAGTTTTTTTATAAGTCAACAAAATAATTAATAAGTATTACGGTTTATGGTATTTACTTGTAAGCAATATTCAGTTGCTGTCTTACTGGGTGACTCAAACAAAAAAAAAACTGAGGGCATGCAATGAGGTCAACATAGTATGTGTCATATCATCATATTTTTTCCTAAAAGATTTGCATCTCTGGGTCGGTTCCAGAGTTATTATGTAATGAACAATACGAACAAAATTGCTAGAAATAAAATATAAAGCGAGTATGCATATGTTGTAGAAATCTGAAAATGTATTTTCAGTACACGTAAATATGCTATATAACCTTTAACATTATTACCATTTGCATTTGTAATATAATTGGGGTCGATCTACAGCGAACGAGGTCCACATATTAATATCTAAAAGCATTCAATTGTATTTTACTTTTTTTGCTATTTAATGGGATTCGCTATTCGTTTTATTACGGCACTTTTTTAAATATAAAATTAGGCTATTGATTTTATATGAATAAATTAAATGCTTTAATTTTTTGAATAAAAATATCTATATTTAACTGGCACAAGAGATCAAAGAGTTTAAATATTAATTGCCCAAGAGAGGAATGATGTAAATAAAGAGAAATGTCAGTGCAAATTGAAATCGGAGGTCCCAGAAGACCGTGAGTCGCAAAGGAGTCTTGGGCGTAGGGGGCGAGGACAGCGTAATTGGCGTCGGGGGCCCTAACCCGCAAACACAAGTAGAGCAAACAAATTGCTTTCAATATTTTAATATTAGAAAACTTCTTCAGCATGGAATATGGTTTCGGTTTTGACGTTCTCGTAATGGTATATTATATTTTTATGCAAATGTATAGGGACTATAAAAATAAAACATTATATTTTTAATCTCATTAAAAACACAATAATTTTATAGAAGTAAAGCAAATATATATTTTGAATTAAATATAAATTGGTATATAAACAATATTTTTATTTTTATATTATATGGAAATAATATGAAAATATGCGACCTATAATTATTCTTGTAATATTATTATAAATTAATAAATCTCTTTTAAGATTTTTATTAAGGTTATATATATATAGCTTTTTATTTACGTTTTAAAAAGTGAAAATTAAAAAAAAATATAATAAAGGAGCATCAAGTATATTTACGAAACGTAAAAAAAGCTTTGCCATTCGCTCTTCAAAGTGAACAGGATAGTAATATAGAATGTGAATAGAGTAAAATAAATATTTTTATTTGATATCACGTTATACAGAAATAATTAAATTAAAAAAAACAAGACTATAAAATATTTCATTGTATTTTAGTATTAACTGCTATTTTTTTCTTGTTTAAGAACATTTTCATAAAGAACCATTCTGGGCATTGAGCTATAAAAAATATTATTTATAAAGTTAATCAGCTAGTAAACACATATTTAATTATTTTTTTATATATAATTAGTGAAAATAGTGACATTATGAACGTATCGCTCTGCTTAAGTTTTCCTAAGGGAATTTAAACACACGCAAGTTGGCAATCTTTAAATGAACCTCGTATTTATCATAATTAATAAGTGATACGGCTATTTTAAACACGCGTTTCAAGAGTGCTAAATATCAAGTCACGTTGAAGTTAGTGAATAAAAATTCAAACATTTTTACATGTATTATTAATGTTAAAATATAATTATTAGAACTTTAGTTTTAGATATTTTATCATTCGATTGATGTATATATCTAAAAATGAAACCTAATTAACTGAACATTACTTAATCAACTGAACTCCAAATAGTAATGGTAGCTGAATGTTGGATTTAAATTAGTTGTTTACCTTTATCTGATTTTGATATATTTATATTTGAAGTAACGTTTTACTTATTTAAATGTAAATTTCATTTTATTTTTATGGACTACTTTATATTTATTTAGATGCTCCTTTGCAATGCGTTTTTGCTTTTTAGAATCATGTAAATGGATATACCTAATATTGATTCTAGACATCACTTACATAGACATTCAGACAGCTCATTACTACTTATGCTATAATATTAAAAAATAATAATTAACAAATTATATGTGCCGAACTTATTTTAAAATATTCCATCTCACAAAACATATTAATATTCAGACTAATGAAATATTATATACATCATAAGACTAAAGAAAACAAAACTAATATGTTGTACTTAGTTGTGTAATTTTATGCTTGTTGTTTATTATTAAAATTTATTATATATAATATTCATTATAAAGCTTTAAGTTAACAAAATTGATAAATTTTACTTAACAAGCTATTATAATAATAGCTAGTATAAGTATTAAGAAATAGACGCGGTTTGTTTTAATTATGTTTTTTTTTTAGTAAATTTATTAAGACATTAAATATATTTTTAGTTAAATGAATAATAAAACAAAGCGCGGCAAAGGAACTTTAATTTTTTTAGCAAGTTTTTGTAAAAAAGTAATTAAGTTAAATGGTTTGTATGTTGCGAAATACATCATATTTATAGATGGAAAGATAAATCTTATACGACAATAAGAGTAAGCAAATATGGGATTTTTGAGATTTATTTCTGTTTGTTTCCGTTCCTTTACAACATAAAATTCTCTATCAAGGCAGGAAATGTCAGAGATCGTCTGTGTATTATTTTCCATTCAATCAAGTAATACTAATGAACTCGAAAGGGTTTCGCGCTGAGTCTCTTTGAAAATTGAGATACCATTCAAGCCGAGAGTATTATCGGTACCGGCGATGATGAAAATATATCTAAAATTAGCTTCTAGACGTCTTCCACTTTTCTACCTACCCAGTCAGATATGATCTTTGCTTAATAAATCATCCAATTGACGTATTAGTCCCCATGGAAACGACCTTTTTCTCGACGCTTTTTCGCCTCGCCCTTTCCTTCGCGTTATTCTCCCTTTTCGATCCGACGAATCGAAAATATTGAAGAAAGGCGAAGAAGAGGAATGCGAAAAGATTAATATATTTCTTATTCGGTAATGTGGGTCGATATTGACTAAAATGGATTTTTAGTTACCAAATAAAATACCAAGCGCTTAAATTATTTTGTTATGAATGTAGGCAGAAGCTATTTATGTTAAGGTATTTTTCACGTATTTCATTATTACGTTCTGAATATGCAAAAAGCACGTAGATGTGCGGCAGCGGCGACTAAATTAAATCTCTTCAGTGGCAGAGCCGTTTAGCAATTTTTTTGCTGTTAATAAATTGACATCATTTGTCGTGCGTCGCGAAACTGAGGTATAATTTTCTTTGTATGTGATTTTTCTGCTTTTATTATGCGTATTATATATATACATAAATATTCTCTCTTGCTCTTTTAATTTTTTGTTTTGTTAAATGCCATATAAAATTGCCCAGAGTGTAAGCGTTCTCGCACAAAACATCGCTTTTGCGGGGCGATATTAAATATTGTACATTTTTTGCAAAGTGATTGCTTGAAAATGCTTTCTTCGTATGTTATAAAGCGTGACATTAGTCTCATTTAAAATATATTTTTATAAAGTGATAATAAGCTTTTTTGAAAATCTTGACACGCAACAGCAATATTCGCTTTTAGTGGTAGTTGCCCAAAACATATTATGGTAATGAGTGAATGTCCTAGAGGCGATGCTCAACATGAGGTGAGACCAAATTACATGGTCAAAGAAATACTAGAGTGAAATAGTAAACTAGGTGTGTAAGATCTACTTTTAGTACCGTGTAATATATAAGGTAGAATAAGGGCCCTGTATCACCACTACGTACGTTGGTAGGGATCAGAAAATTGTGGCGTTCGTCTCAATGACGGACATCACTAGCGGATGCTGATAAAAGCAATCTTTATAAATGCTTTAAACCCATCAAGGTGAATTACATTGCTTGAGTTTTATTACACTGATCTTTTGTAATAATGTTCAGTCCCAATTCTGTCGCTGTTCATTGTATAATCTGATAATTTTCTAAAACTGCCTAAAACTATTGAATATAGCAAAATGGTTTGAATTCAAATATTTATGTAAAAATAAAAAAAAGTATTAGTAATTGACATATACCACTGGTATATCATGCGAATATAAGTTAATAAATAAATTTGTTCTATAATGATAATTTAAAATATAAAAATATCATACGTTGCTAAAGATATGAAATATATAAAGATCCTCTTTCTATGAAAATAATGATATACGTGTGAGAAAAAACAAAAAGTTAATTGATTTTAATGAAAAAAACTAGTGATTTAATTTTTGCTTTTAAATCATCAATTTAATATTTCTGTGCATAAATCTGAATAATTAAATAAAGATATATTTTTTTTAAAATATGATAAGGTAAGGTTTGTAACAATAGGTTAAGTCGTTATCCAGTAATTAAAAAATTAACAAGTCATCCGTAATCGAGATTGTATCATGAAGAAAATTTAATTGATAGCCGTCACAAAGTTTCTTTCGGAACAAGAGAAAATATCTCGACCCAACGCACAAAAATGCTAAGAGCCGATGTTCTCCTTACAAGAAAATGATAAAGGGATGGCATGGGCTTTTTAAATATGGATGATAGTATTTCGAAGACTATTGCCCCACATGAAGGCCTATTGACACCACAATATAAAATATAAAAAAATAGATACAATATGATACCAAACTAAAAGGAAAACATCGAATGTCTATCAATAATTAACCGAGTGCAAGTAAAACGCTATAAATAGTTTTTTATAATAAATTATGGACATTTTTCTCACTGATAATGCAGAAAATAAGACATCAATAATGGTCTTATCAACAATCTCTGTAAATTTGTTAGCTACCTACTATTTTTACTGTTTCTTATGCTCATAAAATATTGTGGCGACCACACATATAGGCACATTTAAAAGGGCGATTGTCTCATTGTTAATGAGACAATCGCCCAAAAGTGACCAAAAACGTTCATTCATTAACAATGAGACAAACATCATGGCAGAAGAGACATTTCTTTTGACCACACAACACGGGTCATTAAGAGAATCCCCTTTTGTGACAAAACGGTACGGACGCAATCAATCCCTTTTCGAAGAATTCTAAAGTCTGGAGCCAAGCAAAAAACTCGCTTTCGGAAATATACATCCGATTTCTCGAGTTCTTAGAAGCCACTGCAGCGTTTTGTTAGGAGATTGATGCACAGTCGCGATTGGCCAGCTAGCGTGCATCCCCCTAAAAGATATAAGCCCGGACTCCGACGAGGAGAGGGTAGACGGCCCAAGACAGACGGCCCAAGGCAGACGGTCCACGGCACCACAAGACGACCAGACGACCAGAGAGCCAAGATTTACCAGCAGCCATCTGGAGGAACCAGCCACGCGCTCTCACCGACAGGCCTGAAGATCACACATGACACTCGCCGCACGCAGCCACAAAGCCCTGAAACATCATCACCTTCACACCTTCATCGCGAGAAACCTCATGCCGTAATCGCCCATAGTCAAAATTATAATTATAACTTAAAAAACAATCTAATAGGATTCACCGAAGAGTCTCATCAGCCGCGAGGTCAATCACCCCTAGGGCTACGCCCCTTAAAATATATTAAAACAACTATAAATAGTTGTGATAACTTGCTTTACACTAATTATCTAAAATACTATGGTATTCACTCTAATTCTAATTGCATATCTCTGCAAAGTGGCCAAAAGTCAATGAGTCAGTCGGTTAATAATTGGCAACTTTTCAGTGCAAATAAATACCATATTGCCACATTCTCGAAAAAATCTTTTAAAAACGCATTTAACTACTGATTATGATTTAGAACAGATGGAGATTTGGTACCCGCATACTGTTGCTGCCATACCAATCAGAACTCTGAGGATCGTCCACTGACATCATCCCTCCGCCAGCTTCTCCACCACCTTTCGGAAAACACAAATCGCCATTTATCGTTAACTCTAACTAGATTCCACCATAAGTCCTACTAGTGTTTTCAAACCTTAAATTAAAAATAATTTCTTCGCAATGTAATATTTATTTCAAAGCCAGCTCTGGACAAATATTTTTGCAAATATATTTGTAACAAGAAATACACAAATTTATAAAGATGCTGTGAATATTTGACTTCGTATTTTCTCGAAATCAGAATTTTAGTATCTAAAATTATAAAACATTTAAATCGGGTGAATTCGACGAGAATAATTGTTAAAAGTTAGCTTTAAACAATTATTCATTGTTTATTTATTAATCCCTGGTTTTGTGAATTTTATATTGTACTATAACGTAATAAATTTTGTACTAAAATATTTAAGAGTTTATATTTTATCTATTTCATAAAAAAAAAATACATTTAAATCCAAAAATAAAAATAGTCAATCGCAATGTATCCTTGGTATTATTTAGGTTAGATAAAAAACTAAACGCCCCACTAATCTAACCAGCAATAAAATTGTAATTAATAATAAGTATCTTAGTAATGTAATTAGTTTCAGTCACTACTTACATGACAAACACACTCCAAAAGAAAGCACAAAATAAACCGACACACAAAATTTAGATCAAATCGCAAATTCTCTCTCGCGTCTATTTGCTCGAAATAATCTCTGTGAAGCATTTTCTCTTTCCCATGCAGGTTGTTTATGCCGATGTTTAAATTGTATATTTATACGCGCGTTATACATCTATCCCTTGAATAAATGAAAGAAAAATAGGCCTTTGAGCGAAACCGTTATCACCTATTGTACGAGAAAATTTCCTATTTCCAAATACGACTACGGCTGACTCGACAAATGACTACAGTGTGTACGGTTTTCCGTGCGTGCATCGCGGAAAATAGAGATTTAGCCGAAAACGAATCAAGGGGGTGGCAGCTGAGGACGGGATGATTTTTTCATACACATCCCCCGCACCACTCGTAGGTAACGCGCTGCGGAAAATCTAAATCAAAGATATTGTGAAAGTAGAAAAACGAGTAAGTGGCGCGTACAAGACCATGGTATCGTCGCGGAAAATAGAATGCTTTTTCTGGTGTGTACAAAAATACAAAAAAAAATGTTTTGATAGATTACTCGAAAGTGGATTACCTCCGGATGGGTCCATTATTTTGGCGCAGACTGTGATGGATCTGTTTTATTTGCATTGAAATTAAGTAAGGCGTTCTTCATACATCATACTTAATGCAATATATCAAATAAAGATATATATATGTACGCAATAAACACGACAACATTGTACAAGTTTTTTTCCACTCAATCTATTGATATGTTTTATTAAAATTTTAATAATATTATTCGACATTTACATCATACGCACGAGATGCTACTTTATTGTTCGCATCACACCTAACACGTAAAAGTAGAGCCAACTAAGCGTTAATTTCGAAACAAAACACAACACTAATCCCTTGGCATATATGTACGTATAACGCGATGTCCTTATCCCGTGATTATTTTTTTATAATCGCACAGGCTTAGGCTGTCTTGTTGTGAAAACAAAGTCCTGTCCGGATCCTGTGGCGACGGTCGCGTAGAATTTTCTATTCGACCAGTAATTCAAATATAAACACAGGGTTTATGGCATAAACATGTAAAATTCACGAGAGGTTTTATCTCGCGGTCGCTAGGCAACGCCTCACACCACCCTCGGAGGCCTACGCCGTATTAACGCGACCAGATAAGGGTTGTCAAATTACAACGGCGCGGCCGCAAATTGGAAGGAGCCCTTCAAGTTTTGAACCGTTTGATAGACATTGAATAGTAATGAACGCCGGTAAAACGACGCCCGAAGTGTGTTTTTACAACCGCCGCACTACACTGTTAACCCGATCGTGAGAATGCCTTATTCGAATGGTGTCGATCCCAAATAATAAAAAACAATATATCGAGACGATCTAGAAATGCGTCATCCATGTATATTGTATACGAAAAGTTAGAAAAACAGTATAAAGAAATACACTAATTATTTCAGATTATATTTTACAAATGATATATGAATATGCTAAGCCGACAAAAAATGTGTTTACTGACATTTTTTAAAATGACGAAAACGAGTTATATTACTATGCATTCGAATACGTTTTGCGTAAAATTTGCGTAAAAAACACGCATTGTTCTAAAACGATTAAAATATTTAGTAGCAGAAATTAAATAAAATATAAACTGCATTTTTATTTACAGCAAGAATATATTTAACTAAATAATAGTACATGTATATAAAATTTTAATAAAAATATATTTATACAAATTGTTTAAGTATCTCAAAATTACGTTTATGTCAATAAATATTTCATTGCCTTGCAGTATTTATATGATAAAAGGTATATAATAGTTATTTTATTATGTATATATATTTTGTTCAGTGCCGATGTAATATTATATAATATAAAGCCATCCTAAGCAAAGACTATATATTACATTTATGTAACACAGAACGGTTTCAATGAGACTATTTTATCTAAAATAGCGATATTAAACACATTACTGGTGTTATAAGTTAAGTACCCTGTAAACAGGGTTTATATGCTGTCTGAAAGCTGCAAAATAGCAATTTAACTGCCGGTGACAGTTAAAGAAATACAATACGTATTCTACGGCGAAAAAGATAAGTGTTATTAAACACGAAATAGCTGTAAAGTCTATATAACAAGTAAGAGTTTTAAACAAAAAATAAACTAAAGCTTGAGTGAAACGTCGCCTAAGATACAATATAATTGTTTCATGTAATAAAGATATTTCTCTCACATAAAAATAAACATTAAAACGATTATGTTTCTAGTATGTCATTTCTAAATCATTATTTAATACGTCATTTAGAGTTACGTTATTCGGCAATAAGACAATAACATTGAATGTATTGCATAGGTGATAACATTAAAGAAATTGTAAATAATTTAAATAATGAATTAAGTATATTAGAAATATGGTTAAAGAATAATGTACTTAAATTAAATGAGAATAAAACTAAATGTATGTTTATTAATTATAAAAATGTGTTAGATAATAGTACCAAAATAGTAATAAATAACTCTAGTATAGAAATAGTGGATAATATAAAATATTTAGGAGTAATTGTTGATACAAAATTAAATTTTAAAGAACATTGTAATTACATATTAACAAAAATTAGTAGAAAAATAGGTTTATTATCTAGATTAAGAAATATATTAAGTATAAGTACAAAAAAAAAAATTTACAATAGTATAATATTGCCCCATTTTAATTATTGTGCAACACTATTAAATATGTTAAATAAATTAGATAAACAAATGTTGCAAAAATTACAAAATAGGGCAATGAGAGTAATCTTAAATAAAAATAGATTAACTAATTGTAAAAGTATGATTGATAGATTAGAATGGTTGAATGTTCAGGAAATATTGAGTATGAATGTTTTAGTATTTATATATAAGTTAGAAAATAATATGTTACCAGAATATTTTAATAAGTATTTAATAAGAAATAAAGATATACATAAATAAAATACTAGAAATAGAGAAAATTTAAAGATAATTAAGTATAAGAAAACGAGTACGGCTAGGGGAGTTATGTATACGGAGGTTTTGATTTATATAATAGTCTTCCAAGAGAAATCCGAAACAGCAAAAATATAACGGGTTTCATAAATGGAATAAAAAAACACCTTCGTACATATAGAAATAAATTATAATATTAAGACTATATTATTGTATATTTTTATTTTTTCTTTCTGTTATGTATTTTTTATGTATTTTTATATATGTTTACTAAATTTGTTAGATGTAAAGATTAGCTATTAAGCTAAGTAAATTAATAAATAATAAATAAATAATAAATAAATATGTACATTTAATAAAAGAGATTAACCATTTCTACTTAAAACTTTCCAGTGTATAAAAAACGCATAATATACAATTTAATACATTTCTTGAATTAATAAATATGGCATCAAACTTATACTTATTTTATATTTGTGCGTTTTTAAGTACTGTTTAATGAAAATAATTCATAATATTAAAATTTTTAATTACACGTTCAAGATTTTTTCACAGATAAAATATAAAATATAAAATTAGTTAAGTGTTTATATTCATGTCATTTTGAGCGATCATTGTAAACTTTGGATTACTAAACTTTGAAAGATATGCCGTTATATCCTCTAAGGCCTCTAGTAGCGGTAATGATCGTTCTGAGACTATAAAAGCCGCATTTTATATTCGTTAGGAGCAATAGAAAATTAAATCCAACAACGGGGCAAAAGTGTTCAAAAACTAATTAGCTAACACCAATACAACTGCACAATGCAGATGTTTTAATAAATTCGAAGCGAAAGTTAAATAAAACTGCGCAATAAAAAAAACAATAGGAAAAGATTGTGTATATTTAAAATATATAGATATATTAAATATACAAATATAGTAATTATGGACTAGCCAATAACTTTTGTAATATATATTATATATATATATATATATATATATATATATATATATATATATATATATATATATATATATATATATATATATATATATATATATATATATATATATATATATATATATATATATATATATATATATATATATATATATATATATATATATATATATATATATATATATATATATATATATATATATATATATATATATATATATATATATATATATATATATATATATATATATATATATATATATATATATATATATATATATATATATATATATATATATATATATATATATATATATATATATATATATATATATATATATATATATATATATATATATATATATATATATATATATATATATATATATATATATATATATATATATATATATATATATATATATATATATATATATATATATATATATATATATATATATATATATATATATATATATATATATATATATATATATATATATATATATATATATATATATATATATATATATATATATATATATATATATATATATATATATATATATATATATATATATATATATATATATATATATATATATATATATATATATATATATATATATATATATATATATATATATATATATATATATATATATATATATATATATATATATATATATATATATATATATATATATATATATATATATATATATATATATATATATATATATATATATATATATATATATATATATATATATATATATATATATATATATATATATATATATATATATATATATATATATATATATATATATATATATATATATATATATATATATATATATATATATATATATATATATATATATATATATATATATATATATATATATATATATATATATATATATATATATATATATATATATATATATATATATATATATATATATATATATATATATATATATATATATATATATATATATATATATATATATATATATATATATATATATATATATATATATATATATATATATATATATATATATATATATATATATATATATATATATATATATATATATATATATATATATATATATATATATATATATATATATATATATATATATATATATATATATAATCCTAATCCATTTTCTCTGCTTCATTTTATAAATTACCTCTCCATATTATTTGAGCGAGCGCATAAAAATATCCATATTTTTGCGAAATTATTCTAATTTATTTTATTTTTTCTCAATATATAACCAGCAAGTTATCTCTCCTACTTTGATCATATTAAATTATAAAAATCACACCAAAGCGTAAAAGTAATAAAACTTTGTCGCAATGCTCGTAAAATTGGCGGTGTGGGACGTTATTCGCTGATAAGAAAAAAAATATACACAACGATGTATGTATCTTATATTATATAAAAGGCAAATTCTAAATTGTTCCTAAAGTGATTTATCTTAATATCGATCTCTTGTAATAATTAATCTATATTTTCCTGACCTTGTCTATTGTATTTCGCAATTTAGTTACATTGTTTTGCTGATAAATCTTATATTGTACATTATTTTTGTTTGTCTAAGTATAGTTATAAGTTATAAGGATCATTTCTTGTCGATGGATCACCGGATTAAGCGTTTTAAATTTTTAAATATGCATTATCATTAAAAAATATTAGGTTGATGCATAAGTATCCTCCTATTTTTACATCGACTATCATATATTTTTTTTAACCAACTGTTTTAATATCTGTGCTAATGTTGTATTTGTATTATATAAAGGAGGGTTTCTTCTAACATTTTTTTAGTCTATCGTCAGCGGTTGAGTTATACAGAGCCCTTGTGATTTTTTAAAATGTCAGAGAAAAAAGTCCATATTTGACATTTTTTACTTTTTGAATTCGATAAAGGTCATAATGCAACATTGGCAACCAAAAACATATGTGATGTGTACGGCAGAGGTGCTATCGATGTTCGAAACAGTCAACGATGGTTTGCTAAATTCAGATCTGGGAATTCATCAGTAGCTGATGAAGAAAGAGTGGGGCGCCCTTCAACCACCGATAATGATGTTCTGAATGACATACTTGAAACTGATCTCCTTCAAAATACCAGGGACATCGCAATGAAGATGGGTATAATTCAATCTACGGTGGTGAGGCATCAGAATCACATTGGAATGGTTTCTAAGTACAACGTTTGGGTCCCGCACAACTTGTCACCCGCAAACCTGCTGGACCGAGTTGCCACATGTGTTTCTTTGTGTGCGAGACAAAAGCATGAACTTTTTTGCATCGACTAGTGACTAGGGATGAAAAATTGGTTGTCTATAATAATAAAACTAGGAAGCGACACTGGGCCAAGCCAGGATAAGTCCCATTAACCACTCCAAGGGCAGAACATCATTAAAAAAATAATGCTTTGTGTTTGGTGGGATATTAAGGGTATTATTTATTACGAGTTATTGAAACCTAACCAAATAATTAATGCTGATAGATATTGTGAACAGCTGCAAAAATTAAACTCGGCACTCGTAAGAAAACGACCTGAACTTAGCAATCGCAAGGGTGTCATCTTTCATCATGACAATGCGCGGCCTCATTCTGCAATGATGACACAGCATAAATTAAAGGAGCTCAATTGGGATGTTTTAAAGGATCCACCTTATTCTCCTGACTTAGCTTTTTCTGATTTTTACTTGTTTTTTTCTCTACAAAATTATTTAAATAGAAAAAAAATAATACAACAGATGAGGTAAAAACAGCACTAGATTCGTTTCTTGCATCGAAACTTGAAAGTTATTATTCTAATAGGATTAAAAAGTTGACAGAAAGATGGGATACAGTCATTAGCAGTAATGGAAAATATGTAGTGGATTGATTTAAATAAATTAACTAAAAATATGAACTTTTTTTTTCTTAAAAAAATACGAAGTTACTTATGCATTAACCTAATATATAACAAGCGAGCGTTTTAGAGGATGTATGATGTAATGCCTGCACTACACTCTCTGGAAGTTGGCCAAGGTTGGCCAAGGACGGAGAATATAGTGGGTTAATTCGGTCGAGTTCGGTTCTGCCCGCTCTAAAATCTCTCGGAAGTTGTCCGAGTAAAGTGGGGGTAATTCAGTCGACTTGGCCAGCTTCGAGCGCTTCTGAACATTGTCGGCAAGCGGATTAAAGTCAAAGAAACCAAAGTCGGAGCTGCTCTTTCGAGTGCGAGCGGTGAGATACTTTCCCCTTTCGCTCTCTCGCGTGTTAAGTGACGAGAGTGAGAAAGATAATGATATGTTGTTTTGCGAACTGATATAGAACGAGTAGCTCGGTTCAATTTCAGTATGCGCGTAGGCGTCCTATGGTTAACACGCACGTCGAGCGCTGCATCGTGGTCACTTGGTCAAGTTATAATACCACATGCTTATCGAGGACTTCAACAGACTCTTACTGACATCTTTGATTATTTTAGAGCGCCAAAAGGGATTAATTATATTTTTGATAGTATATTCTTCTAACAGATATCGTTGTTATATTTTTTTTCATATAAAATTAAGTAATTAGTAGTACTTGATTTTGATAAAAAAAATCGTTTCGAATATCCTTATGTATTTTCCTAGATCGGTTTATATAAATGTCACACCATAACGAATTATTATTTAGAATCGATGGCGACAAATTCTAGGATAGTCACAGATGTAGTGTTCGTATTCTGAAGTATAATTTTTATGCCGTATGGCATTTTGCTAAAGCCGACACATATTTTGCGTAAATTGAATATTTACGACCGAAAAGTTTTCACTGATATTGTATTGGTGAGTGCCCACACACACTTTAATAATTTTCAGTAGCGTAATATTGATAACATGACAATTTAAAAATTACGATTATTTGCCACATTTTTCGATCGCGCGCAAATATGCCAGCTGCACGTGACAGCAGCCGCCGTCCAGACGGCATATTAAATTCGTGGCAATGTGGCCGCTACTCGGAAGTCGGCGATAATTGTATTTTATGTTTTGTACGAGTGGATTATCTTGGATTTTTAATATAATATATACATATTTGGCGATCCTATTAGGAAATAAAAATATATTTTAAGCAACTGAAAATGAATAATCACATTTAATATAGTTGAAATGTGGAATATAATTCTATGATGTATAGAACGAACAAATAAAGTATTCAAAAATAAGCTTCTATAGAACAACCATACAACAAAATTAATAGGAAGATTACGTAGAATTTTACAATGACTACGGTAAACAGGTTTCAAACAAAATTTCCTAGAAGCAAAGCAATTACACGAAACAATGGATATAGAAAATGGATTTTATATTAAGTCGAATAGAGAATTTACAAAATAGGTTTACAGCAATGTTAAAAGTTTATTATCTCGATTGGCGATTACTGATTAGCGTTATGAGCTGTGGACTGTCAGTGACGATTTTTGTTTTCTCTGTATTTATAAAAAAATCTATGAGCTTTTCTCATAAACAAAATAAAATGCAAGTATCGCTATTAAAGCTAAAATTTGTTGGGAATTATTTAAGATCAAGAGTAAGAAAAAACTGATTTGATATACTATTATCAAATATATTAAATATCGTAAGTAAGAGTCTGAAATAAAGCAAGAAACGTGCAATATTAAAATAAGTAGTATTTTAATACAAAATTTTTTTTTTGCATAAAACACATGAGCTTTTTACAGCAGTTATACCATGATGGTGAGATATTAAATATTAAACTAGTAACTAAATTGTAAATTTATTATCAATAAAGTTAGATAATATTATTGTCCAGATGTGAATAGAAAATTAAAGTTTAAGCTCTATACCTAAATAGAAAATTATTAATAAATTTAATTTCAATTTATTATTAATAAACTCCTCGTCACCTATTTACTCGGCTTAAATTGAGTCACACTTTAGTATAAATTGTGTTACTATATCTATTACAATAACATACAAGAATGCCAGAAAAGACCAGATTTGTCCATCCACAATCGTTGGCAATAAAATGAATCAAACGTGTCATTGTTTGCCCAGTTGGGAAATAGCAAGTTGGATATTTTCACGGCGAGAAAAGTGGTCCAGACCATAAAACTTTTAATTTATCGTTTGGCTTGCGCAACCGAGGAGACACGTTAATTGTTTGTGTATCTTTCCCCCGGTTGCTGTCGTTGTTTGCCTTTCGGTCCGGTACAATTTACGACGAAACAGATTACTCTTCGGCAATAAACTTGTGAAACTTTTCGAATGGTGGCAGATTGATTCGCGCGTCAAACCATTTTCCAATACACATCAAAAGTATATGTTTTTATGGATGCAATGTTATTAAACGTATTATATACATCCATAAGATCTGTAAAATAATTAATCTATAATGTTAAGGTGAAAGATACTGTTCTCTTAAGATCATTTTTGATGTTACAAACAGATTTTAGCGGACCAAACAAAATACTAAGGATTAAAGAAGGTTAAATGCTGTATAACCTTAATGTTATAAAAAAATAATATACTATTAACATCACTTAAATTGAAACCTGATGCTTCCAACTGTGTGTGTACAGATTGTACAGATATTTTTTGCAACGTAACGTCGGATAATTTGAGCGAAACGACGCGAAAAACAATTTGGGCGTATCAGCAATTTGCCTAATGGCGTACCGGCTAGGATAACAACGGGCTTTTCGGGGATTTCCAAAGACCTCGGGACAATATTTAGATTAACAAACACTCGATGCATTTACGTGACTCGAATGCGAACTAAGAGGACCCAATTATATTTGTTGTAGTACCATTTCGATATGAACGCGGTAGTACGTTAATTGGGGCTGCGAGAATGATGAACGTTAAAGCGTATTATTTTACGAATAATATTATTATTTGTATATTTTATAGTAAATTATGTAAAATAGACGAACTATTTGACCTACATTTAATATTCATTCGTATTATATATTTTACATTAAAATTATACAAATTCTCAGAAAATATGTACATAAATGTACATACATATATGTATTCTATATTCTTTTACAAAATAAGAAAATTTTACAATCACTCTTAACTTTAATACTACAAAACTAAGTTTAAAATCAGCCGTATCAATCAACAAAAAAATTTTTGTGATTCATTTTCAAAAGAATAATTTCACTTACAAATCAGACCGACAAAAATACGAAGAAAATTCAATGTTTTCTATTATTAGTAAAACATAATCAGAATCTGTCAAAATCTCAAGTTTTAACTCAACAACAATTTAAAATTCAAAGTATTTTTACTATTATACAAGTCTTAAAATTCTGCTATAAAAACGAGAAAAACAATAACTATGCCAATTTACAGTAATTTACATTTATATGCAGAATAACAAATTAAATCAATTCTTAGCTAATAATAATGAAAAGTAAATTAGAACACTAAGTGAAAGTTTAGTTCAAGCCTCTTTTTATATGATTTAGATATTACCAAAACAATTGTTTAGGTTTTATAAGTTTTTACTAAGATATATATATATATATTGTTTTATTCCTTTTCAATGTTAATATATTTTATAATAATTTTGAAATATGGTTTTATTTAATATTTTCAAAGTAATATTTCACGTATATCAATATTATTAGGATCTTTATGTATATTCAAAGCTTTTTTGTCATGTAACGCGGCGGAACGGTGTCAAGCACATTTTTTTACGGTACTTTTGATGTTTAAAAATCATTTGACAATTTGGGTAACATTCTATTTCTTTATTTTTAGGTTAATATGACGTCAACATATAAGAAGCTACAATTTAAATTACGAAATTTGTAACAATATTACGATTTTCAATGGGTGAGAATCAAATGAAGCGCATCTAAACCGAATTTTGACAAATAACAATTAAAATCCATGTCAAAAGCAATAAAATCGTGCCGTCGCCGTCGCAGTGAGAACGCTCAATAACGAGCGTTCATACTATGACTTTTATAATATTTTACAAAATAAATGAGGAACATATAAACTGAATTTTGACCAATAGGAGAGCGCAAAAAACAATTATCCCTTCTCAGAAGTCAAAAATCCACGTCACAAGCAATAAAATCGTGCCGTCGCCGTCGCAGTGGAAACGCTCGTTGCCGAGCGTTCCCACTGCGACGGCTCCGGCACGATTTTATTGCTTTTGACGTGAATTTTTGACTTCTGAGAAGTGACAATTGTTTTTGCGCCCTCCTATTGACCAAACTTCAGTCTGAATACACTTTGACCAATACTCTCATATCAGAAGTCCGTAGAAATATCGGATTACGATCGTATTTTTAAAACATCCAAATGCAAAAAAACTATGGGGCAATATGCGAGATGCGACGTCTGTACTTTTTGTTCCGCTTATTTTCTCGTGAGAGATAAGTTGCTTAGCTCGTATTTTAGACTTCACCTAATAACAGTTCTAAAACTATAACTAATTTTAGAACTTTCGTTAGGTTAGGTTTGGGGTTCAGCAGCAAATACGCGACTGTCAAATTGAGTTTTATATACATTATAGAGCAGCATATAATTTCACCAGCTATATATATATACACCGGTGAAAATGTATTTGGACTTCGCTTGTGAAAATATAGCTTGAGAGATAAAATATGTGTATTTTCACTGGTAAAACTACTATATATTTATATAGCTACTAGTGAAAATTTATTCTAATTTGATTTCACTGAAATTACGTATTTTAAAAAAATATTTTCAGAATACTTGTATTTTTTAAAAAAAAATTTGACGTCCTTTTTGCTTTATTCAGGAGAGGGGGGGGGCAATCCAAAATATTTTTCTGGCCAAATTCAATAAGGGGTGATGCCACCTGTCTTCCCCAAATGACATCCCTGTGTATCACACTCATCACTAGTGTTTTTTTATCGAGAATTATTTCTTGAGAAAAATGTCAAATCAAGAATTTTTGTTTCTCCACAAATTTTATAAAGCATTTTTTATTATTTGAAATTAAATTTGTACGAATATTTTTAAAAGGTTTACAACCACTGCCTTTTCATAACGCCGCATAAGTAAAAGTGGGCTTATGCATAATATGCATACTTCTTGGAAGGTTTTAATAGAGGTCTGGGAATGACGAAAAATTGTTCAAAAATTTTTAACACTTATTTTTGTTTTAGTAAAAAAAGAACACTCAGATATGAAACCTTTCCAAAGGTGTTCGTGGCAGATGTTTGAAAAAACGCATACTTTTTCAGAAGATCGAAAGTATTTGAATGATTTTATAGTACTCTAATTGGCCGACGGCTTTATCTTTGCTTTGGTGATCTAAGAATCAGATCCGAAGAGCCGAAGATAAGAAGAAATTACGCATGGGAATCAGCAGAATGCAGAACGATTTAGGGCTATTTTTTTTGATAATACAAACGTGTTTTTTAAAAAAAAATTGTAAAGTAGCAAGAGCTGTTATTGACAATTGTCTCACGATTACTATTGACAACCAAATGGGCTTTAAAGTTTTTATTAAAACAATTGGAAAATATCAATTCTGAGCTATGCTCGAAATTTCAACGGGATATTTAAGAGAAATGATATAATAAAAGAAACCAGACATTGATGTCATTACTTAAATATTCGTTAAATCCAGAATCTTTTACTAGTCTAAAAAAGTGACTGAAAAGCCGAAATAAATAAATCTCACATAAAAATTCTATTTATTTTTTTAATCGCTTCGTGGCATAGAAAAAGCTGTTTTAAATTAAATTAAAATTTAATTTGAATGATTTTTGAATATAATTTTCTTTAGTCAAGAGGTGGGCTTCGGCACCTTTTTTTTTTTAAAAAAGCCCTTTGTATATTGATCGTTATTAACTGTATGTATGCCACGAACGCTGTACAAAGCTCTATCGAGTAGCATCTGAATTGCCCACAAAAATTCGCATTTATGCTTTGAAATGTTATTATTTAAGACTTTAGGTATATAGAGTCATATATAGAGAAACGTTTAAAATTATAACCACTCTATAGCATTCATAAAATGGTGAAAATTAAATGTTAACTTTTCAACTTCGCCAAGGCTGACATCAGCGACTTGCGCCGTATCTTACGTTCCGTTCATTACGGTCGTATATTACACCAAGGTGCTTAGGCACATAAAGGGTTAATTATTAAACATAATTTAAAAATATATTTCTGCCGATATTTCTGGATTCATAATAATACAGAAAAATATCATCTAAATAAAGTGATCTGTTCGGTGTTTCTCAATATTTTTTAATACATACCGCTAAAGATGAAACAGAAAATATGGTGTTCGTACTCACCTGAAAATAAAATAAAAATTATATTAATTTGGATATACGCATACAATATAAATAAACTAGCTTCTAAACGATTTTAGCTAACTGCAATAGCACAAAAAATATTAATTACTTTGATAATACTTCAAGTTGACAACTGTCATATTATGTCAATAGATTTAAAATACCATATGTACATACATATGTGTGAGTGTAATAATACAATTTAAAAATGAATAAAATGTTATTTAAATAAACGAAAGCTAACATATAAATTTAAAGTAGTTTATTGGTGTACCCCAAGGTGCAAAATTTGGGTTCTACCCATTTTTTAGATATATTCTATGAGCTGTTTTAATTGATTATTAGAGAATTTTCAAAACCAGATATGTACGAACTAGCTCTATTTTAATTGATTATCATGATATTTATCAGTGAGATTAGGAAAATCTCGGTAAACCTAATCTGTGATGATCGATCATAATTATAGTTATACAATAAACGCTAATTCTGATCTTCCATACACAATAAAAAAAATTTAATTCGAAATTCTATATAAATAAAATATCCTTAATAATTAAAATTTCAAAGTGCATATATAAATATTTATATAAAATTGACATTAAGGAATTATTTGAAACTTTTGCTTATTAACAATAAGTGTATCATAAATAAATATCAATAAATTAATAGAATTTAATATACCAACAATGTGTTTACTTTATGAGAGATTTTGTATGGAGTCTATAACTAATTACAGAGAGATATCATTGAATCTAAATCCTTGACAAATCTGTAAGAATACAACAACTCATCTGTACATACAAAAACAATATATAATTTTAAATAAATACTATTATGCTTATAAAGTGGATATAATAAAATAATTTCATTTAAGCTTAAATTTTATATAAATTATGTATACATATATACATTTAATCCTAAATAAATCATTAGAATAAAATTTTGATATTTATGTAAAAAAAAGTATTTTAATGTAATAATAAATATAAAGATATTAATTAAATTTATATTACGTTTGCATCAAAAGCTTTAAATATCAACGTTGATTAAAATTCACGCATATTTCTTCGTCTAAGCACTGCTCATTTAATCCGAATGAAAATTTCTCTCTAGTTTAACTAACATATGACTCATATCTAAAGTCAAGTGCCAAATTTCTCCGTGGCGTGTGCCGCAACCGCACATCGGTCAAAAACTTCAGTTTTGAACCATTGACTCGACATGACACACACACTTATATGCGATAAAATTAGCCCCGAACGTACAATGCGATATGTCTGATGAAACCTTCGGCTAATCCTGAAACTAGTACTGCTTTCATAATTCCCGTCCCACGACGAGCGGCCGAATCCGAAATTATTATTTGATAGTCGGAATTAATTTTGCGCGTCGGGCAAAGCCTCGAGTATTAATTACGGGACGGATGCCGAGGGAAAAACTTTTGGAACGAGAAATTCCCATCACGCGTGAAACGTGAAAGCCTCGTGGGCTTTGTTGTTTTGTCCCTCGGGAGCCTTTTTATACACACAAATACACATACGCATACTAGCGATAAGTCTTTGGTCGATTCTCGACGTGGCCATGGGGCATTTGTATAAATCCCGGCATCACAATAACATATTGACACGTACAGCTTTCAATTGAATCGTGCCGAATATATTTATGGGGTTTTGCTGTCTGGGATCCCCCAAAAACAAATTAATTGCAATAACATATATAATCTCTTTTTATGGATGCTTTAAAAATAAATTTGAGAATAAACAATAACGCTTTAAATATTTGATTTTAATTACTTATACCTGCGAGGGGAAAATAAATATTATCTTGTGATGTAAAAATGCGTTTTAAAGTACGCAAGATTTACAGCTGATTTTAACACAGCATTAAAAATATGAGATAATCAACTTTACAGGAAAAACAAAAAGTATACTTAAATTTTTTTATTATGCGGTATACTCAATTTTTTTATTATGAATTATACTATATTTTAGATTTACATTATCGCTTTTAATGACAATAAAGCTATTTTTTTACTTGCTATTTATTTATAACATATTAAATTGTAATAGCTTATGTTAGAGAACAGTAAAATTATTAATATGTCCAAGTCTTTTATAACACAAACTTACAAACTAGTACCCTTATTATATTGATTGTTAAAATGTTATTTAACAAAAATTAAAGTAGTAGATATTTAAACATAAATTTAAAAATGTGACAGATACAATAGGATTACAAAAGTGTCCCACTTCAAATTACTGAACCAGTACAACTTAACCATAGATGTCACAAATATTTTTGGTTGCTGTGGTTGCTGATTTTTTTTTGTGAAATTCATGCAGCATACAAGTGAGTAAAAACACTTCACTCGGAACAAAATGTTCGTAACGCACTCTCCAGATGTTAATTCAAACACTATCAAAAGAAAGACACGCCATTCGAATGACAAATAAATCACAACTGACCGTCAAAGTTATTAAATATAAAAAAGTTTTATTTTTTTTGGGTACCCCTAATATATAAAATTACATACTCATCCTTATTTATTTACATGCGATGAATAAATATGTATTTTTCAACGAAGTTATATTATTATATATAACTAGTGAAGTCTAAATACATTTCCACCAGTGGATATATATTTTTACTAGCGAAAATATAATTTAACTGATAGGAGCTAGTGAAATTTTCAGCTGCTTTACTCTAAATCAAATATATATGCTTAATATATGCATTTCTAAACCAAACCTAACCTAACTAAGCCAACTTATATCTCAGAGGAAAATAAATAGAAGAAGAAGTACATATTGCTCCATAGTTTGACTGCACTTTGATATTACACAATGTTTTAAATATATGATAGCTATCCTTACTGATATTTCATAATTAGAAGTGTTTTGAAAATATAACTATTGGATTTACTTGGCCACGTTTGGGCTTATGTATTTTAATCACAGATTTTTGTCAAATTTTAGGAATATATTTTAATCTAGAATAATGAACAAACTATAAATGGCCATACACCTGCACTTGTCACGTGCGAGATAGCCTGCTAATTTCATGTAATAAATAACCCTTTTATTTTAATAACGTGGAAAATTAAAGTAATTTCATTATTAAACCTAATTTAGAAAACGAAAAATATTTTCACATAAAAATAAAATCGTTTTACTTTCACATAATATTTTTTTAATTTTTCAACATATTTTATTAAATATTTAAAAATGCTTTAATTGTATATATTTAATTAAAAATCAACGTTTTAAATACAATAAATTGTATTTGATATTTTCAACATTTTTTATATGCACTCATATTTAATATTTTTTAGCAGAGATAATGCACACCATTTTAATAATACTTATATGACCTACATACACTGATGGTAGCTGTATCAACGTAAAAAAATAGGGCAATGATGAATAATCCATGATAAATAGAGGACATTGCAATCGGATAGGATCAGGGGAAATGGAATCGGTTGTTCAAGCGTGAACTAGTTAGTTAGTAATTTAAGTTAGTTAGTAATTCGCTTGAACTAGTCGCTGATGTATTACAATATAATTAAATGAAAGGTCGGAAGCATAGTTAGATGCGCATATTTTTGTAAATTTAATCTACAACAAATATTTAAGTTTAAGTGGTTGTTTCATAGTCAAAGCATTAAGCTATACGCTTAAAGTTTAAACCTCTATATTTGCTTTGGTAAAATTAATGTATTTTAAATATCAAAATTAATAATAGATCATTTTATTTAATTAATAATTAATATTACCATAAAATAAATTTTATTTTATTAATATGTATGTGACTATAAAAGCACATATCAGGGCTGTAGAGTCGAATCCGGAGTCAGAGTACTAAAAAAATAGATTGACTCCGACTCCTTTTTATAATTTATTTCCGTGCTTATAATAATCGAATCTGATTTAAGAGCTTCCATAAATACATTTTTTTTAAATCTTATTTAGTTTAAATCACGGATGGAAAAATTAAATTAAAAAATTTAGATTAGATTTAGTTCACCTGACAAAATAAAACTAATGAAACAAGCTTTTTTTGTGAGTATTTTTATATATTTATATATTTTACTAATATATTTTTTTTGTACGTACTTCTTAAAATATATTACTATAATAAGTCATTAAATGTGAATTAGGTGGATGTGGTCCTTTTTTGCTTAATGATTTTTTTAAATCCTTCATTTTTTATACTTATATAATAATCATATATTTTGTAAATCATTATTGCTATCAATTATATGCTAGCAAAAATTAATTTTATTAAAAATTTTAAATTTGGAGTCTGAATCATTAAAATTTTAATCAACTCCACAGCCCTGAAAAATACACAAATATTAAATCTATTTCGATCCAAAATTAAATAACGCAAAGTACAAGTGTGACAGTTCATTCTCGAGTCACGTCATTCCGTGTTTTTGTTTTCGTCGTCAAATCGCCATGTGTAACGATGCTAAAACATCGTCTGGTTTAATTTAAGCGTTTGACCAAAATCTCTGGCATCATTTCAACACGTGACATCAGTTCGTGATGCCCACAGGAAGAGGACAAGTACTACTTGAATGAAATCTGGCAACGGCTCCCGATTTTTGAATCCACCCTCTAAATTATAATAACGTCATCCTACTTGAATGAACATTTTTATATATTCGAAAAAAATATCTCTCTATGCATATAAATACGTATTTTTAGATTATATTTTTGGTTATTCATTGCGTAGGTGGTCGGTCGGTAACCATGCGAGTTTTGACAATGTGGCATAAGTTATAAAAATAAATGACTTGTTTATTTTCAGTCGCACAGCAATTATGACTCAAAATATTTTCACTTTAACATTTGAAACTTTCTCAAATTACCGTTAAATTTAGAAGACTTGTATATACATATAAATTAAATAATCTTAAACACGTACAAGTGATGTATCTTGAAATAAGCTAATATGCTTTCAGTATATATCACAAAACATACAAAGCACCTGGCGCATATTTGAGTAATGATTGAAATTAAGCTGAAAAATATTCAAAGTGCGCCGTGAGAAATGACCCGACATTTTACAATGTACTATGTAAAAATACAAAGCGTCATTAAGCGTCTGCTACAAGTGCAAAAAATAAAAATAATAACGCAACATGTAGCAATCACTTTTTGTTTTAAATTTCAGATAAACATACGTTATTATCATCACCTTTGCTATTTTAAATAACTGTTATTAGTAATTGGATATATGTGCTTCCTGGCGATACGCCTAGATTGTGATAGATATTGATGGGACACGGTCAAATGGGCGATTCAAAATGGGCGATGGTCTTTTGGGCGATACAATAATAATGCATTACAAATAAATGTGATGCAAATCATGATCTTATAATTAATTAAATATTTAACATAATTTGATATATATTAAAATATATATATATATATACATATACGTACATACAAAAATATAATTAATATTTCTTAGAAAAGAATTAAAAGATGAAAACATTATTCGGTCTAAACAAAATATAATATACATACATAATATATATGTATATACTTACTTATCATTTGTGCATATTTAATCATAAATTATCACTTAAACAGTTTGATTTTTTTATTCAAGAATTTAAGAGAGTTACCTGATATCATAAAACACTTTGGCTTAAGTCGGTAATTTTATTAAAAATACCTACCTGATAAATGTTTATAGTTTTGAGCCTTGGAAACAACTGTGAGAACAAGCTTTTGGAAATTCCAAAAATCGCATGTTTTACAGTTATATATTTTAAATTAGATAGGATAGTTATATATAAATATAATAACACAGAACTAGCGCTGATAAGTGTTTATCGTGGATTTTGCCCTTTACGCGTTTTTTTTTATATTCCGAGACATAAATTACTGTGAGAACAAACTTTTGAAATTTCCAAAAATTGCATATTTTACCGTTATCTATTTAAAACTAGATAGGGTAGTTATATATAAATATAATAACCCATAACTAGCGCTCAGTATACTGTTGAATTTTGATTGAAAACGTTCGCAAAAGGTTTCGTTGAGTCTTTGAAAAGTATTTTTGTCGTGTTTTTAAACACTTTGTCACAGTGTCATTGTGTTTTTGGTAAAAAATTCAGTACAGCAAGAAAATAAGTATGTATCTTTTATTCACATGTGGGTTATATTTTATGTGTTATTTATAGATAATTGCTTTTTATAGATCATTGTTGAGAACGATTAATTTGAGTTACCATAATTTATATTCTTCATAAATGGATAATTCAGGCATATTAAGTCAAAAATATAAAAAAAATATGTTTGGAATGGATATCTTTATAAAAAGAATAGACCAAAGAATTTTTATGAAAGTTTTGAGATACAATAGAGAAAATATCATAGAATATTTACGTGGTATTGCATATAATTATAATATGAGTTATTAATTTGAAAATAAAATTGTTTTTCATTTAATATACTTTTTCGTTTTAATGTATATTTTATTAATATTAACAATAAAGCAAAGCGTGCAAGTTTTTTTAAATTTCTGTCGCCCATATGACCGTCGCCCAATTGTCGCGTACCGATATTGATATACATATGTGTGCGCCACAGAACAATTAGACCAGTGGTTCTTAACCGGTGCACCGCGAGCTTATTGCAAGTGCACCGCGAGAAAATTGGTAAAAACAAAAAATCCGCAAAATAGTAAAATCTTAATGTTTCAATCAATTTATATTTTATTATAGTCGTGATACCCCACAATGGAAAAATTTATTACCAAACGAAACTGTCAATCAGACCAAAATATTAATGACACTGGGAGTACAAGTGGAAGAAGTAGTGACGATGTTACTAGACATCATACGTCTCATACAAAAGAATATATATCCAGTAAAATCAAAAAAATTAATGGACAGTATTCTGAAGAATATTTGCGTTTCAGTTTTACTAGCATCAATGAGGAAGGATATCACATTCCACTATGTGTTGTATGTGGAGAAAAACTGTCCAATAGCGCGATGTATTCTGACAAGTTAAATCGCCACTTCACTACGAAGCACGCCGATCTTGCATCAAAAAGTAAAGATTACTTCAAAAGATTGTTAAGCATGCAAAATAAACAAGCGAAATATTTTGAAAAAACTGTTAAAATTTACGATAAGGCACAACTGGCGTCATACAAGATTGCTGAATTGATTGCTGTACAATTAAAACCACATATTGTGAAATAGGAAAAATTATGTTTGGTGATGAAGCAAAAAAGAAATTCCTCTTTCAAACGATACAATAAAAAAAATCAAATATGTCGGATGATATTGAGAAAACAGTTAACGATAAACTTTCCAAGCGATAATTTGTTTTACAAGTCGACGAATCTACTGACATTAGCGGTAAGGCACAAATAGTAGGATTCGTTCGTTTCATAAATGAAAACAAAATAGTGAATCAATATCTATGCTGCAAAGAACTTACCGAGCATACGACAGGACAAGATGTTTTTGATCTTATTTATTCATATTTAGAACAATTTAAAATATCATGGGAGCTATGTGTAGGAATTTGTATGGATGGTGCTCCTTCAATGGTAGGCTCATTTAAAGGATTTGTAACCCTTGCAAAGACAAGAAAACCTAATATTATATCTACGCACTGTTTTTTACATAGAGAATCTTTAGTTTCGAAAACATTACCAGCAGCACTAAAACCTGAACTAGATCAAGTTGTAAATATAGTGAATTTCATAAAATCAACACGCATGTTTAAAAAACTTTGCATTTCTATGGAAGCTATGTACGAGTGTTTGCTTTTTCACACTGAAATCAGGTGGTTATCTAAGGGTAAAGTTTTATGCCGATTCATAGAACTTAAGAATGAATTGTTAATCTTTTTTCGAAATGAAGGTATGGATGATTTTGTAAAATGTCTTCAGAATAATGATTGGTATGCTAAAGTGGCATATTTAGCAGATATTTTTAATTACTTAAATAACGTTAACACAAGCATTCAAGAAAAAAACGAAAAATTCATGACATCCATTGACAAATTGACAGGATTTCGGAAAAAAATAACTCTTTCGAAAAATCGAATAATATAAAAAAAAGTAGATATGTTTCATTCACTTAACGAAAACATTTCCATGGGAGTTATTTCCGCAATAATAGAACATTTAACTTTATTGGAAAAAAATATTTCACATTATTTTCCATTCTTAAATATAGAAAATTATGACCGGATACGAAATCAGCAAATTAGTCTCATTGTCGACTGATCGTACTCTAAAAATTAAATTTTCCGAAATAACTATGAAGAATTTTTGGATTACTGTCCAAGAGGAATATTCACTTCTTTACATGAAGGCACTGAAAATTTTGTTACAGTTTTCAACATCATATTTGTGTGAGCTTGGTTTCTCAACAACAACTAATATGAAAACTAAAAAACGAGAAAGACAGAAAAAAATTTAAACGAAGAATTCAGGGAAACTACATAAAATATTCGACCTAATATTTTTGATATCTGCAAAAGCCAACAAGCTCAGGTATCACATTAATTAATTTTTGATTGATCATATAAATTCCATGACGTTAAGCAGGAACGTCATTTTGGGTAAACAAAGGGGGGAAAATGCACCACTTAGATTTGCCACCCAAAGAGCACCTTTAAATATTAATACAAATATTTTTAATAAAACACGTAATTAAAAATTGGTTCTAGGGCAAAATTAACTAACTAAATTTATTTTCAATACTAAACTTTTTTATATAATTTTTTTTAAAAAATATGTAAAAAATTTGTATGTAATTTTTTATGTAACTATTATTTTTTTAAATACGTAATAAAAATTATGTCCACATATTTTTTTCGACCTCTTAATTCTGGTGCACCGCCACTTTTTCCCATGATCAAAAGTGCACCGTGACATTGAAAAGGTTAAGAACCACTGAATTAGACACACACTAAGGCCGGTTTCACACGTGCCGGGTGGATTTGCCCGGCGCCGTGTAGTGGGGATGGTGTTGTATGGGCTAGTACCTATCATTTCAGACGTGCCGGACAAATCTACCCGGCGCCGGCCCGACGCTGACTGCCGGGTTGTCGCCGGCGCGCTCACTAAACTGTCCGGCACCGGGTACCGAGTTGAGTGTGGTGGGGGTAAAACTCAAACATGAACCGGGCCGTTGACAGTGATTGTGGTATCTTGTAATAAAATTATTAAATATATTCCTCGTGTTTAGGCAATAGCGGAAGAAATAGACCTCGAAATTTTAATTATATTAATGTAATCTCTTTTAATTATCTTAGTAGAATACATACAAAAATAAAAAAATAACGCGAAATGTGTGGAAGGACTTATGTGAAGCCGTTAATCCTAAATTACTGGCACCAGTTGACGGGGTATAGGTCGGATTGGGAAGAAACCGGCCAGAGACCGGCCACGTGTGAAAGCTTTGTAAACGGCGCCGGCCCGGTACCGGGCCAATCCACCCGGCACGTGTGAAACCGGCCTTAGACCGTTTTTCTGACATATTATATTGGCTGTATCTGAATGTCAACTATAGTATCTGATACTTTTTTTCCACAAAAGCGATTGTATCCGGAACAACTTTTAATACACATTACCTAAGCATGTTGCTTTGAAATAAATTATTTTAAAATGTAATAGTCAATTTAGAAAAATTATATTTAATGATATAACATAGGTATTATTGTAGCTTTTGTGTATATTATTATATATAATATTTTCATAAAAAAATATTTCTTTCTTCCCGCATATTTTTATCGCTCATGTCCTTCCTTTCAAAGGTCCAGGAAGGTCTATGGGGTAAAAGCGAGGCCACGTCCGGTTTCGAATCAACGGTGCGCGTCCTACACATAAACGTCATCCGGAAGTCGACGTTTGGCCGGAACGTTAGCCGCATCCGGCCGTGATGGGAAATAAAACCAATTTTGCACCGATCGATCGAATCCCTCCGTTTAATGGCTGCTGGGTGACCTACATACACCGATGGTTGCTGTATCAACGTAAAAATTAGGACAGTAATGAACAAAATCCATGATAATTCTGTTAAAGAGAGGACATTGCAATCGGATAGGATCGGGGGAAATGGAATCCGTTGTTAAGGCGTAAACTAGTAATTTGTATTACAGTATAATGAAACGAGAGATCGGAAACATAGTTAGTTGCCCGTATTTTTGCAAATTGAATCTACAACAAATTTTAAAGTTAAAATTAATGTTTCATAGTCAAAGCCTTAAGCTATACGCTTAAAGTTCTAACCTCTATATTAGCTCTGGGAAAATTCATGTTTTTCAAATATGAAAATTACCAATAGATAATTTAATTAATCGCGTCTCGCTTGATCGACTTTTAGTAAACAACTATATGGCATCAGTGTGAAGCACACACGTATTTTGTCTCTAAATTAATTAATTCCCTCAGCTTCTAGCAAATTAATTAATTGCAAAATATATTAATCTAATTTTACTAATATCCAATCATATTAACATACTTAATCAATAACAGACAGGATATATAAAGTCGAATAAAACATTGATTAGTGCAAATAATGCAATTAAGAATCCATAAAAAAATTCTTTCAATCGCATTATTTTTATAGTAAAATTTTAAAGATAAATTGTATAGAATTGCTGCAATATGATTTTTTAGCATTTTACATCTGTAGATGTTATACACCTACGGTTCTCTAAATGTAAAATTGCACATTTATGTTTTGCTAAATATATATTTCACAAGTGTGCTGTAATGTTACGTCAAGCAATAAATCCGGTCTAGACCGGGATTTATTCAGAGAAAGAATGATTAATTAGTCAGACATCTGCTTTGAAATACACTCGAGAACGCAATGCATTTCGATAGCTAGCGACGATTTTGCGGAATGCATAAATCAACAATTCCTCGGAATTTCTTCCGCTTTGAAGTGCTGAAACGAAAGGTATTTGATTAAATTGTTTGAATAGTGTGATATGATTCAGCATTATGGTATTTGCCGTTTTGAATGAAAATTCGCTTCGTTCTAATGCAATCCGGATTATATAAAATTTATTTTGAATTTAATATGTACATATTTTTTCAGTAAAAAATATATATATATCATAAATAGATAGAATAAAATATTAATATGTTTAAAAAGCATCATAATGCAAATTAAAACATCGAGATACTATTATAAAAAAGGCTGACAAAATACCCATTTCTCTGGTTCAGTTTCGACGACTAAATTACATAATTCAACTCAGATTTTCGAGATGATTATATGGAAGTTTTAAGCAGTTTTGAATACAGAACGTTGCGTCTGCTCTATAAGTGACCAGCGAACAAATACTGACTAGCTAACAATCAAGATACACAGCGTCAAGCAGTAGATGCTTCTGTAAGTGAATGGCGGTATTCAAAGATCAGACGCAGACAAGACTACGAGAACTTCAAATATATACAATAATTACACAAATTATTCATTAACATTAAATTAATAATAACTTGTCTTACATACAAATAAATACACTGACACCCAGATCATGACAAACTGATTTTTTAATAAATTAAATCTGATTTGCATCTTCATAAATTATAAATTATCATTAAGAATACATGTAAAACAAAACCACTCATAAAAAAACAATATCAAAAGCTTCCGTTGATCGATAAGCGTATTTCTATTGTATTTTCCTACGCATTGAATTCGCCTTATATACGTGCGTGTGATGCGTATTTTTCTCCTTCGTCACATCATATTTCCTTTATTGGAAAGCGCTCGTATCGAATCGGAGCCTCTCGATTCAATTACAGCCGGGGGGTTATTCGCGGAAAGATGGCCGACGGGTTTATTACAATGAAGCGTTCTGCACATAGGTATTGTGGACTCGTGAACCTTTTGGCAAAAGGGTTTTAGTAACGGGACGACAAGGTGGTAAATGTGGTCGGCAACGCGCTATTCTTATTTCGCACCTGCGGCGTTCTTTTATCGATTCTTTAGCAACATGCGAATCGTATTCGCCGGCAACCCTTGCTACAACTTCCGGTTCCGCCGCTTTATGTAATTACGTGAAACTTTCTTCCGGTTACACGTCAACGTTCGGGCGAATTTCCCGGAACCACGTGACATTCTCTCGAGAGAGAAACTCGTCTAATTTCCGCGATTTTTATATTTATTTTTATTGGCGTATAATATTGTATTTTTTAATATTCATCTATAAGACATATCTTTTAAAATAAATGAAATGTTATTTTATATCACATAAATGGTTATAACCTAAGCTTTTTTTTAATCAAAAAAGGTGCCGGAACTCACTTCGTTCAAGCATTTTATCAAATAAATGATATTCAATTATCATTTAAATTCAATTCAAAGCAGATTTTTCTATGCCCCGAAGCGCAAATTTTTTTTTATTTTTTTTCTTGAAAAATTGATTTATTTCTGCTTTTCAGTCATTTTTTTGACTGGTGAATGATTTTGATTTTAAAAATACATAATTAATGACAATAATGAAGGGTTACTTCAATTATATAATTTCTCCTCAATTGCACGTTGCAATTTTGAGCTTAGCTCAGAATTAATATTTTACAATTGTTGTAACAAAAAAATTAAGGCCCGTTCGACTGTCATGCATAATATATATTTATCTGAGCTGATTCTTAGATCACCAAAGCAAAAATAGAACCGCCGGCCGGTCAGAGTAATAGAAAATCGCATCTGCCACGAATACATTTGGAAAGTTTTTTTTTATTTAAGTGCTTTTTTTATTACTAAGGCAAAAATAAGTGTTAAAAATTTGTGAACAATTTTTCGTCAATCCCAGACCCCTATTAAAACCTTCTAAGAAGTATGCATTTTATGCATAAACCAACTTTTACTTATGCAGCGTTATAAAAAGGCAGTGGTTGTAAACCTTCTAAAAATATTTGTAGAAATTTAATTTTATATAATAAAAAACGGTTTATAAAATTTATCGAGAAATGGGAATTCTTGATTTGATATTTTTTTCGGTAATTAATTCTCGATAAAAAACATTAGTTATTAGTGTGATACACAGGAACGTCATTTGGGGAGAGCAGGTGGGGGCATTTCCCGCCCCCTCCTTAAATTTGGCCAGAAAAACGCATGTCATTAGATAAGATACTATGAATCTTAATAAAATCCAAATATTAAAAAACTACTGAATGTCGTTGTTTTTTTTTAATTTTTAGATTGTTCCTCTTAATGGAAAAAGTTAGAAGGACGTCAAAGAAAATCTAAATAAAACAGTATCCTGAAAATATTTTTTAAATTATATAGTTTCAATATATTTTATATTTATAATAAATATAATTTATCTGGCAACTTGTATTTTCACTAGCGAAGTCCAAATACGTTTTCACCAGTAGATATATATTTGTACAAATGAAAATGTAATATTTAAATTATGAAACCCAATTTGACAGTCGCGAAACGTCTATTTGTTGCCAAAATAATTAATTTATAATTTATAATAATTAATAAATAATTAATTGCTGCCAAAATAATTAATTTGCGCGCTAAAGGGTTAAACTCAAACCTAACCTAATGAAAGTTCTAAAACTAATTATAGTTTTAGAACTTTCATTAAGTCGAGTCCAAAATACAAACTAAGCAAACTCATCTTTCAGGGAAAAATAAGCGAAAGAATAAGTACAGACAGACGTCGCATTTCACATATTGCTCCATAGTTTGTCTGCAATTCGGTTTAAACCATCTGGCAAAAATATTATAGGGATTCTTACCGATATTACTACGGACTTGTGATATGAGAGCATTAGTTAAGCTGTATTCAAACCGAATTTTGGACAATAGGAGGACGTAAAAACAATAATCACTTCTCAGAAGTCAAAAATTTACGTCAAAAGCAATAAAATTGTATCGGCGCCGTCGCAGTGGAAACGCTTGGCAACGAGCGTTCCCACTGCGACGGTGACGGCGTGATTTTATTGCTTTTGACGTGGATTTTTGTCATCTGAGAAGGGATAATTGTTTTTTTGCGCTTTCCAATTGGCAAAATTCGGTTTAGATGTGCTTCATTTGATTCTCACTCAATGAAAATCGTTATAATTTTAAAAATGTCGTAAATTAAATTGTAAATTCTTATCTTATGACGTCATATATACGTAAGAAAAGAAATAAAAGGTTACTAACCAGACAAAATAAATAGTATTAGAAATTTTTGCTGGTTTTATCTCGATTGTTTTAACAATATATGTAAGGTTAGCTTTATTTTATGACATACAAAAACGCACAGAAAAGTTTTAAAAGAAAATAAACACGAAAAAGCTTTAAAATGAATACATAAAGTAAACATTAAAAGAAACGTATTATTTTTTAAGAATATCGTTATTATTTAAAATCTGGTAAATTATAATATAACTCCTTAATTAAATTTGTAAGACAATGCTAAAATAATGATAAGTCACGTTTTAAAGCTACTTATATAAATTGTAAATCAAAGTACTTATATAAAATATATTACAACACAATATACTATATATATATATTTGTGTAATAAATTATTGAAACATTTGACTAAGCAATACGCAATATAGATAACGCAGATAATAACGTTTTTATAAACACAATTTTCATCAACAATATGTTCCTTGTATTAAAAAGGTAAATTTAAAAGAGCATTGATCAAACAAATATAAAAGAAAGAGAAATAAGGTATGAAAAAGAACCAATAATTAAAAAGAATTTAAAAATAACATTAATATATTAATTTATTCGTTTTTATTTTCATTAAAAATGTGCAATAGAATTAAGTTAATTAAAAATTATTATAATGGCACATTCTATTATAAATATGTAAGGTTAGGTTATGGATATTGCTACATATGTATTATGATTATTATGCGTTTTTATAATAGATTTAGGCTTTCCAAAATATTTTTCAATGTTTAATTTATTTTAATAAATAAACTGCTCTATTAGCTATTCGATAATTAATTAAGCTATCATTAGCTCTGACTATTTTTTTATCAGAGAGGACTCTCAATTATTTTTAGAGTCCTCTCTGATAAAAAATATCGAAAATCCAAAAAAGATACCGGAAAATTAATAAAACTAAAACTTCACAGAAAAGAATTATTTTTATTAACCCTTCTTTTTAAATAGCAAATTTAAGGCCAAATATATTTTATTAAATATTTATATTTTTACATAGCATAAAAAATCCGCATCACCCACAAATATTGCAACGAAATTATTCATTAAATACTTGCAAAAGGGCTAATATAACAAATTTACTTGTGTCCCTTGAATTTTATCTGATTTTCAATCAACCATATGTTGTGTTATAATATTTGTATTATATAATAACAAAGAGTCTGGTTTTGACACGAATTATTGACATTCATTACAGGATCAAAGATCGGAAGGGATTTAAAACTTCCCCTTAATTTTTAAAAGTAAATAAGTTTGTTCTACTAAATCACTTTTCTTTTAACGAAAGTTTAGCTGAACTTGCTTTAAGCATAGTTACGCCAAATCGACCGGGACGACCCATACAATACAAAAAAACAGCTGCTTTCATTCGACCCTCTAATCTGATTTAGTTAAAACAGTAACCCTAGTCTCAAGATTTCGACTGCAGAAACATACTGCTGCAGAAACATCATTCATCATTCAAACTATGAAATACATATATTATTATACACACCCATATTAATTCGGCACGCAAATAATCAGAACAACAAATTAAGACAAATATGTGGAATATATAATGAAAAAAAAACACTGTATGAGTGAGTTTTTTATTATTAGTATATAAAACTAATTAAATTATATTTTTATATGCTACTATATGGATTGGAAATTGAAACAATGAGTGAAAAATATTAAAAAAATGCTAATACTTTTTAAGACAAGGCTTTTGCAATAAATGTGCATCCCATGAACTACAAGATGTATCATAATTATTCAACAATTGCAAGGAAAACTTTACTACAATAAATTGTATAAGTATATTATAATTTATTTGTAAATTACTTAGGATCGAGTATGTCCAATAAAAAGTGTCAATGTGTTTACATAATTACAATAGTTTTTAATGTAACTAAACCGCTTAATACACAAAATGTCGATCTATTCTTTCTTGCTCCTTCCCATTCGCAATTTATTTTACATATAACCCTACGCAAAGTCGAGTTAAATCAAGCGAACGTTAGGGGTACTTAACACTTTTGGTTTGTCCATTGATATGGAAATGTTTCAACAATGTACCCCTTGACGTCGTGATGGAAATGTGGAAAATAAATCTTCGCACGGAACAATGAACGACTAAACCTTTACGAGGTTACTGCCCCTTTTACTGAAATATGACCTTAACTTATCATATAAAAAAACTAACCAACTATACATCATTGAAATGACTGACAATCAAATATTTGTCATGAATAAAACCAATGATTAGTTAGAGTTTCGATCTCATATTTAACATTTTGTGATGAAAAGAGAACATGTACGAAACACATGCATATTAAGTGAATCTACTTATTGAAATCATAGCAACGAAAAACATACTCTTTTCAGTTTTCAAGCACACAATAATAAGAGAGATCGCGATTTGTTTTTCCAGCGTAACCGTATTTGCTGATAGCTTTTAAAAGGTAGTATATTTTTAGGGCCGAATCGGCAGCAGGGCTGTTTGTTCGGTGGCATTGAAATATTATATACCTTTGTGTGCCTAGCAAAACAAACACAAGGAGAGAAAACGGAGGAGGCATCGAGTATTGCAAGAGGCCATCTGGCCACTCGAGCTCGATACCGAATGTATTCCACGGCCCTTCTCTCTATAGGGCGCCGACGAAAATTAGGGCAAATAAGACGATTTTCCGTCGACGCTACTCTACAAACAACCCCGCGTACATACACAAGCTTATTCCCTCAACCCCCAAAAACCACCCTGGCCTTCAAAGATTCCGACCCCCCTTTTCTCAGACGGGCAAAAGGACGACAGCCGTCGCCGACAGAAAAAATCACTTGAGCAAATCATCTCAGTATTTTTATCAAAGGGCGTGGACCTCCATTCTTCGCAGATATTCGATGGCGGCCGTATTTCCCCTCGCTGGCAAACATTTTATTATTATTTATTTATCGTAATAATCTTTATATAGAATCGCCCTTTTCGGCGGTCTTGAACTTTTTATTATATAATATACATATAACCATACGTGCTATGTTTTATTTATTTGTGAAATTTGTTGATTATATAATCTCTAATAGATCATAATAGAATTATTTTACTAAGAATACTATACAATAATTGTATGTAAATATAAAGAAATTTGTATATAAATAATTCAGTAAAAGTAGAAAGCCTAAAACTTAAACATTATATTCAGCTCGTCTTGACTGTAAGATTGAAAACTATTGCCCTATCTATTCTACGGATAGGAGCGTAATATAGAGACTGAAACTTCAAAGAAAAGCGCTATTTCAACAGAAACTATTATCAAGAACTTTTGACAGTTGTCCTTGGTTTGGAACGCAAATGAGTTCATCGACTTGTAAGCCCAATAAAGCAGCCGCTTCCCTCTTCACCTCAACTCTAGTCCAAATATGACGCCCAAAATACAGAATTCAACCCAATCTTTAAAAATGACTAGATTCTAGATATGCAAAAGTCTATACAAAAATCAACTGTACGTAATTAAAAAATTGTTGCACCAACTTATTAATAAATAACTTTCCCTTATATAAAAATCAACATACTGATTCAAACTTGTTGCAATTATAATAATTTAAAAATACAATGGCTTGGTATTACAAGGTTTTTGTGGCCGAGAATTAACGGTTAACAAGCGCGCGGTCAGAATCGGCACTATCCTTTTCCGACCTCGTAATAAATATTTAAACAACGCTTTAAATGTTGCTGCCCTCGGAAGCTAACCTTGTAAATAATACATAGATAACAGTAAAACTTATTTTTGTACAGTTTAATGCGGAAAATTGTCCGTTAATAATGCTTAATAAATTTTATTTGCAATTGGATAAAACTTTGAAATAATGCTTTTATGTACTCTTAATTATTTTTTTAATAAATTAAATACTTGTAATGAATATTTATTACTATCTGTTATTTAAATTGCGTTTATAAATCTGCTTTAGCAGTGAGTTAAAAATATTCTTGAATAGTATTAAATGTTTAATTTAAATTTGCAAAAAATTATATATTACATCTACTTCCTTTAAACACCAATTATTTTGAAAGTAGCAATCGCTTTTATATGCGATTTTGATGGTGTCAAAATGAGTAAAAAATCCTATTTTATATGGTAGATTGAACTAGTAAAGAATGAACAGTCGATAACGCGATTCGACTTTCAGCTATATTAGGTTGTGATGATTCAAACTTTATTGAAACAACGTCCTAATATAGTTTCGTATGACATATTGACCTATCCAATATTAAGGGATGATAATTAAAGCAACGTGACTATTTAACGGATACACCAAGTGGCGTTTTTCACATGCTTCATTGGAAAGTATTGAAAGTTTTGTTACCAAAGACCAGTTTTATCCACCGCTTCTGCGATATCGCGCTGTCAATACTTGTGACAGATAAGCTATATCTATCTATAATGTATAATAAATGTCAAGTTATCGTGGAAAAATATAGGAGTTTATGACTGGTTTGGTGGAACGAATCGATATATTTCATTTCGACTCTTCGGTGACGTATTATGTTTCAATTTTGGCGAAATATACACAAGCGTTCCTTACCTGAAAGCTTACATTAATTATTTTAGCATGGCTTCAAGTCAAAATATATGTAAATATAAATTAGTTTGGCAAGGTTTATTAATATACTCATTATGAGCTAAACTTTAATAGCGTTTTGATTCATGAAGTCAATGTTATTAAATTGCTGTAAATTGAGTCCATTCAAATATTGATTTGCTGGAAGTCAATTTAAGCTTTTGAAAGTGCAGAAGCAAATAAATTAATCAGATTGTATAACTAGTTGTTCTCTTCAATTTGATGTATAATATATACATATGTTTCGAAGATTAGATAGTAAATGTTTTGATTTACAACATTTATACATATGAGTAACTATAAATGCGATAGGACTAAATAATTATTGAGAAACATAATCTAATTGGAAAATTGTTATTGGTAAACTACATCATTTATTATATTACTTCAGCAATAATCGCTGGAAATTGAAATTAAAATTAATTTACAATCAACGATGCCTATAAAAACAATTTTATTCTTTCTTATCGCCTCTTTCTACTTGAAATGCATGACAATATTTTTTAAATGTTACATAAATGCGTCGATGTGATATTTGTATCTACAACCTGATGATTTATTCCGTTGAATACTCTTTTGAAGATGCAGACTCGAACGCAAATAGAGAGTAAGAAAAACGTCAACGCGAGAGACCATATAAGATAAATAGAAGTGACACGGGTCCGGTTCAAGGTTGAACCGCTCCAAAACAGAACGAAGTAAAGAAGTTAAAAAAACCGCAGAGAAGGACCGAGTGCACGAAAAATAGCTCTTTTCCTGTTGCCATAGAGATTTCATTACAATCATTTGGAAAAATGCCACACTTCTTAAATTTCCAACCAGTGAATCAAACATGAAAAAAAAATCAGGCAAAAAAAACAAACGGGAAATGATACAAACGTTAAAAATGCGGTGCATAATTGAACGTCGACTTTGCCAAAAAAATAAAAATAAAAAAGTTCGGTAGGGAAAAAATGCGCCGACCAAAACGAAACGGTCGTCAATCAAAGCGAAGCGAGTTTTTGCGTCGAAAATAGAACATATGTACGGATAAATTTAAACGACGTGTTCAAAAAAATATATGGGTTTCATAAAATAAATATTGGAAAACGCTGTAATTAAATAATATTTTTTACTAGATCAATACTTTTACAAGCGCCGATTTATAGCTATAAACGCTAATGATTAAAAAACATTTATAAAAGTCAGTTTGTATAAAATACTAGTAAACAAATTTATATTTTAAATGATATATGTTACAAATAATATGCTTATGTTATAAGATAACTTTAAACTATTCATGTTTAAAGGGCCACTTAAATTTTAAAAACATTACTTCAGAAATGTATAATGTCACTGCAATAGACTAAACACATCTAAATAATAAAAATAAAATAAATTGACAGCGTTTAAGACTGTTACTACTTTCTAATAACTAGTTTAATTAAGATATCATATTTTTTTTGTATATTTTTTCTAATTTTAATATCAATTTCCTAATATTTAACAATTGTGAAACTGTTGACATTGAAGACTACGGATTTAAAAGATCAAGATCATAAAAAGTCTGTAGTTTAATTTTTATAAAGCAGTTCAAAGCGCTACGAATGAAAAGTGTGTTGCGAGATATTGTGACAAAAATATCTAAAATAAAAAAATGTTTTACAAGGTCAACTTAAAATGTCAGTTTGTCATCAAAATAATTTTAAAAATGCATTACGTAGCCTCGACAGAAAAAAACTCGGTCAGAGTCATCTCGAGTCTGTCATGTCCAAACATCATTCATATTTATTTGAATAGGTGTCTTGTTTCTGTCTTCTGTGAGTTCCATATTTTTTTACGTTCTTTTAAGGATATAAATATATATTTTGATACAAATTATTGATGCTACAATCCAATAACGCTGGGTGAAATAAATGATTAAATAACAATTAAATGATTATTAGCTCTAAAGTGGTTTTATAGTCATTTCAAACATGGCTGTGTTATACTTAATAAATAAAAGAGTTGTAAGAACTATCGATATTTCTCTTTTGAGAGTTAAAAGTTGTACTCATTTACGATTTTAACATTTTTTTGCAAACATATGCAAACACTATATTAAGTTAAAATTATATTTTTTTATTAAATATTCCGTTGTAACCTGACAGGCGTAAGCCCAATGCGATACAACCGGCAATTCTGTATCAACTGATTAAGTCAATCAGACGTATTGAATATCTACAAGTAAGTATTATATTAACCAACAGACAACGTCTGGGAATTGGTGACATCTATTGTATATTATTAATTATAAATTATTATGTGCTATAATATTTATAATCAATAAATGTCACTAAAGCTGGGGCCGGTTTTTTTTAAAAACAGCACATTTTTATAAATAAAAATTCAAGTGCCGCTGCTCGGGACTCGAACCCGCGACCTCAGAGTTACAAGTCTGATGCCTGCACTACACTCTCTGGAAGTTGTCCGAACCGAAGTTACAACTGAAGTCGGCCGAGACCTTCGACTTCGAGTAAACGACCACACTGTCACAAATTTCATGTGTCATCCGGACGGCGGCTTCTGTCACGTACAGCTGGCACATTTGCGCGCGATTGAAAAATGTACCAAATAATCGCAATTTTTAAATTGTCATTCTATTAGGTTTGTGTGGGCACTCACCAATACAATATCAGTGAAAACAGTCGTAAATATTCAATTCACGAAAAATCTTTGCCGGCTTTTGCAAAATGCCATAAGGCATAAAAATGATACTTCAGAATACGAACACCACATCTGTGACTTGCCTAGAATTTGTCGCCATTGATTCTAAATGAGAATTCGTTATGGTGTGACATTTATATAAACCGATCTAGGAAAATACATAAGGATATTCGAAACGATTTTTTTAACAAAATCAAGTACCACCAATTATTTTTTAATTATTTAATTTTATATGAAAAAAAATATAATAACGATATCTGTTAGAAGAATATACTATCAAAAATATAATTAATTCCTTTTGGTGCCCTAAAATATTCAAAGATGTCAGTAAGAGTCTCCGGTAAGCATGTGGTATTATAACTTGACCACGTGACTACGATGCAGCGCTCGACATACGTGTTGACCATAGGACGCCTACGCGCATACTGAAATTGAACCGAGCTACTCGTTCTATCTCAGTTTGCGAAAAACCATATCATTATCTCTCTCACTGTCGTCACTTAACACGCGAGAGGGCGAAAAGGGAAGTATCTCACCGCTCGCGCTCGAAAGAGCAGCTCCGACTACGGTCTTTTTGCCAACAATGTTCGGAAGCGCTCGAAGATGGCCAAGTCGACTGAATTACCCCCACTTTACCTCCCGTTCTCGGTAACCTCGGACAACTTCCGAGAAATTTTAGAGCGGGCAGAACCGAACTCGACCGAAGTAACCCACTATATTCTCCGTCCTTGGCCAACTTCCAGAGAGTGTAGTGCAGGCATGAGACGTTATGAACTACGCTATTTCGTCCTTGATATTTGTTAATTAACTGAATTTTAGCAGGGCCGCCGCGAGCGAACCTGAGCCCTGGGAAAACAATGATTTCGGGCCTCATAACAAAAATTCTAATTTATATAATTTTAACATCGTATTATAATTTCTTAAATAAATAATAATTGGTGCGTGTTACCCATTTCTATGTTACAAATAAATATAAAATTAGCCACCGTTGCGACATATGTTATGCTAAATATATTAATTAGGCATTAAAATTATTAAAAATATTCATAATTGATAATTAGTCGTGTTTCCTTTGCTGCTCAGTGTTGCCATATAGTGAATTTCTAGTTCAGGTCAGAAGTAATAAAATCGTGCCATCGAGGTGAAAACGTTCGATTATCAAGCGTTTATATTAAGACTATATAACAATATTACGAGTGAGAATCGAATAAAGTACATCTAAACCAAATTTTGTCCAATAAGAGAGCGCAAAAAACAATTATCTCTTCTCAGAAGGCAAAAATCCACGTCAAAAGCAATAAAATCGTGCCGTCGCCGCCGCAGTGGGAACGCTCGTTACCGAGCGTTCCCACTGCGACGACGTCGACACGATTTTATTGCTTTTGACGTGGATTTTTGCCTTCTGAGAAGAGATAATTGTTTTTTGCGCTCTCTTATTGAGCAAAATTCGGTTTGAATAAACTTTGATTAGGCTTTTTATATTAGATATCCATAGTCATAGCAGTAAGGATTCGTTATTTGAGGTCGGTTTTTATTTTTTTTATACATATATTTTTCTATGATTTTTTAGAGTGGAGTCCTGGGAATTTGTTCCCTCTCTTTGGCAGGCCTGAATTTTAGATTGTTCTATGCTTGTTAAATAATTTTTATTTCTGCATATTTATCAAGCTATCCTATTCAAATAAATTATGGAATAAAATCAATACACAGAATACAATTCATTGTAAATATGTTTCCGTTTCATTGCGATTTTATTTCATATCAAATACTGTATTGAGGCTTTCTCTTGTTCCCTGCACTCAAAAACATGCTTCCCAGATATATATACATATATAGCTCGCATTTGCAGGAATTTCCATAAAGCACACCATTGTCGACGTTGATATCCCATCATGCGAATGAGCACGTCGCTTTGAATCAGTTCGCATTCAGTATCCGTGTAATACAACGAGATTTAACTGCTAATCAGCTTTCGGTTTTCAATGCAACGCGCGTGTAGGTAAGGCTTTACATCACTAATTACTACTCAGAAATAAACAAACAAAACATTGGAAATTTTTATAAAATTTTACCGTGTTTTCATGCTTTTAAAAAAAGCACCAGCTTATAGCAGAGCTTTTTACGAATGGTAAAACATTGCATGTCGAATTTTAGCAGTGTTCATTGTTATGATGGATTACATTTGCTCAGACAGAATAGGGTGAAACATCACTATGCAAACAGTTACACAATGGTTTTAATAAATATTGAATCAAAAGTACCAAATATTATACAATATGGTTAAAAACAAATATATTTTTTTTATGATATTTTATGTAGCGATAGTGCTATGGAAAAAAAATTTCAATTGTAATTTTTATACTTTTATAGGATTTAAAAATCCATTATGATATTACTTAGCAAGAAATATTATCAAAAACCTTAAATTAAATATATATATGTGTAGAAAATAAATATAAAATAATCTTTATACGCATTGGAAATTAGAACTTTTGCTTTTATCATTATTTTCCATTTAATAAAGTATAACAAGGAAATCTTAAATGTGGGTTGATAAATGAAATCAAACATAATAGGACTACTGAACAATAACCTCGTTATGGTATTATAGTATTATTATATATGTATAATTTAATAATAAAAAAAGCATTGTTGAGAGTTCAGAATATTCTATTTGAGATAATTATGATTAATTTACAACATTAAAGTTAGTTATATTTATTATAAATATAGCTTAAATAAAAGCATAATTTACAATTTATACAAAAAATCACAATAATACAAAATCAATATTCAATTAATAACTCGATTTCCTTTGTGAACTCAAACAAACGTTCAACTATGAATAGAACGAATAAACAGAACAGAACGTCAATCTGTAGGAATTATACCGCTGTGTGCTTTAATGAAATTTCTGGAAATTGCTCTTTAATAATGGGTTGGTATTTACAATTTCGTTATTTGAACTTTTATCATTGAAGTATGCAAATAATTCGCGATCTCAAAGAGCTCAATTTTGCGGTCGTATTCTGGGTATTATGAGTACCTGCATATTTATGTAGATACATACAAAGTAAGGAGGATACTTTAGTACGAAGCACTTCTAGACGTTTGCTTTCAAACTACGGTTGTGGAATTTGTCTAGATTCAAGAGATAAGCAAAAGTTGCATCCGTTGGAAATGCATTGGAATTCCTTGAAAACGATGGGCATGCCTAAGTCACGTGCTAAAACTTAAACCGCTACTCGAACATCCAGTTCAAAATTTACAAAGATGAGAGACACTCGAGAAGAATCTTTAGAGGTAGCTGAGATATTTTATTTAACGGTTGAGAAGTTATGCTAAGATCACAATAATTTTATATTATATTTATATTAATATAAAAAAATGTATATATATTTTTATCACTCATATATTTTTTTAAATTATTTACTCCAAATTGTCCACAATTAAGTTCTGTAAAAATAGATATTATTGTATTCGTAAATTAAGTTAATGACAAAACACGCATATTTTATATACGGAACAAATTGGATGCACTATTTTTGTCATCAAAGTGGCAAAAAATACAGCGAAAATATCTTGATGCAACTGTGCAAATACAGAGATGCTTCTTACATATATTTTGAAATAGATCTTGATCGACAAAACAGTGAAAGCGATAGATTTTATTTTTATTCCTTCGATGTAAAAGCACGTGGGCTAAGATTTGATTAGAGTATACGGATGTTTCTGAACATATCATTGGATGAAAATAGTCAGTGTTGTTTTATTGCTAATTTAATCAATATTACATTATTAAAAGCATTTCAGATTATGTGGGAGGAAAAATTTAGACTGCTCTTGAGAGAGTTCTAAATTAAACTGAATATCGTTTGTCAAAATAATCGAGCAAACAGAGACTTGTAAGTGATCTAAAAAGTTTGCCATGACAAATAGAATTGTTGATTAAATCTATGCTTTTACTTGTGTTTTCAGTATTAAAAGCCAAAGAGGGTGCAACAAAATATTGTTAATTAACATTTTTTAAGCACATAATATTTTAGAATTTATTAATTAATTTTAATGGTATTTTAAATTTATATAAATAATTTTAATTTAAAGAGAAAAATATATCTTTAGTTATATACGAATTATTATGATTTAAAAGATGCACGCTAAGTGAAAACACTGAATTAGATTATGTGACAAATATGTTCATTAATCATTTAGATAAAATATACTTTTAATTGTTTCTACTTTCTTTGATACTTTTAAACAAAGTTTCGAGACAATGTAGTGTTTTATGATTGATGCGCTATTTAATTGTATATTATCTGTAACTCAAATATAAAAGCAAGCACTAAATGTAATAATCCAAATACATACATGTAAAATGTATTAAATAAATAAAACCTCAATGCGATTCAGTTACTTTTCAGGAAAATATCATCTATCAACTAAAAAAAATCTGTGATAATTTGAGACGTTCCGCTAAGTGGTTTGCCAAGGATCAAAGGCCAAAAAAATGTATATTGTACATATTTAGCATTCATTTGAAAAAGATTCTGTTTACAGTTTTATTAATTTGCTCTTTAAATAGCTTGTAGCAAATCAAGTTCCTTGTTTCAGTATTAAAAAATTATATAAATGCATTTAAATATTTAAAGCACAATATTTTGGAAAGATTGAATACATATATGTATATACAAGCTTATCCATGATAAGAAATTGTGTAGAAGATGAAAAGAAAATATTAAAAATAAGATAAGGATTACGGGATGCGATGAAGAACCTTACCTTTGAAAGCTCTCTGCAAAGTCGTATATATATAATCAAAGATCGCATTCAAAACGAATATAATCACCGTATTTTCCGTATAAAAAATGTCATTTCTCTGTATTAAAATATTTTATTATTTTATTACTTTTAGGCAAACATTTTTAGTTATGATTCTCGAAAGGACCGCTACAGTAGGGGTTTGAATTTTTTGAGGCGATTGCTCGTATAAACGAGCGCAATTAAAAATGCAAATTAAAGCACGTAAGCCGCATTTTGCCGCCCCTGGCATCGGGGAGCGAGCACGGAAATAAAATATTTCACCATTTTGTAAAATTGAATCTGTGCCAAAGACAATCGGCGTTTGCCTTACCATGACGCGAATTTTACTGTCACAATCGAGACGGGTACTACTGAAAGTGATAAAGTGAACTGATTTTCAAATACAGAATATCAGACGTAACACAAAGTTATAATCAAATTCTACAGTAAAATAGGCAAAAATGTCATTAAAATGTCAACTGTTCCAATGGTATAAATTTGGCAATGCGTCGGAAAATCTCTTCTATACGTTGTAATTTAGTTTTGATTAAATTACTGAATTAAATTTAATTTAAGATTATTTTAGTTGTTATGAATATTGATTTTTTTATTTATATACTGCATTTTTTAATGTTTTTTTAGCTGGCATTTTTGCCCCATAAATTTGTGTAAATTTTACTGCAATATAATTTGGTGATGCTAAATATAGATCATTAATGAATAAATTTATTGTATTTTTAATGTCAACTAAATGCATTGCATATGATTTTTTAACAACGACATTCAAGCAAACCTAAAAAAAAATTACAATAAACTAGCGATATGACGCTAAAATTTCATTTCTAGCCCAATTAGTGCCACAGTGTATGTTACTTGGCAAATAAAATTTTTACGTGCAACTACTAATATTTCAAAAACATATTTCACTGACTTTGTCGGCACTTAATTTTGTTCCTTTTAAGTGTATTATTTTGTGCTTTTAATCCACCAAAATATACGTTCGGCACTTGCGCTTGTATAACGCTAGCGTGAAGAATAGTTGTATTTATTTGAATATACTTATGCTCATAAGGAGCTCCTGAAAAACGTATATAAAATTTCAAAAATCAGTTTTAAAAATGCTGAAGGCTTAAAATTTAACAAACTATTTTATTTACTAAAATATGTTAATAAAACTTTTTTTTTAAACGTATATATTTATAACAAATAAAATTATGGGGTTATTTTTATTGATTTAATCATGAATAAGTAAATATTTTTAGCACGCTTCGATCTAATCTTTTTCATAACAATATTTTAATGAGTCTTTTATATATAATCTGAAGTTTATAGTTTAGCAGATTAATGAACACAAATATTTAATCGTATTTCATATTACTCAAATATGAATTACGATTAAATATTTCATGATGTATTTATAATTCATCAGCAATTTTAATCGGTGTTGAATATTTATGAATAATCACACCATATTGAAGGTAAAATAACATTACTAAAATTTAATTTACATGTTTAAGGTCAGTTTACAAAGTACATATATTTTATTGTAAGCTTATATTTTAACGTTGAGTACGAAACAATACATTACGCATAAGTACTTTTAAGTATTTAAATTATCAGAGCGACTTTAAAGTTTCTACTATTATCTCTGCAAAACGTCCCGATAAACTCGCATACATAATGGATAAAGCGTTAAGCTTTCTACTGTATCGGAAACTTTTCCCTTTTTTTATTCTCCTCTCTCTCTCTCTCTATAGTTTATTTTTATCGGCGCCATAAAAGCAAAATAATAGCCATCTCGATACAGAATCGCGAGATATCGCTTTCGAAAGCAAAAAAATCGCAGTTTCAACATTAGTAGATCGCGACGATAACCCTATTTCATTCTATACGAAACTACCTATTTTTATTAGTTTTTTTTAACGTATAAAGCATAAATCAACTCTCACGTATCCGCGTGTTGTGATTGCCATAAACAATATAATATTTTTTGTCCTCATGACTTAATAAAAAAATATCTGGGGCGTCTGAGAGCCTTGAACTCAAATTTCGGGAAGTTGAAATACTTTTCAGAGTTCTGTCTCGTTCCGTTTTTTTCTCACTAGATATTTTCTGAGACGCGTATGTGTAAGTTTGTCAATAAAAAAGTCAGCCACTTTGGCAAACATCCACGAAACGATCCTATTGTTGTTTTGAGCTTTATTTACGGCATCTAATTGTTTTGTAATGCTTGGCGCTTATGAATATATTTAATATGCAAATTTTATAACAACGCGAAAATAAGGCTATGTAATTTAATAAAATATTTTGGAGAATAAATAAATAGGGCCGTTAAAAATGAAGCAGTAGTATTGATTTCTAACATGTAATCCAATCACAATATGAAGAGGTGAAATATAGGAAAATGGTAATAAAAAAAAAATTTTTTTTTAAAGATCATATCAGAAACTCACTCATTGCATTGATGATTTAGTATTGAAAAATAAATAAAATTAAATATAGTCGACATTCCTAATTATTCTAAATATGCATATGTAGAAGTTGATCACGGCATATATTGTATTTAAGTTAGCTACCAATTATGTATATAAACATAAATGAGAAAAGATATGTATATCTTATTAATACTACTGATTTTTTTATGAAATTTATAGGTGACATTTATCAATCTAGATTAAATAAATTTTATTCGTTTTTAGAAAATCATTCTAACACGAGCAAAACCAGACAATTTATGTACAATATTTGTGCATAAATTTATTGCATTTTTAAAATATAGCTAGTTTTATATTTGTGAATTAAATCTTAGCTATTTAACGCATCTGCTTAATGAACATTATAATGCAAACTTTGAATTCGGATTAGAGTCGTACGAACGTAGGTTATAAAATATTACATAAATCCTGAGCTTTTGCGATTCATTTTTGACAAATAAGTATTAATTTCCACTTCAAAAATACTATTAAAACGGTACAGGTTTAATCCGTTATAAATATTTGTCAGATGGAAAAAACGCGAGAAAAAAGTTTCGCTGGTCAAAGAGGACCCTAATTCCAAAGCGGGCTTACACTGAACCGAGAAGATGAATAATAAAAAAATGATAAAAACACACGCGTAATCCATGAACACTAAAGTGGAGTTTCGTGTTCATATTAAACGACAGAAATAATTGCTCGTTATGAAGTAGACAATATTTATGCGACAAAATAAAAAATGAATTTATAAAATATGATCCACGGTATTATATGTCTCTTTTATTGAACGAATACTTTAGCGATAAATTAGTAATTTTTCCAAATGGTAAATCGAACAAGAAGATATAAATTACACTATACAATGGTTTCGTGTATTTTGTAACAAAGATACAATTTGTGGCTATTGGAGCCAAAAATTCTAGTCTAGACTGTATTGTCTTACATTTTATAATTGAATTTAGGATTATTCTTGATGTTTTGTCTATCTAGATTAAAAGTGTTAAATTTATATTTATATATAGAATGGCAAAAGTATATTTTTTTAAAAGCATTTCGTAGAAAACTTATTGCTTTAACACATTAATTAATTATTTTACATATGTGCTTCATATTCTTGAATTTAATCAAAAAATAATTTATCGTTTTATTTTTATTTGAGAAACTTATTTTTATGCATCAAAAAAAGAAGCAATGCGTTAAGAAAGTTGAGTATTTTAATTATAAAAGTCACAACTGATCGCCTTTGAGGCAAAGATTATTAAAAACACTTTCCCAGAAGCTGTGTAAGAAGCTTTAAGGTTTAAGGCCAAATGAGTGTGACTTTACTAACACTTCATAAATTATTACATACATATATATTTAAAGAAATATACCAGATGGTAAAGAAGTAGCGAATTCGTTTTTTCACCCCATAATTTCTAAAATATTAATTACAACACAAAAATTACGATTAGACTTTTTTAATTAATCAATAATAATTTTTTACAAATTTTTTGATAAAAATTATATCACGTTTCTGCTTCGCACAAAACTGCTCTTTTCACTACATTTTCCATGACCTTCCTTAGTACTACAGACTGAATTGCTTGAATTTCATGCTCAATGTTTAGTTTTAACGATTGAATGACTGATGCTAATGAATCCTTCTTGAATTTTCCGAACCCCAAAGCCTACATTTTTTGTTTATAAATGCGCTTCATCACTCATGTGTGAATACACTTATTATTTTGTCTGATAAAATCTCGGAGTCTAAGAAAATATTCAAGGCATTTTTCTAGCTCCAGTGGAATTTATTATTGTACTAATAAAATTTTGTATGAAAAAATCTGCAGATCGTTCTTCAAAATTCGTTGCAGTCATGTTCTGGATAACCCAAGATGTGATGAACGTTGCCTAGTTGAATTTGTTGCATTTTCAGTGTGTGTCTTATTCTTAAGACTCGCGTTAATTTACTGTGACTAAAATGATCATCTATTAACGAGGAAACAACACAATAGCGTAAAGGATGGGACCACACAAAAGTCCTTGTTACGACCAGAAAAATCACATAAAAAACACGCGTGTTTCAACTGTAAATATTCTCTGTCATTGAAATAATATTTCTTTTTTGCGAAACAATCACGACGGGATACAATAAATCACCGGATCCACAAAATTTCCGTTGCAGTATACGACCTTGAATAATGATCATCAAGCAAATGTCACTTATTAGGCGTATATCTACTTTGCTGAAATCTATTGGCTGGACGATCGCTGCATATTACATGATTCATCAGCAAATTTTGCAGCCTTTAATATTTTAATGTTTGTTTCTAAGGAAGAGAAGATCGTCACAGGTAGTCACTGGCGGACACTAAAACACTCGCAGGCTCCAGCAGATTGGTCCCCGCCGCACGCCCGTGGACAACTAAAGATCATGGACGCACACATCCCGCCGCCAGCTTCTCCATCACCGCTCGGAGAATACCGAGCTCAGCCAAAATAGTTTGTTGCAACATACATATGTAAATATAATTTAATAATACTCTAACTAGATTCCACTTGCGTCTTACTGGCTGCAAAGTTACACCCCTTAGGTTTACTAAACTTTAAATCAGCAACATTATTCTTCACCCGTTCGATCGTGGCTGCAATTTGAATTGTTTGTGATCTTCTAGTTCGGGGTAAGTCTATTTCTGATTATTGTGCTCGAAAACAACAGTTTTCAGTAATAAAATGACGTCGATATGCACACTTTGTAATAAATATTTCGACCACTTTTCTTCGTTGCTCCGGTGTGCTGACTTTTCTCTGCTGCTGTGACTTCATTATGCCTCTCCTCGTCCGTCTTCTGCGTCTCTATCTTTGTGACTAAGTGTCGCATTTTTTATAATGCCGGTTTGAGACAGCTGTGGCGTATCGCAGACAAGTATGTTTGCGGGCCAGTTGCATCGCACACTGGACACATTAACTAGTAGTACGCGCAGTGTAGAATGTATTGTATAGCACGCATCCTTTCCAAATAAAGATTAGTTTTTGCGATATTTATGTCATTAACGTCTTAGAACGGATATGCTTTTAGGTGGTCTGTGTAATATTTACAATTATTAACGCAATCGTTTATTTACAAGATCTTTCTTTCATTGTTTGAACAAATACTTTGTGCGTCTCGTACATTCGAGACGTGTTTTCGTATGTTTGAAATGGTCCTTGCTATTAAATTATAATAAGTTGTGCAAGATACTCTCATAAAGCTAAGAACAAAAATTCAGAAAATGGAACTTGCAACTTGGAATTTTAACATGTAAAAAACCGCATAAAACATCCTTTTACTACTTGAAGCACCCACGTCTAAAGATTATACATTTTCCAAAAATGTAAGCTCTAATTGAGATATATAAAAAGAGCTTATTGTCAAGGTCATGCGACGTACCCAGCTCCCACGACTATTACACTCGTAATTATATATAAATATTAAGACAGATTACGCGTTGATATAAAATCTGTAATTATTATCCTGAGCTGTGATGAGTCGCTCTTACGCTTATTTTGTGTGTGTGTTTTTTTCTATATTTTTCAGTTTTTCTTCGCTTTGAGTTTATTTTTGATTTCCACGCAACTTTGCCCCGCCGCAGATTTTTTCCTCCACTCCGCTTTATGCGTCATAAATCATCTTTAACGCCGTGCAGTTGTTTGGTTTGTTTTTGCGGGGGTTTCGGCAAAGAAGAAAAGTAATAAAGTGTATTGCCTCGCGTCGGGTGTGTACCTTTTTTGCCCTCGGGACCACCCGAAGGACTTGCCGAAATGAAATGTGTAATGGACCCGGCACACAAATGAACCGCATTCATTTCAAAACGTGAGTATTATGCGCCATTATTGTAAAGACCTTGTGAAAATCCGTCTCAACGATAAATTAAATACAATATAGTAGTTTCCAAATCAGTGCTCTTCAATATGTTTATGATGGGGTATCAAATGTCTTGTTTATTTCCACGAACTACGAATAAAAATATAGCTCATAAAATCCGACTAAACATTCAGTTTTGTTTCTGTTAAAACCGATTTTTAACTAAAATTTTCTGTACAATTTTTGAAACTTCAGGAGTCAAACAAATCTCACTTTATTTTAATTGTGGTATCTATATAATATATAACTACCTTGACAAAATCAATCAGCTAATAAGCATAATGTTCTTAAGCCCATGATAAAGTAAAGAGAAAGCGCACAAACAAGCTTATTTAGCAAAAAAGCTCAAAAAACAGAATTTTCTGCCTGATTGTAACATATCCTTCCACTCAATGGAATCGATTATGAAAAATTGCAGAGAATTTGTATGGCATCTAATACGAAATTTGTAACGTATATTATATTCCAAGTACCAAGAAAAGTACGCTTTACAAAACCGTTCCTTTGATAATATTTATATAAAATGCTGAACATCTCTAAAACGTCAAAAGAGCTAAAAAGTAAAATAGTAGCACTAAATAATCTACTTTGACTGTAGATTTAAAGCATAGTATGTATGATTATGTGTGTCATCTGCTAGTGATAATATTAAAAAGATAGCTCTAAAAAATTATACAGCAAATAATGGTAAACTATTTTGTATCTACCATAAGATTGAAACATAAAACAAATATTTTTTTAATTTTAAGTGACAATATATATTTAGATATATAAATATAAATTTTAAGTAACAATATATATTTAGTTTATAAATCAAAATAATTTATAGTAGCTTCAAATATTCATCTGCTCCTTAGAGTCCAGTTATAGAGTAACGCCATTGTTAACTGAAGCCATTAACGTCTGTTATAGTTCAATTTCACTTGTATATCAGAGTAGCCAGGTAATATTATCGCTGATCATCCATTGTGAAACTTGATAAGGTTTGCGAAAGATATTAAATGCAGATTAGCCAACATAACGATTCCATTCAGTTGGCACTAATGCGTGAATTTCGATTCACCCTCTATAATAAAAGCGAAACATTTTTTTTTCTCCAACCGCTAGAGAATGAGGAAATCGTTTTGTCGTTAGGCGAAGTGTTTTGATGCCAAAGCAATTTCTGGCAGCGGCCGCCATTTTTGATGCTTATTGTTATTATATTCCTCTACTGTGTTATTAATTTCTGTCAATTTAAACTCGGTATTTATCATCGATATAAATTTAACACCACGTCTGTATCATTATATTATTTGGCATTTCATAAAGACACATGGCGTATTTTATAAAGCGCGATGACATTCGATTAGGTTTTCAATTTACGACCGTATCGAAACGCATCTGTCAAATTCTTTCAAAGCCGATTTTGACGGCGAAAAATTTAGTATTATTACACTACATATTTCATTATGCCACAATGAAATGTGTAGTGTCATAATTTTTAATAAAATATATGTAGACGAATAATATACATATGTGAATATTTACAGTGACATTTGATTATGAAGTTATGTCGTAATATAAAATATTTATACTGTTCTGACATTGTATCAGATCCAGTACAATTTATGTAATTATTATGAATACGTAATACATAAAAGGGAAGCGGCTGCGGTCGATACTTTGGCGTAACTCCGCTTGGTGCGAATTTAAATGAACTTGCGCGTGTCTTAAATCGGAAGTAAAATAAAAGTTAAATTCCTTAATAATTTTACTTTAATTTTTAAATGAAGTGAATAATATGTAATAGAGTTCGCACATATAAAAATTTGCCAACACTGAACATTTCACTGCATTTTATTTATCAATGCCATGCCATTATTTTGTGTAAAGCTAACGAACAGCCATTGTTGATAATTAATTTTGGGTTGCTAATCTTTAATTTTTATATTCGTCAGCATGATAAAAATGCACTTGCAGTGAGCGTCAAATTTTCTACTTTTTATCCAAAACACACAGACACTGAAACTAACAGAAGGATACGGTAGGAGTTGATAAACAGTTACTGGTTGAGATCAGACACGAATCTGAGGACACGCGCTCAAGGACAAGCACTGACGCCTACCAGAAGGAGATATTCATAAGCGTCACTGTGTACAATTCGCTATTTAAACGTCATTCACAAACATTAACTAACAGATTTGAAAAAATCGAAGCTATTACCCAAGACTAGAACGTTTCAATTATTTGTTTAATATTTTTGTAGATTTTCATAAATATATGATTTAAAAAAAATAGTATTTTTACTCCTAACTAAACAGTGATTTTATTTTGAATTTTTTTTTAAATATAATTGACTGTATTGTAAAATATGTATATTTTCTATTTATTTTTTTATGTGTGTAAATTTATATCTATTATATGTATGTAATTTGTGTCACTAAATAACAAAAATATTTTATTAATTTTTGAAATGTTTTTTTTTGCATTTTTTAAATAATATTATCGACCTCTGCTAAGCTCTCTAAAGTATGATGATACGCTGCAGTTTCCTGATAATAACCGTTATTGCAGCGCAGGTAGAAACAAAAACAACACACAATCGTATTTTTGTGCGACGTATACGATTTTATTCTAGTAACTCAGCTGTAGCACGCACGAATGTATGTGTGTAAAAATTGGAAACTGTGACGTTCACTGCACTTGTCAGCGAGTCGGAAAACTATGTAAATTTGTTTATTGCGCTTTTAACGCGTGTGCATAACATGTGCATAAAGTTTTTTCTAAGATGTCCCAAAAAAACAATGTATTATATACATATAACTACACAAGTCTTTATGTAAATTTACACGCTGAATATTTTTTTTAAACATTTATTTTATAGTAAATTAAAATGATTTCAACTCTAAATTTGAAAATATTTAAAAAAATCGCTTTAATATAATATTTAATGTTATATAAATTATGTTACAAATATTGTATAATATTTAATGCAGCTGTTAATATTGAAACTGTTAAATTTTCTTTACTATTTTTTTACAGCATTTTTTACTTTTTCTAAAAAAAATTTTCTACTTTCAAAATTACATATTTCAAAGTGAAGCTCAAAATTCAGCGTTAAATCCTTAAAACAACAAATTGGTAGATTTGTTTCATTATGTAAAAACGAAAGTATAATTTTTATAAACATAATCTGAATAACGTAAAAATTAATTCATTATTTAATTAATTATTTATCGGCACGTAATAAACTTTGCACAAGCTGTTTATATACTTCAGTCGATAGTTAAATTAAATTTAAAGAGCCGCTTCGAATATATTGCATATAAATAATTCTAAACGAAATCTTCATCAGACGTTCTTTCTTTAGAATTGATTGCTCAAGAACGAGTGGGAAGTTCCGTCTAAAGATTTTCTAATAAGATTGTAAAATGTAAGGCAGATGATTAATAATGTTGTTCATTTAAAGCACAATCCGCCTGGTTGTATTATATATTTATTTATAAATAAAATAATGAGGAAATTGATCAAAATAGTGCGAATTTCGCCCACTTGATTTTATTAAGATGCTATCGATGTTTATTTATTCGAGCATTAAAGCCATGCGGACTGTCTGTTAATAAAAATTGACAACGCGTGACGGATGTCCTCGTCAATGTTGCCAACAATGAAAAGTCATAATCCCCTATACGAGTTTCGACGTGAATCAATTACAAACATACTGATGAATCTCATACGAACGCAAATTAATCCAGAGCCGTACATCACTCGTCGCTTAATGAAAAAAAATATCAAAGCACCAGACGAATATTTATACGTATGCGACTTTATGATTTATTAAGTGACCACGTCACATATTTTACATCAAAATCCATTCACATTCCGATGTGATAATGCGATTTGAAAAAATATAGGGTGAAGCACAAATATTTCTACTTAATTATACGCGTGTTAAATTTATGTGTTTTTTTTTATATTGTAATTAATTCCAAATCGTAATTATTGTTCTTTGCTTTTAACAATAAAATTTCTGTTTAAAACAAATATATAAAATAAAAGCAAGAACTACTAGAAGAAGATTAAAAATCTTAGATTTAAAATAATTGGCTAAAAACAATATATAGAGATTAGATATCCTCATTATTGAAATAGACTAGTTAATTAAATATAAATAAATTAACCATGACACTATTGTCTTAAATAAATTGGCGTTACAAGTAACTAAGAACTATATTATTAGGTCGCTAAAAAAATATTTGTTGTTTTTGTATTTTTAAATGTCAACATTAAAACTTTTCAATAAAATGATCATATCACTGTGTTCATGCTTATAAGTGTAGAGATAATAATTAATCTAAAATCTGCCTACACTGATAGACGATACTGTAATGCTTGACTGTTAGATTTTATATAAAATGTGATTTACAATAATTTATAAGCAATGTTCTCCTTTTGATAAACCTTAGATCAATACTAGATAATAATAAAAATATTTTTTTAAATGTCGTTAAAGTAAATAGCATTTTTTAAATTCCGTATAAAGTTAATGTTACTATTTAAGGCGATACAAAAAAAGTTTTATAAAAAATAAGGGCAAAAATGGATTTAAAAGTTAGTATTTTTTTAAACTTTCACAAAACCTGTACTAAAGATGTTGTTATCTAAGTCTTGGTAATAAATATAAAAAAATGCATTAGTAGTATAATTTCATGCAAAACTCATGATATACTTATATTTATATAATCGTTCAGTATTACTATAATAATTCTATAAAAATATATATTATTTAATATTTAAATGAAGTAATAATTTTATTGGAAATCGTAAAGTAACTTGAGGATAATGCGTAATAAATATATAACAGTAGCATAAACTAAATCTGTGATTTTCACAGATACTTTCTGTTTTTAAATACATTGATTATTCTTGAAACTCGCGTTAATGAATGTAACCAGTCATCAATAATTGAGAGAAACAAGACAATATAGTGTATAGGATGGGACCACGCAAAGGCCCTCGTTTGTGGGGGATTTTATTCTTGGAACTCGCGATTATGATTGTGACCAAAAATGAAAAGGCCCTCGTTACGACTAGAAAAAAGGGTCACATAAACAACACGCATTAACAAAATATTTCTTTATTGCGAAACGGTCACGGGAAACAATATATCGCCGGAAGACAAAAAGTTCTGTAAGGCCACAATATTCCCGTTGTGTTAATGCGATGGAATGCAATCCTTCTATATCTGTACAATTCATAAAATTAATTTAAACAAAAATACTAGCAAAAAAATTATTACGTAAATAAATTACATGTAGGATAACAATAGCATGCGACCATACAAAAGCCGTCGTTTACGACTAGAAAAAGGGTTTGACGTAAATAACACGCAAGGATTCTGCGGTGCATTTAATAAATATTTTTTTGCTACGAGAAGGTCACGGAAAACAATATATCACCGCAAGACGAAAATCACTGTAAGGTCACAATATTCCCGTTGCACAATTAGACCTCAAAGATGTCCATCAAGCAATTGTTACATTTTAAAGGGGTTTACATATTTCGTGGTTCTAAGAAGCGAGTGCAACAATTGTCTGGATAATTTCTGCATGATTGTGATTGGTCAGGAAGCTTTGTATACCTTAATTAATAAAGCTGGTCTTCAATGAGATACCAGCAGACACTCGAAGACACCGCCCATCCGCTCACATCCTGAAAAGAACTCCGCCATGCGATCACCGCAGCAGAGAGGGATCAACTTCTGCTATACTGTTGCTACCACACCAATCAGAACTCTAAGGATCTTTCACTGACATCTTCCCTCCGCCAGCTTCTCCACCACCACTCGAAAAATAACGATCTCGCCCATTATAGAAACTGGAAAGCATGCAATATAATTGAATAAAATTCTCACAAGCATCCACCTGCGTCTTAGGAGTGCAGAGTCACACCCCAAAGGGTTAGAAATCTAAAATTGTTATATTTTTAAAATTCATTTTTGAATGAATTTGATTTGATTTTAAATAAATCATATGTAAAGATTAATTTCTTGTCAGAAAACTTTAACTACTAGAAGAACTTCATATCATATTTTACAAAATGAAAATTTTGTATCAACAGATTGCTTTAGAGATGTTTAAAATTTTATTAAAAATAGGCCTGTGGGATGGATATATTTATAAAATAAATTATGCTTCTCTTTTTCTTTATAAAAAAATATATTTTTATCATAAAATATATACTACGATTTTTATTACAAAAAAATGTTAACAGAATAAGTTATTTTAAATATTCACAGTATTATAAAATTAATACTTTTTTGATCAAACGATAATAAATCAGATATTTTTAGATTGTATCATGAAAATCTCAACATCATGATTTAAAACAATCATATAAAAGTGAATTTTATGATTTTAGTTGTGACGTTAAAGAATTAGTTGCAATTTGCCCTTTGCTGCTTTTTTATAAAATGTTAAAAGAAAATTGAAAGTCACTTTTGAAGCAAAATACAGGTGACTACAAACGAACCAATTTGTTTAAACTGTAAAAGAAGCTATGCTTAAATTCCTTAAGCTTATAAAAATTATTTGTTTTATCCACAACTCTGTTTTAGCTTATTGAAAATCATTTTAAAATTATTTTTTGATACTAGCACACATTAGGAAACCTATTTTATTCGTAAAGGTGTAAGAACTTTAAGAATTTAATTATTTATATATGTATTATACATACACAATATATAATTGTAAGTATGTATGTATACGAGAAACAGTTTTAATACATTACTTAAATTTATATTCAGACCGAAAAACGTATCAATAACCGATATTATTCAATCATTTCATTGTAATATATCCCTACACTTAACCTAATATTTTTCCTTAACCAAAAAAGTAGTAGATCCAAATTTCACAAAACGAGATAAAAAACAATTTGATGGCTAATTTAATTTAACATATAATTTTTCAATATATTTATCTTTCTCATATACGCTACTTTTTCCCTACCTGAAATTGAACCATAGCTATAGGATATCTTTGTCATTATAAATTATTGTTCTGAAAAATATATTATAAAGTAACTTGGATATTTAAATTTCTTGTTGTAGCAACATTTGCGCCTCACCCTTTACGTATTAAGTCGGCAAACGGCGCTTTGTGTCGTATATTTACAGGGGATGGGCGCAGGGTTGTCAATCAAACGTGGATAAGGGATGAACCGACGCTGAATATGAATGAATAATGGCCGACAGGCGTCCCCGGCTGCCAATCCGGATTAGAAGATTGGAACTCTTTGCACTTTGACGCTTTCTGCTTGTTATTTATTCGGCGGGAAGAGGTAGAAATTCTCGAGCCGACGCGAAAATACGGCGAATGACACGTGTTTACATTGGGAGTCAGCTCATTCATCAGGTTAACCTTCGCGCGAGTCAAATTAATTATCTTACTGTGAACACCGAACAACGAAAATATCGCGAAACATAATGGAGACGCCAAAGAACGTGCAGTTTCGCATACTACGTGTCTGTTCGTGGGTGTTGAGTTTTCAAAATAAATTTTAGTATTCATAAGATACGAATATGAGTTTTAGATACTAAATTACAGTAAGGAAAGATCCAAAACTGGTAAACGTTTAAATGCCAAATATTACTCAAGATGTCTTAAATGTCTTCTAAGTGGTTTACAATAAAATTTTGATGGCAAAAATGTTCTTATTGATTCAAGATATTACATAAAATAGCTTCTTATACAATTTTTCGTATTCTTTAATTAATTTTGATTTATAGTAGGTATGTATTTAGCCCATTTATGTTGCTGTGGTATTTGGGTCAAAAATATGTAATGAAACCTGAATGGTTGTAATGTAATTAAAAGCACATTTTATTATGACGTCTTAACTGACTGACACACTTAAAGTCGACAATGTTTTTACTCCTAGAATTATGTAAGAAACTTAAATTCCCCATTCGCGTTCATATCAGTAATAGTGCTCTAGCAGATGGAAATAATTCAACAAAAAACATAGTATACTATCAATAGATGAAAGAATACAATATTGATTAGGTGAAGCTTGGAGCCAAAGAAACATCAAAAGTCCAGAACCAGATACATTTTTATTTTTTTTAAATTTAGTAACACAGTTTTCCGAATTCGATGTGTGCTATTTGCAAATACTATAAGGGGATTTTCAATTAGTTACTAATTATTATCTTTATATATTTATTGATATATTATGATTCAATCTAAAATAAATGTATTGTGGGTATTCAATAACGTAACATAAAAACAATTTTATTAAATATCGCAAGATAAGATAATAAAATGAACATATAAACCTTAATGTATGTTAATGCGACCGCATAATATTTATGGATCCATTAGCCGAAGAAAAATTACTCATTTACATTGTAAAATATTGTCCTTTTACGAAACGCGCACAATACTGCCACGACTAAAATAATTGCCCTGTTCGGATGAATTCAGATGTATTTGTTATACAGTGTAAAACCGTCTCTTAAAACATTGTATTATTTTTATCTTAGTAGAATTTTTTTTAAAACTATGCCAATACACTTGGGTCAATGTTACGCTGTAACATTGCAAAACAGCTCTAGGAAGTGGTAGAAATGTGTTTTAAAACCACTCTGTGAGAATGTTTTTATGTTAATTACAAAAAAACTTTTAAATATAAAAAAGACAGGCATAATACTGTGTTCAATGAAAAAGCAACTGATGTAAAAACATTTCTTTGTGCCAGAATCTGCGAATCAGTTAGACAAAGACATCAATAGGGCATTGTATACAGATAATGATAAATCTGATTAATAAACTAAATATGCAGACAAACGTAAGGAGTCCGTTAAAATATATAAATACTTATTTTTGAATACTCGTATTATGTAAGTAAGGTAAATAAAATATTATTTCAGTATATTTTTAATAATAAATTAAATACTAAAGTAAGCGTGTACTAGGTTGAAATATATATATTTTTAGGTAAACAATAATTGTACATTAACACGTATTTAAGGCTTAAGAAACTAAGGGATGTGATGCCTTTCTAGCCAATGAGACTCAGAGTGGAATATAGTTAGAGTTTTATTACATTATATTTACATATGTTGCGACAGACAATCTAAAAAGCGACTGCAGTCGCTTCTTAGAACGGCGAAATAGGTATACGCCTTTAGAAAGCGACGTTTACTTGATGTGCGTTGTCTAAGGTCATATTGCATTGCAACGGGAATCATGTGAATCCGATGATTTATTATATTAGTGACCGTTTTGCAAAAAAAAATTCTAAATGACAGCAAATTAACTATGCTGATAAACGTCTGTCTCAATTTCGTAAAAATAAGACAGCTTTATTTTAATTTTTCATATATCAAAATAGTAATAAGGGTGAGATTGAGATTAATAGTGTTTTTTTTTTATGGAACACGCGAGATTTTTTTGTTATTCTAATCTAAACACTGGGCGCTACGAGCCGTACAACAATATAAGTCAAATATTTATAAAAAGAGGGATTCCGTGTAGCGGTAGACAAGGAAAAAATACAGACATTTATCTTTGGGACCATAACTAAAATAAATCTGACGGCGTGAAGGTCGCTTGAGGGTATGCGACAACGGTTACTTATACGGGTCAAGACTTTTGACAGATGCGGTGGTCGTAAGCGCACCAAAAGCTTCCATATTTATCAAGCGCTTAAAAAAATACACCCCTATAAAAATGTTAATTATAGGGGCGTCACTTCACTAATGTCATAATAAATAAGTAAGCAATTGGTGGGTAGACAGAGGGTAAAAATAATTTTCCTGCTCAGATGCGCTGTCTCAATTATTTTTTTTATTCAAGTAACTATATAATGAACAACTCTGTAGTTCAATCAGTCTTTAACTTATGTATTATTATCACCTATTTACACTGCACATTGCACAGTGAATTAAAAAATATTATCATATCGTAATATATCACAAATATCATCAGGAATAGATGATAAAAAAATATTATTGAACTGTATACATTTATTACGTATTTAGTATACTTGGTATGTTTATTTTCCAACTATTCAATTTATAATGAACCATGGTAGAATTTTCGTATCCTATTTTTACATTTAACAAAATAACATTGCCGAAAAATGGGATGGGGTGTTTTCTATACAACGCACTGTCCATTGGGTTTCATAAACTCTCCCCAGTCGATTATTTATTATTGTACCATATTTTAACTCGGTCCCAAATACGCACTATACGTATACCTACTGGCGTATAGCAATTTCGGCCGCTAAGAAATTGATTCTCTTTCTTCCTGTTCAGCGACCTGTGTACGTTCGCGTTGTGCTCGGAGAAAATTTGTTGACCCATTTCTTAAAGGGAAGAAATTTCTTTTGAACCCTCGTACGAAATTTACAATAGGGGAGGAAAACATCCGACTTTATACAACGACAGCCGCCTTTCACTGTTTGTTTATTCATTACGATTCGTTAACTAATTGATTGGAGACAAAAACATGCGAAACCGTTTTGGGGGAGGCACCCACGCTTTGGTCATTTATAGTTATTCGCAACACTGACAAAAAACGTTGCTCATTAGTCCAAAATAAAGCAGGGGGTGTCAAGTTACAGAGTTAATAAAAATAATACGCTACTCTACCCACAAGCTTCCATTTTCACGGAGCTTGGAATCAAAAAGAAACTCTGAAGAATTCCTTGTCGACTCGAAGTGAAATCTTACTCCGCATACCTTCAGCTCGTAACAAAGCCGATGTGGTGGTGAAGTGCCTCGAGGCTGTGGTACTTTTGTAAACATGCCATTTTTACATTCTATTTTTCTTTCGAAAGAAACTTGAGTCGTGTTCAACAAGAATACTATCGATTATTAGGTTTTGTGCGATGCTCGCACATTGTTTTTCATTAACATGATGGACGAGAAGGGTAATTTCATGCTATTATCTTTATGATAATTAAACATTTTTAGAACATGTAAAAATGTAACAGCATTTTAACAAAAATATATCATAATTAAATACATACTCTAATTTAAAATGCTTTATCTAGATCATAATCTATCTAAAAACATTCAATGTGAAAATTTAAATAACTTCACTAAAAACATTCAATGTGAAAATCTACTTTAAACAAACAAAGTAATTTAAAAAAAATGTGACAACCACATAGAGCACTCGTTTGTGGGGGATCTCATTATTAAAATTCGTGATTTTTACTCTAACAAAAACTGACTAAGAATAAACTAGACAATTGTGCGATTAAACAAAGGCTCTCATTACGACTATAACTAAAGGGTTCCCTCATAAAAAATTACGCAAGAATACTCCAGGGCATTGAATAAATATTTTTTTGTTACGAAACGGTCACGGAAAACAATATATCACCAGAAAACAAATAGCACCGTAAGGCTACAATATTCCCGTTACACAATTCGACCTTGGAAATATCAATCAAGAAAATGTCACTTTCTATAGGCGTATTTTAATAAAAAAAATTGTTCGAAATAGTCCGAAAAGATTGTGTCCGCAAAAAGCTGTCCGGAATAATGACCAAACCGTATTTTACAGAAAAATTAGATATTCTTTTTAAAATCAGAAAAAAAATTGTTAAATTTTTACTGTGCATCACTTTCGTTTCCCAAAAAAAAAGTAAAGAATGGTTGTTAAAATATCACTTGAAGCTATACTAATTGTCTGATATTTTGTTTTTACAAAAAAAACAACAAGTAAAATAAAGGGATTTTTATAATCAAAAATACTAACAGGACCTATTTGTAAATTTACATAATTTCAGACAACAGATATTTATAACTTAATAACTAAACTTAATAACATGTTAATATTCAATTAAGAAAGATCTTCAAGTAATCCTAGTCTATTATGATTACCTACAGATAAGATTTTCAAAAACATAACTATTAAACATTATTAGTACCCGAAAAAAAAAGTTTTTTTTCCCGTCAGTAATTTCTCTAATTTTTAATTTTTAGCCATTATTGTTGCTAGTTTCTAAATACCCAGAGTTATAGTATGTACTTACTAACAGAAACAGGAATTACGTCCTAATAAAGCAAAGATGTTTAAAACACATTTTCGCTACTATTACGATATTATTTTACAGATTGTTTCTATGTTATCATTTATTTTGAAATATTATAATAAGTAATCATTGTAATACGTCAATAATATATACCAAAAATATAAACACTCGTAATATTACTAAATAAGCTTAGTTATAAAAATAAATAAAGTTGGATTTAAAAGAATAATATATTACCCAAAGGTAAAATTTATATAAAATTCATCATTAATATCACAATAACTCAAACATATTGTTATATATTAATAAATATTACAACTCTTTGTTTATGTGGGATCAACGAACTTGCATACGAGTTTTGACCCAGAGGGTCTTTTTATGGACTAAGACGACGAAACACCCCTTTCTTACACCTAATTAACATACTTATATAAATAGGGGAATGTCCTTCGTTCGTCAGCATTCATATTGATAAACATTACAACTCTTTGTTTATGTGGGATCTATGAACTTACATACGAGTTTTGATCCAGAGGGTCTTTTTATGGACTAAGACGACGAAATGCCCCTCTCTTACATCTAATTAACATACTTATATAAATAGGGGAATGTCCCTTGTTCGTCAGCATTCTAACTAATAACTTCAAACCTCACGGTCAGTCATCCGTCTGATGACCGACCCCCCCTAAATACCGATTTTCATCGAGCACACGCGAAGATATAACAATATGTATATTGTTAATCACATCCGAAATTTGACATTCACACTCATAAAGCCTGTTATCAAAAAGTCCTTATCAATCTTTATTAAACATTTAATTGTCCGTTTTTAAAGACGTCAACTATAATAGATAAAAAAACAAATATTAAAAATATTGCTTCATATTTACTCTTTATCAGACATTGCAGCAAATGCTAAATTTTAACAATAAAAAATTAAAAAATTAAATTATGGTGCACACCTAAAATAGTTAAGCACCATATCATAAAAACTCAGCTTTCGCCGGAAATATCATTGTGTTTGGAAAGATCGTTAAGAATCTGACCTAAAGCTCGCAGCTAAAAGTATTCGAGCATTGACGGATTGTCGACACCGCCTTTTATCAACTTCAAAAAGAGCTTCATTGAGGGTACAATTAATTGTATTCCAACGCTCCTATAAAAAAGGCACTAGTATGCCAATACGATTTATGGCATGTTAATAAAGTTTATCAGTAAATTAACAAGAGGTAAAAAACCCGAAACCTTTCGCCATTGGCCTTTTTTTTGAAACCTTCACAACACAATATTCATCAAGGACAAGCAAAATAATGACATAAAATTTGTGCTATCGGTGAGCTTTATCGAAAACCGTCAATTTGTAAAATTACCACTCTTAATATATAAAGTCTACGACTTTGCTATTAAACTATTTTCATAGTAGGCTGTGAAATATAGTGATTAAAATGCTCGTAGAGTTCGATGAGTATCGATTTTAAGCAAACTATAGGGTGATTATATACGTAAAAACGCAAACACGCACATATGTGATTAATAAATACATTAGTGCAATAATAATGTTTTTATAAACTGATTTAATAATTGAACATCTTGCATAATGTGCAACGTTTTAAGCAGGTGGATTTAAAATATTCAATATAATCCATCAGGGCTACTAGTTTATGCTGCGTAACTTAAGTTAAAACCTAAAAGCTGGAAAGAGTTACTTGGAGTTTTTATTCGACTCTCTCAAATCCCCCTGAAATCTTCTTTGCAACTTAAGCCTGGGAGCTAAGACTTTTAGTCAAAGACTCTCCCTGAAATCTTGACAATGATCCATGATCAAAGTGACACACAATTTACAACATAAATATAGATATAGAGACTCGTTCCTGTCTGGACTGCTTTGTCAATTTATTATTACACCTCCATATCAGTTTCTAAGAAATAAATATAATTAAATATATATAATTTGTATTGAGATAGTAATTCAATGGCTAGTTAGTTGTCAACGTACATATATGATTATAGTTTTATAATAGAAATATAATATTGTTACGTATATTGATTACGAACATTTTCACAGAACATTGCGCGGACAAAATGTTCGAGCCGCTGTCTTGGACTCCATTTGGGAATGGCAATGTCGTAATGTTCTAAATTTACAATAACAAAACGAACTGTGAACTGTCGTGGCGCTAGAGAGATGCGATCGTCTAATTCGATCTACAGGGTGAACACAAACGCGATTATGTGGAGCGTTGCACTTTTTTCCACACACCCGACGCTCGCATCTAACACACTTGGCACCGTTTCAAACTATGATATTAAATATTTTGTGCGTCTTTTTGGAAGTCGACTCACTCGAAATAAAATATATAGACGACTTATTTACTAGCTAAACTACTCAAAATTTACAATCCGATAAAATAGTATGATTGTGTATTGAAAAGTTTCGATTCTGCTGAGGATTATGTATGCGTGTGATTAAATTAATATGGGATTATTTTACGTTCTCCGTTGTGACTTTTGCTTTAATCCTTCAAAGTAACTTCGTTGGATTCTTCATCCCTCAGTCAACGTAGTTAATATAAGATTGAGAAGCGCTCGCATATGACTTACGGCGAAGCTTTATATATTAAATCACTTTGCTAATTGGCCACTGTGTACTAATTTATCATTACGTATTACATTATGATTCATACAACCAGTGTCGTAACTAGCTTTTATTGTGCTTTATTATTTATTATTTTACTATACAATAATCTAAGAACATAATTATTAAAATCAGATCCAAATTTACAGGAGAAAAAAAAAACATTTTCCATGTTAGCAGATTTTTCATCTGCAAAACTGAATTTCTAGTATAATTAAGTTACACAAAAGAAAATCTGCAGGGACCGTTTGGCTTTTAAGAAATTTTATCTGAAATCTAAATTTGTTTTTATTTTTACACATTAAACAATGTTATAAATCACACAGATTAGATCAATCAATTGCAATAATATTCAATATTTTTAAAAATGTCACTGTCTTAGATAAAAAAAACAATTAATTAATCCCTTCTTAGTAGTGAAATACAAATATTACAATTCAAGAGAAATTTCCATATACGTGTATTTCACAAGAAAATAAATATTTATATGAAATACTTTCTTCTTGTTACTATTTATTACAATACTTAACTAGGAGATGCGAGTGCAGTTCTAGGACGAATGCTTTGATGTGTAAATATAGATGCTATAAGTATACTTAGAATGGCTTAAATACATATGCAATAAAGTACCACTTTGGATGCGTTCTCAGAACATAGTACGTTAAAGGAAGCACTGCTCCATAATTTAATTATATCATACACAAAGGAGACATAGTATTATAATAAGCATTTCCTTTCTGCATATAGTGTTTGTAATATACCGACGTTGAGATTTTATTAATGTTTTAGTTCAAAATTGATTCTAGGATATATAATACAAAAACTAGACAAAAAGATGCACCCGTAACATATATTATATTCATACTATAACCACCCTATAGCTTAAAATCGATAGTCATTGAACTCTACAGATATGTCAATTACTGCATTATACTTCTCAAAACAACATCATCGTTATTTTTTATACACATTTTTTTCTATGCATGAGATCAAACCCCAATTTATATATGTGCAGGTTTATAACTATTCCCCATCAATTAAAATATAACGTTTAGATATATGGATATATATTAAAATGTCCAAATTCACATAAAATAAGAGCAGAGATTGAAAACTTTTACGGATTGATTATAATGCCAAGCTTTCGTGGCATGCCCACGTGCGCGACAATTTGCGCGAGATGCGCTCAATGGACGCCTTTTTTTCTTCGGTTTCTTTTTTCTTCTCGTATCGCAGCATCCGTCGGACATTTTTAGACCTGTCCGGTATGCGTACACAAGTCTAATTTGGACGTGTACGCCATTTGACGTAAGACGGCAATTCTCGGATTATGTCATCGTTTTTACTCTTTCTTATGAACGCGACTACTAAGCTCATCTTAAAAGGGGCAGTAAAAAATTAAAAAAATGTACGGAGCTAAATATATTGTCCAAATATTTTTTATCACTAAGCTATACTACATAAACCTAATACGTTTAAAAAATAAAAATACATTTTAAAAATCAGTCCTTTAAATATAAAAGTGGTTTTCTATCTAACATAAACGATATTTTCAGGAATCATATTTTTTTTGCATAAATTAAAAATTAAATATATTAAACAAATGTCGACTTTCTGGATATTGTATATTTATATATTTATAAATATGATAGTTATTTAAAAAAAAAAAAAAAAAGTTTTTATTTTTTTTTACATTATTAAAAATAATGTAAATAAAAAATAATTAGCAAACGCATTTATGATGTTGCAATCGCAAAGACGCAAAAATTATTGAATTCACAAAACAAAATACTGTCAAACGACTTAATGAATATGGTATTATAAACATATACTATGTATGTATGTATAAAAGTATTGCTACATATGTTCAAAAGCGAGTTTCTAAGAAACGGTAAAGACGTCTTAAAAGCTGGTTGACGTAATATTTGCAACCGGGATCATTCATTTATTCACAAACTATGAGCAAAATCAAATGTGACTTTGAATCTCTACATTAGCCGTGGATTTCAAAAGAAAATAAAAAAATCTTATATAGGCCAGCGCCACCGAGAACGAACACTTGATGGTTGGGTGAAAATCATCTGTATATTTAAATCTCAATATTTAAAATCTAGTTTAGCAACACAATAATTTTTAAAAAAATCACACTTTTTTTCAATATGTTTCTAATGTTTTTGCGACTCCTGGTGTAGTACACATGCGTCAGAGTCTGAGAAGAATATATAGCTGATTGTGTAGTACCCAAAGTAAAATATTATGGCGGAAGCGTTATGATTTTGGGTTGCATTGCAGCAGCAGGGGTAATAAGCCTGTACATTTGCGAGGGTAGTATGAATAGATACATTTATATGTCAATGTTGGAATTCACTTAAATTGATTCCTACAGGAAAATATTTCTAAGCAACCATCCGATCCTTATAAGAGAACGCTCCGTTCCAAGCTTCGCAAAAAAGCAGAGGTTGGTTAGCGTCAGAGTTTGACGCTTTTAGAATGGCCTGCACAATCACCAGACCTATATCCTATAAAGAATTTTTGGGAAAAAATCAAAGAAAATCAAAAATTGCGTTGCGAGAAAAAAATGCAGATGAAATAGAGAAAATACATTACGCCGAAAAGGGTTGCATCTGTAATTAAAACTAAGGGTAAGCCTACTAAATATTAAAAAAAAAGCTTAAAATAAACACTTTCATTCATATTTTTACGATTTTTTAAGATATAGCAAATTTATTGTGGTGCCCCATTATTATGGCTAAGCCTGTATTATACCATGTGTTTTGATTGCGTCAAACAATATAAAATAACTTAATTAAAACAAGATTTTTTTTTCTAACATCAAAAGTTTGCGTCGAAATGTTTAACGCCTGCGTAGTTAATGGGTCTTACTAAATTAAATTTAAAAAATGTGCTAGGTTTAAAATAATATTTTTTCCCAATTTTATGCTATAAATAGGCGATCTTCATAAATTCACCGATGTCACCAAATTAATGTTCATGAAGAAGCGAGTAGAAAAACCTTTATCGCTTTTACAATTATTTTATTTAATTATGCATATATGCATTAAATATATTTATTAGAGAAGCATGAAAATAAATAATAAAATGATATTTCTTTTTAATTTTACCTTATACTAATTTATATGTCTTGTAATGAAACCACATATAATGGTATTATAATAAGTAATTCTTTGAAAATAATAAATTTGCAAACATATGCTTAAATAAAATACAAGGTTGTAATTTGTAACAATGTTGTGATAATATACTTCAAATAAAAACATTAGTCTTTTCAATTCTGGGAAGAAGCAAAAAACTTTTCATGACTTAAATCAAATAAAAAAAAAACAAAGAATTAATGACTAATTAAAATATATTTAGTTGAGGATCTATAAACATTAAATGTTATTTATCATTTTGTGTTTACAATTAAATTTGCGTTTGAATTCATTTTTTTTAACTATAAAGCACTATTTAAATTAACTGCTAAAGCCTAATAATTTAAAATATTTTTTTAAATTTTATCCTACATTGATGTAATAATCAGATACTTTCTGCGAAAGTGAAAGATAAGGGCGTGCGGAACGCATGTAACGGACGCCTTTATCTCTCACTCACTTTCGTCACTTAACACGCGAGCGAGCGAAAAGGAAAGTATCTCACCGTACGCGCCTGGTAACAATTAATTAAGTAATATATTTTTTCCTTCTGTTAAATATGCTTTTTGTCATAATAAACACTAATTTTGTATTCTACATTACTACCCTTTCAATTTTAAAAATTAACTGTTTCTATCGGTTGTTTTATTTATCGATCGAGATAACAACTAGTGGCGGTAATAAGCAATTATATAACATAATCATTGATTATGTGATTAAATGATGTCTTTATTAATCTAAATTTGATTTTTATTACATAACTTTTCTTGTAACACATCTGCATTTAATGTTATTTTAATGATGTAATTTTGTTGTTAATTAAAAATATATTTATTTAATTGATTTTTCTGTATTAGAATATATAATAAATAAACTATTAAAGACTGTGATGTTTAATCTGATTCTATATGCCCAATATGTGTATGTATAATATCAAACATTTTCAAGTTGATTTTAAATATGTATGTTACACAAAACTTTTGATAACGTATTTGCGTTTTCACTAAATAAATACCATGTTTATAATTAGGATATTTGATTTTTGACCTATTTACATTGCTAAATATACATCTATATGCATTTCCGGTTCCTTTAAATTCAACTCTGAAACGCTCTGTTTATTTTAAAAAAAAAATTTAAAATGCTATTTACGCTGATAAATAAATATTAAATGTTTATTTTAAAATATAGTAATTCAAAATTATTTCATTATAGTAAAAAAAGTATTCGTTTTATAAATAAACATAAATAGATCTATGTAACATCTCAGAAATGGCTTAAGAAAGTACTTTAAAGGTCAAATAAGTTGGTTGAAATCCACAAAAAAAAATGTAAAAATAAGTTTGAAATGGTTTTAAGCAGCCTATGTATATTGTATACGATAATCCCAGACCAAATAATTTTAATATCGTAAAATTCAAAAGCAACTCAAAGGATTAAAATTGTAAATGTTACAAAAATTTGCATAACAAATTGCTCATATATAGTTATATTGTTTCTCGGAGAAAGTCTGATGTTAAAATTAAGGTTATTTCGCTTTATTGCGAAGAACCAATATAAATAATATATTTGATGCTTGTTATTAGAAAACAAAAATATTTTATTTATATACGCTATACAAAGCGCAAGTTATAAAAGAATCGTTTGATTTACTGAAAGAGGATTCCAGCGAAGCAGCGAGCGTCCCACGCTTTTTCAGACCCACACAAAACCGATCATATGGAGTTTAAATGAACTGGAGCGTGTGCCGTCGCGAAATAGACCCGATTTCACATATTTCTGTATACTTTTTGATAGTCGCGATTCTGTTAAGCACAATAACGTAAGACGATAGGTATTAGCGACTGCGTGTAACACAAGACCGCAATCTGCTTTAACAAGTTGGTACAGCTTTGAAGTCGGTCTTTCTATCTCTCTCTCCCCTTTTTATAAATATAAATTTTCAACAACAAAACAAGAGTCACAAGGTTACACGAAATGCTCAAAAGTACTTTTGCATAAACACAAATTTTCCTGGAAAGCAACTACGACCAACGAAGAAATAAGTAAATTTTACGTTTTGATGTAGTGTGTGTTCAGACCTATGGAGTGAATCAATAGCATACATCATAAAAAAATTAATATCGTATCATTTAAGTCGTTCTAAAAAATATCGAGATACTAAATTTGATAAATATCTTGACGTTACAGGGGCAACAATGATTACAAAAAGAAAACATATTCATAAATAAGTATAGCAAATATGTATTTTCGTATATATTTCAGAAATAAAATAGTAGTGTACGTATATGTTTATATCTTTAAAATGTCAGCTAATAACTGATATAAAATACTAATAAATTTTATGTCTACATCTATACCTCATTTTTGCGATTTTCATAAAATATACCCTTTTTCATATTTACATTAAGTGTTTATAATTGGTTTAAAATAATTAGTTATTAATTTAAACAATATCACTTAATTTGCGTAATTAATATTCCTAATATATTTATTACTACTGAAAAGGTATTGCTAATTAAAACATCATTAAATTACGTCTACAAACTTAAATGTAAGTTTTTTATTAAGTTTGGCGTCTTTTGCTTGTTCTCTTTGTAACCCCCATTAGTTTTTAATGCCTTCAAATATATAAAATAAATATAATGTTTTTCACAGCATTAAACATGCAAATTAGGTGTGACGAATAAATGCGTCATAAACATATCATTTAATTGGGCATGACGAGTTAATACGTCATGCACTTTAAAGAAAGGGTAGACTTAAGCAAATAATATTTATATAGATTGTATCAGTTTTACAGATACAATCTGTAATACTTTTAGTACAAATTATCAAAAACTAATATGTTTTAACATAAAAAACTTAACTGGAAATATGATCCTAAAACAAGATATTTCGTACATATATATGTTTACAATAAAATTTATATTTAAACAGAAAAAATATTGCTTTAATAATCATTTTAACACAATATTTCTCCTTTAAATAAAAAACAAAAAAGTAGAATATCTGAGTTTGACTTAATATAAGGGTTCATTTTTTGCAAAAATTACCTTGTATTCGTTAAATATATAATTGGATGCAACACATATACTGTTATTTCATATTAAAAACGTGTCATATACAGTGAAATCAACGATGCATATTTTCTGCACTTGTATTTTTATTAAGAAAAATTCAAAATAAATTATATTCATGTGAAAACAGGGAAACACGTGGCTATTCTAGTCTACTGCTAATCTACTGCATAATATTGCTTTCAACCAACGTTTCTAACTAAATTTCCGACTGCTTTCCAATGTTTTTTCGGCTATTACAGCCAAGCCTGAGGGTCCTAATAGCAGCAAGCTATCAACTTCTCGAGTTTGCTGCCATTGGGACCCTCAGACCGATATTTAATAAAAAGAGCGCCCTTCAAAATCCTATTAATCATACCTATTTTAACATAAGGCTTTCTAAGCTTTATGGTCATTATTCAATACTAGGTGTCATGCAGGATTTTTTCTATTGTTACCGTTGCCATTTTATTGTATTTTAAGTAAAATAAAATATTCGCGCGAGTACTAAATTCATCATGGACAACACTGTTGTGGTCTTCAAGATTTATATTTAAATATCTAAATTTATTTGCTGTTTTCGGCATCTTTAAAATAAGCATTAAAATCCTCACAGTTTCACACCACACGGAACAGTTTTTCGATAAAAATAAGATCTAAGAAACCCCTTCCGTCTCCATGCGAGTTTTAAGATACCTCAGACAGAATATCTGAGGTCGTCAAATTAAATATTTTGTTCAAATATAAAATGGTTTTGTAGTAAATATAATAATCCATTACAAGGAAACAACACAATAGCGTAAAGGATTTTGTGCCGCATAGACCTCGTTACAATCGCATAAATAACACGAGTCACGAGTCAGACAATCAGGCAGTTAGAGTCACAAAGTCACGAAGTCACAAGTCAAGCAGAGTCACCAGCGGACGATATACTGTCATGAGCGCTCATATCTCGAGAGAGAGAGCAACTTCCTATGCACATTCACTCTGAGGACCTTGCACGGACATCATCCCTGCGCCAGTTTTTCCAGCCCCACTTGGAGAAAACATATCGCCATCAATTCCACCTTGAGTCTCATTGGCTATGTATTCACACCCCTAGAGTTCCCAAACTCTAAAGTTTGAATTGAGTTTTTATATTATTACGTGCATTATAAAACTTTTATAAAAATAATTAATTATTTCGGAAAAAATATTGGTATAAAACACGTCAGATAAATAATTTAATTTAATAGGATATATACATTTCTATGGTCTCTGCTTAGAATATGAATAAACATTTGATACGCTAAAGTTAAATTGAGTTGTATTTTGATTGTGAAAACGGTCGCTTAATGCATCATCTCGAAACGTGACGTCATTTAAGCATCGTTTCTAAACGCGACGGAGGTAATCGAGCAATGGGGTGATGCGCAAATTACGTCACGTCGCAGATGCTGGACGTTTAACAGATTGGCCTTATATTTATACCCTCGGACACGTTCTGAAATTGGAGATTTTTTAAATAATGTAAAACATACAGTATATAAAATTTTATTAAGGTTAAATATTTTATGGTATAGATGGACTTGAGTGTGAATTAACAAACTTAATTGGGAACTTTATGGAGGCAATAAAGCTGTGTGGTTAACTAATTATTAATTATATGAATTAAGTAATTGTAATATATTCTAGAAATTTTATTTTTGACAGATCCGCAAAAAATAGTACTTTTGCAGTATTGCTTTCAGTGACGATGGAGTCGGAAAATTGTCTCTAAGCGCTTTTTTGTTATTACTTAATTATTTAATTATGTTTAATTACATACTATATAAAATGGGAATCCCTTTAATTTTATTTTTGTTATAAGATTATTTATAAAATCCAGTTAAAACGTCAGATTATTATTACACAATTACTTCCTGATAATCTAAATAGCATAATTAAAATGTTGATGTTTAGTACTCGTTCAAATATTGTTGTGAAGTTCAATAAATGACCTTTAAAGCTTTACTGTTTGGCAATTATAATTTTTTAAGCAAACCAGTTAATCCTTCCGGCTACATAAATAATCTAGAACAAAATTATCCACAGAAGCAAAATACAAAATATATTACTATTATCTGAAAATGGTTCGAATCTTATGATATATTATATTATATAAATGGTAGTTTTCTATTTCTTTTTAATTTAAATAATGTATCAGAGATTGAAATTAGTGATGTCAAGTTCTTCAATTGAACCACTTTCAATTGTAGGGATTAACTTATATTATTAATTTTAAATAGTCAGTTTGATTTGTGATAAAGCGTTTTAGCTGTTACAGAAAAAATGGGATTTTTCGTGAAAATGCAACACAACTACACAGCGCTTCTCCTCAATCATTTCGTCTGAGAACTTCCTTTCAGATAAACTCTCTGACACTACTGGTATCTACACTTTAACATCCGTTTTGGAGTTTAAGGCACCCGATCTTTAAGAGCTCTACAACCGAGAGGAGGCCAACTCAACTTCAGACCAGCGAAGATCGCAAAAACCGCCGCTTCTCTCTTTGCATCCACTGGTAAAACAAACAAAACAAACAATCTTTGCCTTAACAAAATAAACATGTAAACGTCTAGATCTGGACAGTGATTATTATTTAATTATCAACCTAGATTTTCCTAAACTCATGAATAAATATTACATATAAAAATAAATCATTGTTTTGATTTTTTAATAAAGATTATGTATATTTTAGATATAAAATTTGTTACATAAAGTATTCTTTACTACGCAGTGCGATTTATAAATTATTATTTTATTTAATAAAGAAGCTTAATATTTTCAGACATTGATGACAGCAACATAACAAAGCTAAGATGTTTTATGAAAGTAAGCCAAAGGGTCAATCTTTTGAATGCCATATATGTATTACCAGAAAATCTAACATTCTTGAGATTTTAGAAGTTGCGTCAAATCAAGCGATTGTCGATGCTGATAAGCGCACACGCGTATAACTGATCAACGGGACACGAAATGCGTGTCCTCCGAATAATAACAATATTAAAAATAAAACTATGAAGATGTATTTATTTGTGGAAGTGTGGCGACACCTGTTGGACATCATTTAAGTGTGGCCGCGAAAGAGAGAGACGGAGAGCGATCGGGATGATGCTGCCGTCTGCGCTATTTTAGACTTTAATATTTTTTTGACATGTCCGAGAGAAACGAAACGAATGGCGGAATGTCTTCGTGTTTTATTGTCCTTGCCGGGCGGAAACGCACGTGGGCGACTACATTGTTTCTAGAGAACGCAATTATTTTTTTTCCGTCTTGTGAATATAATACGAAACTAAACAGCCATCGCTCGGACTTAATTCGGTTTCGTTAATTAAGCGTGTTCTCTGGTCGTATTTTTATATTATTACAGCACAGTTATAAATGTGCTTGGAGATCTTTGATTTAACGACAAGTATCAAATATGAAGGTTATCCATAGGGATATACTTGTATGTGCATATTTGTGGTTCTTAGACGAGGCTTGATCCATTTAAGAACCAAAAACGAAAAATATAATAAGACGTTTGCCTTTTACTCATTGAAAAATCATAAGTAAAATTTGTAATATAGTATTTAGTCTAACTAGTATGGGGTAGATGGCGCAAAATATATGCAGATCACCCATGGGCGTCTCGGTGTGGCATTGTGTCACAAAAAAATCAGGGAGGCTGGTTGTCTCAAATGGACGGGGTGGACTTGAGTTAATCTCCAAACTTTCGTTCGTCTGAAAATGAAAATGACCAAGTTTTGCTTCACCTTTTGACAAATAATAAACCCATCTTAGTTTTACGGTTAATGATACTTGAACATATAATAACTGTATTTCATAAAGGCGAGAGAGTTATGAGAGTATTTTTCTATGGCAATATCCTTTTAAGGCTAAGGAAGGTTTCAACCTCTCGCACATTTTTTTTTTGTAATTTATAGGTCACTCTAACGATCATTTATACAAACGAAATGAGAGACCAAAAGTCTTAAAAGTCGGGCCACATACAATGTATTCACAATAATAGAAGATTAATCTTTTAACTGAACAATTGCGTTAATAATCGGAAATGTTACACGAACTACCTAATAGAGACGTAAATCACAAAAAACTACTCTTTGTTTGGAAAAGACGCGCACTAAGTAATACATTTCGGGGGTGTCAATTTTTTAACTGCCAAATTATTTAGAACTGCAAAAGGGATTGTTATATATTCCGCGCATCGTCGGCTTTTTTGTATTTAGAAATGCGTGGAGTTAAAAAACATTAAAAATAACATACATATTAAATAATTAGATATAAAATATATATGTACAATATATTGTAGACATATAAAATATCTTTAATAGCTAAAATTAAAATATTACTATATAACCATCTTATTTATCGTTATTTTAATTATGAATTAATATAATCCTACATATTAAGATTTAAAAATGTATTCAATATTAATAAAATCATGTTTTCTAAGTAACCATGAATTTTCTAAAGAAACTAGAAAATTAACATTATTTTTCTAATAATATTCACAATTTTTAATTTTAATAGCTAATAATAATATTTCCTGACAATAACTTTTACTTTAATGCGCAATCGAGATTATATTTAACTATTTAGAAATATTCATAAATATAAGTTTGAAATGTAGTACAATATTCATCAAAGTAATTATTTCCAAACGAAAAAAATTTTTCCAAACGAAAAAAATAAAACGAGAGAAGTTTAAAACGAGAAAAGGACGGTGTAATTTGGTTTGACATTAAAAAATTAGAAATTAACACAACTTTTAAGTAAAATAATCGATTTAAACTCTACTATATTTGCGTTAGCACAGTCAGTTCGAGAGCTATCCAATTCATTATTATTCATAATTGAGTGGCAAGTTTAGGTTTACACCCCTACTATTAGCTTTAAAGCCCACGATACAGATATACAATCGTTATACCTGTCATTAATTGATAAATATAAAAAATATAGTAATGATTTTAATTTCTGTAAATTTGTTCAAAATATAAGCAGGAGTAATAATATGTATTATATATCGAACGTATATCCATATCGTGTGCTTTAAGGCTAATAATAAGAGGGTACACCCAAATTTGCCATCTGTTTCTCAATTATGAATATAAAATGAAATGGATAGCTCTCGAACTGACTGTGTTAACGCAAATACATTATGATTTATTTTTATCCATATAATGTATTCGCGTATTATGTAGTTTTTTCGTATAACAATTAAACAGACATGTGTTGCTTTGTAACACGTCGTTATTATTATTTTATTACTTCAATCACGATAACAGAAATTTATCGAATTTGTTTATTTTATTTAAATACCTATATACATATATATACATGTATGTTCTATTATCAGGAAAAAAGAGTTACAATATGGTTTCATAATATTGTTAATTTATATATTGTGTACAATTATTTTCTATTGCATTATCATGAGAGAAATTTGCCAAACAATTCAATACCTGTCAATTTGCTCAAACAAAAAAAAATATTACGAGAATAGTTTACGAAATTATGTATAAAAAAAATCTATTATAAATATCATTAAAATTGGATAAATAGTAATGGAAATGTGTATTGTATTTGCCAGGTAAAATGACAAACTAAGAAATAAAGTATGGTAATAAGCGTTTCATAGTTTTTAATAAATAAAACATCAGCTAATAATTGTAGAACTGTAAACTTTCCGGCCAGTTAATTAGAGTCGGTAAATTTTATTAGAACCATCATCTAGAATTCACAAAAACTGTTTCAAGCCAGCATTATTAAAGATGTGACACATGAAGATCGCGGGGGGAGGCGCCAAAGAGACGACATAGAGACGCCACAGCGATGAGTAAAGTATTGCAATAACATATCAAGACTTTACCGAAACCACAACCGACAATAATACAACTCGACATGCCAGTGAAGAATATGCATTTCTTCACAATTTAGGGAGAAACTGTATAACTGGTGTTACAAATAACTAGCACGAAAAAAATAGAATCAATTGAGGCTGCTAAAAACACAAATAGTGAAGTCATGCTCATATAGAATTTGATCCCAAGTCATTCAGGTATTAGTCATTGACTCACACCAACTTTCCTGGTTGAGTTATTTGTGGAAGAAAATGCAAAAAAAGATAAACATCATGTTAACCGACTAAAGAACGCTTCTTTTAAAACACCTGATGAGAACATAACAATGATTGATTAAAATTTTAAGCTTCTGATCTCCCATAAACGACAGCATTTAAGCCCATGTCTTTAAGGTAATAGTCACCGACTTATACCACCGGTATATGGTGCTGATTTATTATAGAAAATCCATAAATTACACACTTAAAACTGTTAATTATTAGTAATAATACAGATATTACTTACATATATTATGTAGACACTACGAAATAACTTTACCTTTACCTTTATTATAAATGAGATAACCGACAATTATATTTAGTTTGTGAGTACCATATAATTGGTTAAAATACTTTGATACGGTATAGTGATTAATATTTTATACAACCTTGAAAGTAACCTGAATGGTGAATATTTAATTAAGCTAATTGTACTAAAAGCATAGATTAAAAGGAACCAATAATATATACACCATCCCTTTTAAATTCCTTCAGAGGGTCGTCGAACCCTTTTTACAAATACACGTTTAAAATTCCAAAACAATGGTTATGTGCGGTTCCGAAACCATTATTCACCATCTCGCTTATCAAAAATATACGAACACATTCTACACTATTATTATCATTCCAGCAATTGGCTGAAAACCCGAATCGACATAGTGAGAAGTTGAAACTAATACGTGTTTATTTGATTTATCGTTAAATAGTTCACGCGTAACGTATCCATTTATTCACATGTATTAATGCTTAAAAAGTAAATGTATAGAAGTGGATGTAAAACGAATAAAAGAATACGACGAGGCTCGTAAAACAAATTATTCGTAATTTGCTAACAACGAATGTTTTACAGAAAAAGGGAATCGGCTATTTTATTGCAAAACCGCATCATTTACAAAAAGCACGAAAACTCTCTTAACGACTTGGTAAACGTGCTTATTTTGCTTTCGCGAAACCCATTTACCGTGCCAGAAGAAAACTAATAAACATGTATATGTTCATTTGTGTATGTTTAAGTGTATACTGATGAGGGTTTAAGTTAAAAATTGCCGACGATTTAAAAGCCATTAATATAAATAGCACAAAATACAATAAAAATAACATACATTAGGAGTAATCAGCGATAATGTTACTTGTGTTTGGTTTTTAAATAGACTTCCAACATCTAGAAAAATATATATTTTTGCTACATGTATTCTTAAGATACGGTTCAGAAATAACATGATTGAGTTTAATGTAATGCTAATCGGAAAAAAATAATAGGAAATTTAATATACATAAATCATAACATACAAATAAAGACGCGATCGTGACTCTCGAAGACATTCCAAAACCCAAAACTAAAATTCATTTTTTTATAGCACCTTTTAGTAGCTTGAAGAAATGTGATAACTTCATAAATCGTATCCTAACGCTCCAAAAGAAAGGCGCTGGAATACAAGAACAAAGTTATCTCAAAGAACCTTTCAAAAACTTTTTAAATTAAGAAGTATTTAGTTTCTCGTGGGCTTCAAACTATTGATACGTACTAAGTTCTCATAAAAGATACGAATAACTGACGAAACTTCAAAGTGAAATTCGTTCCCCATAACAAAGTCGAGCTACAAAGATGTAGATTTTTCGCAGACATCGTTTATGTGTAAAGAAAACCTTCACTTGCTCTCAAAAGTAACATCGAGATATAATATAAAAGAGAATGAAATCACGATAATATACTATTTTTCAACACTAAACGTACAACGAAAAACAATCTTTATAAAAAATCTAGAATTTTAAATCATTATATCATTAATCAATAACGAGAAGAGCATATGGCTAATTTTGGACCCTTAAGAACTCCCAAAGGGATTAAATATTCTTCAGACAATCGACTGACATAGTTTACAAACTGTCTATGGTCGCTTAAATAAATCAGAAATAATCGAGCTAGATCATTAAGGTAACAAATGTGCAACAATTCCCACGACAAACTTTTTTAAATCAGCATATACAACTTGTATCTGTATTCTAGAACCAATAAATTTTGTCACTGTTTAGGTGAAAGACGGATGGTTAATGACAGTGGAATGGGTGGGACAAAAAACAAGCTTTTGATCCAGCAAAAGTTGCCTAAAGTGATTGATGACATAACTACGGATTATTATTTTGAACAATTGCGACTAATATATTATATTTGTCACTATTTTTATGAACAAATGTGAAATCTGTGCATTTCTAACAATCAATAAATTATGCTGTCTTGAGAATCAGATCAAAAATATGCTTCAACTTCTTAAAACCATATTTTATTTATGGTTATTACTTAGAACCATGTACAAGAATAAAACAGTGACTGTGCGGAAGTATAAAAATTTTCTTCGTAAGCAGATCGGAAATATTACGTAAAGCCTTCAAAACATTTTGTGATATGTGACTTTTAGAAGCAATGTCAGACAAACTGTATGTTTATCAAACTATCTGTTATCAAAAAAATATAATAGTTGATATTCTTCAACAATATTCATATATCAAATAATTATTACGCTCTGAACAATGCTGTTAAGCAATTAACAATTAAAATTTAAAACACTTATATTTGCTGTATTTTTATTATATTAAATGTGTATATACAGCTTCAAACAAAGATCTAATAGGAACTGACATAACGATGCATTGGCATAGTTTTGTTGTTCAAAGCACTAAAACGCCGACAAAGCTGGATCTTATTAATCTGATTAGGATTAAGTTCTGCGGATGATTAAAAAACAATACGCAACTTTTACACAGTGTAAAATTAGCCAACGCCGAGGATTTTCAGCTTAACGGATTAACCCGCTATACGAGTTTTGAAGCAATAAAAAATAAACGAAACCACTGAAGAAGATATTTTTAGACTTTTACAATCGGCAAAGAAATAACTTAATCTATTGTGACTGTTCAGCCGGCTTGACAATGATTAACGATCGAACGCTTCCTGAAATATTCTCAATACATAAACCGCAGATAATATCGTATTTAAAATTCTCTTATAAAGTGATTTTTTTAATTAGAAACAGTATCGAAATATCTTCAATTTTACTATCTCGGATTGAGTTACGGTTCACTGCAGTTTCATCTGCAAACCCCTTGTCATATTCATATTGCACATGCTTGATTTATGGTGCATGAAAATCGGTTAACTTTTGATATATGAACGTATATATTACCATAACTTATTTTGACCTACATTAGACGAATTTCGATCCATAGGATGGTACATGTCTATATTTATTTAATAAATTGCATATTATGAATATACATATTTGAGAAACATTAGAATAATTAAGATTTTCATGAGTTTATTATGGCACAATTCTGTTGTTGTTTTACTGAGCTCATAAATAGAACAAAGAAAAACAGTAAGATCAAAGTCATCATTTGTCTATGATACTTTAAAGACGTGCGCTAACGTGCAAAATAATTTTTTCTGCACCGGCAGCAATTTTAAAAAAATGTCATAAATCCTAATTTTTTCGCATATACATTTACATACAATTAATAAATTAAACGTATATTTGCATAAAATTTACTGTTGATTAAAATTTTAAATGAATTCTGAATAATATTTTAACTCGCAAGTGGCTTTCGTTTATGTATGGGTGTGTATGTTTTTTTGTATATACCAACTGGTGGGACGAAAGTGGCGTCTGAAGGGAGCTCTCTCCTGCTGAATTGCTTCGAAAGTTATAAAGTGAAAATTAATTTTCAAAAAAAAAGCACGAGGGGAAGTGTTAATATTTCAGCGCTGAATTGAAATATCGACAGACTTTTCATTATCGTGCGAGCATATTTTTAAATATGGAGTCAATTTTTTCCGTAGAAAATTGGATTTTAACACAATATGTAATACCTATGGGTATAATAAAAATAAAATTGATTTACATATTTGAATATTTCGTTTTATTAATTACATACAGTATTTTCAGTCTAGGCAATGAAAATATGTATGTTATAAAATGTAGGTGTAACTATATGTATTTCATTGTACAAAAATATTTTTTTTTATATACGTATTTTTGCAACCATTTTTCAAACAAGATAACGTTTCTTGGAATTTAATTTTGAATATCTTCCAACGTTTCTTAGAGCTACTTTAATCTGCACTTCGAAAGAGGTAAGAAATCATAAAGAGACCTTTCTTAAAAAAATGCATCGTTGTCTTAAGATACGTTTCACAGTGCTTACAAGAATCACCCTCCTATTGCCTGTCTACGCTAGACAGTTGCGCGGTTAAGCAAATCAGAGATCGCACCATGTATATTTTTTTAAATAAGCTTTTATAAAAATAAAGTTCCCCTAATGGCTCATTAACTTCAGTTCAGTCTCACTTAAGTGACTGTTATGTTTAGTTGCGTGATTTCGGCTTTTATTTGTTGTTTTAACTTTTTTATTAAAAGAATTAATATAAATATTATATAAACATTTAAAAAATGCCAAAAAAACACAAATTAAGTAAAGCTAATATAGCGAATATAATTTTATTACATTCGTATTTTGCTTATTATTGTTTGAATATGTCAGAAATTAGTAAGCACATTAATTTTTCACGACACACTGTCCAAAATGCTTTGAAACGGTTTAACGAATGTGCTTCATACAAATCAAAAGCAAAAACTAAAAGAAAACGAAATACAGCCGTCCAGAAAGAACATATCTTGGTTCGCGAGTCCTTAAAAATCGCTGAAAAACGTCTTCAAAGCTGGCTGTTGAAATCTCTACAAGCGGAAGGCCATCCATTTTTTTTAGACGATGAAAAGAAAGCTTAACAATGTGGAACTCAAAGGTCATAAAGCCTAACACAAACCGTGGCTTTCAGAAGTAAATAAAACTCGAAGGTTAGAGTGGGCCTGATAGCACCGAGATTAGACATCTGAAGAGTAGGCGATAGTCATTTGGTCTGATGAAAAATTGTTTTTATAAAAAAAATATTAAAAACCTAATATATATAATTTAAGTTTTTGCGACTTCTGGTGTAGTACACATGCGCTGATTGCGTAGCACCCAAAGTAAAATATTGTGGCGGAAGCGTTATGGTCTAGGGTTGCATGGCAGCAGCAGGGGTAGAAAATCTGTACGCTTGCGACGGTATTATGAATAGTAACATTTAAAATTCAATGTTTGAATCCACTTTAATGGATTTCAACTGGAAAATATTTCAGAGCGCAGACATTCAATAAAAACAGATTTTATTTTATTTTAAAATGGTTTTATATCAAAGAAATATTCTAAATATATATAAATTAAAAAACTATTTTTATTACGATATGTGAATATATTCAATACCAAAAACATAGTGGCTAAGTAATATATAATAAGTATTGCAAAGAAAGTATTGTAATATAATATAGAAGTAAACATTTATCAGAGTTATAGAGTTGAATTAAGAAACACCATTGTGTGATAATGTTATATATAATACTCTAGTTTTATTTTATATTTTATATAAATACAATATAAAATGGCGACTACTCTACAAATATATTTTCCAGTACATTTATTATATTATGAAATAGAAAGAAACATTACTTCCGAGCCAACGTCAATATGCTTGGCTATCTTACCGCACCAGTTCTCTGTATTTGGCTAATGCATGTATATTGATAATACCCCAAAGTCCGAGAAGCTTCAGTTTGTTAGCCCCCTAGGGATTTATCTTATAGCTTAGGAGTCGGTTGTGTGTGTGTGAGTAAATCCCGTGCGGTTCTTGACCATTAGAGTGCGGACGATTTTCAATAGGTCAGTAGATAAGCGCTTTAAAGATCAACTATAAATTTAACGATAGACTCCTTTATGCCGGCTCGTCTGCCAAATGTGTGTACGAAACGGTCTGGGTCGCCCAACTTTGGCACCGGGGCCAACTCTGGCACCGTCTCAGACAATTGGTGACTCACAGACAACAACCTTCGCACTATGTCTGCATCGATTTTGAATCAGAGTTTACGTTGTACGATCTTGCACAAGATAATTGAATGCATATTGTATAAATATGGCTATTAATAATATATTAAAAATGGTTTGAAACATCTGACGTACCCAATAAATTAATGGAACATTAAGATTTTATCTTAATCGATATTTTGAACATTTCAGATTTTATATCAGATCAAATTTAAGTGTTCCTAATTTATTACATACATATGTATGTATAGGTGGCCCTCGACTTTTGCACAATTCGCTATTTCGCACATTTTTAAAAGATTTTGTCTTTTGTGATTAAACGTTTAATTTAACAGGGATTTTAAGAAATGTGCAATTAAATAACTACTTTTTTGCATAATATCTTTAAATTTTTTCTTTGGAAAAAGATTTGTTGCAGAGAGTTATTCATGGGGTGCTCACTGTTATGATCAATGCTCCAACGGTTAATGCATAAACAATTTGTTTTATGGAACAATTATTTTATATATTGCTCATTTAAATTACCCTCTATATTTTATGAGTCAATTCTAATTTAATACAAGCAGGAGGCAAAAGTTGGCCAGTCAGTGGTGGTTTTTTAAGTATTTCATTAAGTGCATTTTTCTGGGCAAACTCAACAGGGGACAAGTGGGACAATGAAATCGTGCCGTCACAGTTTAAACGCTCAGTTATCTTGCGTGAGACTTTTATAATTGAAATATTCTTAGAGTCAAATGAAGCATATCTAAACCAAATTTTGACCAATAGGAGAGCGCAAAAAACAATTATCCCTTCTCAGAAGTCAAAAATCCACGTCAAAAGCAATAAAATCGCGTCGTCGCCATTGCAGTGGAAACGCTCGTAACCGAGCGTTTCCACTGCAACGGCGCCGACACGATTTTATTGCTTTTGACGTGGATTTTTGACTTCTGAGAAGTGATAATTGTTTTTTGCGCTCCCCTATTGATCAAAATTCGGTTTGAATACACTTTGACTAATACATATTATAAGTCCATAGTAGTACAATATTTAAAAAAAATCAATTTTATAAAGATTTTTGCCGATAATGCAAAAACAATATTAAAATTATGGAACACGTTATACAATACATCGTGGAAATATATCTTTAAAGATTGTATTCAAAAGACACGGCAAAGTGATGGATTAAATGGAAAGATCTTTGTCATCGTGGATGTTCAATTATTACTCCTCTGAGTTTTCAATTATTCAAGCTAAGTTTGCATGAAGATTGGAAGACTAGTTTGAAAGAATATTCTAACACGGTGTTTCAAGCAAGTAATGGTTGGTTTGACAAATTTAAAATAAGATATTTTTTACATAATATTAAATTCACTGAAGAATCGGCTGATGCAGATAAAGATGCTGCAAAACAATTTATTTCCTCATTGTCAAAAATTATTTTAGATGCAGAATGTTCTCCAAATATTCAATGTAAACGAGACAGGTTTATTTTGGATAAAAATTTCTAATCGTAGATTCTTATCGAAGGATTCTTATCAGTTGCCCCTGGACATAAACTTTCTAAAAACCGATTGACATTGCTTCTTAGTGGAGACTTAACTAGTGATTTAAAATTGAAGTCAATGTTAGTTTATCAAGTATTAAAAGGGAAAGATAAAGAATTGCTAACGGTCATTTGGAAATAAAATAAAAAAGCCTAGGTTACTGCGTTAATATTATATTTCAATATTGGTTCACTTTCCATTTCGTGCTGGCAGTTAAGCAATATTGTAAAGATTAACCCTTTCAATTCAAAGCAGTGTTAATCTAAAATAATGCTCCAGTACCCCCAAAATCTCAGCATAATTTATACCGAAAAATCAATGTTGTGTTTTATCCTCAATCAGTGATAGCTACGTTTAAACCATATTATATGAGGAATATAATGAATTAGGTCATCAAGGCAACTGACATGGAAGATGGGACTACATTAAGAGTTTTTTTGAAGTACTATAATATATAGAACGCAATAAACAATATTGGAGACTCGTGGGCTGAAATAAAAGAGTCAACAATGAAAGGTTCCTGGAAACAATTATGCCCATATATGATGAGTGATTTTATAAATTCTGAATATACTCCGAAAACAATACATTTTTTAATGTTTTTTTTTTACATCCCTCTACTTTCGTACATTCAACATTCGCACACATTTTCAGGAACCAATTATATGCGAAAGTTGAGGGCCGCCTGTATAAGGTATATATGAAAAAATAAAATATTCTGTAAAAATCATATGACTCTAGCTCAGCAAACTTTTAATATCGGGGTATTATATAAATATAAATAGATTGTATTAATATTTATTATAATCCAATGACTTATTAACTTTCACCAACCCTAAAAACAGCGCCTCCTACTAAATATACAAACTTTCATCAAGTGTAATCTTACACGGGCGTAATTATTTGTATTACCCATGTTATTGTTCAACAAGTTTTAGCACAGTAACAACTTACTTTAGTTATGTTTTTGAACGTCGAAAATTATCGCAGCTAATAAGGCATAGAGCCTTCATACACTATGTATGTATACAATTTAATTGAACGGCAAACACTGAGAGTGCGGGTGAAGTGGTTTCAGATTAATGTTTACTTTTACTCGTTAATCTGAACTGAGCGTGGCAGTGTTATTGTTGTTTCCGTATCTAGTTCGCAGTACTAGTGGTCGCAGTTTTCGCAATAGGAGAGAAGTGAGTAAGGGGTGGTGAAATAGGGGTGGTTGTATCATATATGTGTGTGGGTTTAGATGGCCTGGAAACCGGGTCACGAAGGCTCCTATCCATTGCACGCAGATCACTTATTTACACGGGATCCTCTGGCGAGCTTTCGGCGTCCTTTTGCCGTTTAACTCTTACCGGAACCTTGAATGTGATTATGCAAGAGGGAAAAACAGCTGTGTGTCGTTAAGTACACAGCGTATGTATATGTATTCGTTAATATTTGAACAAAGCCGCTTTTAAATGTTGTTGCGTTATTTGTGTGCTCTGAGACGGATGCGTGTACGAATTTGTAAAAAAGTTATATATAATGGTCGTGGTTATAATTGGCGAATGAGACATACAATAAGATTTATAAATGACTCGTGTGTAATAGATGAATCAGTGTATCGCATCTTGTGCTGAGATAGATAGGAAGAAGCATTATGAAAGAATAACATGGTGGTTATTCTTATGAGGCTACAAAAATAAATCTGTAACGTTTTAATTTCCTTACAAAAATGTCATCTTAGAGTCTTATGTCTCTCTTATTTTATACAAGAAGGTTTAGTAATATTTCTGATTTAGAATTTTTATTCTGAAGCAAACGCAACATATTCCTATCTCAATAGTCTTGAAACTTTTTTTTCATGCAAAACTATTTTTTTATGGTATATTTTTATGAATTTATAAATATATTTTTTTATGGTCATAAAAAATATATTCATAAATTCAGGTGTCTTTTTAAAAAACTGTGATGAACACACAAATAGGATCGATCCACCCAGCCAGAGAGAGAAGATCTACTAGCAGCCATCCGGAGGAACCAGCCACGCGCCCTCACCGACAGAGCAGAAGATCACTCCTGGAACTCCTGAACCGCACGCAGCCACAAGAGCCCTGAGACATCACCACCTGCGCCACCTTCATTGCGAGAAACGTCACGCCGTAATCGTCCATAGTGGAATGCAAATATAACTCAATAAAAAGTCCATCTAGATTCACACAAGAGTCTCATTGGCCGCAAAGTCAACCACCCCTAGTACTACGCCCCTTAAAAAACAATTATTACATATATCAGTAACATTCTAATTCAATTTGAGATGCTAAATCTTAGTTCATTTATAAAATCCGTTAATTACGAATTGCAAATTATATGTAGATTTTTCTATCGTTTTTAAAAAATATTCATAATTCAATAAAGCACGGATATTTTAGACACTTCACAGCTTACAGTATTTATTGGTGGTTTTAATGAATCGTTCCAGGTTACACACGAATTATTTAATCTCTTAAGCTTGAAAGATAAAAGTCATAAAAAATGTTAGTTAGATAACGGCTTATATTTAGAGAACTTTCCGGATTAACAACAGTGGAGCGCCGGTTATGATTTGGAAAAAATAAAGGTGCTGTAAAGTTGATTGGCAATAAAATGGAGGCAAAAGGAAGATTATTATTAAATAAAAAAAAATACATCAAAAAAATATTTAGTTGGGTTATCTTTTATTATCGCACCCTAAAATCAGGTGTAATGTAATGATAATTTCAAACATAAGTTTTTTGAAGAAGAGCAAAATTAAAATCATATATTTAATACATATTTAATGTAAAGAAAAAGCCGTAAGAATAAGCTTATAATTAAATAAAAAAATTAAATACATCATAAAAATATTTAGTAGGTTTCATTAATAGAATAAAGAAATACCTTTGTATGTTAAGAGCTAAATTATAATAGTATATTATATTTATATGTATGATTTGCTAATTTTCTGTTTATTGTATTATATAATTAAATAATTACTGTATAAATTAATATTTTAAATAAAAGATAAGCAAGGGTGATCTAAGGGTTCGTCTTTAGTCACCAGATAATAATAATATTTTTTTTATATTTGAGATGAACTAAATATTCTTATCTATATATTAAAAAAAGCAGAAAACCTTTGCTGCCTTTCTTTATTATACGTTGGAAATCGTTGACATCTATATTAATAATTATAAATTATTATGGCTAAACAATTTATAATCAATAGATGTCACTTTTTTTTCAATGATAGCGCATTTTTATAAATAAATATTTGAGTGCCGCTGCCGTGGCTAGAGCCCGCAACCTTAGAGTTATTAGTCTGAGACGTTATGGACTACGCTATTCCGTATATTTCAGTAATGGCATTTAAGCGTGGTTCATTAGTAATCAAATTCTCTATTGAACATATACTTTATCGAACAACACTGTCATTAAATTTTTTAACTGCTTTCGTATTTTTTTTAATATAATATGAATTCTTCATAAATTCCTCAAACATTTAAAAAAAATATTCTAATAATATATATTTTTTAGCAAGCAACGTTAATCGATTGACTTGTATATTTTTTATAAGCTTATAAAAAAATAATGAATACAAAAAATATATTAATACTTAATCTTTAAATAAATTTTACTCATTATAAATAATATTATCTAAAATACGCACCATAAAATATAATTAATTAATATCATATTTTTATTATTTTTTATTATAATTAATCTGTTTAGCACCGTTAGATAATACCAAAAAAATTAATCTTATTAGGGGAATATCGTTTTTAACGACACTTAAGAAACTTATCAAAACAGCTTTCAATCAATAATTATATTTTCCGACTCTGATACGCCATTTTGTTCCAGCAAAGATTAAACCTCACTTGAAAGTTACTAACGGTCTTAAATTAAATTCATCGCCCCACTTCGCCATAGTATTAAGATAAAGGATAACCGTTTTACGCCATACAATAACGGAAAGGCCCTTAAACTGCCTTCATAATAAAAGGAAAAATGTATATCCCGTTAATTCTCATAAGATATAATTATAACTAAATAATTCTGTGTGATCATCATATTATATAATAAAGGAGCTTGAAAAGTTCTGAATTAATGATAAAGCAATTAAATAACGCGAGGAATTAATTACGCCGGATCGGCGTGCGCATGCGCCCAGCATCTCGGAAGCTGTTCTAATTAGAACGGGCAATTAATAAAGTGACACGTTAGTGCCACTTCGGTAGACTTGTCGGTACATTTGCGACGAGAGGCGTGCAATTCGTTTTTAGATCGTCGATGATTATCGGCCGATGTCAAGACAAATACCAAACCAAAACGATACGAAGGTACGTCGTATGTAAAGCTTGTGTCTGTGCAGCGAAATAAGAGTCGATATTGATCATGTACAGTTGTAATTAAATAAGCTTTCCAATGTTGTATTACTACATTTAAAAAATGCTAGCTAAGGGTATAAATAAGTCTTATCGACTTTAATCGATCTTTTAATAACAAAAATGCTATACGTAAAATACCATATTTTTATAAATATTGTATAATAATCAACTAATTGCATCATCATAGTATAGATTCAATGTCAACCACCTACATGTTAATATATTTACTGCAAGGTATATTAGGAAAAAAAAGGCTTAAACTCTAAAAAGTTTATCCTATATTTTTTAACCTAGTCATGATGGACTTTGCAGGCTGAGAACATTTTTTTTAATTACAAATCTGTTTCAGCATTAGAACTAATTAAAATATATTCGACCATTTTTTAATATTCATTACAGTAAAGTTTTAAAGTAAAAAATAACTTTAAAAGCATATACCAATGTATTGTGTATAAACTAAACACTGACCATTGAATTTTCTATTATGGATTGCTTAAATCGTGTTTTATCCGCAATCGCTGAAATAAGACCATAAACTTGAAATTCTTACTGAAAATCAGTATGGCCTAGAAGCCTAGATGTTAGTGAAACCATTGAAACATTGAAAATATTAGAAAAAAACATTGCTTTAAATTTAAGCGAATATTATAATATTATTTAGTCTTAATGATGTCGATAAAATATTGCAGATAATGCCTAAAATATCGTGGATATTATTAATATAACTTTAAATATCGCTTAAAAACCAAAAAAACAATAATGAAGCGGAAGAAAATTCAGTCCTTTTCACTCTAAATATAATTTTATAAAGTCTTTAACTTTAGCAGTAAATTGTAAAATTATGTTCTTCTTAATGACACAAATTTTGAACGAGCCTTTAAATTCCAGCACGAGCTTAATAATTGTATGTCCGTAAATCAGGAACCATATAAAAAAAGTATAAAATCATCACTGATTAATTCGTTAAAGAAAAAAATCAATACCGAACACTAGTGAAAAACCATTATCTTTAACATATATGTATGTGTATCTAATACGCATACTATTTATTTTAGTGCTGAGCAATGTTATATAGCGACGTTAGTTTTTATGAAGATATATAATAAAATATGTTTCGTCCTGCCCGTTCCACTGTTACTAATCTTCTGTCGTTCACCAAAACGGTGACAACTTCTCTCGATGCCGGAATTCAAGTAGACGTCGTGTATACAGATTTTGAGAAAGCCTTTGACAAAGTTTGTCATACGTTATTATTAAAAAAATTGTCGAACCTCGGTTGCTCAGATAATTTAACTCGGTTATTTTCGAGTTATTTAAGCAATCGTAGACAGTTTGTAACCTATGGTGGCCGATTGTCAAAGGAATATTTTACCCCTTCGGGGGTTCCTCAAGGATCCAATCTGGGACCTCTGCTTTTTGTGTTATTTATTAATGACATAAATACAGCAATTAAAAATTTAAGTTTTCTTCTGTGCGCAGATGATTTAAAATTATATAAATGCATTCGATCTGTTGCGGACTCCTTCTCTCTACAAAGTGATTTAGACTCTCTGTGGAGATGGGCTTCCGTTAACCGTCTGCCCTTTAGTGTCGGAAAGTGCCATACTGTGTCATTTTCTCGATCCCGTTCGCCATCAGCTTATTTCTACCATCTCGGTGGTAACATTTTGACTAGAGAAACTTCCATTAAAGATCTCGGAATCACTTTCGAGAGCAAATGGAGGTTCTCTCTACACATACACGACGTCTGTGATAAATCTTCCAAGATGCTCGGCTTTGTTATGAGGAATGCCTTTCACTTTGACGATCCGTCAGTTATTCGCATCCTCTATGACACCTTAGTTCGTAGCATTCTGTAATCGGGATCTATAATTTGGAATCCCCGAATAGCCAAATATTCCCTTTTAGTAGAAAGAATTCAAAAAAGGTATTTAAGATACCTTTACAAAAGGACATTTGGTTATTATCCGTTCTTATATCCCAGCGCCTTTCTTTTAGGAGCGTTGGGATATGATTCGCTGAATTCTCGCAGAAAGCTGTATGTCGCTAAGCATTTTTTCAAACTACTAAAAGGTGCTGTCGACAATCCAGCTATTCTCGAGGAATTCCAGTTTTGGGTTCCGGAACATTTTAGAGAATCACGATCGAGACCTCTTTTGATGGCAGTTAGGGCTAGGACATCCGCACTTGCCGACTCGCCTATAGCTGTGGCCATACGGCTCCTTAATACGCTGGCATTGAAAATTGATTTATTTAATGTTAGCTACGAGGATCTGATCCGGTTTATATCTTTTAATTTTAATATTTTATAATTTTTTTTGTTATGTTTAAGTATTGTTATATTTATTTATATATATACGTTTTTTTATGTTTTATAAATTTATAATTTGCTTTCGACCATCGTGACGCATTGGGGTAACCTGTTAGGCCACGATGGTCTTAATTTAATCGAAAAAAAAAAAAAAAAAAAAATGTTTCTTTAAACCAAAATTAAATAAATTAATTTTCCTCATTTTTTTATCGACTTTTAAATGCGATTCTCGGTATATTTTAACCAGGCGCCTATGGTGAAATATAAGAGCGTGCGGAACGCATGTAACACACGCCATTATCTCTCACTCAATCCCGACACTTAACACGCGAGCGAACGAAAGGGAAAGTATCACACGGTACGCGCTTGATATAAACTCGCTGTTTAAGGGTTGCGCAATTTTGTAAAGCTATGGAACGCACTTCTAATTTTTTTGCCTTGTCTTATTATAGGGTATTTGTGGAACGCTATGTATACTAAATTTTATCCAACCATTCCTATAGTATTCGTTTATATTTGTAATGAATTATTTAAGAAAGTTTAATGTTTTGAAAAATGCTATTTATAATCCTAGCTAATAGCAAACAAATAAAATAATAAATAAAAAAACACTTTTTAATTACCGAATTCCAAAAATGTTTTTTTTTGCATCTGTGCATTATTTATATGCCTAGTATTATTTTTTTTCGATTTATATGAAATTTATAAAAAAAAAACTGTTAAGTATATTATTTAATACTTTTAGCAGTGATAATTAAAATTTAAAACACCTAATTATTTTTTAAATTAAAATAAATAGTAGTGCTATGTTATTATGTGGATTGTTTATACTAAATCTATTGTAATATTTTATTTGTAATCCAAAGCACGCATACTTTTCGAAATCTTAGTCTCTCTGTTCATTATCGAAATTTATTACTATAAATATTTTCAACACAAGTTATTGAGCAAAAAAAGTTATTGATATGTCATCTGCTTTGACGCTGGCATTCTCAATATCAATTATGTAAATTTGAAAATCACATGGATACATCCCGCGAAATCTTTGTTTTTAAGTGATGATGTTTTTTATGCCATAAATTAATTTGCAATATACCAACAAAAAAGAGTCAATATCAGTTGAAAACATACATAATACATTATTGAAAACATTTGAGAAAGGATGCGTACTAGCTAGAAATTTTAATGAATACATAAACGTATATTTTAATCAAAAATATGTCACGTGATATACATAAGTCGAAGCGTTTTATTATTAAAGAATACCAAATCCAAAACGTGAACGTTTCAATTACATTTGATTTTATCGCATGTTGTTTCAGCATTCATTATGAAATTATTACTATACCACTAAATATAAGAAATAAAAATGTCGTCACGTTTTGTGCCACGTTTTATGGGCTCAAGGACAACATGTGCCAAGAAATTGAAAATATCAGAATAAACATTGAAACCAGTGTTTTTTTAACCAACACTATAAATTCTCAAATAATATCATAGCGTCACCTTATATACTATAATACAAATATAATCGTTAAAGACCTTTCAAAACAATAAAAGCTTCATCAATCACACAGTGGGTATCCAAGGAACGACGATAATTTAAATAGATCCTACTATTCAGAAGCGCAATTTATATCCTACGAAGAAAAGCTTGATTTAAATTGCTTGAAATAAGTATAAATACCTGTACTTGACATAGCACACGCTTTTTATATTGTATATATATTTAATAATTAAAAAATATATTTATATTTTTTATTTAAATGTAAATTTATTACTAAATTTTAATATCAATATTTAAAACTGCAACTATTACACATATCTACTTTTTCATTAATGTTCTTTGCTTATCTTTGATCTTTCATCAAATGTTTCATAATAATTTATTCGATAGTATCAAATACTTCTTCACTGGCAAAAAAAAGTTAATGGTATATATACCATTTGATTTTACTGTGATTTTTTTTAAATAAGAGAAGATTATATCTATGATTTTGATAAGTAGCTGAAATGGTTAATTTAAAAAATAATTTAATTAACACACGTTCACCGAATTTTAATTAAAATATAAAATGATCGAAATTCAATGAGCTCCAAAACCACATTTGCCATTTATTAATTACAATATTGTGTACAGGTTTCACATGCAATTCCACGAATGCACACATATTGAATACCGTTTGTGTATCGGTTTATTTGATATACCATTTGATAGAACACCGCTAGCGAAATGCACACGGAATGTCACTACAAAGGCAAACATATACCTGTAAATAGGTATATTGAAACGCATTAATATGTCACTAATCAAGCATGCAAATTATCCGACAAATTGAAAGCGAAATGCAATAGTTTTAATCAAATCACAACGTGAATAATATCGGAAACGCGACTCTTTAAATTGAATGGAATGTTGAACCATTAAATTAAATCAGATAGCTCCGAAAGACCCCGAAGGATATAAGAAATAAAAAAACATGTGACATTAAATAACAATAAATATCAAAATATAATTAAAAATATTAAATTTCTGCATATATAAAAAAAAAAACATTTTTTTGCATATATTTTGTATAAAATTAGAACACGATTAGACTAGCGGTGATATACTTTCCCTCTCGATCGCTCGCGTGTTAAGTGACAAGAGTGAATGAGAGATAAGGGCATGCGAACCGCATGCTCTTATCTCTCATGATCAAAGTTATCAAAGTATCTCATTATATAATATTAAAAATGCAATCTTATAATATGTTTGTTGCTATTTTAAACGTCTGCCGTTACCTTACAATATATTTAAATATTTGCATTGATTTATGAGTTCACGGAAAATTGAAAAGTTCAACTTTTTCAAAGCCATTACAATAATGTGTTAAAAGGCTTAAATATTACTTTGGCATTGTTCCTTTAGCATAAACAGTTTACAAACATAATATAATTTTATTATAAAAAAATCAGGCTTTTAACGCCTGTTGTATTACAGCGATAGATTAAATAAAGAAATAAGATATGAGCGTTAAAAATGTTCAATTTTTTTTAGGTAACCCATTATATTATGATATAAATCACAATGAAGAGCATTGTGAAAGTATTATTCTTAATATTCAATTGTATAAAATTTATGGATGTCATATAAGATCGTTGAAACTGAATAACTTAACAAAAGGGGCTCTGAATTTTTTTTAAATTTTATTTCAAAGGTACATAAATTTTATTTAGGTATGATTTACATATGAAAATAATGGACTCTTTTATACGATTTTTATGTTGAAAATCTATTTATCGAATCAGTGCTATTTTTTATATTTTTTCAACCCAAATGTTTAGAAGATAAATTAACCTATAAAGTATTGTTTAATAATCTTATTGAAATAGTAATAAGTATTACATTAAAAATATTTGCAATACAGCTAGCCAAATATGGTCTATGTTTGAAAATAGTGTCAAAGTGAAAAAATATTTCCATATTGAAATTAAAATAATCACAACTAAATTCTATAAAAATATTAAGCAAAAACACAATAATTCATAGTATATTAATTACTTTAATTCTAAATTTAATTGAAACGAATTTGGAAAGAGCTATGTGGGACAATAGAGAAATGCAGGATGGCTTTCAGAGATATACCAGCGGCTTGACTGTTTGCCAACGACGTTCCACGACTGGATATTTTACTACCACCGCAACTATCCAAGACTATTCGAACGACACTCCTTCGTGGGTCATTATTGCGCGAATTCCGTCTATTACACCGTAATCGAAGGGCATTTGCGGCTCTGGAATCGCAATTCGACAGGCAATCAATTGACAATTTATTACGTCATATATTTTGGAAATGTTGCTATTACCCTCTGCAAATCCACTCTATGCGCTCCGTCACAAAAGGAAATTAACGTGACTTATCGCTCGGACCTAAAAAAGCATTATTATTTGCTTTCAAGATGATTTGAGTAAGTGGAAGTACGGGAAATTTCGAGAAAGGTCTCACGAATTTAATTTTATGGGCGATATTAAAATTTAATTTTAGGCGCAACGTTATATTAATGAATGTTATTAATTTCGGAAAATTGAAATGGATCCTTTAATACAATACATTATTTTAAGAACCTGAAAAATAGGCCATGATATTATAATATAGAATAATTGATTTAAAAGTTCAGATAGAATTAAGAACTCAACAAAAAATATACATAAGACGATATTATCACACAAGTATTGTGTTTTTTTGATAATTTCAGTTTCTTTAATTTTGTGGGGACTACACAGGCTCTCGTTTGTGGGGCACCTCTTTCTTGAAACACACTTAATTACTGAGCCCCAAAGGGAATATTTAACAAAAGTCAAGACTAGAACTAAAAGTTTCCCTCGTTAATAACAAGCAAGGATTCTCCAGTGCATTGAATGAATATTGCTTTATTATGAAACAGTCACCGGAAGACAAATAGCAAAATAAAGCCACAACATTACGTTACACAATTCTTCAAACTCAGAGATATCAATCAAGCAACTCGTCACTTCCTAAAGGCGTATACTTATTTCGAGTATAGCGACTGGCTGCATGACCTGGCAGTCACCTGGCAGACTCCAGCAGACACTCGAAGAGACTAGTCCTTCCATCCGCAGACAATATATTGTCATGGACGCTCACATCCTGAGAGGGAAGATGGAACAACCTGCGCTACAATGTCGCTGCCACGCCACCTTCAAGACCTACGACAACCATTGTTTGAATAAAACATCTCGACATTCATTGTCGCAATATGTAATATAATTTACAAAATTCTCACTAGTTTCCACCTGCGTTTTACTGGCTGCGAAATCACGCCCAAAGGGTTGCGGAACCCGAAATTTTTATTTCATCTGTAATTGTCTTTACACAGTTTTTCGGTTTCAACACAATAATCTTTATTTCTAAATTACTTAAAAAATTGTGTCAATTCTAATTAATTTTACAGTATAATCTAATATTTTACGTTTACATCATTTTACTTTTATATATTACATTAATAATAGCAATAAGACTGATTTTAGCAAGAAGATTTTGCAGAGCAAAATCTATATAGAACAAACTACATTTTATATAGAAAATGCTATCTATTTAATTTACCAATAACAAGAAGTTAAAAAATAATAAATAATACTGTTAAGAACTAACTAAAATGTTATATATTTGACTAATTAAGGGACAGAAAAATTACATTTAACTTTTATCTGATCAATGATAAGCTACGTTCACAAAAAACTAGTAGAATTTAAATTGCTAGTATACAAATATTTTTACAGCTGTAAAAATCAATGTGATGTTTAAAATTCATATTAAAAATGAATTTTAGTTTTATTTTAACTGAGAGCCTATAAAATATATTCTGCAAGGGTTTCAACTACCAGCACAATTCGTTATAATTTTGAAGTCATTCCAACGATGCTTTCAAACAAACGAAAACATTATCTCGAAAGTTAAGCCACACGCGTATTTTTTTACTACAATGGAAGAGAGATCTCGTGGCTAAACAATTGCATAATTAATTTCACATCCGTCCGGTAATCATTCGTGAGTGCCCTAATAACTACTCATTGTTTGGAAAGGATGCGCGATAGAAAATGCGTCTCTCGATGATGCGCAACGAGACCGGCAATTCTATGTTCTTTTATATCCAACGCGTAAGGTTTTTAAGGTCCTCTATCAAATGTTTATTGATTAATACGTCATAAAATAATTGTTGCGACTGGGTGAAGATCAATATTTATCGGTCAGACGACTGACCGTATTTATATAATTAGACTAATTAGTAGTTACATCATGAAAAGGGGTAATCGTGTTATTTTACAAAGCATTTATTACCATTTCATAAATGAGTCTAAGAAGCGATGTACTTGTACCGCAAACATTCTCATCTGAGATTCGCTGGAGCTGTCTCGAACGAAAGAAGTGACACACAAGGAGCAGACATATGAAAGACGCGGCGAAGATGCAGTAAAAGACGCACCAAGATAGACACAAAGAAGTCACAGAACGAGAAACATCAGCGGATCGTACGGCATCATCATTAGAACAAACATATCACTACAGATCACCGCCGACAATAATTCAACTCGACACTCTAACGAACACTCCGACTTCTAAGACCTGCCATTTTAACTCCACCACCTACATAATAGCGGCAGATACATTTCTCATTATATGTGGTAATTTATATATGTTTAAAAAATAAACTGTTACTATCATTCCGACGGCTATTTTGGCATCAAAACCCGAAAAATATATAAAAATATTATGTTACATGTATTTTTTAATTTTTTAAACTAAATTCAGAATATGTAATATGTCTTAATTGACTGATTCGTTAGTTGTATATCAAATGAGCTTTTCAATTTAAATAGTTTAACTTTTAATAAACGTTTTTATTTCGAACTGATCCTCTACAAATATTTAATTTAATTAACTGCATTTCAAATTGGTATTAATTTGGATTCAATGGAACGACCTGTATATTTGCTATATAATCTACCCTGACCGCATTATAATAATCATTTAATGAAAGCTTTACGTTCTGACCCAAATAGCAAAATTTAATCCATCACAAGCAACAGTATCGTTCCGATTCTGGAATGTAGTGACGTTTTCAAACATTAAAGTGCATCTTGCACTCGTACCCTATTTAGAACACTTCATGTCCAGATTGCGTATGTTTACTGTGTTATTCTGGAATTAACCAATGACGACCTTCTATGACGTTCCAATTCGATTGAAACGATAATTTTAAATTCAAGACTAAAAGCTTCGAAATTCAGTTAATCCGTCAAACTCGAGAAAAAATCGAATTTAACATCAAGAAGTTTACCAAGATTGAAGGAGAAAAATTTCATATTATACTTATATACACATATAAAATAAAAATGGCTTTGCTTAATGTTTGACAATTAGTTAAATTAACCGCAGCCGACGCGGAATGGCATTCTTTCTTAAAAAAAAAAAGATAATGTTTAACTTTCTATACAAACAAATAATAATAAACATCTAGCGCGACAATTAATGGTAACATTATACATGTTCCACGGCATTTACGCTAGTCACTATTAATCAAACTTGAAATACACAATGGCGTTAAAGAGTATAAGTGGAAGTCGGAGATGTTTCTATTGTCTGGCGTGCGATACTAAAATATACTACTCTATTTATATATTATTTTTGTATATGCCATTTGTTATTCATATACTCGAATATAATGATACGTAGTCCTTTTGTTCACTCGATATTCTTGACATATATTCAATTTTGATCTTTGAAGCGAATGGGAGGTATACTCTAACATGAAAGACTTTAAACCCTAATTTATTATTGTACATATATATGTCGACGCTCCGCAGCTAGGCCTGACGTCTACTGTTTCGTACTCATTATTTGTGAATAATACACGTGTTTTTAAAACATTCTATATACGAGGGTATTAGGAACGTAAAGATGTTCTAAAGCATTTAATTTTGGCATTGACTCACAGTTAGATAACGCCTTTACTTTTTTCTACATAGTCACCGTGGAAGCGATCCTCATTGGCAACATTCAAGTAAGACTTTCATCATGTGATAAGATATGATGCAAATTATATTTATGTAATGCGATAAATATAATAAAAAAATCTATTATTATTATCATAAAAAATAGCTCAAACACCGTGAAAGGCTGAAGAGCCACAAATTATTATTTTTCTACAATATGAAATAATAAACAAGATCAAGTCTAGTCTCCTTATAGGAGGTTATCAAATGAAATAGCCAGACAAAAATGTGATTTTCATAATGCGTTCGCCACATCGGATGGCAATGCTGAAGAAAATAGTATAAAAAAATACGTTCGGCTATAAATCGTGGAATTTTCTCCGAGCATTGTCTAGTCGGCGGAGGCTCAGAAAAAAATTATAAGTTAATATCGTAAAAAAAAGTGAGACTTACAGAGTTGACAGCCGCCATCTCCCCAACCCGCCGGTCGTTCTGCTCCGCTATGTCGTCATTCTGTAGAGAGAAAGAGAATTTTTTCAAGTCAAAGTGTGTTTATTGCGCGAGAAGCCATCCCCTACATCTACGCATCCATATACATATATTACGGATACAGAGTGTCACGAAATAAATTTAAAAACAAATAGTAATTATGTCTGCTGAAATTACTCATTTAAAATTCCGTATTATATATCAGCAAATTATTTGTTGTGAAAGCGTATAATAAAAATATATCTTAGTTAAAAAGTTAATCTGAAAATGCCATAACATTTAATAAAAGGCACCATATTATTTTACTAGGGTCGCTGATTAAATGCATCTGATGATAGTTGATTTATCAAGGCTGTTTTAATTGTTTTTAAATGGCACCACTGACTTTACTTGTCGATACCACTGTTAAGACCTGAATCAATTTCTGCTTAACAGAACCATAGAACAAGACAATGAAAATGAAATTCCACAAATTCGATTTTATCTGTTTTTTTATAAATAATTATAACATTTTCAGAAGTTTATTTAATCGCGTTTTCAAGATAAGATAAAAACACTGGAACATCACTGAACATGTTCTGAAGTTCTGCCAGAAAAAAACAAAAATACATTCTTTCAATATATTTTTATCAAATCGCAGAATTTTCAAATTATCCACGTCCTTTAGTGAATTGAAGATGTGTCAAACTAAAAAATCACGTTTTTACTGTTTGTTCTAGAGTATGTTTAAAAAAAAAACATTAAAAATAATTTATTGTCAGTATCGCATAATTTGCTAATTAATTATATATATAAAGACAGATTTATATAGTAATAATTGCGACATTATTTCACATATCTAACTAAGTAAAAAAATATTTGTGGGCCTAAAAATCGCCAGATGTAACTGATCCAGGACTTAAAAAAAGAATAGAAGTATCTCTTAAAGAAGTTTTAAAGCAATGCTCTGAATCATATAAACATAAAAAAAATACATTAAAATATCATTGGAATATAAGAAGATATTTTAACTAAAATAAGACCAAAAGATTTTATGATAATCTATTTATTTTACATTTTTTTTAAATCTATACATAAATACTATCTTATTAATTAAAATAGTATTATTATTTGTGGCACCTGATTTAATTTTGAGGAGTTACAAAGTCAGTTTAGCTGCTCCTCTAAAACATATTTTTGATCTGATTCTCAAGACGTCATTTACAGACCTTTGGAAATGCTCAACAGTCACTACTATTCATAAAAAGTGTGACAAATTGTATATAAATAAATAAAGAGCAACTGCAGTTTTGTCAGCTTCTGCTAAATTGCTCGAAATAATTAGCCATAAATACGTCTTTAATCACATTCAGCAAGTTTTGTTGTTTCATGGTGTGTTTAACTGTGACAAAATCTCTGGATGCAGAAATTCAAATAGATTTTAAGAAGGTCCTTGACAAGGTTTGTCATGGGTATTATTAAAAAAATTGTCGGACCTCTGTTACTTAAATGATTTAACACGATCAAAAGAGTATTTCACCCCTTCGGAAGATCCTCAACGGTCCAACCTGAGCCCTCTGTTCTTCACGTTATTTATTATTGACATAAATAGCGCAGTTTCAATCTGTATGCAGATGATTTATCATTGTATTAATGCATTCGATCTGTTGGAGACTCTCTACAGAAACATTTAGATTCTCTATGAAGATTGGCTTCCGTTAACCGTCTGCCTTTTAGTATCGGAAAGTGCTTCCAATGACATTTTCTTAATCCTGTTCACCATCAGTTTATTACTACGATCTCGGTGGGAACATTTTGGCTAGAGAAACTTCCATTAAAGATCTCAGAATCATTTTTGAGAGCAAGTGGATGTTCTTTGCCTGCGATTGATCTTCCAAGATCCTCAGCTTTGTTATAAGGAACAAATTTCAATTTGATAATCCATCTTTATTTACATTCTCTATGACACTTTAATTTGAAGCATTCTTAAATCGCGATCTCTAATTTGGAATCACCGAATTCTTTAAATCGAACAAGTTCAAAATAAATTTTTGAGATACTTTTATTTTTATAAATGTGTCTTTATATATTTGGTTATTATCCGTTTGTGACGCATTGGGGTAATTTTTTAAATTGCGATGATCTTAATTTAGTTTTAAAATATTAATAAATATGAATATTTTTCAGCAGTTGTGTTGTCCCTGTATTTTGTATTACATCTAAAAACGGTAGGTATTTTCAGTGACACTCTGTACATAACATAATATGTATACGTGGTGCTCGCTCGCGTGTTTAAAAAACGTCAAAAAAACATGTTTACCATGACGTTTCGTAAAATGACAGATTTTTTTTATTCCCTTCTTTGCCGCCGTTGGAAATTTCAACCGTGACAGTTTTCCGTAAGGATGAACTTTTTATTTTGTTTGCGCGAGATTTCATTAGGGAAAATGTTATTTCTGTGTTTAATACGCGAACGAAAGAGTACGTGCTCGATAATAAATTTAATTTTATAATGCATAATGTATAAAATATTACCTCAAAGCCGTTTTTCAGTATTCACCTTGTGCAAATTTACCGAATGCGCGAAAATCGAATACATTAATCATTTTCGTAAGAAAGAAATATTTCGCAATATATCAAAAAGCAAAATTAATAAAAATAAGGTTTCATCACTGTCACGATTTAATGAAAATAAAATTGAATAAAAAGGATATACTAATAAGTAATAGGAATTGTTTTAAAAATCTAATACTTATATTTTATAAATATCAACGAAATATATGTATATACATGTACCTTTGAAATATATTATAAAAAAAAAATTATAAATACATTTTTATAAAAAAAATCGATAAAAAATTAAGTTAGTTTTTTTTAACTAGTATTGTTACTAATGAGAGATATTCAGAAAGTAAAGTTTTTACATGTACGAAATACGAAACTGCAGTTAATATTTAAAGCTAAAGTGAATTTTAATTACAGTATATATAATAAGAGTAGTTTTAGTTATCATTAATAGCATAATGTGTTTCAACAATTTTTTCTCCTAATTTAGCATCGAAATCTCGCAATAGTATTATTGCATATTATTTTGCAACTATCATATACTATAATAAAATTAAAATATAGGTGTTTTTATATTTTTTTATAAGCAAATAAAATGTTTTAAATTATTTCCTTTACTTTCTGAATATCTCTAGCACAAATAATTATAATAATACATTTTGATACATTTAAAATTAAATATATCATAATTTCTATTTTTTTAAATTATTTTTTACATGATAAAAATAATAAATAATACATACAAACCAGCTTAGCATCCTGGAGCTTTGTATCAATCACATTGTTATTATTTCTTTATAACATATCATCCAAATTTCAACTGGATATCACTATTATCACTTTGTTAAAAACATCATTTTTCTAATCGATTTATTATAATCAGGCACACTATAGTTTAATTAATTATAAATAAAGTAATATACAATGATAAAATAAAATTTAAAAAAATATTGTATGTATATTTTCTTCAAATAAAAAATGATTCTTATATAGATCTATCAACATATATCACAGTGAGATGTTAAAAAAATAGTTATCTACTAGTAAAAAACCTTGATTCTAAGATATATTATTTTTGTGTAATATATAGTTAAATTACACTGTACAACAAATTTGATTTTTTTAATTTAAAACGAGCCAATTATAAAGCTTTCATTGTGATAAGAATTATTTTAAATTTAATATATTATTGATATCAATACATTCTTAAAACTTTTATATCGCACCGTGTGTTTTCTTTGTGGGTATAAAGTTCGGCACACCCAATTTTCAGGTTCAATTTCCATCGGGGTGACATAAAGAGATAGAAGAAAGAGAGAGAGAGAGTATCCACGAGTATTTCACGACCTTTGCTCTCTCGCATAGTGCCCGGAAATTAAGTTTATCCCGTAAGAAAACCGTCACTGGATGAAGCGCCCTTCGTTCATGACTCGAGGGAAAATTTATTCATGACCCCACAAAAAGTGTGCCGCGTACACGGACGAGTATGTCCAAATGTGTATGTGTATAATACAATACATACATTTGACCGTGGGGTCAAAAGGTGAAGGATTACTTCCTTTGTCCCGTCTAAACGTTTTTGCTTTGACGCAGACCTTTCAATATCTACTCTGATGATGCGAAATAAGATCATAGGTTTAAAAATCACAAACACATCATAACGTTATTTTTATTTAAATAATGTCGGACCATCAAACTCCTAGCAACGACTAAAACAAAATTCACAATCAAACAAATGTAACTGCTAAAAAATTTAGCCTGGACTTGTCTGGGATTGATTGATTACGAGCTCATTTCAACGGCTACTAAAATTTTACTACCACTTAATCTATTTCCGACGCGACTGTAACCATATTTTGAAAGAAAGTATGTTCAATAAAAATAAATTGCTTAAGATGAAAGCGACGTAGACAAACTTTGATAATATACTTTAATATAAATACATTAGGATTGTATTATACAAGTTGTCTCGAAAATATACATATAAAAAATAGTAAAATGGTTATTATATAGACTTTGCTTAGTTGAGCACTTTTATAATTTAATATTACTTAAATTTGTATTATTTTGTCAATTTACCACAAATATAGTTTATATAATCAATGCAAAATTAAACGAATCACGTATATTTATAACACTTTTGGATTATTAGTCTTAATAAATTATTATTTTTTTTAACAACTATATGAATGTTATATTATTTAATCGTTGTTATAGGAACAGTAACCGTTTGAAAATATATTACATCTAATTTTGTTTATGCAATGAAAATAAAGAATAAGCAATTTCAAATACTTTTAATTGCCATATCTTAGAGTAGTTCTTTTGTAGATGAAAGTACGGCATATGTTTATTATAAATAATAATAATAATATTTACGTATTCGGCTCTAATAATGAGATAAAAATCGTTGATTTAAGAATGGGTTAAATGTGATATATTTCATAATGTTTATGTCACTAAAAAAAATTGTTATTTAGTCTCATTTTTGACGCAATGATTAAAATATATCTGAAAAGTCTATATGCTTATACTATTTTTTTTTTAACATATATTGATAAAATTTGAGGGGTTTTATATTTATAATATATTTTTTTCTATCAGAATTAACAGTAAAAAAATCGTTTAATATTGTAAAATATTTTTAGCGCACTCTATACAATTGGAAAGTCTCTTCGAACCACTCGAAAGAGCAGATATCGCAACCCCCGAGGGGTTGTTTTCGTTAACGCGAGACACTCGAAAAAGCGAAAATTTCCCCTGCTAAACATTTTCACCGGCCCTCGTGTTTTTATTATTATTTTTCTAAATGTTTTTATAATCGTCGTACATCCAGAAGTGAACATAAAAAAATCCGGGGACGACTTGATTATTTTCGTTTTCAAGCTTTGCATTTAATTGGGCGTTATTAAGACGAATGCTGACATTCTTTACGGACAACTTTTCCTTTCCTGCTCTCCCCCTCTTTTCCCTCACATTTTACCCCATAAGGCCCTTTTACCCCGGCTGTTATTAAAGAATCCTGTTTACGAATATAAGGCGCGAAAGGTCGGACCCTCATTTGGAATTCATGACCGAGTCTGAGCATTAACGAGCCCCTGTCAATTTTTCGCTTCCGAGACTGAAATCTGGCGCTGAATAATCGATTCGTTTACCTTTAGGGCTATATGGACAGAGGCAGCAGTATTCAAAAATTTCGTAAAAAAAAATATAAACACAGTCTTTATTTATACAAAATTTACAATACGTTCCAATCTGTATTCAAAGCAAATAATCGAGGGTGTGCTAGTTCAGTCTTTAAATTTGTGAGTACAAAATTAAAATGATTAAATATTTTGAAATAAACAAACAAGTATTATTTACTCTAAAATAATATACTTATGAACGAATTTGGATAAATCTCTTTTGATTGCGGAAGAACAACTTTATATAAATACAATTTTAGTAATAATAAATGTGTCTTATAAAAGTAAGAGTATATTACCAGCAATGAATAAATACTTACACATAGGGATTCCAATCCCGGGCCAAAATTTTGATCCCGGGATTTCGGTATTGCAATTAGTCGATCCCGGGATCCCGGGACCAGTCCCGGGATTATTTTCATGTTATTTTATCGATAAAAATAATTTAAAATAAATAATACAATATATTTTTACATCTGTTTTTTATAACGTACAATGTATAAAGTACGTATAATTTTAGTCTTGGACTTAAAATAGAAAATAATGTAATAAAAATAAAAAAGGGAAGGTCTTATATATTTATTTGAGAAGAAAGAAATGAACTTTTGACAATGTATGCACATAGGTGTATATATGTACATTCATAGACACAATTAATTGAAAACATTATTTTGAATAAAACTCACGAAGTAACATAAAAGCATCAAGTGTTTTATCATTTAGCCTTGATCTGATTTTGATTCCTAAGCAGCCTGCTGCTGAAAAAGCAAGTTCAGACTCACAGCCTCAAAGATTCACAGATGACACGTGCAACTCGCGCAAGTTTGTACACGAAATATAACGATGTTGTCAATAATAATTCGATTGTGCTTGATAAATCAACCAATCCGAAAAATTCGGGATTATGTTTTATAATCCCGGGACTCATCGGGTATTGAAAATCGTTCGGGATCCCGGGATCACGGGATTCGGGATCCCGGGATTGGAATCCCTACTTACACATGAATCAACTACGAAAATAAATCGTTTATCTATAGCATATTTTTGCGTTACAACAAGGAAAACACAATTAGCAACTACTAATTAAATAGTAAGATAAAAGACTGGAATCAATGTATGAAATCAGTGTCTATTCTATTAATTATAATATATTATTACAACTTACAGTTAATAAATGTTACTATTATTTTATTTTATCCGTAAAGTTAAGAACATCTAATCATAATTATATAATAGTTACTAGTTCTGATTTATTAGATACAATTTAAATGAAAAAAACACTTGAGTTCATATAGGATTATAACCCTTGTCTTTTAGAAATTAACTTATATACATACAGCTGCTTCTTAATGTGAAATAATAAAATAAACACAATTTATACATTGCTGATAATTTATTTTATTGTCAAACTAACACACCATAATTATTTCTTGCTCTTTATTAATCTTATATATTTGTGCTTTTTCTGCCAAAATATAATACAAGAACGGAGAAAACCCTGTGGCTTTCAGAAATAAATAAAAAACGAAAACAGTGAGATTGGATATCTGAAGACTAAACGAAATTCATTTGGTCTCATGAATCTAACTTTAAGATAGTTTTAAACTAAAATAAAAAAATATTAGAAACTAAATTTATTGGAAAAATTTTAAAGCATAATTTTTTTTAAATATTTATACTTTTAGCCATTTTTTTTTAATGTTTTTGGAACCCCCGGTGTAGTACACGTGCGTCGAGGAGTCAAAGAAGAATATGTAGCTGATTGCGTAGTACCACAAGTCAAATATGATGGCGGAAGCGTTATGGTCTAGGTTGCATGGCAGCAGCAGGGGTAGAAAATCTGTACATTTGCGAGGGTGGTATGATATTGACATTTATATTTCAATGTTACAATCCACTTTAATGTAAAATATTTCCAAGCACATACCACGCTATCGTCTGATTCCAGCAAAAAAACGCTCCGTGCCATACTTCGCTAAATAGCAGAGGTTAGTTTGCATCAAAGAGTTGAACACAAAAGTTGCCCAACACAATTAAAAACCCAAAATTTTAGCTATGAGAAAAATTGCAGATAAAATGTAGAAAACCCGTAAAATCATTGGTTGACAGTATGCCAAAAAGAGTTGCAGCTGTAATTATAGAAAAGGGTGGGCTTCCTAATTATTAAAAATAAGCTTAAAATAAACACTATGAACAACCTTAATCGGTTTTTTATTTTTTTTAAATGTTGCACATTTATTGGGTGCCCCATTATTATGGCCAAGCCTGTATATACGTTTACTAATAGAAAATGTATAGCAATATAAATCATGATTTACAATGGAATCAATCATTTGAGGTTAAGGTATATTTGTTATAATACATCTTAATTTATTTTCAAAGGTCCATAAGAAATTAAATATTATAATTGAGACATGCATAAATTGCAAAAAAATATCAAAAAAAATATGGAAATAAAAGCCATGTTTTATATTTAAAAGCTGTTTAAGAATATCTAAAAAAAACATAAATATAGTGTTTTACTATATATTTTTAATTATTTATTACATTATAAATTATAGGTTTACGTATCCTGTTATATTTATTATTATTTATTTTAAAGCATAAAAGTATTTATATGCTGTTATTAAAAATACGGCAAAAAAAGTATTGCATTTTAATAACTGTATTTAAAAACAAATATAATGTGTATATCTCAACAGTAATAAAACAATATTGATCTATATTTTTTACATGAAGATAGTGAAGTGGTATAAATTATGCATAGCAAGTTTGTTCAATTAAATAAATCAGAATCATTGATAATTAAAATTAAAATTCCGATCAGACTTTCCTTGTTTTTGATAATATATAATTTAATTTGAGCAAGATAACATACCATTTAATTTAAATGACCCAATAATTTCTATATTCCAACTAAATTAAAAACATTACCTTCTTATAATTGTAGAAATCAATTCAGAAACTACTACCATATTATCTATTCCCTAGTGAGCTTACGTTGTTACTGCTACTATATACACTAAAACAGCTGAGATAGCTGAGCTTTAGATTTTTTTTATATATAACCGCATTTTTCCTTAATTATATTTTTGTTTAATTTTTACCTAATTTTTCATTGATTTTTTGAAGACTTTTATATTATTGTAAAAGATAAATATACTTTCTCTTATTTTTATATAATATAAAAACATAAATAAAAATGCCTACTACTATTTCTTAGTTATTGAAAAATAGTAGCAGATTTTTTAGAACATATACAAAAAAGTACAGATTTGTTGCTCAGTGTAATTTATAAATTATTCAATTTATTGCCACAAAGACGAAGAAAAATACCCATTATTGCAATTGCTTACATACACTCAGATCATTACTATCACATATTGATTTAAATCGCACTTTATAAGGACGGCACCATATTAAAATTAAAACACAATTATTATTTATTATTTGTTATGAAATCTTCACGTCACTTTTTTATTTATATTATTTATGTTATTATTATAAATTTTCGTCGTTGTTTTGTTAGTTGGTTCGTATCACTGTTCGTTGTTGTTGGTTCGTTTGTTAGTAAGTTGTGGACCGATGTTGACAGTTTTCGCCGGCAAGCGGTAACTATGAGCGCGTGTTGTCAGACATAATTGCGAAACCGGCACCGGTCAGCACGGTTGGTGACCAGGACTTACGGGTCCGAACTAAACTATTGGCCTATGAGGAACGGATAGCCCAATAGTCGGCCGCGGTCCATAGCCGCCGCTAGTCACACTCTGTATTTTAGGGATATCTTCGGCAGCTGCGGCAAGAGGAAGCGCTCGGAAGCTAATTTTATCTAAGTAGCATTAAATACAACTAGCACTTGGAGCTACTCTTTTTTTAAAAATACTATATCAGATTTTATATGCGTAGGTAAAATCATATTCTAGCAATAGAGATATCTTTGTTTTGAACATTTAGGGAATATCTAATTTTGGTGCAGATCACGTTTGTTAAAGAGAAAGCTCTCTAATTTTATTCTAGTTGACTGAATTATAGCTAATTGTTAATATTTCATTTAATGTTTTTCTTTATTAAACCATATTATTTCTCTTCTTGCTGCCCTTGCTATATAGCTCGTTATATATTTAATGATCAATTTTCTCTTTATTGTTATTTAGAAAAATATTTACCGATAATTCAGTGACGGGATTTACCAAAAATACTGGTTTACAATAAAACAGTAATGTATGCCCTAGCACCTGTTGATAAAAATAGTTTTATGTAAATATTTAACAAATGTATTTGACGCAATTTTAATAACGACTTTTGGAACTGTGGCGACCACACACGTTTGAAATGGTCATATTCTCAAAACTTGCGTTAATTTACTATGACCAAAATGATAATCTATTTGACGCAATCAACGAGGAAACAAGACAATAGCGTAAAAGATGGACCATACAAAAGCCCTCGTTACGACCAGAAAAAATAACACGCAAGTGTTCTTACTGTAATTATTCTCCGTCATTGAAAGAATATTTTTTTGTTGCGAAACGATCACGGATATAATAAATCACCGGATCCACAGGATTACTGTTTCTGTATACGACCTTGGATAGTGCCCATCATGCAAATGTCGCTTTCTAAAGGAGTATACTTATATCGTTTTTTTTTTTTAATAATAGCGCATTTTTTATAAATAAAAATTCGAGTGCTGCTGCCGGGGCTCGAACCGTTACCTCAGCGTTTCTAGGAGTTACGGACTACGCTATTTAGTCCTTACAATCTAATGTACCGCAATTGAATGATAATCAGTTCAGTAAAGTTTAGTTCAGCCATTTGTATAGACAGTGTAGATACAATTACAGATACCAAATCTTGGCGCAACCGAAAAGTATTCTTATGTCAATCCTCGGGTTTGTTCGTGTACTCAACAGTCACCTAAGAGCATCCATGATTCATTAATCTAGACTTGAGACAACCCGGCTATTTTTTCACGTAGATCTACGATACGAACAAAACATAACATATTAAATATAGCAGCATAAGATGATCCTCTTAAGTGCTCTTCTCTAAAGCACATAAATAATTACTAAGCATTTAAATGACATCAATTAGCAGCTAACTAGTATATGTGTATGATATGTAATTCTGAATATTTTTGGGTATAAATTGACAGTTACTGTCACGTGAATATAGGATTTGATTGCAGCAGCAATAATATGATAAAAATTTTAAAATAAACCATAATTTAAATAATAAAAAAAATTTAATGCAACGGTAAAAAATGGTCAATGATGATTGTTTTATAGACATTAACATTTAAAAGTGCACATTTACCGATGAAGGACGACGGATCAAGATGAGTGCGCACCGTGAAAAGATGGCTGCCATCTGATAACTAACTGAAAATATAGAAATACTATATGTTAGATTAAATATTTTTTATTTTTGACAAATATAAATTGACGTATAAATTAGATTGCTTTTACTTTCAATAAATATGTAATATATTTATTATTGATTGAACTAACTAACAATTTTTTTACATTTTAATAGTGGTTTATTTCGATCATTTATTACGTCCTTATGGTGCTTGAATATTTTTGGATATATATTTATTTATTGTAAAACTTTCGTTTCGATTATTAGAATTATTCGCCAGATTTTCAATTATATTAAAATAATTGATCGAATAATCGTACAATATTGATTTAATATAAAATTTGAAAAAATCTCAAAAATCCCGTCGCCAAAAAAGTAATCAATATTTTTTCTAATTAGTTTATATTTTACAGGCAATTAATTAAATATTATTTTACTAAATGGCCTAATAAATTAATATAAAATTACATTTATTCAATATTTTAATAGCTTTAAACTACGAATAATTGAGAACCATTGCTAAAATACAATCTATTAAAATTGAAATATTTTATTACAATAATACAGCTTTCAATCAATAAATGTCACTATCATGATATTTCTAGGTAAAATATAGTAAATCTCTAAATTAATATTATATAATATTTACTAATACCGATAGATAGATAATGAAACACACCAGGGTTCATATGAGATTCGATCCTTGGTCTTTCAGGTATTAGTCACCACTGGTATATTGTGCTGATGTATTAACAAAGCAATGAATAAACAATATTTTATCATACAACATTTTTATCGTTTTTCAAATATCTATACCATTAATTATTGCCAACAAAGATACAATATGTAATTGAAAAAATATTTTTTTTAATAAAAATAATTAGCCATTATTTAAAAATAATAATAAACAACTAGACATTTTCTTTTAAAATCCATTTATATCTTGTGACATCAAATGGCATGTTTATAGAAACATAATTTAAACATACACAATATGATTAATTATATTTCATCACCACTGTCTTCGTTGCAAAACTACAGCAAGGTCAATCAGAGGCGTTCAATGATCAAATTAAAAAAAAAAACAATTATAAAAATATCGATTTATTTTATTATTAATAAAAAAAAACAGGTAAAATATGATTATGTATTATTTCATCAATATGTAAGATTTGTTAGTACTAATTCGTGTTGCAGACGCTCGCTTTCAATTTCCTACATCACACCGCTAACGTCTGTTTGGATTGTTTTGAAAGCGTCGGAAAAGCGCAGAGCAGTGTCCGATCAACAAGCAGAGCTTTCGCCATTAGCAATGCTACTACTTACTTACCTGCTACGATCGTAAAATTAACACATTGCGCTCCAATTACCCGCATCGATACGTTTATTATTACTACCGTCAGTTAACATTTAACAGCTTAATTAATTAGGTCAATTTTAGAAACTAATTTCCACTACTTTGTAAAAGATAAACTTTAAATTAATGTTTTTAAAAACAAAGTAAAATTGATTCTAAACATCACTCAATGCCATTAGTCCTCATTTTTCATTACACAGACAATCATTTGTTAGGTCCGAAGTTTTATTTTAAACATAGTAGTAAAACAATAAAATAAATCTAAATTCCCAATCCACACATTGTATAATATTACAGGGGTTGAATTACGTAGTCAGAAAATACACTAGAGTTACGTGACTTGTCGCAATAATGTAGTATCAGTCAATTAAGACAATGGTGTCAACGTTTGTTTATCGAACACTCTAATGTTGTATTTCGCAGTTCTGACTTGAAATCCTAAGTATGATCTCGGAGCTGAAACTTGATACACTACAAATATGTTAATATACTGTATGTTTCCTATCCGTAGTTCTGTAAAGCATGTATTGCAGATGTTTGATTAAAAAGGTAAGTAAATAAAACATATTTTTAAAAACATATATACAGAAGCGTGCAAAAAAAACATTTTTCATATTTAACTAAAGTTATATTATGTATTTTTGTGTTTTTCAAATGCTTATTAAAATAGTACACATACAATATAATTTTAAATCGCATATCAAAAAACTATATAAAATTATTAAATTCTAAAAAAGAATTTTATATAATATAAAATTATTGCAAAATCTTTAATTATCACTAATAAAAATTAATTACTTAGAATATCTTAATTTTGTGGTACGCTCTTTAGCCGTCAATACTACTTTAATACAACCCGTAAAAGCATAGAATTAATGAACGATTCAACGACTTCGTGGTCTTATTCTTCATAGCAAACTTTTGATTACTTCTATAAGTTTTTATTGGCTCGCAGAGTTGTACAATCGATTTTTTCCTAATTATTACCCAAATATATTTTATCAGTTTATTTAGGGACTATTCCAGGAAAAGTGCAAGATATTTTATTTTAGCTCACATGCTTTTCCATCGAAATGAAAAAAAAAACAGTTTTATCGTCTTTATTGTTTCGTCAATAGATTAGATACCTTCCATTCCGGAATACAAGAAACATCCCCAGATCATTTGGCCTTATGAATTTATTGGGGACATTTTCTGCCACCTTAACGACGAATACAGTCCAGGCATGTATAAATTGATTTTACTTTTTTTTAGTACGTCCCAAAATTAGGTAAAATATTTTTTTATTTAAATGTATATAAGACGTTACGATTACATACGATCATTGAAAAGTCACACAATATTTCTTGCATATTTCATTTTATTTTTCTACACCAAAAGCTTTGTATGAATCCAGTTTTAGATCTGTTTCAATACAAAGCAGTCCAGATTTTATTTGATATTGGACAATTTCATGCATGTTTGACAATTTTTTTTAGTCAATAACGGTTAACGGTTTTGTAACCCTAAGGGGTGTATCTTCGTAGCTAGTGAGACGCAGGTGAGTTTTATTAAATTATGTTACAATTACGACAGACGATAAATGGCAAGATGTTTTCTCAGAGCGGTGATAGAGAAGCTAGCGCAGGGATGATGTCCGTGGAAGATCCTCAGAGGTATTGTAGGTGCTTTTGCTGCGATGATTGTGTTCGGCAGTCTACCAGGTGGGGTGAATCTGCATTAATTTCGAATATCTGCTGGAGTATGCCAATCACAATCATGCAGCGATCATCTAGCAAATAGATGTACTCGTTTCTTAGAACGAATAAATATGTATACGCCTTTAGAAAGCGACACTTGCTTGATGGGCATTATCCAAGGTCGTATATCCAATGGTTATCTTGTGTGTATGGTAGTTTATTAAATTCATAACCGTTTCACAACAAATAATAATTATTTTAATGACAGATAATATTAACAGCGTGTTATTTTTTCTGGTCGTAACGAGGGCTTCTGTGTGGTCCATCCTTTACCTCTTGTTTCTTTGTTGATGGATGATCATTTTGGTCACAGTAAATTAGCGCAAGTTTTGAGAATAAGACCCTTTCTGTGTGTGATCACTACAACGGATTTTCGACATATATACGACTGCATAAACCCCCTTATTTAAGCCACATACATACATATTATCAAATATTTTGCAAATACTCATTAATAAGATCTCGTAGTATCACTTTATCTTCACTAAGGATAGTTATTCTTACTTTTTTTACAAATTTTTAAACTTAAAATTGATTATAACAGACAGATTAAAATTTGTATCGTCGATAACCTAATTACTGAATTTACAATCATATCGATCTTTTACTAAAACTAAATTATAGACGATTGAGCAATATATTTTTACTAATAAACTGACGAACAACAGGTTAATTAATCACTTTAAAACAATATAGACATACCCTTAAAAGTTCTAATAAATCCAACCAGATTGCGGATATATCTTAAACTTTTAATAATTTTAATGAGTGGTGCACTTTTTTCTACACTACTGTAAATATTTATAAGTGCTATTTTATTCAAAGACAATGTGGTTTTTTAGAACATGCAACTATTTTACTAAGTGTGAAATAAATATACCTTTAAAATACATATTTTGTACAAATACAGAAGAGTGTTTAAACAAATCGTTTGTTTAACACCGTTTTAATAAAAATGATAATAATGAATCAAAATAATAGGTTAACGGTAAAAATCGGAAGGTTAACTTATTTTTACTATACTTTGAATATTTACATAATTTATTTTAAATGAATTTCTGGTGTAAAAACTAGTAAGATAAGATAAGTTAGGACAAACGAGTTTTATGTGCAACTTCATACATATATCTCAAAGAATTATGTTTTCACTTTAATTCGTTGAATTTTATAGTATTTTTCAACTCTACATTAAACTGTAAAACAAGAGCGGTACTAAAATAGGTTTCTAATCAAAGTCATGTTATATTGTATATCTAGATAAAAATCGATTTTAAGTTGTCTTTTATGATATATTACTCTATTTATTTGTTTTAATTTAATTTTAGTCCACTATTTAAGAATCACTGATATATATTACATAATTAAAAGAAAATACAATATAACATAGATGTTTCTTTATACAATTCAAAACATTATTATACACTATTTTAAGAAAGAGTAGCTATCGTTTTTACAAATAGACGTAAAATCTTTTCTTAATTCGCTGTATCCAATTAGATTTTTATATTCGTACTTAAACGAAAAACAAACTCGAGAAAAAGAGAAGCTTAACAAACTACCAAGGTATATATTTATTTATTTTAAAAATACAGTCGAATTCCGAATACCGAAAAAAAGTCGCGCATAGTTAAATCGAAAGCTCGTCAAACGCGCAGACAATGAGAACCGCCCACGCCACGCCAAAACAAAGTTGCGTATTTAATTTAATTTTTTTGGAGTCGCTTAACGTTTTTTTTAACGATTAAAAAAAACACCGGACCCGCCTTCCTAGTGTTTAATTAATTAAAGTGATATTTATTTTATAGACGCGTTGGCAGATGGAATCTTTTTTGGGCGAGGTCCAAGAACAGAGCGCACTCTAATCGAGCATTGTTGGCTATTGGAAATTGGAAAACTGGATTGTCTTTCGCCACTTGATGCGAACTAATAAACCTGTTTTGGTTTTGGTAATACACATTGCATAACAAATAAAAATGTGGGCATGTATGTATATGCTTTTTTTTACAAATGATAATTGGTGAAGCTTGTCGAATGAGTAGTAAATTTTATTAAAATTATGTTCTGCAGCATATTGTTTTTTTAAACCGCACCAAGATTAGAACAATAGTTGTTCTATAACCCAAGTAAATATATTTGTAAAAACACCTAAATTATATTGTAAACAAAATCTTGCTAACAATATTAAATCTTAATAATGTAAGCTTCGATTTTCAATAAGCTTTAAAAACTTATTAAATCTTGTTTGTTTTGTGAAAGTTCAAAACTTAAATATGTACATTCATAATGTTATAAATAATAAAACAACTCTTGATTATTAAATATTTAAAGTTGACTTTTTACTTTAGATGTTCAATAAGAATGCACAAAGAATCTGTAGAGATGTGTCAATTCAATTAATTTTTAAATGAGCGCTAATAAAAAGAGTTTATAATTCGTTTACTTAATATATAAATATCATTTTAACCCAATTTCCTATATAATATACAGATCAATAAAATTATACTATTTTTAAATGGCTGATGATGCGTTTGGAAATTAATTGCTAAATAAATCGATTAAAAGCTAGGAAGAATAAAATTACTTAGCGCACGAAGTAGTTTAATTTTGTGGAAAAATATATATTTATGACCTTAAATATATATTAAAGTGCACATTTATCCATTTCTCAAAATAAAACAAATATAAGATTGAATAGTAAAAATAGGATAAACAGCTTAAGAATAAAATTGTACAGCTGTTGAATTCTGTAACTTAAAAATTAAGTGCTTAATTTTTTTTATATTCGTTGTAAGTGAAGAAGTAAAAGAGCAATGATTAAATATTTTTCATCTAGCATAACTACTGTAAAAGTAAAAAATTATACCAAATTTAAAAATAGGTAACATAAATTCACCAAATTAACAAAAAATTGATCGAATTGAGAATTAACAAATGTCAATTTTTCAACTAGTAAATTATATCGAATTAAAATTAAAATACTAAGATAAATCTATGCAATACCTTATGATGACGCACAAACCCTCCATAGAGGAATAGAAAATTATTTTTACGAGTGCTTAAGCAATATTAATAATAGTATTATGCATATTTTAATTAGAATAATACCATATTAATTTATTAAATGCTTTATTGTAAAATTCCGAAACCATGAAAATTTCATGGCTTCCTAAGAAGAATGATTTATTAATAAAGCTTGTATATACATAATTATTAGTAAAACATCAAACAAATTTAATCCCATATAAATACTATTAAAACTCTCATAAAAGATTTTTTTATCATATAATGTGTTAAAATGTATATTTATTAAAATTTCATGTGAGGTTTATAAAAATATAATAAATATAAATATTTTTATATGAAGCAAAATAAGTGTTGTAGCATTAAGAAAAGCTATTGATTTTATGTTAATGTTATGTCACATCCTACAAACCTAAACTTGGAACAAAACGTTGCGACAACGACATCTCGCAACTTTGTGTAACTCAAATTATAAATAATGTATTCACTGATAATAAAAGCTTCTTAAAGCTCCTGGAGCGTCTCTCAACTATTAAAAGTTCGACGTTTCAGCGTAGGTGGTGTGCGACATCACGCTTTGTTTACGGCTTTAATGTTGTAAATTTAAAATTTTAAGCGGCAAAATCTGACTGAAGTTTACGATGTCATGAGCTTTCGGTTGCGACACGTAACCACAGATTTAGAACTTATTATCGAAAGAGACGATTCTATCATATGGTTTTATCCACTCGCACATTGTTTATTAGGTTATATAACGAGTAATATTCGTAAAGTTCAGGAAATGTCCGAAGCATTTTATTTTAGGACTAACACATACAAAACAAATTATTCTTTATTTTTAATGTATCATTGATAGCCATCATTGACTTTGATATATTTATTAAAGTTAAAAACGAGTTTCTTGATTCTTACTTGTGATTATCAACTATTAATAATTTTATTTTAATTACATCAGAATCATTATATATTACTATGACTAACTTTAAGCATGTATATTTTATCAAAAAATTGTAAAAGAATATTATTATAACCAAAGAAAGCAAAATTAGGTAAAATATTCAGTGTTTTTAATTTCGCAGTTCATTTGCGGTTGAATTTTACATTACGCTGACATATTTTCCTATTGTCATGGAAAAGCTCAAATGACATCTGCCAGACGATTTAGGTCAATAGTACATACTATATAACATTATAAGAGACTAAATTTTAAGCGCCACATTTACGTACAAAGCGATCTGAAAATATAAATTTTCGCTTTAGAGTCATTTTTATGCCTGTCAGTTTTCTTCTTACATTTTTGGGTCTACTTCGGCTTGACTGATATCAGAATGAATTATGACCTAAAAGTATGCCGAGTGCTCGTTGATAAGTGGGTTATATAGTCCCGTGGGTGAAATACCTGACTGCCTTATAACCAAAAAGTGTATTTGAATATACTATGTAATACAGTGTTGCATATAAAATATTTTGATTGAAATAAATACTTTATGTGCTTGGTCATAAAATTTAAGTAGCAACAAAAAATAATCTGTGTTTTCGAAAATGGTACGATATGCCTAATGAATAGGAAGAGGCCATAAATTTAGAAGTCTTTCATTTGAACTTAGAATGCGGTCGAATTATGTAGACGCTTTATTTTCTTTCTAAATTATTATGATGAAACATTTTGACTCGTCTATTTTAACACACAAACGAATTCGGCGACTTGAATGAATTTTCAGAAGTTTTACATTTTATCTTTATAAATATCTACATATATAAATATAGACTATTTTTTCATCACATTTCGGAAATATGCTTGTGAATCACATATACGCATCTGATTCGCAAGTCAATAAATAACCTCCGTCGTGACCTTTATGACAACGATATCATCATATATGTCATATGCGTAAAAATATTTATAATTTTACATGTGTGTTATTTTTTAGCTTTTCCAACGGAGCTACTTATTTTTCGATAAAGCTGACTGGAGCGATCATCGAAGAGCTTTTATTAAAATTTACGCTCCCCTTTTTAGTGCAATATTTGATATGGTTGCGTAATATAAGCTGCTCTGATAATATATTGAAATTTGAGAATATTTTTTTCATTTGTAAATATTGATGTGAGTATATGTACTTTATTTATATATAAAAATATTTTTACGAGATGTGAAAATATCGAATTTATATAAATATATATTATATGTATTATATAAATAAAAATAAGTTCTGAGAAGTCAATATATATTAAAGGATGTAAAATTTGTTATAAAAATAGTCAAAATACAGTATTAGCAGTTTTGTGCAAAATCCTTTAAATAATTTTGTCACTGCTAAGTTGATAATAGTGTTAATTTGATTTATAAAATTAATATTAGAATAATCCAAGCAAAAAATTTATAGTTCCGTCCACTATATTTTTATTTTAATGTAATTTACTAGAAACAATAAACACTCTATTGATATTTAAATATCAATATTTTTTTTTTTTAATGGTTATTTTTGAAGAAAAACTAAGGTTTAAGGCTGCGATTGAGGCAGCATATACACCCCTCTGGGATCTTGAAGGGGTGCTGTTACTAATATGATACGCAAATGCATGCAATTACAAAACAATGCCAACGAAAGCACTAAAGGACGGCCCAGACGCTCGAGAGAAATACTAATGAAACTCTGATATGTATCTACCACGGGGGGGTTGGTACCGCTCATCCGGCCGTCACAAGCTGGGTGCCCGCCCATAGGGTTGGACTCGTAGGGCCCAAGTACTGGTAACGGCAGTGGTGCACGAACGTATACCACAAAAATAATTGATTGACATAAATATTATATACGCCCAAGATTGACATATTTATTTGTCAGTTGTGCTTTGGCCGTTGATACCTGAGTACATTTCTTGGAATATCTGTGTAGGTGCATCTGGACTGCAAATTTAGATATTTAAAATGAAAATTGGACCACAAAATTTATGATAGCAGAATTTTACTAAATGAACAATTTATACAAAATTGAATGTTACATATATGAATTTCTTCAAAAAATTCGGCAACATACATTTTTAAAAGAAAATTATATTTTGGATCATTAATATTAATGGATCCCGAAGGCTTTTTTATATGACCCATGTGTTCATCTTAAGTAAGGTCTATAATAGTGTATAGTAAAAATTAAACGATCCATATCTTAACTTTCATGCTTTTAAAATGTATTTATAGGAATTTTTGCAAGAACATGTTTTTTTTTTTATTTTCCTTATTCGTTTTAATAACATAGCTTATTTTATTTGAAAATGTACTAAGAGTATTTTTTTTTCAAAAAACATAAATCTAGTGTTTACATTTAAACAGGCGCTACAATATTAGAAATTTAGCATAAATGTTTGTGGTAAAAAAGCACTTCATATTCTACCCTAATTTCATAAGAAAATATTAATAATAAACTGCTTCCAGAACAGTAAAATAAAAAAAATTGTATTCCTAATGAAAAGACTAATTTATTTTTGTTAAAAGAGTATTCATTGAATATGCGTGTCTCTGTATAAATAAAGTTATTTCAATCCAAACTTACGAACCCCCTGAAATCTTTTCACAGAATCCTTAAAAGTCCATGGACGACAGACTAAGAACCCTTGACATATAGGGTAGATATTCCATCATTGTTATTTGTTTTATAGCGCAATTGCTCTCGAAGTTTTAATCTTAGAAAATACAAGATTTGGATAAATTAGCTATATTAAAAAAATTACGCAAAAAAAATATACAAATAATTAAAAACTATCATGACATACGATAGCGAATATGGACATGAGCAGCATGTTACAAATTTACTTTTTCCCGAGAGCTTTTTTGAATCAAAGCTAATGGTTCCTTTTTATAATTAGCTATATTAAAACTTAATAAACTTTCAAAGCTATATGAAAAAAAATGGATCATATAAAACACAAACTATGGATAAAATTTTCTACAAATAATTAAAAACTATCATGGTATACGATAGCAAATATGGATATGAGCAGCACGAATTTCCTTTTTCCCGAGAGCTTTTTCGAATCAAAGCGAGCGTAAAGTTAATGGTTTCTTTTGACAGTTGCATATGCATGTGCAGCTGACACTCCTTCCACGAATTTCAGACAGGAATTACGTAACACATGACGGAAGACATGAAATCGATACTGAAGGAATGTCGTCAATCGTATTCCTAGAAACACACAGTTATTGTAAGCGTACTTGTATAAATAAATACAGTTTTTCTTAAAACCCACAACCAAATCAGTGAATAAATAGAATATTATAAAAGTTTTGCAATTGGATAAAATTTATGTTTGAGTAAAGAATAAAAGAACGTATGAGCGATAAACGAAGATTTGTGAGCATGAGGTTAGTGGAAAGTTTGTAAGTTAGGATAGACTTTGCCTGAAATTAATGTCTGGACACACTTATACTAAACCGTTTTTTTATAAAAAGGGTTTATATGAAAAATATAAATGTTACAGTCGAGATGAAATAATTTGAATTTAATATAGTTTATAATGTCCTGAATACTAAACTATTAGAGTGCTTTTAAATATTTAATTTTTTTTTAAATATACAATAATGTATTAAAAAATCACAAGTTGCCTAAATTAAAGCTAATGATATTTACAGAAGTACTTTTGTTTTATTCTTTCGAAAGGTGTTCCTTCACATAAATACTTTAAGATATATATTTTAATACAAAATTACTTCATATACATATTCATATTAAAATTTGTATAATACAGATTATTTTAAATAAATTTAATAAACGCGTTTATTTTACGTAAAAAAAATTCAATGTGGAATTTATGCGATTCTTAAAAGTTTTAAAATATATAATGTAAAAGAGGATTATATGTAATTAATAAAGAGAAGTACACTTATCTACGTTTAGAACTAAACTATGATAATGAACTACAAACTGGTAGTCTGAACAAAATATTTTCATACACCTACATTAAACAAACAGCTTAAATTATTGTCTCTGTCCCTATTCATTCAGTGCACTTGGCAAACTTGTTCCAAAACAAGGGCGTATCGAATGAGATATGAATAATGCGCAAATGCCATCTACAAGGACAGTAAAACAGTACGACAAATATGTTTGTTAATTAATGTTTCATAACCAACGTCGAGACAATATATAATGTGACATGCCAAATAATTGATTAAATTAATATGTATAATGTAACGTATGTACTGTGCAATATAATAGACATACAAATAAGCACGGTATTGAAAAATACTATTTTAGAAGTTATTTACTTTCTAGCAGGCGCGTAGCGTGAGATTCTTTTACTTTCGCTCGCTCGCGTGTTAAGTGACGAGAGTGAATGAGAGATAAAAGGCGTGCGTTACATACGTTCCGCACGTCCTTATCTCTCACTCACTCTCGTCACTTAACACGCGAGTGAGCGAAAGGAAAAGTATCCCATCATACGCGCCTGCGTTTCTAAAAACATCACACTTTACATTTCTACAAAAAATTTCTTTCATATAAATAAACGGAATATAATAATTTCGCGCAGCTGGTTGACTACTTATTTATGTTACGCATTTATAATGCGATTAAAACTAATATTAATTACCGATAAATATAATAAATTTAAAAAAAAAACTAATCTGTGTTTTTAAAATAGTATATAAAATCATTTTAGTTAGCAAAAAAAGCATAAAAATTACACCATAAAAATGTTTATTATTGCTTCTCATAATCACGCAGTGTAATTTTCATTACATTATATGTATAACAGTCTGTTAATTATGAGATTGCATTCTTAAGAATATACGACACGAATATAATTAAACATCTTCGCAAAAAACTATTAGAGTGATAATTTTTCTAAATAAAATAAAATAATTTAAATAGAAATTAAATTAAAGCAAAGTATTTACTGTAGTATATATTAACCACATAATACACTAGTAGTATATGTCAAATTTTGATACTTAATTCTAGTATTTTACATGTTCTATTATATCTCGGTTATAGGAATTAGTAATTGTTATAGAAAAAAATCGATCATCACAAATAAGGTTTTCATAGATTTTTCTTATCTTACTGATGAATAATTAAAATAAATTGACATATATTTAAGCTGTAAAAATAGTTTCAAATTATTTAAACAAATATCATTGATTTGAGCCTAATGTATCACTATCTATTTACTAGTTTAAGCTATGTATACTTTTTTGTAAAGCACTGTTCTAGCGCCTGCAATGCTGCCATGGAAGATTTACAATAAATAATATTAGTGGATAAAGAAAAATTGAAAGTCCACATAATGTAGATACCCTAGCACAGCAGAAAATATAATTTCTAGTCTAAATAAAATATATCTTATTTATTCACCTATTATAATAATTTTAATAAAGTAAATTTACTGATGATTAAAAAAACTTGTCTTAGCATTTTTGCTAATACAAGTAATATACAATTTAATTTTAATATAGACATTAAAGATTGTTTATTTTGACATTATCTAAATTAATTTATCGCACATAATAGTTTAATATATAAAATATTGATTATAATATACGTTTTCATATTGTTACATAATTAAAATTTGCGGTTCTGAATATATAGTATCAATATTTCTAACAAAGGTTGTAAAGCTTATTTGATCTCGGAAATTTGCGAGTTGAAACCGACAATAATTAAACTCTACATATATATAACAAAATGTATATATGTTAAATACACGTGTATGAATTGAATCGACTCTTAAATATTAGTATACAAAAATAAAACGAGAAGTTAATTATGTCGTGATTGTAAGGTATTTCAATCAATTCCCAATTAAAAACGAGTGTTTTTTACATTGAATATATGTTCAATATATTTTCATTCGTGTATAAAATAATAATTAATATTAAATTTTAAATTTTCTACGTTATTCATATTAAATTTTGCGCATAATAAATTGACTCGCGGCGGGCGAGCGTTATTCTAATAGAAAGCGTAAAAAACTTAATTTTCCGATTGAGTATTTTGAATTAAGCTAATGGATCTTTATAAGGGGAGAGTGGGACTTTATAAAGTGGGTCGACGTCTTCGGCTTTAAATAAATAAGTACACCTCAGTCGAATATAATCGCCTGGGGCCCTCCACTTGCGTAGTTTTCCCCCATTAAGCCTTTAGGGAAGCCATAACACTTGAGATTAATTCAATTAAGTCAGCTCCGGCTGCTCCTCGCCGCTCCTATCGACACTAAAGAGAAAAACTCGAGTTTCCAAAAAAACACAATTCAGGTGGCGCGGAGGTCTCTGAAAATTTAAACGAATGCTCAGTTACGTACTCGGTCAAGGGTCGGCTGGAAAATCCAATTTTGGCGAAATTGGTCAGCAGAGGCGGCACGCGGGGAAATTTAATAGTACGGTTCGGAATAATATTTGTCGTCTCGCAGAGAGGTGCTATTGGAAAGTAATTGAAAGGTACGAGTTAGAAGACTTGAATATTTAATTGTCACATACAGTTCACTGCCCTATTTTTCTAATTCATATATATATAAAAACCCTTCTATCTAAAATAATATATTCGACATTTAACCTTAAAATTAAAATATAAGACATTTTCACTAAAATACAAAAACATAAATAAAATAGTTTAATATATAAATTTAATATTATTATATAAATTTAGTGAAATTGAATTAGTTTATTAATAGTAAAACAAGCAATAAGGTTTATATACATAGAGCGTTAACATTCATTACTTAAGATTCGCAACTTATATAGTATTAAAGGATTTAAAGTGTTAAGCCTGATTATCGGGAACTAATTGTATTAATGCAAGCAATTAAAACAGCTGGAAATATATAAACCCTAATATAATATATTTTACTAATTTTTCTAGATTAAATATGAAACAAAAATACTACACTAAATATTTAAAAAAAATCAATATTAAAATAATTATGTTTATAGTCGATAATATCAATTATAAAATGCCTAAAAATCGTTTATCCCATTCCGCGAATGAAAAACCTTGTTCAAAGGTTAGAAGCGGGCGAGTTTTTATGGAATATATTTTCTTGATGAGGGGAGTCTACGAAATTTAACCTCCACTTCCCATTAGTCGCACAATTACTGTAATATACTATGAATACATGAGAAATGTTGTATTTATCTAAAAACGAATTGGAGTATTTTTTAATTGTAATAAAAATCGCTTTATATTGTTCTGCTATTAATATTGTTTTTACATTTTGTTCATAATTTTTTGTAGTGTTTATATTATTATTTTTTAATTACGCTCGACATGAATATTTACAAATGAATACTGTATTTTCATTGCACTAGCTGCTTCACCGTGACAATGCACCGTCACACACCACAGCACATTAAGCATAAATGAAGTATATCATGCTTAGTTGCGTGGAAACAACTGAGTTCATGGTTGAAATGGATTATTATGATATATCTTGTTTTTAAGATAATTTTAAATAAAAAAATCTGATGATTCTACTATTTTTACTAAATAAACTTAACATAATTATTTTCATATTATTAAAAAGAACGGCAATATAATGTTTTAGTTGGGCTATCTACTATTTACAATAACAATTTAATTTTAGTATATCGTTCTTAGTTTCCATATGTAACCCTAGAGACAACTGAATTTGTGCTTTTGCTTGGTTTAATATAGTGCATATTGTTTTAGAGATTATTTCTCAAAAAATCTAGTGATTCTAAGTGTTTTTACTAAATATTTTATATGTGAATATTGCCATACAAATAAATATATTACATCGCAATAATTGTAATGGAGAACCTTTTTATGAAGTGGGTTAAATTATGTTCATTATTTTTTTAGTACTAGCTCGTGAGTCACTAAGTCAGTAGCGTCACTTGGAAAGGGGGAGGGTAGGATGGTTAAAAACTACTTTTTACTACGAAACACGACGTTTTACGACCATGTATGTAATACACAGGTGAAGTGATACGATAGAAAATCAGCTACCCAATGTTCACTTGGAAATATTTTTTATAAATTCGACTTTAGTTATATATACCTTATTTCTAATATTTTTTCTTGTCTGTTCTTTCTTTAATGAAAAACAAGTTTATGAAAATCAACGCGTGGGTCATTTAAAAAGCCTGCGTGGGTCAGTATCTTACCCACGGGTCTTACACCTGCACTACACTTTCTGGAAGTTGGCCAAGGTTGGACAAGGACGGAGAATATAGTGGGTTACTTCGGTCGAGTTCGGTTCTGCCCGCTTCAAAATCTCTCGAAAGTTGTCCGAGGCTTCCGAGAACGGGAGGTAAAGGGGGGGTAATTCAATCGACTTGGCCAGCTTCGAGCGCTTCCGAACATTGTCGGCAAACGGACCGAAGTCAAAGGAATCGAAGTCGGAGCTGCTCTTTCGAGCGCAAGCGGTGAGATAATTCCCCTTTCGCTCTCTCTCGTGTTAAGTGACTACAGTGAGAGAGAGCGGTCAAGTTATAATACCACATGCTTATCGGGGACTTTAACAGACTCTTACTGACATTTTTGAATATTTTAGGGCACCAAAATGGATTAATTATATTTTTGATAGTATATTCTTCTAACAGATATCGTTATTATACTATTTTCATATAAAATTAAATAATTAAAAAATAATTAGTGGTACTTGATTTTGTTAAAAAAAATCGTTTCGAATATCCTTATGTATTTTCCTAGATCGGTATATATGAATGTCGCACCATATCGAATTCTTATTTAGAATCGATGGCGACAAATTCTAGAATAGTCACAGATGTGGTGTTCGTATTCTGAAGTGTAATTTTTATGCCTTATGGCATTTTGCAAAAGCTGACAAAGATTTTGCGTAAATTGAATATTTACGACCGAAAAGTTGTCACTGATATTGTATTGGTGATTGCCCACACAAACTTTTATAATTATCAGTAGCGTAATTTTAATAATATGACAATTTAAAAATTGCGATTATTTGGCACATTTTTCGATCGCGCGCAAATATGTCAGCTGTACGTGACGGCAGCCGCCGTGCGGATGTCATTCACGGCCGCTATTCGTGGCAGTGTGGCCGCTACTCGGAAGTCGGCGACCTCAGCCGACTTCAGTTGAACTTCGGTTCGGACAACTTCCAGAGTGCAGTGCAAGCAATACGTTCGCCATCACTGGACTAGATGGTTCGCCATGACAATAAGCCATGCAAATAAATTATGCAAATCATTCTTAGTTTCTGTATTTAGGGTAGAGACAATTGAGTTTTGGGTTGAAATTAATTATTTTGATTGGTTTATTACGCTACATTTTGTTTCAAAGATAACTTTATATAAAAATCTGGTGAATCTACTAATCTTACTGAATAAACTTAAGATAAACAAAAAATCTCCGTTATGCCTCTAGATAATAAACACATTTCGAGTCTATTTTTGCCACAAATCACAAGTTTTGCCACTAATATTCGGACCTAGAATGGTCTTTAATTGCTTAAAATAGATTTATTAAACATACACAGTACGCTACTTGCAGTTTTAGCTTTACTGATTCTACAATTGCGAATACAAAAAAAAAGAACCAATCACAGAAAATGGTATTCCAAGCTTGACTTTAAAACGTTAATCAATAAAAATATTTTAAGAAAATTTTCGTACTAATTATTGCAAAAAAGTCGCGGTATTCAATGTGTTTACTTTGTGATAAGACTAAACTTATATATATTATTAAAAATAACATGAATTAATTTAAAGATCTCTATAATTTTATATACAGGCAAATTTATTAAATTTTTCAATAAATTTGGTAGCTAAATGGTTGCGCAATCTTTTAGTAAAAAATAAAATTTAATAATTTAGATATTCTGAATTTTCATGGCATTTGTATCAGAAATATGGGAACAAATTACCATTATTTAACAATCTTCACAGATAATTAGAGTTCAACAATTTATTCTCAAGGCCATCGCTATAAAATTTTTAGCTTGTAACGTATCTTTACATCATTAGATATATTTCATTGTATTATTTTTAATAATAATAAATATTTTTAATACAAAAAAAGCACGCTGTGTTTTCTCGCGAAAATTGCAAAAATAAAAATTGAGCTAAAAGGTAAAAAATCGAAAATCCACCCCAATAACCATCGATACAGTAAACACTCCGGGCCGTACATATTTCACGAGTTATCCCGTTGCGTTTGGCACCGTGAAATATGGACGTGTTTTCGACACCCACCCCCTGTCCGATCGGTCGGTCACAAAAGGCTCACCTTTAATAAAGGCCCCCGATCGTGACATGGGGCCTCCGCTCGGTCGGTGCGGATATCCTCCGATGCAAAGGGACTATTGTCCCGGAGGACCTGGAAAATCCGCGGGGGGTCTGTCTACTCTGCCAATGTGAAATGAATGCGTGTAAAATATACACTGTCTTGGTTTCGCCTTTCAGCGAAAAACGCCGAGTGGCATTATGGAGGATATGATTTATAGCCTAGTTTATTTTTCGACGTGAGCGTGCACGCGGGTACGTTTCCGTTATATGCGTGTATGTATATATATATATGTATATACATATACATTATTATAGTCACATGAACCACTTGCTTTGTCTAAAATTTAAAAAAGTGCCTTTGTGCTCGCAACATTTTTTTTTAATTACAAATCATTTATTTTTATATAATATCTTTTCAAACATCAGCAATTTTTCTTTACTACGTGAGAAGCGTTAGCCTAATGCGTTACAACGGTATAAATACAATAAGCAGTGCACATCAGTGACATCTATTTCATAAATTAAGAACTTGTATTACAGCTATCAATAGATGTCACTATGCTCATTGCATATGATTGAGATAATTAAGAAAAATCTAATTTGTAACGGTCAGTGAGAAGTACAATTATACAATAACTAGTTATATAATAATTACTAAATCTGATCTTCAAGACACGATTTAAATTTAAAAACACTGCGATCCATATGGGATTTGAACCTAGATATTTTAGGTATTAACCACTGACTTGTCTATCTGTATTAGACGCATGATATTTGATAACTAACAGGGTGTATTTAACAATTCTGTTTTATTGATAATTGCTCTATAATTGTAGCTTCACTCTAAAGCGTTTACCGCCATTGTGGCCCTTAGACCGATATTTAATAAAAAGAATGCGCTTACTATAAAATAAATCAAGACCATTTTTAACATATGATTGCTTGGTGTGGTGTAACACCAGTAATATTTTTTTTTATGAATTGCAAGTCATTCAAAATACAGTTGTAAAAAAATATTAAATACCCCTTTTTATACTAATCTTAAAAAATCATATTAGCCTTTAAATACTAACAATTAAAACACACTCGTTTTCACACCAAAAAAATGTATAAAAGTATTTCGCAAAACCACACTAACAACCTTAAATTTTAATATAATACTAACGCAAAATTCTAAAGCACATATTAGTTTAGAGGCAAAGACAACATATCAATGGTTTAAGATTTTCAGTGAAATGTACTCAAATTATCATTTAATTTATAGGTTTTTGCCTATAAGATTTTTTCTTAAATTATAACCACTAATGGTTTATTTTTATATTATTATAATTTTAAAGACGTCTTGTATTTAAAAGCAGATAATTTTCTTTTAAATACAAGACGTCTCCTTGCGATGGGATGTATTTATTTTGGGAACCAGTTTTCAAAACGATGAGACATAGTTAGCGTTTTGTGATTAAAATCATTCGAGAGTTGTGAATGAGGACAGACAACTTACGCCGCGTATAGGGGGTGCTTTATGTTGTTTCCGTCTGTTTATTTATATGCGAAAATTTTGCCACACGGTATGCTGGGCTGATTTAAAACGACTCCGTCTGCTAATTATGTTTTTCCACAGAGACAATGTGAAAATCTGGCCTTTCCATTTGTTCTGCCCACGCGTTGTGGACAATGCATTACGCGCGCCCACACACGTTTTATAAATACCGGATCAGTGGCGCTCAACCCAGTCGCATATTCGCCTAATTGTGACATCAATCTTGCGGGGTGGCGCCAAAATCGTTTTTATTTTTATTTTCAATCTGAAGGACATTATTATGATAAAAACTTGAATCAAAACTGAGGAAATGCAACAAATAAACACGCTGCCTTATTTGGAAAAGTTCAAGAAAAAATCAGTAATCTAATATTTCACGAAACATTCTATGCAAATAATAATTTGAATTTAGAGAAAACTGCTTAGCAAGTAGTGGTAAGTGATTGATTGACGACTTTGATTTTCTTGGATTTCAAGAGAGCTTTTAAAACAGTAAATAGATCTATAATGTTAAATAAATTAGAGATTACGGATGTAGTGAATAGTAAAAGATGAATAGTTATTCCAAAAATATAAAGCAAAATGTTGAAATAAATAAAAGAGAGAGAAACATTTTACAGTGTAACACAGGGGCGCAAATTAAGACTATTTTTGTTTATAATGATATATTGACTTTTATGATATAATAAGCGATACAGAAAAATGTAAAAACCGGCTGTTTACAGACGACACTTTAATTAATTGTTTCGTTTATAGTGCTAAAGAAGCGGTCGATAACTTAAATAATAAATATAATTTAATGTTTCACTATTATTAATTATAAAGTGATAATAATGTAAGAACAGTTATGGATAGTTAAATTATAGAAACAGTGTTAATTATAGATAAAAAAAATAAAATTTATAATATTATTGTATGAGAAAAAAAATGTATTTTATCTAAAATATGAAATATGTGAATTTTACAATATTTATAATACAGTGTTTTTAATTAAAATAATAATCTTTCCATTTTAATGTTTTTTATAACATCCATGGTCACAACAACCGAAAGCTAACCAAATAAACAATGAAAATAAAACACTTTGTAATTGCCGAAATTTCAGAAATTACTCATATTTTGAAGTGAATTTTGGCCTGCAATACGAATAATTTTTAATTAAAAGTCTAAAGTTACAGATCATGGTAATATATTTTTGAGCAAACCGATTTGTAGTTTTTTTCTTCAGCAGATATAATTAAAATTGAATGATGTACTAATTTTAAGTTTCAAATACATACTCTACTACATTTTAAATTAAAGTAAATTGTCGTGATATTAAAATTATGTGCGTATAAACCAATATCGATTATTAAAATTGTATATATAGGTTTTTCATAACTTTACTCACTATTTGATATTCAATTAGTTGAAAATAATGAATATTTTAAGACTCTAGTCACGACCATACAATAAAAAAATTTCTTTGCGACGCTGTTTAAATTCAAAAAAACTTGTTTAGCAAAGGACCACACACAGTAACCCACGTTTGAAAGAGTTTTAATTACAAAACTCATGTTAATTTACTGTGACCAAAATGATCATCCATCAACAAGGAAACAAGGCAATATTGTAAAGGATTGGGACTACAATAGCCTTGTAACGACCAGAAAAAATCATAAATAACACGCAATTGAAAGAATATTTTTTCGTTGCGAAGCGGTCATGGGTATAATAAATCACCGTTGCAGGATACGACCTTGGAAAATGCCCATCAAGCAAATGTCGCTTTCTAAAGGCGTATACCTATTTCGCTATTCTAAGAAACGAGTACATCTATTGGCTGGATGACCGTTGTAATTGGTCATCATGCTTTGTAGCCCTGAATAATTAAGCCTGAACTCCGATGAGGAGAGTTAAGTCACATGCAGTCACTTGCAGACTTCAGCAGATACAGATTCACCTCGCTTGGCAGACGCGACGTGCCTCCACTGACAGACCTGAGACTCGAACACGAACACGATCAACGCAACAAGAGGAACTGCCTCCATAAACTTCCCACGGACATCATCCCTGCGCCAGCTTCTCCACCACTGCTCGGAAAAAACTTTCGCTAAACACATTTCTAACATTTATACTACTTCACTGCATATTATTATATCAATTTTAACGTATAGTTTACTAGAAGTTATTTTGAATACATTTTTGAAAATAATAAAGCAAATTGTGTTGTAAATACATAACTGTCAAACACAAATGACGCATCCAACATGCGTGATAATTGACATACGCATTACATCTAGTATTTTTCAAATGTCAATATTTTTTATTACACCTTGTATATGACTAAAAATGAAAGTAACTTTTATTTACTAATATGTAATATCGTACTAACTTTTTATGTGATAATTACTTCTCTACTGGCCAAAATAATGTTTTTCCACAGAGAAATAATGTGGCTATATAGTTGTAAAAATATATAAATAATATGGATAGCAATGAAACATTTTATTATTTGCACACCTTTCTGATATATAAGAATCTTACTATAAATAATATTAATTTACATTTTAACCCTTGGTGCCGATATATTATACTCGAATAGAATTACTACGAAACACAGCGGGTGCTAACTATGCCGAAATTCGATAATGGGTAAAATTTTCGGCTGCAAAAGCGTTTCATTAATAGTTGGCTGTCCAAGTGGAATTGTTAGAACAACAACCTACCAACGGTCAGGTTCTATTGGTTCTGACCGCTCGAAAATTACTTGACTGGAATAAGCGAATTAGTGTTTTGTACTGGGGAAATCATCCGTAGATAATGTATGATCATTGCTAATTCTATGTATGCATATATGATACTAACAGTATACGATTAAGATAAAGCTTTGCGAAAATTTGTGATAGATACCGATGGTTGACGGTCCCACCAGACGCACAAATATGCGATTTTTATCCGGCAATTAAACACTGTGTATCTCCACGTGCTTGGAACTTTGTCAAAAATCGGAGACGGCCGACACAATCGTGACAATATGTCTTCGACAAAGAATTCGACCATCGGCGAAACACCGACGAAATTTTAGACCCCATAAACAACCATCAGAGTGTGCGGAAAAACTTTCAAGGTCCTCAATGATTATATGTGGGACGCAATCTATTATAAAAGCGGACGCTATTTTTGAATGACAGTCAAATAAGATGTTGCGAAAGCAAATTTATATGTAGGTATTCTGATAAACAACTTCTCAGATGTTTTTTTAAATATATATAACGAATCAATGAAACATTATATGATAATGCTGTATCATAAACTTGATACATTCACTTCCTACACACACACAAGTAAGTTAACTTTCTCTTCTGTCAGTATATCTTCGATTATTTCAGAAGGCCTGATTATATGCGCCTTCCTGAATTGTGTTATATCTATCCGAAGATTTATAGCTACAATTTATCGTTATACGACATCAGAATATTGAATATTTAAGAATGTTAAAATAATTCGCTTTAAATTCTCATAACATAAATGATTCGATATCGAGTGAACATGTATTTATTGAAAATATGCTTAATATCATTGAATTTTAACGAACGAGTAAAACGATTTTTATTTGTAAAATGAGAATCTGGTGCTAAAATTTATCGCTAACTTTATTTTTAACACAACGACGTTTTGAACTGGTACAGAGTAGCAAAAGTAACGTTGATGATAAATAAACGAGTCTGTTAAAATTGCAAAAAACTTGTCTTTATAGAACTTTAATAAACAATGCCCAAAAGTGCCTAAAACCGTTATTTATTAAACTTATACTGCGATATTGCTTTGTCAAAAACTCAATAAGCTAACGTTCATGGTTACTATGAAAAAAAAATTAAGTTTGATTTATTTGTATACATCAATCGTATAATATAATGTTTCAGTTATATATTCTAGATTTTGTATCTTGAAAATCTGTTTTATGAGAGACAAAGGTTTTTTGTTTGATGTTTTTTATTTACCCTTCAACCATGAACCGTATGCGGCGCTTCAAATGATCATGAAACAAATCGTTATTAACGATTATATAATTCAGGATCGAAGCGTCTCGACCCAGAAACTCTGGTTAGCGTGTAGCGATTCGTTCTTTCATTCTTAATCTAGGCATCTATCACTGTCTTGCCAAGAGGCGTTGGGAAAATAATCGAAAGCCTTCCCAGAGTGAAAAAATGATTGATTGTTGTAGCAGAGTGACGAATGGCCATAGTAGCTGGTGGTGGATAAACCGAAAAAAATATTACATCCACCTTCAGATATTTAACAAGCACACTTTTTAATCTTTTAGTGCTATATATACTTTATATATTATACGCATGTATGTGGGCGAACATTGTACTAAAAATAATCTCTACAATATTTAATTGTATAATTATTGTTTATTTAATTACCATCATGACGTTTTGAGGTAACCTGTTTCAATTGGTAATAAAAAAATATTGGTATTAATTGATTTTAGAGTTATTGAAAAATTATTTATATTTATTTAGCTCTCTATTAGTCGTAAAGCTGCTTTATATTATTGATTCAGAGAGCAATTATAAAGCAAAATTATTTGTTGAAGTAGTATTACACCAACGTTCTGATAAAATATTTCTGCTATAGACTACATAAATCCGACTAATTGAACTGAACCTCTCTACTTCACAGTGTATATGCAACGTCATTATATTAATTAGTATGTATGGAATAATATAATTTTGCTGAATAAGAGGCTTAAAACATCTGGGAATACTTGCTAAATATTATATTATTGTATATTATACACAAAACTGCATTAATGAAAAATACAATTTTCAGATATAGAAATTTGTGGGAAAATTACAATAGCAACAATTATAAATAAAACGTATTTACTCGTTTTTAATTAAATTCATATTTTAATTGTCCTCTGGCAATATTGTGCTTGAATTTTTTACTAAAAATATTTAAACACTAAATGTATATGTATATTTAAGATTTAATTTTCACCATAATTTGGGTTTTAATGAGATTTTTTTATAGTTCAAAATTTATTTTTAAAGATATGTTTTTATAATCTACAGATTCAGATATTAGTTATAGCAAATAAAAAAGTGAAACTCACAGCTTCAAACTTAAAACATCGACAATATTATTCACAGAAAAATGATCTTATCGCGTTTCTTCTGCTACTGTATTAACAAGTTAAAAAAAATACTTTTCTAAGCTACAGCGATTAATTAAATCAAATATAATGTGATGTAATCAAAGTCTAGTTATGCAATCATGAATATTATGTATTAAATCATTAGTACTTATATTTTTAATATATATTTCGTACTTAACCTTGGTTTCCAAAGTCTTAACCAAAGGGCACATTGACCATTCACAGGTTTAGTAATTCATTGTTAGAAACCAAGATTTATTTTCCACACTTCTATCATGACGTTAAAGGATACATTATTAAAACATTTCTATATTAACGGTTAGGGCAGAAGTACTCCAAAGTATATTTTATTTACCTTAAGTGATAATACAAAATTTCCTATATTATATTTTTATGTTCCTAATAAATAACATAATCACAAAAAGTGGATTTATTTGGATATATATAATAAAAATATTATGAATATATAAATAAAATCGTGCTATGGATCAATTTGTAAATATATCTTTAATTAGTGAGAACAACACTTCGCTTATATTATTTAAGATAAAAGAAACAGAATATCAGAAGCTAGCAATATTTTTTTGTGGCACTACTAACAGTCTTAAAAACGCTTTTAAGTGTATCTAAAATTAGCGGTACATTAAATTTTCTCTTTCTGCTCCTTCGGTGAATACTGACATTCTGGCCCATTGGACAAATTAGAGGTGTGATATTAAAAGGTAAGAAAACAATCCATAAGAAGTGGAACCTACATTTCAAAGCATTTTATAAATAAGTATTGCCTTTACTGTGGGTACAATTACTTTAAATTCTCTGTTTAAAGTACACTTAAATCTCAAAGAATAATTTAATTTTTACTCGAGTTATCAATACCATCGCGAATCAGTGTTGCCACATGTGAAAAAAATCCTGAATCGCGAGAAATTGCCGAATTTTTTATCACTTTACCTCAGTGAATAAGTTGATTTAAATCACATATGTTTGTAATTAACATTAAGGGATTCAATGAAAAATTAATTAAAATTAATTAAAAATTATTGTTATTTTTGTGTGCAGTGTTTTATTTTTAATTGTTTTGATTTATAATTATATATATTATCAGAATTGACTTTTTATATTTTTTTTAATTATTATTCTAGAAATGTCATTCAATTCTGAAAAGTAAACAGAATGCTATGTGAGAATAAAGAGATAGTTTCTCTGAAAATGTACGCTACATTATCACTTATTTTAAACTAAGAGACCCAAATATAGCAATTAAAAGCAATTAAATTACTTAAAATATGAATATCGGGAAAAAGGATAACAACGCCTGTGATACAAATAAAAATATTTTTAATGTTTTATTATATGTATTAAGTGAGATAACAAACACAAATAATAAAAAATGTTACGTGCATAAAATAAATTTACTATATGGCAACACTGAGCAGAAAATAAAACACGACTAATCATTGGGTAAATGTTATAAGTAGATATGTTTAATAATTTTTGATGACTAATTGTAATATTTCGCATAAAATATTTTTTCAGAAAATATGTCGCAACGGTGGCTAATTTTAATATAATCATTAGTAGCATAGAAAGGGTTAACTCATACCTATTAATATTTATTCAATAAATTATATTACGATGTTAAAAAATACATTTGTCATGAGGACCGGAAGCATTGTTTTTCCAAGGCCCGGGTTTGCTCTTTGCAGCCCTGGCGTATTTGATTTGGTGGCTCGCAGTTGCAATCCAGTCATTGTTTCGCTACCAATTCGATAAAACTGGATTATTTTATATTACTTAAACCCAAAATTAAAAATTGGACATGAAAAACTATATATATATAATTGTTTATGACTGAGTTTATTGATCATAAACTTGCTCTTCTCTAATAAAATTATCAATTTGTAATGTTTTAATAGTTAATAGAGCCTCTAGTCGTTTAATTTGCACCACCTACCGTTAATAATAGACGACCGATTAGCGTCTAGTTAAAATCTAGCCACCTCAGCAAAATCATCTCTACATCCATTCACCGGCAAAGTGATTTAACGATCATCCGAGGGGAAATTACCTCACGCGAGCCATTATTTCGGCCGCCCCTGAGCGCTGCGAAACTGGAAAATGTACGGCCCGTCTAAATTATTCAGCCCGGACGGCCATTTAGTTGACACCGCTTGTATGACATTGTTTCCGACAATTTTAATTCCGCCACTCTGCAAACAGAGGCCCTTGTTCAAAAATGAATAATTGTCCGTTTTCAGCGCGCTGGCGCCTCATTGCATACGTAATGAAAAGGAGCGCTCTCGTCTTTTCGAATTGCGCGATTTTTCTTTTTGGCTGACACAGCCGATTTGACGCTAGAGCTTTCAACTCCATGGTATATAGAATTAATATAATCTTGGGTAGATCGGTGATTGCGGACGAGGAGGAAATTCAATCTGATCTGAATATTAACAATTTCAAGAAATTCAAAATTTCATGACGAAAATAACTATTAGATCTAGGTTAAATTTTGAATGTTCAATAAAATAAAAATTTTACTAAAAATACCTAGTTGCTATTTTTTTTCTAAAACTAGCTAGCTTAGTATTTGTTTATTTCCTTATAAATATTTTCGTTTAATATCGACTTAGAAAGAATAATGAATTAAACATTGCTAAATAATGCTTTTAGCGGACCAAACAAGGTTTAGTTACTCATTGTCATAATAAAAACCATACAATTACAACACAAATCTAATGTATGAAACCGGAAGTTGTAAAGGACTAGTTAATCATAATATTTTTTGCATAATAATGCAAGAGCTTCCCAGATATAATTATATGTTATCCATATATTCTCGACTTTTCTTCAGCCGATTATCACATTTTCTTGTTGCTCGCGAAATAGGTAATTTCACTTACACAAGTATAAGTTGATTGAGTTTTACTCTAAAAGACCAACGTTCTATAGGAACGGGATTTACAAACTCATTAAGAAATGGTCGTTGCTTATTTAGATACCCTTTTTTAATTTTTAACGTACAGCACCGCATTTACATTTTATGCTACCTGAATAGTAAATTTAAAAATGTGAATCTATATTAGGGATTCTGTGTCGAGACAACCCGGGAATTTATTCCCGATAATTCAAAGATTTTTTGCTGTCTCGAGTCCCGGGAATTTAAAAATTAATAACCCGAGACTCGAGACTTTCCGAAGTGCAATTTTACAAAAATATGTAAAGAGCGAATTTGATGTCAAGCTTAATTTATGTCTCGATATGAAGACAAGGTGGAATTCCTTATTACCCATGATCTCGAGATTTTGAAAGTTACGAAATTGCATTCGAAAATCATTAATTGATCTTGGCATCGGCCAAATTTGGAATGAATCGAACATTCACGTATTGGAAAATATTTGTGAAGTACTCACTCCTATAAAACTGGCAGTTGAAGCTTTAAGTCGTCGAGATGCCACTTTATTAACTTCCTAAATTATTGTTAATTTCCTTTTAAAAAAAATATTTGAAATCAACACAACTCTGTCGCACGAACCACCAAAATATTTCAACGACTAGAAATAAAAAATCAACTTTAAAAAGAAGTTTCAGATTCAACTATCAAGCGAACTCCGAATCTAGAGCTTTTATTCAAATCATTGCTTACAATTAAGCCAACATCTACAGAAAGCGAGAATTTTTTCTACATCTGGAATATTTGCCACAAAAACCAGGAACAGGCTATGTGATTCATCATTAAACGCCTTGGTGTTTTTAAAAACATATTTTTCCTTACAAAAGTAAAGGTTTTAACTTAATATTGATATAAATATTTCGATTAAAAAAATTGTAATAAATTAAATTTAAATAAATATCGAATAAAGTGTTTTTAAATTGTTTCAATAATTTTTCACGTATCGTACCTATAACACAAATAATATAAGTTAATAATAATAAATTAATTAAAGGTAATAATAATAAGTTAGTTAAAATTAATAATAATTAGTTAATTTTTTAACATAATTTTTTTTCATGATTATACGAAAAATAATCATAGTCTCGAGTCCCGGGAATTCCCGGGACTTTCAAAATTTGGGTCTCGAGTCCCGAGAATCGAAAAAACCCGAGACTTCAGAATCCCTAATCTATATCTATGTTGAATCTATATCCACCTTCAGGATTAAATCTTTAATTTTATTTTTTTATTAGTGACATTGACATCACCAACTTACAGACTGATTTCTGTAGGGTTTCTCACTACATATTTGTATGAATTGATTGTATTTACCCCGTTATAATATAATACATTGAGCTGACGCCTATTATATTACAACAAAATATTTTTAATAAATAAAAAATACACAATCAACAATTTTAAAATATATAACATATCAATAATACAAAATGTATTGATTAAACAATTTTTGAAAGCACATTGAATCTTGCTATTATATTGGATTATCTACTTCTACAGCAATATGATTTTGCTTACATTCAGTAGAAAACCTTCTTAGAAACAAAATATCAATAGTACTTTTTCTGCTTCGTTTACCAATGTTTAAATAAGTGCCCACTATAAAGGCCCATCATCAATCACATAAGATCGAAAAAATTTAGTAAAAAATCTTTCTCGGAACACGTACCTAGCGACATGCCAAAATGGTGCAGTGACCCGTGAAAGTAAATAGCATACGCCTTCACTCTCAAATCATAATTAAAATATACTTTTATAGGATTAATAATAAATCAAGTACGTGCCGAATATTGAAATACAATTAATCGACTTGATATACTGTCATTATTAATTTTGTATATAATGTATATTCCTTAACAGCTTATTGCTTGTGCACCTTGCACATTTAAATAACACATTATAACCACAATATATAAATATATTTTTCTTATATGATTATTTAAAATTTACGTCTGAACAGAAAGCTCTCAACTCGCTGAGTAAAATATGAATAATATATAGATGTCTCTGCAGATACTTCACATATCGGATTGCTCTCTAAAAGCGTATTCGTAACAGTGTAGCATATCACAACGCACGAGCGTGTTACGAAGTAAAAAACTAAAGTTTATATATTGGTATAATTACCAAAAAAATATTTCATAATACACATATTCGAAATTATCGTTGTATCTTTACGATTAGTAAGTAATATGTTGTGATACTGGAATACCATTTAATGTGTCATTGTGGTAATTATTATTTTGCCACTTAACCGTTTGTATGCCATAACCCCGTACGAAGCTCTGACCGTATTTCCACGAGCTTCCTACAAAGTTGAAATGATATTTCAAGACTATAGGTATATATAACTATATATGTAGAAACGTTTAAAATTATTACCACTAAATGGTATTCATAAAATAGCAAAAAATAAATGTTAACTTTTCCCAAGCAACTTGTGCCTTTTAATAACAATGACACGTAAAGGGTTAACAACAGGGCCTAATTAAAAATGTAGTCGATGTGGAAGTTAAAATTTAATGTTAAACGTTATAAGATAAACAAATGTCAATCTTGTAGATATGAATATTGAATTTAAATAGTTTTAAACTGGCATATAAACAGTCAAAATTTCGACTACTATGTTCATGTCATTTATAAGATTTTATACTTGTGACACTCCAAAGCATGTTACGTTCTCTATTAAGTATTACGAATAGCATTAAATTATTTCAGCTGAGTTTAATATCATATTAGATACAATTTAAAATCCTGACGATTAAATTAGTTAAGCATATTTGAACGAATTAAAAATTATATAAAATGTTGAAGCTATTTTAACTCTAAATAATTTACTTATATTTATTGACTTTACAATTATGAATCTAGGCAAAAGCTTGATGTTTTACTTCAGTTAATATTTTCAGACATTAGAACGCATTTTGCTACACAAACAGTTTTGAGAGTTTCATTAAGTCCCATCGCAGTCGCTGATGTATATAAATCAAAACTTTCTTATGGGGCTCGAGATAACGCCAAAACTTTTCCAATCAATAATCGATATTCGCGAATTATGGCTAATACAAATTTAATTATTATTAATAGTTTTCAAAATTAGACGGAACGGATCGCGAAAACTTTTTGACAGTTTCGCCGCACGAAACGGGGGAAAAATTGGGTTAAGGCAAAGAGTTTGTTTAACTTTTTAATTTGACGTGTAATCTCTTTGAGATTAAATTATATTATATATATAATATGATTTATGATAGAAAATATTATATCTGTCACATTTTTTAATGCTCTCTTTTGGAATGTAACAAACTTTTTTTAGCTGTTAAATGATAAAGTTTCGCGTGTTAATGAAGGTATTGCAAACAATTTGTTGACAAATTTAATAAACAAAACATTACAACGACATGCTTCAAAAGTTATTTGGCGCCGTTCCACGCCTCTATAGATAACTTTGTCCATTATAGCCATCTTTAAACGATTATTAGGTCTAAACTCACATAACGAAGACAAACGGCCCTCGTTTCATAATTGCAATGCGATAAAATACACTCAATAAATTAACCGAGTAAACCCAAACACTCGGACTAATTCATCGCTTGTACTACGTGACTCTAATGGAGAAAATCAATTGCTAAAATAATGGGTCAGCCCATAAGTTATCAAAGTCATTATTAATAATTATCGTAAATGGTGATAAAATATCGATTTTATATAAACTGATAATTTAATAACTTCAAAGGAAATAATCATTATATAATAAACTCTCAAAACAATGGCGGTCTTCTAAAGAATGTTTCGATTATTTCAACAGCATTTTGCTGAGTACATAAAAAGCGAGCTTCGTTAGCAAGCCTTTTGAAATAACGTTCTTCTGCTACAATTTATGAAAGCAGAAAAGCCAAAGAAATTGTAGACGACAAGAGGGGAAAAAAGCAAATGCATAACGTCGGATTAGAGTTGAACGTTACATTGCCTCTCGCGAACGATACTAGTTAATAACTTATATTTATAATAACAGGACATTCGTGAAAGTATCGTATAAGAGCTTTAGACTCTAAGAAGCTTTATACAAGTGACTCTCGAGAGTATTGATCGAGCGATTGGGAGGCTTATGTAATGTTATATTTATTTATAACATCAATTAGTAATAATATAGATTTTATAGTATTTATTTATAACATCAATTAGTAATAATATAGATTTTATAGTATCAATTAGTAATAATATAGATTTTATAGTATTTATTTATAACATCAATTAGTAATAATATAGATTTTATAGTATCAATTGTATATATTTATATAGAAAAACATAATGAACTTAAGTTTAAAAAAACAAAAAAAATTGATATAATTAAAAAAATTAATTTTAATAAATTAAGATTAGAATTACAAAAATGTGACTGGAATGTAGATAATATGGATGTTAATAGGATATGGAACAAAATTTATAAGAATATAGTAGATTGTAAAACAAAAAGTCAATATAATTTTAAAAAGGAATATCGTTACAACCCAAAACCGTGGTTTAATGATGATGTTAAAAATGCTATAAAGAAAAGAGATGAGTCATACAAAATTTTTCAAATATTAAAAACAGAACAAATAGAATATAAAGTCTTTAATGAAAAATGGAAAACATACACACAATGTAGAAATATGGCAGTCAAAGTATTAAGAATGGCTAAAAAGAAATGGTATGAAAAATTGATAGATGAAATACAAAATGATCCAAATAAGATGTGGAAATCAATAAAACAATTAATTAATCCAACTCAGAAAAACGACATAATAAAAATGGAAATTAATGGAAATATATATCAAGATCCTTATATAATGGCAGAAAAGATGAATACATATTACATTGAGAGCATAGAAGAAATTGTAAATTCAATACCAAGGATTAGTAATTTAGTACAATATAATAATAAAACATTAATTGTAAAATTTAGTAAATTTAAATCAGTATCATTAGATGAAATTCATAACATAATATGTAAATTTAAAAAAGGAACTAGTACTGATGAACTAGATATAAATATAATTAAAGAAACATGGGAAATAATAGGAACTAAATTAAATTATTTAATAAATAAAGCACTCTCATTAGGAGAAATGCCTGAAAATTTAAAGATTGCTACTATTGTACCTATACCTAAAATAAAAAATAGTAAAAAAGTTGAAGAAATGAGACCAATCAACATGCTACCGTGTATAGAAAAAATAATAGAAGAAGTAGTAATCAAACAATTAAAGGAATTTATTACTTCTCAAAACATAATATGTGAACAACAATCGGGATTCAGAGAAAAGCATTCCACTGAAACTGCATTACAAGTAGTGATAAATGATTGGCTGTTGGCTAAGGATACAAACAAAATCATTGGAGCAGTTTTCTTGGATTTCAAGAGAGCCTTCGAAACAATAGACAGAGAAATAATGTTGAAGAAATTGGAGAGTATAGGTATAAGTGATATAGTTTTGAGATGGTTTAATAATTACTTATATAAAAGAAAACAAAAAGTTAAGATAAATAATGTATGTTCTGAAGAGAGGTTAGTGTATTATGGAGTACCACGAGGGTCTAAATTGGGACCATTGTTGTTTGTTTTATATATAAATGATATAGTTAATAACGTAAGAAAATGTAAAGTTCATCTATTTGCGGATGACACATTGATCTATTGCATGGGTGATAACATTGAAGAAGTTGTGAGTAATTTGAATGATGAATTAGGTGTGTTAGAGATATGGTTAAAGAATAATGTACTTAAATTAAATGAGAATAAAACTAAATGTATGTTTATTAATTATAAAAATGTGTTAGATGATAGTACCAAAATAGTAATAAATAACTCTAATATAGAAATAGTGGACAATATAAAATATTTAGGAGTAATTGTTGATACAAAATTAAACTTTAAAGAACATTGTAATTACATATTAAAAAAATTAGTAGAAAAATAGGTTTATTATCTAGATTAAGAAATATATTAAGTATAAATACAAAAAAATTAATTTACAATAGTATAATATTGCCCCATTTTAATTATTGTGCAACACTTTTAAATATGTTGAATAAATTAGATAAACAAATGTTGCAAAAATTACAAAATAGGGCAATGAGAGTAATCTTAAATAAAAATAGATTAACTAATTGTAAAAGTATGATTGATAGATTAGAATGGTTGAATGTTCAAGAAATATTGAGTATGAATGTTTTAATATTTATATATAAGTTAGAAAATAATATGTTACCACACTATTTTAATAAGTATTTAATAAGAAATAAAGATGTACATAAATATAATACTAGAAATAGAGAAAATTTAAAAATAATTAAGTATAAGAAAACGAGTACGGCTAGGGGAATTATGTACGGAGGTTTTAATTTATATAATAGTCTTCCAAGAGAAATCCGAAACAGCAAAAATATAACGGGTTTTATAAATGGAATAAAAAAACACCTTCGTACATATAGAAATAAAATATTATAATATTAAGTCTTTATTATTGTATATTTTTTCTTTCTGTTATGTATTTTTTATATATTTTTATATATGTTTACTAAACTTGTTAGATGTAAAGATTAGCTATTAAGCTAAATAAATTAATAAAATAAAATAAAATAATAATTAGTAAATATGTATTAACTAGTATAGTATCAATTGAAAAATTAACAGAAATTACTTTTAAATATGTTTAAAACACATTTGTTGTATTGTATAAAATCATACGGTAAGTTATTATGTATTTCGATTTACCTGACACTGTTTTACTTTGTCCAGAAAAAATATTTGTTAAATATTGACGTTTAATTTCAACTTTTTTCATCAGCCGTAGACGTTTTGCCTTTTTTGATCCACTCCATAAACTCAATATCAACTCGTATACACATACCCACATACATACATACATATTTTAATTCAAAGTCGCCTTCTAAGCCATTAATGCCTCACTTCGGGAGGTGAGTGACGAACAATAAACTTTTAGCAAAATTTTCTTTGCACGAAAACACGCGAAACCCCCACAGGGATGTGAAAGTTTTCGCATTAACCCCCGCCCTTAACACCCCATACCTAAACCCGCCATCTTGCCCACCTGACATTTAATAATTCCACGTCTGTCAACCGCGTGATGTGCACGTGCGCCCATTGATATCTTCAACCCTAAACCATATTTTCTCCCAAAGCATGGATGATCCAGCCATTACTAACATCAAAAACAATTTTAATACAGTAAATAGACTTTATATACTTTTATATAATATTTTCTTAATCAAGAACAAAACTTCTTCCTGCTTTCAATTTACTTTTTGCCACAATTTTACTGTTTATAACCTCATTTCTAAGAGTGAAGTGGAAACATACATATAATATGTGACTAATGCAATTTTATTTTTAACGATTTGCTTTTTTTGCAAGCGGTTTTAATTCTCAGTTTACTTTTATTTCACAATTGAATTGACTTAAAATATAATTGCCTCTCTCCTAAATTATAGATTGCTTTGTCACAAGCATACGAACTATACTGGAAAATGAACAGCCTGCTCCGATCCAAGTTTAAAACTGAAATTTGACTATTTTAATTAGTTTCAATTTTAAACAAGCTAAAAACAAGTCCAAGTAGAATTACAATTGATGTTACACGTTTGATTGTATATTTGAAGCGAACTGGCCGAAAATCTCATTTCCGCCCTATCTTTGAGTGACGAAGATCAAAGCCAATCTGCGTGCTTTTTTAACGTTTAACGTTATGCTTGGCTTCTATTTACTATAACGCTACTGTCTATATATATAATATATGAACGTATGTGTGTGTATTTTTATATAAAATGCGTACCTTTTTGACAGAATGACAGTCAGGTATGTGATGTAAAGGGAATTACAAAATATCCCGAAAAAGATATGCTGAATTACGTAGTAATAATATTATAATATTAAATATATGCAAACCATTTTTTATCATACAAAATGTTATTGGTTTATTTTAAAGATAATTGTAAAGATGTGTCTAATAATCAGAGTCTAACATATTGTTGTATTAATTTAAATAATATGCAGAACTAAAGAGGAATCTATAAACCTAATTTTCTAAAATCTAACAATTTTTAAATTTTCTTGTGTAGGATAGGATACTTTAAAGTCAGGCAAGTTTTAATATTTACAATAAAAATCAAACTATTTTGATTTAGTTAATCTAATAAATGTTGTTGTATTTTAAAACATATAGGTTACTATCATATTAAGACATTTCTTAATCCGAACTTAGAGTAAAAATAAGTGTAAAACTCAAATACATCAAAACCTAACTAAAAAAATAATTATGACGTGTCTGATATTAATTATAAATTTTGACTTTCTCAGGCTACTATTTTTTCGATACTGATGTGCCCTTTGAGTAGTGAGTTAATTTATATAAATTGTATTTTTCCATAATTTTTATTTATTATTATTTTATATTGCATTTATAGTAAAATATAAAAAAATATTAGTGATTGCTTTGATTTATTTCACTACTTTTTTCTATTACTACGTTTTAATAATTTATTTTACATATTTATTATATATTATTCGGCTATAGTGATTTTATTCAAATCAATACAGAAACTCTCAATATTTTTTATAAAATCAATATAAAATATATAATATTAAATTTCGTACTTTTTAATTTATTTGTATTATTTTATAATAAAATCACTAACACTAATTAAAATAAAAAATATGTAAAATTATTTGTTTATTTTTAAATATATAACTATCTGGGGTATGATTGACGGCCGTACATGTACGGCGATACTCATTAAAGAGTTAAACAAACTACAGTTTTTTAATCCAAATATGGATAGGACCTCAAATGTAAATAACATAGGAAAGCTAAAGCGAAAATCAAAATTTAATTAGTAATTTATTAAAGAAGCTTAAACTGCGCAACATATAAAAAATGTTTGCATTTTACTATTAAACTCTAATTTTACTTAACATACAAGCTAAGTTTTCGTATAAATGTATTTTACATAAATATTTTATATCTAAACTATATGTATTTAAAAGACAACAAATCAAATGGTTAAAATTTAAATTAACTATGGATCAGAATAAAAATTAAAAAGAGTCTGTTCATGATTATATTATTCAGGATCAGAATAAATTTAAAAAGATTAAAAAAAATAGCATATGATTAGAATAAAAATACGATCATGTGAAATTATTAAAATATATATTTAAACGGTCAATAGATTATTTATTTTAAAAATAATTTATAAACTATCTCGCTTGCACCAAAACGAGCGGCAGTGAGCAAGCGTTGGTCAAATTTAACACCCTATGAATAACATTCAACGAATCTATTTAATTGTATGTGGGAGCGAATGTATTTAGAGCGACGAACGAAGCGGGAATAACGATAGAGCGGCGACGGAGAGCACGCTTGACATACATGTTGCAAGCCCAACCAAACAAGTTGGCCCTAAAACACCTTCACAATGCCCATGTATTATTATGCTAACCATTTGGCAACATAAAACTGACTTTGAAATTAAAATATCAGAGATCATATATAATAAATACTAGCTATTCTTTATAAATATTGAGCAATGGACTGTAATAAATAGTGACTGAAAAAAATGATTTGTACCATCTGTCAAAATAAATATTACTATTTAATATAAATTCTGACCAGTACATCTTAAATTCTAACCATTTAATTTACATTTGGGCCTTTTTATATAAATCCTGACCTCTTAGATTTAATACAATATGATGTACTTAAAATATGCAATGCTATATTAAAAACAACTCATATTTATATTTGCCAATTTAGTTATGGCAGGAAAATAGTATAACATCAATAAGTCAATGTGATAATGAGTTTAATAATGACATAATTTAACATATCTATAATATAAAACAGTCAGTCTGCTTGTTCATCTGTCACAAGAACTCCTCCCAAACTGTGAACAATAGCGACGTGACCTTTGCATATTCTGCCTACCATTACTAGGTCATTTTTGATATTTAATAATAGGAGCCAATGAAACCACTGAAGAAACTGAACAGCGACGAGCCAATTATGTGCTACTGCAATACGTGAAAACAAGAGGCTAAACTATTGTGTAGTGATATTATGATACATTTCCAATCTAAAGCCGTGTATTAAAGTTAGTATTATAGTTATATAATATCAAGAACCTAACGTTAGTTTTTCATTATGAAATAGCCATAAATATATCGATTTTATGACTTGAATTGATAGGGAACAAATTTATTTTTTAATAATTCACTATTATATATTAAATTCGAAAATCTCTGACAAGTCATCGAAAGAACATACAACCAATTAAAAATATGTATTGCTGATGCACTTGACTCATGTGGTTTATATATATTGTAGAAAAGAATTAAAAATTAGTGACAAAGCTAAGGAGGAGCAACTCCTGCTTGGATTTCGAACATTACTTGGAAGACTCACAGGTGACCAACAGTAATGGCCTGGATGCAGATCATTAAACTTCACAGATGGTTTATTTCTTATGTTTTTAGATAACTTATATTTGTATCTAAAAGGTAAGTCGTACAAATTGTTTTTGATAAGATCAGTGAAATGGGTGTTAATCCATTTCTTATTTTTTATATTTATATAAGAGTTTGCATGTAGCAAAAATATTTCACTGTTATAAATTTTTACTCTACAAACGGAGCTGATTGAAGTTAGTCCTAGGGCGAGCATTAATGACAATTCTCAAGTACTTATTTTTTAAAATTGACTATCGAATAGAGTTTGCTTTTGCAATTTTTTGAAATATTAAAGCTATAGCTTAGATGACCATAAGTCATTTTTGCTTGATTGTTGTCATTTTTTTATAAAAATTCAGACGGGAATAAATGAACGAGTTCATTCAAGAGATCACCTCTACCTTTTATATACATCTGGTTTTTTATTTAAATCGATTATTTAATTCACAGTCTATATGTTTGAGTAGCACTGATTACAATATATTACATTTTTAAGAACAGTTTAGTGCTGACTTTGACTTATATTTTTAGTGAAATTTATAAAACTTACGGACATCAGAATATCAAAATATACAAAATTTTGCTCTATACCCTTGTTTCCAATTTCCAATGTAACTTTTAAGTTAAATTTAGCTAACTTTATGGTACTTTTGCCTTGTCCATTGATATGGAAATGTTTGAACAATGTATCCCTTGACGTCGTGATGAAAATGTGAAAAATAAATCTTGGCACGAAACATTGAACGACTAAACCTGCTCGAGGTTACTGTCCCTTTTGGTTGACACGACCTTAACTTTACATATGAAAAGTTAGCCAAGGTTTAGTAAGAGTACCAATGTAACGATCGAATATTCAAATATAGATTTGGTATCATTAAAATGTCTGTCTAACAAATATTTCTATGACATTAACTATTTGATCACCTCAAAATAAATAACATTTAATAAAAAATATTAAATAATTATTTCTAGTTTGTTACTTGAAACTACATACAATTATATCATTTATTTATACTTTTTTGTATATTAAAAAAATACCCTAAAAGTAAGTCTACCATGAAACGTGTCATCAAAGAGAATCGAACATTGTATTCATCATTTACATTTAGCTATTGGACTCGTCGCTTCCGAATAGTTTTCTATGAATAAAATATAGATCTTTTGTTACGTCACTTATATGTAGATCACATTGTCAAGAAGAGAGGCAAAGGCGTGTCTCTCTTGTATATAGAGAAACAAACGACACACGCTCGCCTTACATTCATAGACTAAAATAAATCATTCCATGCTACATTTCGCGCGATGACCGATGTTTTTACAGCAGACAGATGGAAATTTGACCGAAAATTCTCCAGCGGTCCAATATCGAAGATAATATTTTCACAACAGAATATATGTATTTATACATATACGTATATGTATAATGTGTTACTGAATCTATGCTTAGAAAAAAGTGTGAATTTCTCATTTTTAATATCGTAATAAAAATTGTGTTATGTCTATGAATTTATATAATAATAGCATTCCTGCTTTATGAAAATATTAAATTCCAATAACATCAAGGAGCACTGAGATATTTAAAATATTTGAGCGAGAATACAATAAGAAGAGGTGATTTTCGTAAAATATTAATTTTATATAAAATTTTTTTTTAAATGAAACAACCTAGCTGATTATTTTAGACATAATCAAATATTAAGTGTAGGTTGTCGATAGAATATTTTTTTTCAGTTCAATCTAAACTAATAAACTAAATATTTATAACTGTGTACTTACCACGCTTATTTGATGTTGGATTTCTGACTCATCGGGTGCCAGTTTTCCTAAATCCTATCGATCGAGCGATACAATTTCATATCTTGGCCACCATTTCAATTTGTCCATTGGATTTTTCCTTTGATGACAGTGATAGCTGAAAAATACAAATAATAAAATATTATATTATATACATATACGTATATATAATAAGTATGTATTATTATAGATAAAAAAATATGAATTCTTACTAAGCAATATTAACCATATAGAATTATATAACATATTGATACATTAAATTATCAGTAAAAAAAGTAATAAATAATCATGAATTTTGTGCTAGAAATATTAACCACAGTATTGTTAAATATAAGCCATGTATATGTACGTATAGTGTCTTCGTTTGGTTTTGATTAGATGATACATTATTTTATTACCCATTTAAGTTTTACCTTAAATATCTATATTCAATAGGTTAATTTTTAAATACCGCAATATTAGCAATAATTAATAAAAATGACACCTTACCCATTAATTGATTAACGCTTACGTAGATTTTTTTATAAAAAGTGACTATTTTTGTTACTTATTTGAATATTGTTTTTTTTTTAATAAAACAATGAATGTAGCCCTAAATAAATGTTGTCTTTTTTAATAAAGCAAAAACATCACTTTTAAATTTATATTTTTAATATATTGATTCAAAATATATGTTTTTTCTAAAGATTCTTCTCTAATCTCAGTCTATTTTTTTAATTTCAACAGCATAAAATGTTAAAGGCTTTGATACAAAATATTTTAATAGCCCCCTTTTCATATCGTGTGCATTTTTATTTATTTTTTCTTAGGTAATGTTGTACCGAAATAAATGGTGGTCAATGTCTAAGAATAAAATTAAATGGATGAGATAAAATCTTTCAGTCAAGATCCTTGATTTTATCGAAAGCTTTTTAGCGGAACTATTTGACTTCTGTTAAAATCCTTTTTTACTTCCTCATACACCACAATCCAGCTGATCACAATAGAAGCTTCTCGTTATTGTTTGTCTCGTTTTAAGAGTTTCGTAATGCACAATCTCTTTGCAATCTTATCACACACTCAAAATTACTTTTTTAGTGATCCCGGGCCCTAAAAAAACAATGATTCCTCATGACAAAAATGGCACTTTATATATATTTTAAAATCGAAATATTTTTTCTGAACAAATAATAAAATGTACGAGTTAATCCTTTCTATGCTACAAATAAATATAAAAATCATCCATATTTTTTGAAATCATATTTTATAAAAAATATTTTAATTACGCATTAAAAATATCTACCCATAATATTTATATGATAATCAGTCGTGTTTTATTTGCTGCTCAGTGTTGCCATATAGTGAATTTCTAGTCCAAGTCAAAATCAATAAAATTATGCTATCGCGATAAAAAAGCGTTAATATTATGACTTTATAACAATATTACGAGTGAAAATTGAATAAAGCACATCTAAACCGAATTTTGACCAATAGGAGAGCGCAAAAAAACAATTACCCCTTCTCAGAAGTCAAAAATCCACGTCAAAAGCAATAAAATCGTGTCTTCGCCGTCGCAGTGGGAACGCTCGTTACCGAGCGTTCCCACTGCAACGGCGCCGACACAATTTTATTGCTTTTGACGTGAATTTTTGCCTTCTGAGAAGTGATAATTGTTTTTGCGCTCTCCTATTGCCCAAAATTCGGTTTGAATATACTTTGATAAGCCCTTTTATATTAAAAGTCAATAATGATATCCGTAAGGATAGCTATCATATTTTAAAAATATAGTTTAATATCGGAATGCAGACAAACTATGGAGCATAATGTGAGATGTTATATCGGTCTGTACTTATTCCTCCACTTTTTTTCCCTGAGAAATGAGTTTGCTTAGTATGTATTTTGGACTTGACTTAATAAAAGTTTTAAAATTATAATTAGTTTCATAACTTTCACTAGAATAGATTTGGGTTTGAACAGCAAATGGACGTTTCGCAGCTGTCAAATTGAGTTTCATAGACATTTTAGAGGAGCATATTAGCACTTATCAGTTAAATTATATTATTGTTAATTAAAATATATATATCTACTGGTGAAAATGTATTTGGACTTTACTAGTGAAAACGTAACTTTACCAAAAAATACATATTTACTGTAACATGTATATCTCGTATGTAAATAAATATTGATTAGTACGTAAATATATATATTACTACATATAGAAAAGTTGAAATCATATAATTTTACTAGCACCTGTCAGATAATTTTTATTTTTACTGGTAAAAGTATATATTTACTCATGAAAATGTTTTCCATATTTAAAAAATTTTTTTGGTATAGGGTTTATAATTAGATTTCCATTAATTCCTAGCGTATTTTGAATTAAATAAATTTATTTAACTTAAATACCTAATTGTTAAAGAATAATTTAAACTAGAAGCGTTCCAAAGGCTGTGAAAGGTTGAAGATCTCTAGTCTATATAAATAGTAGCAAAGCGAGAAAACTAAGCATCATCTGGACCGTAACACATTTCTGTGATGTGTGCAAGAAGTGATGCAATTGGCTCGCAAACATCCTCATCTGCGATTCGCTAGAGCTGTTTCGAATCACTTGATCACAAAAGAGCAGAGAGCATCACGAGAACATATTTCTGGCGTCTATTTGACTGCAAAATCACACCCCAATATATTTTCCAAACATATTTTTAAATATATTATAATGGCTTATATTTTTTTATATTATTTTTTTTAAATTTGATATTTAATTTTTTAATAAATATATGTAATGGTTTATATTGTTTGTTTTATTATATTTTAGATGATTAATTGTATATTTGCAACTTTTACAAAGAATGTTGTTTATTATAAGAAAAAAACAGTACAAGTTATAACTGATTAACGACAATGATTATTATATAAAACCACAACTGACAACTGCGCTAATTAGAGTTAGGTAAAACTTCTCAAGATTTATTCGTGACTCACGCCAAGCGGTCTCGTGCAGCATTTTATGGCGACATGAATAATCGCCCAGCACAGCTTCAGAAGCCAAAACCAGAAACAGAGTAAACATGACCAGTTCCGCGTAAACATTTTAAAATAATGGTTCAGTATCAATGGCCCCCGCGCCCGTTCCATTATTTTTATGCATGTGGTGGATGCGCAAAGCGTTACACTCCTACTACTCCTCACACAATGCGATTCACCACCATTTGCGTAATTTATTGCAAACAGGAAACCCTCGCGAAAAACATTCCGTCGGAAGAGCGTCGCCAAGATTTATTTCATGAGTGGGAAAAATTGCGACTTTTCAGCAATGGCTGACGCGGCAGGCAACTGACCTGGTGCGTGATTACTTAAAATGCTTCTTATCGAATTGAGTTGCTTACATTTCATAGTGCAATAGTATTTTTGTAAAACTACCCAGGAATGTGACAATAGTATTAATGCTCATTTGATATTTATGTTTTATATTTTTCATATGTGAATTTTAAATGAATTTATTTGATTCTTCAAACTCTGTGAGACTTATTTTTGATTGACTCAATCCTGCTGTATTAAGAAGGTTTCACGATTAGTGCGTATTAGATACGATAATTTCGATAATATTTTAAAAATAGATAGTACTTAGAAATTAGTATGTTTTTTAATATGTTTTTTTTTTTAGAAAATTTGAAGGATTTATTTTCAAAGTTTGGCAAACAAGAGTTATTTTTATAATAATTATTTTTTACATCGTGCTTAGTAAAATTTTTAATTGCGTAGCGTGACTTACGCACATGCATGCGTGCAACGCTCTGTGTGTGCACTAGTTATCTCGTATGTATCGCCTCAATTCTCAGCTATGATTGATTTATTTTTTATTTTACTTTGTTAACGTATACATAACGTCATTGTTTTTTTGTTTTTAGTATGACGTTCATCAGCGGATCTAATTATTACTTTTAAACTTTCAGATAATATACATATGCTATCAATACTTTTATCTGATCCAATTTTTTTATTTTTCAATCAACAAAAATATGCTTTTGATATTGATAGCATTAAAAAAATGTGAGTATATACACTTAGGTATTATAAAATATTTTTATTTATATAGCCATACAACTTCTCTATATATATATAGTACATATTGCAACAGTATCCGTAGAAAGACCCTCAATGTGTTTACACTGTTTGAGTTTAGAGTCTAGGGTTTAGCTTTAGGTGAATGTATACTTAGCTATATATTATAATACATCTCCGTACCATTCGATTGAGTCTCTTGTTTCCCTTTGATCTTAGTAAAGCGTGTGGTCTACCAATTTATTTATACTATAATAAGCTGTCTGCGGTTTAGTCATGGTGCATATTTCAATACTAATTTTAAATCTATCGTATGCATGCTACTATTAAAATCTGTATTTGTAATATATCTCGATTAAAATATAAATCAATTTAATAAATATCACATATATTATCATAAATATATTTTTAAAACAGTGTCTATAAACAATATAATAAGTAACCAGTAAAGTGTAGTGACGTGTTCAAAGCAACCTTTGATAAAATATCATGTAGCTTTTATGTCACAATAACAAGCCATTATACAAACAAGTGCCACCCACAAAAAAGGATCAAATACCAAAGTTCATTGAACAATTTATTAAATTATGTTGTGCAAAAATTCTGGGAATATTTTCAATATTAAAACATTTCGCAAATCTGCTTAAGCATCCCGCCCATTAATAAAGTGGATCTGCTTGTCTTGCGAAATTATGGAATTGAAAAACATTTTTTAAGTTAAATGATATTATTTATAAAAAAATAATTTTATACTTATAGTTTAAATATTATAATATGGACCATAGAACGAGGCAAAAAAATAGATGATCTTCCTTTACTTTAAATAATCACTGCGATATTCATCTACGGAAATACAAGAATCCTTATAAACCTAATGTAAGATGATTTTGAAATTAAACAAGTAGATACTCAAATATATAACAATATTTAAGATATAGGTGTATTTTTTTATTTTTGTTGTATAATTTATTTAGGGGTTATTTTATCACTGATACACCTTTCTACCTTATAGATCAATAAACCAGTTGTCTCTCAAAGATCAACTCAAAAATCAATTTTGCTTATTTTATAGATGTGGATGTGTATATTTGATACAAAACATGTAGTAAAATTATTTATGAAAGAAGCGTAAAGCTCAGGCTCTTTGAATATAAAGTTGCAAAAGAATCTGAGTAATGGAGTGTAGTAATACAGATTTTATATATATATATATTTATTCAGTAATAATTGTGTTATTTTTCTTTGTCAAATGCTTCAATAGAAACTAGGGTACAAAACCATTTTTGTAAAATTAATAATTCCTGAATTGCATAGGATATGTATAAATTGATTTTCTTGGCTTTTTATGGCTTGACATTTATTGGAAAAAGCAGTTAAATATCAAAACGCGTAATTGTATCTTGCCATTTTATTTGAAGAAAATGCAGTGAAATCCTGAAAAATTCTATAAGCTGTAGCAAATTTTTTTATTAAGCTGTATTACTTAATTAAAAATTGACAGAAAATAGTTAGTTTTATTATTTATATATTGTGAATCAATACTTTTTGCTTGAATAAAAATATTTAAGTGCGAGGCATTAAAAAATATATTTGTATTGTAGTTGTTAATGCATGAATTAAAATTATAGCAATACTTTTATAATAGAGATAAGTGGATTATAAAAGTAATAATAATTGGTTTTAACCTGTATAACCCTATTATGATAAAGGTACAATTATTGCTAAAAATATTTTAAACAAAAAAAGGTATTTCACTATAAAATAATTGTCTAAATGTATAAGACAAAATTAAGATATTTGAAACTTTAAAATAATTATTCAATAGAAGTTTTGGGATTAATTGAGATTAATTAACATAATGTTTGTATTTAATGATTTACCCCATTATAACGTATTTGGCTTACACCTGTAAGGTAACAACAGAAGAATATTATTTTTTTTAAAAACACGTTTTCATATATAAATATTATCTTATACGATAGCTAGCGTTATAATTATTTTTCAAACATCTGCCGATTTGGCAACACTTTTTGAGACACAACTAGTCACATTTCACCGACTAATGTTAGTTTCTTTGTATTTGTATAGATAGCAACTGTCCTTTTAGGCCCATTTGATAGTAGCCCTTATCCATTAAAATCTCTAATTGTCACTTGAGCTTGTATAGCGAATGCGTGACTTCTGCAAGTCGCAAATACTCATTTTAAATCACATTTTTAACAAGTTATTGTGATAAATTTAGATGTACGCTCAACGCGAGATCACGATACATTACTATAAAAGTATATTGCTATAAGTATAGAAAGTGTTTTTTTACTACAAAGTCTCGTTATATATTTGCTAACATCTATTTACAGATTTTTATTATTACCTAGTATGTTTATATTATAATATATTATAAATTAAAAAAAATACTGCTTTAAATTGCGCTCATAGCTCTTATCGTGTAAATATACATTTATTAAAATTTTAAACTAAAATTATAATTTGAACCGATTTACTCGAAAATATTCCGGACCGGCCATGGGTCACCAATCCGCCCCTGAATTTGACATGCCTGACCTAACTAGCATATTGATCATCTTAATTAAGTGCCAAAGTAGCGTAATCATTAAGGGTCTCAATATAACCATGGCATGGGTTAAATTTTTCAACTTTTATAATAAAAAGACCTAATTTGTATTGTGATATCTAAATATTATAAAATAGATGTCACGATTTTAGTATATGTTTGCTACGATATAATAGTATGCATACATGTTGATTATGACGGTTCAATTAGTCATTCTACTGATTAGTCAATCAATTTAATAATAATTAGTTTAACTAGTTGTATAATGCATCATAATATGACAAATTAGAGGAGCACATATTAAATATCAATGTAATTTTAAAAGTACTTGGATTTTTCAATGATAATAGGCGTCTATTACTACTTGTATTTAAGAAACAAATAATTACGAAAGCAACTGAATTTTCATAAGAAGTTTGTGAAAGTATATAATAGTTATTTATTATTTATTTATTTTATTAATTTATTTAGCTTAATAGCTAATCTTTACATCTAACAAATTTAGTAAACATATATAAAAATATATAAAAAATACATAACAGAAAGAAAAAATAAAAATATACAATAATAAAGTCTTAATATTATAATTTATTTCTATATGTACGAAGGTGTTTTTTTATTCCATTTATGAAACCCGTTATATTTTTGCTGTTTCGGATTTCTCTTGGAAGACTATTATATAAATCAAAACCTCCGTACATAATTGTTATGATAATACTTAAAATAAGAAGAGAATCGAATGCGAAAAGAAAAATATTACAAAAAATTCTCATAGTTGTCCTGATTTATTTGAAGAAATAGCTAGGTTTTTAAAAATAAAAATAAAAGTATTTGAAATTATTTGATTTGAAACCGATATATCAGAAAAATTTATTTTCTAAAAGCATAAATTACTTTCTCACTATATATTTAGCTTATTTTAGACCTAATTCAATTATTTATTTATCGTATTAGATCATATTTTATATAAAGATATTTTAGTATTTTTATTGTATTGTATAAATTGATTATTATATTTATTTAAATTAAATGGAGACCATTGTGACCCCAATGCGTCACAATGGTAAAAATTAATACATAGTATTTTTTCAATATGCAAAAAATATAATAAAAATAACACAAAAAATATAATACATAGAAAATAACAATTAAAGATAAATCAAAAAATATTTCAATTATGGGATACGAACTGAACCAGCTCCTCGTAACCGACATTAAACAGGTCAATCTGCGATGCCAGAGTATTAAAGAGCCGGATGACGACAGCCATAGGCAAGTCGGCTAATACGGACATTCTGAGCCTAGCGGTTATCAAAAGAGGACGCAGTCGTGACTCTCGAAGACATTCCGAATTCCACCTAGGTCATAGGAACTGATAAAATGACACAATATGCCACTTTCCGACAGTTAACGGAAGCACATTTACATTATGAATCTAAATCACAATGTAGAGAGGAGTCCGCAACAGAGCGAATACACTTATACAATTATAAATCATCTGCATATATAAAAAACTTTCATTTTTAACTGCCGTATATATGTCATTAACAAATAACGTGAAGAGCAAATGCCCATGAATGGACCCTTGAGGAATCCTCGATGGAGTAAAATACTCTTTTTATAATCGGCCGCCATAGATTACAAACTGTGTACGATTGCTCAAATAACTCGAGAATAGTTGAGTTAAATCACCTGAACAACCGAGGTTCTACAGTTTTTTAATATTAACCAGTGGTGTAGCGCTAAATAAAAAATAGCCAAGGTGGTATTTTACTTTTAACCTCTCTCCCCACTTTTTTTTTATTTAAAAAATATATGTTCTCATATTTGTAATTCAAATGTTCATGAAAAAAATAATAAAATCAAACGCTATTTAATCAATATTCTCACTTGTCGAAATTATGGTGTTTTATATTTCATATAAAACTTCCATTCTGCATCTTCTTCAACATCTTGGACTTTGCAAAAGCGTGTCTGTGTTTCAACTGCTGCTTGCTGCTCCAAGTATTATTTACCTTTTTTTTAAATTAAAGCTATGGGTTCCACATCGCAATCGGTGGACCATGAAATTAAATAAACATTAGATTTTCAGTATGTTTAATAAGTAAACTGGATTGATAATCTGTTATAATTAAATTCATACCACTAAATCTTCTTTCACACTCTGCAGAACTACATGGCACAGTTTTTAAACACTTTATTAGTGGATTTAAATTTGATGTAATACACTGTCAATTATTATCTCTTGTTTTAAGTAATATAATATTCAGCTCTTAAAATTTAATTAATTAATTCGATTTCCACATTATTCAAGGTATCTATAAATTTTAATTGGTTGTTTTTTTTAATTCTGCACTCAAATGCATTGATTTTATATTATTGATAATTTTTGTTCATAACAATTTGATTTGTGAAGCCCTTTAATTTTCATTTAAATACTTTAAGATTGAATACGTTATTGTACTTTTATTATTGAAAGATTTCTTTGATTTGCTACACGATATACAACCAATTTTTCAATTTTCACTGATTATCCACAGATATTTTTTTTCTTTTCTTCCCGTATATCTGCCGTCTAAACAATCTGCCAGTAAAATGAGGTTTGAAAATTTTGTTTAAAAGATTCATTTTCAGATTTTTTAGCTATGCAATTTATGCAGATTCTTTATTATTACAATTTGATTCGCTGATTTTATTCGATTCGCTCATTTTTTAACCATTTGTTTTATTTCTTTTAATGAAAAAATGTTCTATTGTATTCTGTTTACGATTTTCATTCATCCGTATTTAAAAAAAATGCAATTTATTAATTGTCACTCGACAATAATAGACTAAAATCTGAAACCAAATTTATTTAACACTTAATCGACGGGTCATTTTTTACCGCGTGATTTTCTCACATCATAGAGTTAAACCAATAAAATTATTTTTTCAGTGATTTATCGGTGAATTATCTGTTATCGTTTTTAGTTCTCGGTAATATTTTATTTCTTTTAATGAAAAAATTATCTATTGTATTCTGTTAAAGTTTTTCACTCAACCTTATTTAAAAAAAATGCAATTTGTTAATTAAATAAAATATAAGTAACTATATTAAATAATAAGGGTGCGTATCCGTTATTGTCACTTGACAATATTAAACTGAAATCTGAAACAGAATACATTGAACACTTAATTGACGGGTCATTTTTTGCCGCGTTATTCTCGCGCAACACAGAGTTACATCAATAAAATTATTTTATCAGTAATTCATCGGTGCACTCTCTGTTATCGTTTATGATATTTTATTTATTTTAATAAAAAAATGATGTATTGTATTCTGTTTACGTTTTTCACTCGTTCTTAATAAAAAAAAAATACATTTTTTTAATTGAATAAAATGTAAGTAACTATATTTAAATAATAAGAGTGCGCGTCCGTTTATGTCACTTGACAATATTAAACTGAAATCTGAAACAGAATTCAATAACCATTTAATCGACGGGACATTTTTTATTGATATGTTTTATTGCAGTGACATTTTACGATCTCTATGTATAAGTTATACAAAAAAATAATTATATTTCTATATCAGCCAAAATATATAGTAGCGAGTAACAGTCATACTCTATATCTAATCAACTGTAATCACCAAATATCAGAATCCGAGTCCTTCAGCTTTTTTATGCTATATGTATATTTTTTTGCATTCTCGTAATATCCGCCCGCTTACGATATTTGGTATACAAAATATTTTTTAAATGTACTTGAAAAGTAAATTCCATTACAATTGAAGTGCAAGATATGCATCCTGGCTCAAATAAAAATACCAGGGCGACGCCGACGCCCTGGTCCGCCCAGGCCCCACTACAAACCTTGTCGAATGCCTTCTCATAATACAAATAATATATAACGTATGATTTGGTTCTCGATTTCATTTTGCGCGAAACAAATGTGGCTCCAACAAAACTTACCGAATGTGATTGAAGACGCAATTTTTTATGCGCAAGTTATCACCTTTTTTATGAATAAGGGGTGACTTTTCTGATTCTCAAGATGTCATGAGGACCAAAGTTGAGGATATCATGACGTCTTGAGAATCAGATCAAAAGTGAGACTGACTTCGCAACTTTACAAAATGAAATCGAGAACCAAATCATACGTTATATATTATTTATATTATGATAAAAGTTAAATAAATATATTATAATCGACTTCATATAATAAATCAAATTATTTTTAAAAATAGATAAAATCCGCGTAAAATATTTTTTTTATAATTACATGACTTGATAAATTCTTTGTGAAATGACGATACACTTTTGTACATATTCACTCTAATTATTACTTTTATTGTTTATTAACTTACCAAAATTAACACATCATTACTATCGCAATTTTTAAAATTCAGCATCATTTATATTTAAATTTACTTTTTTTTTTTAAATATAGATAAAATATACAAAGAATTATTAAAAATAATGTAATTAATATTTCATATATATCTATTATATCATAAAAAAATTACAAACTTTCATCATGTAATAAATATTTACCTTGGCGAATCCTTGTTTGACACTTTCAAAACTCTTGCCAAATTCAGATAGTTTGTTTATTTACTTACGATAATAATACTTTACATTCCCGCAGCTGATTTACTAATTTTCATGAAAGTGTAACGGCAAATTCTATTTTTATATTAGCAATACCACTAGTTGAACTACGAAATAAATAGATTTTGCATTTACTTTGTATACATAATAATACCGATAATTGGTGTAGCGATAAAAATCAATTGATATCTTAAAATTTAATAAAAAAATTTGCCACAAAGATAAAATACTAAGCTTTTGAATTAATATATAAAATATTATTAAATAACATCATGCCAAAACAAAAAAAAAACAATGAGACTTTATATCTAATATTTATGGCAAAATAGTATTTTTATAATATAGATAGATACTTACATTAAAAAACAACACCGATCGAAGCCACGTGCATTTAACATACGACACGATGACACGTTGAACCGGTATACATACATATAATAATTTTACGATTATATAATATACATATACATATTTTTATTGTTGACACTCACAACCTTATTTACGTAGAAAATAGATAGAAATATATATTTATTATTATTATTTTGAGTTCACAACATCACAACATATATATATAATATATTTTTTTCATTTATATATGATACACACACTATTTATTATATGTATAGATAAAACATTGAACACTGTGGATTATTTATTCGATTCGATTTTAAATAGATTTTTTAAATATATAGAATTTGTGTTTCACATTAATAATAATCTTATTAATTAATGTGTGTAAACGACAACCATTTTTTTATTTTATTCAATTATAAATAAGCGCAGATGATCGTCTGGCGTCCGGTCTACATATGTCTATTGTATGACGCGAATGCGTTCGGTCTATGAGTGTTGCGCGCGGCGGCAAGCATGGTCGCTTTGTTTTGGCGCGTATGTCAAAACGGCAGCGTCGGTCGCAACCATGGCGCGGCCGGGGGTGGGGGTAGACTCGACGCGGGTGGGGCGCGAGCGCGGACGCCGTGACGCGAGCGGACGTCGTGACGCTCGGCGGCGGAGTGACGCACGCGGAGGCTGCATCGCCAGCCACCGGCCCACCTGCTCTCTTGCCCACCCTGCCCACCTGATTCGCCACCCCCGGCACAGCCGCCACCACCCCCTGACACACTTACCAATTAACGCCCTTTTTCTGCACACACGTGAAAGCGAAGCGTCAAAGTTGAGCAAAGATGATGACCGAGTGAAAAATATCGCCATGTTGGAGGAAAATCGCTTAACTCCAAAATACAATACTTGGACCGGAGTCTTTAATATCCTAAGTCATATATTTATGTAATAAGTAGTTTACATATGTATATGAGTATGCGGCAATAATTCTGCATCTACATACGCTGTAGAAGCGCCGCTTATTTAGCATCTAGCGTCGAGAGCAGAACTTGTAGCTTAATCTCATCGCTGTGTGTGTTACATACAGTACGAAAAGTGGTCAAATCAAAGTACAGCTTAAAATGGCCGTCGCACTTATGAAGGTATGAAAGTGATACAAATATTTCATTAATAAAAACGCTTTCTTCGTATTCTTCTTAGCGCTACGTTCCAAGATGGAACTTGCACTCATCTACAACAGCTTTCCACTCGGTCTTGTCCTTAGCTAGCGCCTCTAATCGTCATTTCGTCCTATCTTGGTCAAATCTTCTGTATGCAGTGGAAGAGACTAGCACTAAAGTGCTAGTCTCTTCCACTGCGCAAGGCCTCCGATAGAAAAATCGTGTTACGGTGTTAATTGTTGCTACCCCCTCCCCCCTTAGAATTAAAATAAATTGAATTAAAGATAGATATTTTGAAAATAAACAAACATTGTTTTCTTACCATTACACGGGTTTATAATAATTATTATTATTATTATTATTATTACCATGTCCCTCACAAGAGGAGGCTGGCATGGCCCTAGTCCCGGGGCCCGAGGTCGTAAAAGGGTCGATCGATTTTTTTTAAATTATTTTTTCGTTATTTATTACAAGATCGATTAGTTTTTATTCGTCTTCGTACTTGTCGGTATACCTGCTATGACCGAAGTTCGTGGAATTCATTTGTGCTTCAACATTTAATTGCTGACTTATTGTCACACTCTAATATCAATACCATTATCTGAATCTACAATAATTTCGTTCATTGTGCTATCATTTATACTTACAGTTGAAGGATATAATTTCTTCAACATTGTTTTTTTATATAATATAGATTCACCTTTGGTGAAATTTTTAAAATGTATTATTTGATTTGAAATTTGTGTTAAAAATATTAATTTTTAATTTTTTTTCTTTGATTTTACATTATATTTTCTCAGAAAATTATTTACTGCAGAAATCTTTTTCAATAAAAAATGAATGATTGTTTCAGCTTATAAAATATTGGTATCCCTTCTACTCAAATTAATGCTACGATAGAGGTTTTTATCGGTTTTAATACGTCTAACATTCCTTTAAAATATAAATATTTTCATCGTTCTATAATATCTGTAATTTAATATCGATTAAAGCATTTTTGTGGACCTCTGTAGGGTTAAAAATTGCTTAATTCTTTTTACAAGTGAATTACACCTTGTGTCAATGTCTAATAATAACATTAGTTCTATATGAATCTATAATTTGACATAATTTTGAAGTACAATATTATATTTGTGGCAGAGCCTTTTCTAAATATTTTTTAAGTTTTATGTGTCTCTTGAAGGACTTTTTCATATTTTGGTCTCAAAAACGAATTTCTAGGGTTATCATTTTCATAAATCAATTCGCGAATTTTATCTTAGAAAACCTAACGAAGGTTCAAACACACTAGTAGAATAAGCTTATTCTTCGCAGTTGTACAACATTCTTACATAAGTTTTAATTAAATTTTAATGTTTACTTATATTTTTATTTTAGTGAAGAAGTGATTCCAGAAATCGTGCTGTTACGAAACGACAACAAAAAGTTAAGGGTCATCAAGTGGACATTAGGCAGCTTAAAGCAGAAAACCTGCGATTGGAAGGACAAATTCAAGAAATGAATTCACTCTGGAGCAAAAACTAAAATTATGTTCCGGCGGAAACTATAACTCATGTATGTAGTCGTATTTTTATTTCACTTCACCGACAGTCGTCAATGTTTGAAAATTTCCAAGAATGTGTAGCTCTGTATTTTGCAACTAAATGATTTATTGTATCCTGAACCCATTATTATTATTTTCTGGAACCCATTAAAAAAGTATGCTTTTTTTGTATTGACCCAAACAATTCTTTTTAACTGCGTCCGTAAGACAAAAAAATTAGACGAATTTTTTTATTTCAACTTCCAAAATTATTATGAAGTGAATCAGAAACCCTATATGTAGCTAATATTAAACTTTGTAGAATTAGCAAATACAAATGTGCACAACAATGAAAATAAATGAGCCTTATCTACACCATTAAACACTTTAATAAATTTACTAAAGTTCAAATGATTATTCTAAAATATTTTTTAATATTTAATAATAGGTAATACTTAAAATATGTCTTAAAAGCAGTGGTGTCTAATTCGTGGCCCTCGACGTTTATATATGCGGCTTTCATATATCCATCTATTATAATAATAATAATTTAGAAATATTATTTTTTAACATGCCTTCTTAATTATCTCAAAATAAAAGTGGTTAAATGGATATACGAAAGAGTGTTAGATAAAAAAGTTAATATAAAATATGTATTTGTAGGAGCTAAATATTAGGCGCTATATCTTCTATGCAAAGAAATATAATTAATATTTATAAACTCTAATTTTAATGCATTAAAAGTGTAAGGAATTTCAAAGAATGTGAATAAAAAATAAAATATATATTACGTCTCAACAACTATTTCTAAAAATATATTCTCAAACTGATTTATAAGTCAAGGCAAGTTATGTGGTAGCAAATTTAATTGCTAACAAATCAAATCCGTTTACTGACATTGAATTTATTATAGGATGTCTTGATGTTTAATGTATATTTTTATTTGGTATATTCACAAATAAAATCTGTATTACATCCATAAATAAAATATCACCAAATTCAATAGTTACAATTTTTAATATAAGTTGAATTTCAGATTCTACTCATTGAAGTTTGAATTCATTACAACTTTTCTTGCTTGTCAATATATATTATATGCTTTGATGTCTGTATTAAAACATAAATTTAGAAGGCATGTAAAATTCAGGAATATCATGCCCATTTTAATATAATCTCTATTTTATCTGATACTATTTTATAAAAATAATCCAAAAATAATCTTGGCTCATATAATAAAATCTAAAGTAACTGCTATCTGCTTCTTTGCTTGTTTCGTTCACAATATATGCAGTTTTACCGTTAGTTTTGTCAAAAACCAGATCGTTGCTTTATCGTTTGATATTTCTTTTAACCAACCTACTAAAATGCTGTTTCTTTGCACGTTTAAAGAAGAAAAAACATTAGTTTTAATTGCTCGTTTAACAGATTTAGTATAAGTTAATTGCAAAGTGACGGTTATGGGTTTTCGCTTCAGTAACATTTAAAAATGTATTTATTAAATGTTAATCTTTCGTTCCAACGTGGTAGGCGTTAGCCCAATGCGATTGAACAGGGTAAACATAATCAACAACTACTAAATAAGTAGACACCAGACTAAGGTCGAAATCAGTGCCATATATTTTATTAATTCTAAAATATTATAACAGCTTACAATCAATATATATATCACTATGCATGACCTATCTTAAATTAATTTTAATTATCGCTCATGATATTTATCTTAAAAACTTAATTTATAATAATTTATTGTAATTATATTTACATATTTTAAATAAAAATTGGATTTCCCAGACACGATAAAAATTTAAAAAAAAACACTAGTTCATATGAGATTCGAAGTATTAGTCAATAACATATTTCATTGGTATATCGTGATTGTATAAGTTAATTGCAACGCAACGATTGTATTTTACCACTACAGCTGCATTATTAAATGATTGATTATATCATTCGACATGAATTAAGCAAAGTTAAGTAATGCATCTGTAGTGTGTCTCATTATCTATACAAAACATAAATTAAACTCTCATATATCAGTTTTAGAAAAATCATTCAACTAAATTAGGGATTTAATAATTGTATTTAAAAGCTGGTTTAAAATATATTAATTTATAAATAAATGACATCACAGCATCATACTAGGTGTATATAACACTCATTCATGAACTCCGATCACCACTCATCTCATAACTCACGCCGTTCCACGTTAACGGGGCAACGAAACAAACGTTGAACGTGAAATATTAGTTCGAATTTAAATGTGTCTGGAATCGCGAAAAGACATTCACACCCCCATAACCACCTTCTCCCTTCATACAAATGTATAATTGCTTGTCAAAATTGTCGGACAGATGAAAAGCTGAAGCTGCTGATGAAATATCGTCGTAGCTAGGGCAGTAGAACGGGGCAGACGCATGTATGCATAACCCATTATTCGAGGGTGAGCGGTCCATCTCAAACTCCTCAAGTCTCGAAACTCACCCCCGAATTGAACAGGGATGGTTTTGGGGGACGGCGGCGTCTCGGTGGGGGCGGCGGCCCTACATTGTTTTGATAAAGACCAAATTGAATCACGCCCCTTTGTCTGAAACGGGGCTATTCAGCAAATCAATATGATTGTATTTTGATTTTATCGCTTTTTTAGGGTGGCGATGTCGCGACGGGGCAAAACGAATAAAATGATCTATATATTATGTGCGTGTTTGTTATACCAGTGCGATAGATCTATGACATAACCTATTGTTTACAAATATAAATATCGTAGGATCGATCCTGCAAAGCACTTTTCTCTCGTCATCAAAACTATACTTCTTATGGACTTGACATTTTGTGTGAAATTCTTACTAGTGGTATTTAGAAGTAATTTTTCAGCTACTTTAGATAAAGTTAGCAATCGAATATTGGATCATTTGAATTATTTGCCTGATTTTTAATCAACCTCTGCAGTACCGTCGCGGCCACACCAATCAGAACTCTAAGGATCTTCCACTGACATCATCCCTCCGCCAGCTTCTCCACCACCGCTCGGAGAATAACGATTTCGCCTATCATAATTTTCTCGCAAAGTGTAATATAAACTAAATAAAATTCTTTTTAGTCTTCCAACTTCAAATCTCTGTCGGAAAATTATGAAACATGTAAAATATTAAAATCGTGCTCCATGGTATGTCATTCAAAAAAAATATATTTTAAGAGCAACATGGCAATCTTTTTATGATAGCAGTAAATTATAAAAAAATGGCAAGCACAATGATGTAAACTCAGCTGTAGCTTCATAATAAACAGACGTGGTAGATTCTTAAATCTTCGTGAATGACCGCGCAAATCGGTTACAAAATTGGTCCAATTAGGCACGTAAAGTCCAATAGCAATAAAGTCTTAAAAACCAACATCTAAAGGACCTTGCATCTGAAAATGTTTAGTGTACGTTAATTCTGATTTAACTGTAAAATGTTTTTTATAAATAACTGAACGCAAGAATAAATAATGCATTTTTAAAATTGTATCACGATTCAGGTAAAGAGGTGAAAATCAAGCGGAAAGAGGCACGTGCGTTTAGTTTACATCGAGCATGTCCCAGCATTGGGATGATGTCCTTTGCATAATTTATTCCACGCTTCGGTCTCAATCTTCCGATCGCTAGCTGGACCGTCTACCTTTCTTCATACACTTTTCGCTTCATTTGTACCTTGGTTCGAACACGTAGCAGCGATGCGAACGTTACCAGCCTACAAATAAATTATTTTACAAGAACAAAATTGCGTATATAGAAGTACTTAATCCTTGAAATTCAACAGAAAGAAACAATATATGCGATTAGTTCAATAACTTTTCCACGTAGTACTTACAACAGTGTTCAATAAGTAGAAGTCACTGAAATGCTTAGAACTGAGCAATAATCTTTTGGATTTCAATATAATCCATCTACTAATACAAATTTGGGATCAATCGTAATTATTTTTTTTAACAGTAGCTATTAACAAATCACACATTCCTCGAGTTTTAATTTTTAGTCCTTGTACTGATAAATATTAACATAAACAGTGAAAGAATTTGATGAACAATAAATCCGTGGCGCTCATATTAAGTCGACAAGACAAAAAAATATCAATACTATACTTCTGATGACAAAAGATATTTTAGTTCTTAATTACATAATACTAAGATATGTTTAGTAAGATATACAATACCTGAAAGACCTAGGTTCGAACCTCATACGAACATTTGTTTTTTTAATTTGTATCGTGTCTGAATCATCGGAATCAGAATCAGTGATTAATATATGATTTTAATACCGATCGATCATTACAGGTTTTCTTAGATTTTCCTAATCTGACAATTCTAATCAAGCTAGGTCGTAAAACAATCTGTAAATTTCTGTGCTTACCAGAGCTCCAATACAATTTTTTTTCCTCATGCTAATGATGCACAATCAATACATAATAAACCCTTTTTTGTTTGCTGTAAATTCCATTTTTTATTTTAAGCTTTTTAACCCTTTCACCGCTGATGACTTCTATAGAAGTCTTCAAAAATACCGCCATACTTATTGGGTAATAAATATCGGAGAGCAAACTAAATGTAAAAAACAAACTGCTCCTGTACAAATCGATCATCCGACCAGTTATTTCATATGCCTCCCCCGTCTGGGGAGGTATACTTAGTCGTAATTATTCGAAATCACTACAAACGCAACAAAATATTGCGCTAAGAATGGCGACAAATGCCCAATGGTTTGTCCGAAACTCAATTATACATAAAGATTTAAAAATAGACACTTTACGCGATTATTTCGATAAACTTAAAGTAAATTATCATGACAAAAATAAAAATCATTCTAACCCATTAGTTAAAAACCTTAATAAGGTAACATGAATATTTGTGAAAAAAGTGCTAGCTAACGTAATAAGAAACAAAGTTTTTTTTTTTTTTTTACTTTTTTTTTTTTTGCCCCAAAAATAAATAAATAAAAGTGAGAACCAATTAATAGATACCCAGGTAAATGGCTTTGGCCAGGAACTGGAAAAAAATAAATATTAGACACTGTATATAAATATCGGCAATACATACTATGGTTATTAAGTATAAACCATAATATTAAAAAAAATACAGCATGAATATGTGAAATGGTGCGCAAAAATATCAGCCGCAGTTAAAGGGTTAAATAAATAAAAGCTCGTTAATATCAAAAATACCAATGCATCCAGCTAAAGGCTATAGATTAGGATCACTTTTCTGGGTTAAAAATATTGGTCGACATAACCTAATTCTATAATTGATAACGTAATTTGACACATGTTTCAGTAATTTATTTCTTTTGTTGGTTTTGTTGGTTGGTTGATCGTCTTTTACTTTTTAAATGACAGACATCTTGAAGATTATTATAATAATTAAGTATTTATATTATTAGCAATTATACATTATTTTTTATAGAAGGCTAGAAACTGAACTTTGAATTAAATAAATAATAATATATACACTTTGTTGTGATTTAGTTTAGTTGTTATCATTACGTAACTTTTTGATTTTATTTATGTGAGATTTTTCGGTTCTATTAAAACGCGTTAACCAAATTTATGTGTTTATAAATAAAAATGTAATAAAATTAAGCCTCACAAGTTTAGTAGTCTTGACTCAGAGAAATGCTGCAAATATTTGATCATAATTGCGAAAGGAAAGAGGCAAATTGGTAAAATTGACTTCCTTATAAAAATGTTTTTTTTTTTAGTTACATCAGATCACTTAAAAAGCTTTCAATATAAATAACATAATTTTGATATATTTCCTGCTATGATGCACTTCTTATGTTATAATCTAATTTCCGTTTATATTCACTAATGGAAAAGCTAGATGAATGTAGACGACAGCATTTCGAAAAAAGGGGGTAAAAAATTACATTTTTCTCATGTTTAAAAGTAAAACCTGATTTAAGTGGTTTCCTGCTTTCACAACACAGGCAGATTAAATTTGACAAAATTAAGGAAAATAACACTATTTTTAAAACAAGGCTTTAATAATAAATTTTAAATTATCTTGTGATTTCTCATGAATTAAATTCTGTTATTTTTATGGCAAAACAATTTTTACCAAAATATTTGTAACTAACCAAAAGCTTTCCATTGCCTGACTATGATTATGTAAACCTTTGGTCATTATTTAATATTAAATTTAATTTATAATATATTTCTTAGTATTACCTAAGGATTTTTTTCCATTTTTGATAAATAAATATTCAACACATTTGTATGCGTAATTGATATCTGGAGTGTTAACAATTGCATAAGAATTGTTTTAAATAGATGGTTTCGAACCGCAGCGTTCGTGTTCCGATTGCTAATCCATTTCTCTCGGTGGGTTTTCTGTTTTTATTTTTTTTATTAAAAACAATGACTTCTTCGATGTCCGCCGACCGAGATGGAGAACGTGCCTCGCCTGTCTTATCAATAGATTTCCGATTTCTTAAATAATTTTCTTTTAAAAATAACTAAATAAAATAAAACAACCTCACCGTCTCCTCGGCGTCGAATTTCATCACCAATTCGAACATCCATCATCCCATATGCTAAACGTTTCAACGTTTGCATATTAAAGAATTCCCAATTGGATCGTTTCTTCTACGAGCGCACATTTTTTTATTCCCCTCTCGGCGTGCATGCGTGCTAGTAGAAACGTGTGAAGTAACGATTGCAATTTATTCTGATGATAGCGTTTATGTTGTAGCGTGTGTTGGGTCCATGTCACTCAGTGTTGCACCTGAGCACTACATCACATGAACGATACGTTATCTATATTACAATGTGTGCGTGTGTGGGGTTTCATATAACATAATAAAACAATTCACTAAAATGTAATTTGAGCTAATCTAGCTAATTTACACATAAATTATTTAAATTATTATGTGAAACATTAACATTATATAAATAAAAACTGTCCCCCAAATCCAGCAATCAATAAAATCTGCTACTATTTAAAAACACCAATCAAACAAGAGTGTCGTATAAAAAACAATTAATTCTTAAAAATCAAACGAAGCAATCAAGCCAATTGCACAAAACTTATGAGCAAAATTTGAAAGAGAAAGCAATTACGTATAAAGTTTCATAAAAAGACTAAAAAAACGATGCATAGTAGAATATTTATCAAGAAAAAGCTTTACAGTTTAAAAATAAAATGTTGGTTTTATTAACGAAATCAAAAATGTTTACGCTACTTGGCCTCTTTTATATTTAAATAATAGTGTGTTTTTATGAATTTCTCATATATTCTATTTGTGGTTGAATTTGTTAATTTATAATAAGTCAACGTTTGGCCACACTAGTCCCTGGCAAAAATACCTACCCACCATTTAATCAATAATTGCATTGTTCCATCATAAATTTGCAAATAAACTGTGCAAGCCGAAAGAGCTTAAGGATCTTTTTTATTTACGCAGATGCATAAAAGCATTGACTAAGAATAAGACGCTTAAGTGCACCAGAGTGACACACTTCACTATTCTTGCAACGTTCTCGTTCTCGCTCTCGTTTGTTTTCGAATTGGTGTCGGTATTTTGTGCAATGGGCTACTGAACATACGTCCTCTCTCGCCTCGAATGCTATCAAATTTTGCAGATGCATATCTAAAGAATCGTCCTGTTTTCTCAGTATTTCAATATCTCTGTCAGACTCTAATTGAGTAATCTGTTGTTTTTTATTTGGATCGTGTGCTGTTTATAACATTGTAATTAGTAACATCTCTAATTCAGATATCTTACATAAATTTCAGATGAGATATTTCTTATTAGTGAATCACTTTTTTATTAAAATGTAAATTAATACATTGATTTTCAATCTATTCCACAATTTATTATATTTAGAAAAAAAATTCCCAATAGTGCGATAGTTCTTACTAAGTTGAAACGCCACATTACTACAGTTCGCGCCAATTTTGATAAAACTATAAATTAACATGTAAGATCTTTTAATTAATTGTTGTTCAGTTAAAACCATATCTGATATTACCTGTATGTTGTGATATAGTTAAAATTATTTTTGAGGATGAAGCAAAAAAGTAAATAATAAAAATTCTTTGTTCATATGATACAATAAAAAAATATAATAAAAATATGTCGGATGATGAGCTTTCAAACAGAAACCGATAAGCTTTCAAAGCGACATTTTGCTTTACTGCAAAGCACATACAATCACTAAGATTAATGAAAACGAATAAGTTATTAATTTTTATGCTGCAAAGAACTTACTGAGCGTTCAATATGAAATTATAGCTTTGATTCTATTTCGTCATATTTATGTATGTAAATATGAATTATTAAACAACTGTTAACATAAAAATATGAGGAGCGCGTTATTTTTATATTGTTTAGTTTATCATAAAATTTGTTTCAAAAGTTCTTCGATTTATCAACTACATTTGAGACTGACATTTTGACAATCATGACGTGCTTGAAGATGCTTTCAAACTAGCACTGCTTGTAACAAAAAATAATAAATTAAATAATAATACTTGCTCTTCATGAATGAAAAAATTATTTTGTAGATTATTATGAAAACTAATAAATATATTCAGATGAAAATATTTTTGTGAAAGACAATGTCTAGATATATTGTTAACGATGCGGCGTCGACAGAGTAATCAAACGCGTTTCAACGAATGTCAAATTTCATGTCGAGAAAAACGGGATCAGAGCCAAATCGAACCGCTGAAAATCGACTCAAATGCAATATTAGATAGCAAACGTGCGAAGGCAAAGCATTGTGCCATTTCCTAAGATGCCGATTATACGAAATTAAAAAACATTATTCCAATTCCTTGGAATATAAACAAGTTACACGCCTCTCCACCGACCGATTGTATCGATTGCCGATGGGCGTTTAACGGCAAGGTTTCGAATTTCTAACCCCTAAGGGTATGGGGGTTCCTTCTGCGAACGCTCTGAATCGATATCGCAAAGTAATGATGTTAACCAAACAAGACTGTTCTGAATTCAATGCCCAATTATATATATTCTCGTCGAAGCGATACAGCAGTCTCCAAAACCGAACCACCCCGCGGCTTTGGCCATATTGAAAATCTGCAAAACTAGGTCAACCTTGAAAATGGTTACCAGGTTTCGCAAACCGCGCTTTCGAATTACATATACCATCACATGAATCGTTATCGCACTTAAAGCTTTCAGATGGCAAGTCAGTTACTCCCAAACTTATGTATAGTTTTGTGGAGAGTACAACTTAACCCACTTTTTAAAATGCTATTCTCTATTTATTTATTTATTTGCACATAGGAATGATAAATCAACACTTTACTAATATAAAGTTTTAGAAAAAACTCTTTCAAACTTTTTCTGTGGAAAAATCAGTTGCATTATTTGCCAACCAAATAAGGGGTGTAAAATTGTAACTGCGTATATAGCGATTATACAATGTACACAGCGCTATATATATTTTATTGAAGAGATGAGAAAAAAATAAAATTAAAACTGCATATATTTGATATATCCTGATGAAATAAAACACTATAAATATTATAGGATCGATCTTACATAGCACTTTTCTTTCGTCATCAAAAATATACTTCTTATGGAATATACATTTTATGAGAAATTCCTACTAGTGGTTTAAAACGAGCGATTTTTCAGCTTCTTTCCTAGATTAGACTCTATGCATAAGTTTCTTAAGAACTTCTGAAATAAGAATGATTTTTGGCATGAAATTCGTAGTATTTAAATATTTTTTTTCGACGATCACCATACATAGTTTAGTGGTAAAAAATGGTTATAGAATTTATGGCAATAGTAATATTATAGTTTTCAATCTGTATTGGTCATTTTCTACTTCTGGCTCTTAATGACAATGATTTATTTTAAGAGCTAAATCATAAAACGCCTTTATTTATAAAATATTATGAAAAATATATCATAATTTCATTGATTTTATATATTATTAATTTTCGGCAAAATATTTTTTTTTATTGAAAAAATATTTCTTATTTATCTTATTTTTAACGTGAACTATAAATGCTCCATAGAATATTTTTAATTTAATATAATCTAAGTTTCGATTTTTAAACTCGTTAAATAAATAATATTTAATACTTTTTTAATGTGTATTTAAATACATCTTTATACATATTTTCTAAAAAAAATATTTTATTTTACGCTTCTAAATGGTAAAAACTATAATGTTAATTAGAACAAAGGTGGTGAAATACTTTCCCTCTCGCTCGTTCGCGCGTTAAGTAATGAGAATGCGTGAGAGATAAGAGCATGCTGACTGCATGTTCTGATCTCTCGCTCACTCTCGTCAATTTACACGCGAGCGATCGAGAGGGAAATCATCTCATTGCCCGCCACTGTTACATACATGTGTATTTTTTTTTTAAATAATCTCTACAGATTTTAATTTTATTATTAAATGCCCATTTAAAAAACAGTATAATTTTTAGTCCTTAAATTTACAGTTAAATATCACAATATTTTTAACAGTATCACATTTATCAAAAATAATGCACAAAAAAGCTTACCTTCTTTATTGTTAAAATCAAGTGTATTCGATGAGTTTATGCAACTAATATGCTCTATTAATTGATATTTTGATGGCAATAAACAATTTACAACTAATTAAATTTTCATCCTTCGTTCTTGCAATATTTTATGTAGGCATTCAAACATTCAAAAAATAGTTTTCAATATAAAAGAACAACAACTGCAGTACTTAATAAAATTATTCTTAAAATAAAAATTAGGTTATTAAAAAATATTAACGAATATTGTAGAGCCTTTATTAGTTGAAGTTATAAATATAAGGACTTGTTAATCAGAAACCCTTCAATAATACGAAAATTAACAATGGTATTTAATTAAAAGCAATCGGATTATGTATCAAATTAAAATATGGTTTCTGTTAATAATGATCTATTTTTAAAATATGTGTATATTTCAGATATATTTTTTTTAAAAGCTCCTTATCATTTTTTTTGCCAATTCCATCAGCATCAAAACTACTCTCACCGCTCGCAAAGAAATGTACATTTTGTACGGATTCTGTCTACGCCGCAAATATTACACATGTATGTATATGTCATCTTGTGAAAATTTCAAGATTTTTTTCTCGTTGTTCGGGTCTTCGGTTGTTTCGCAATCAGCTATTCGGCTTCGCGCGAGGAAAACGGAAATGAATCCATTTTGGAAAATCCCTCTTCGGGTTGGCCTCACGAAATTATCCTATCTAAAAGTTTTTCACAACGCCCCCTTCCCCAGGGATAAAAAAAAAGAGAACGGAAAGAAAGATAGGCGAAGCTCCGCAGAACGTGTGACTGTTTGTCCATGTCACAAGTCCGCACAATCTCCTCTTGTTCCTTTTCAATTCAACGGAAAACTTTTTCTTTACACAAATTATATTCGAAATTTATGCAATCTATAAAGACCGAAATATTTGGTTTTTACGTTATATTCATTATAATGTGCATTTAATAATAATAATATCCTACTAAGTATGAAACTAATTTTAATCAACATCACTCAATAATGTCTCTTTGCTCTAAAAAAATTGCTAGGTTAAAATCGGAATCTTTAAGTTGTTTGTTAATGTAAACTGTGTGACCAGACTGTTTATCAAAAGTTAAAAGTTAGCCTCGGCTCTTTACGGATTTTTACGTAAAAGCATAATTCCTAGATTATGAAATTGCATTACAAACCATTTACCAGTTATGTTAAAGTTAATCATAGTATATGGTACGGCGTTTTATTTGCAAGCGTATCGAAACAGATTGCATCAAAGCCAGCGCATTCCTCAGTATTTCTTTAACTGTTAATTGTTAATTAAAACAAATTAACTATTTATTTATTTTTACTTTAATACTTACAAATATGTGTTAGTGTTGTTAGCTTTCCGTTAATGGTATGATGCTACTCGGTGATGCGATACTAATTATTTAAAAGTTTTACTCATGATACATACAAGTATCATAATAAACATGGCTTCACTGCCTTCCGTATTCTGAGAAATGCTTTTTCGTATTTGCATTGTATTGTAGTTATTTAATTGTCGAAAAGTTTGACGCCTGCCCTTTTGAACTTATCAAGAGTTGTCTGCGAAAAAGCTACGATAAAGATAACAAAGGCTTAATATGAAAGAAAAGTTTGTTGATTGCTCCGTCTCGAGCATCTAGACTCACTTTTGAAGAAATTCACACAAGAGAAATATTGTCTGCAAAGTTTTTTAACGAATAACAGTCGTAAAAATACTACATGTTATTTAAATCCTATAAATAATAAGAAACACATAAATTCGTACGTTATGGGAAATAACTGGGAAAACAATGATTCTGGACCTCATGACTAAAATGACATTATATATATTTTTTAACATCGTAATTTAATTTAATAAATAAATAATAATAGGTACGAGTTAGCCCTTTCTATGCTACAAATTATCCACCATCATATTTTATGTGAAATATTTTAATTAAGCATTAAAAATTATTAAAAATATCTACTCATAATATTTACCTGATAATTAGTCGTGTTTTCTATACTGCTCAGTGTTGCCATATAGTGAATTTCCAGTCCAGATCAAAAGCAATAAAATCCTGCGATTGCGGTGAAAACGCTCGACTTTCAAGCGTTTATATTTAGACTTTTTATAACAATATTACGTTAGAATCGAATAAAACACATCTAAACCAAATTTTGACCAATAGGATAACGCAAAAAAATAATTATCCCTACCCAGAAGTCCTACTGCGACAGCGCCGACACAATTTTATTGCTTTTGACGTGAATTTTTGCCTTCTGAGAAGTGATAATTGTTTTTGCGCTCTCTTATTGACAAAAAGTAGGTTTTAATATACTTTGATGAGTCCTCTTATATTAGAAGTCCATAGTATTATCGGTCAAGATAGCTATCATATTTTTAAAACATAGTGTAATATCGAAATACAGACAAACTATGGAGCAATAAGTGAAATGCAATGTATGTTAGTACTTATTTTACTCTGAGATATGAGTTGGCTAAAAGTTATAAAACTATAATTACTTTTAGAACTTTCATTAGGTTAGGTTAGGGTTTGAACAGCAAATGGATGTTTCGCAACTCTCAAATTAAGTTTCATAGACATTTTAGAGCAGCATATTAGCGCCTATCAGTTAAATTACATTTTCGCTAGTATAAATATATATTTACTAGTGAAAATGTATTTGGACTTTACAAGTGAAAATATAACTTTACCAAAAATACACATTCACATTTATTAATCGGGTGTAAATAAATAATGATAAGTTGCTAAATATATATATTACTACATATAGAAAAGTTGAAATTATATCATTTTAATAGCACCTGTCAGATAGTTTATATTTTTACTGGTAAAAATATATATCTACCGGTGAAGATGTATTCCGATATGATTTTACTAAAATGAGATATTGTAAAAATTATTTTAATGATAGATTCAGGACTTTTTTCCTAGATTTTCTTTTATGAATATCCACATAAAACTGAATTTATTATTTATTTATTTTTCTGCATTAAATCCAGTTATCGTATTACTGATAATACAATCTATAAAAGCATTAAATTTATATAATTCAGCTGGTGCTGTTGTTGATTTTTCATTATTTCTTAGGTATTCGATCTTAATTTTCAGATCGAATACCTAAATGTACTGCTTATAATTTACATTCGTTGAATATTTACTTTTATGTCTAATATATTTTAAACGTTCCAAAAGCAATAAAGTCAACAATAATTTGCAAACAAATTTTAACATGAACCGATCCGCGGCAAAAAACTACAATCTGTCCCTTTAAATTATAATGTTTATTGTGAAAGTACTACCTAAACAGTGGGCGCTTTTGAAGGCAATGTTCCGCTCCTTTTATTTCTTGAATCTATAAATGGGCTGAGGGAACTTATACCTGATATATGTACATCAGTACATCTCAAACAACTGTAGTTTAGTTTATATTCATTATTTGAGGTCTGCTTTTACTTTTTTATAAATATTCTTACTATATTTATTTCCAGAATCGGCCCCCGAGAATTTGTCCCCTCTCCCCTCACTCTCGGCAGACCTGGTTCTGATAGAAAGATGATAAATATGTTCTTCTTCCTAATCGTTTTTCTCATTCACTGAGAAGGGTGACATAAACAAAGTTTATTTTGAAACAGAAAGTAATGATTCCCCATTACCGATTTATGAAAAAGGAACATGTAAGGGACAAGGATTGAAATTTGGAGAAATCTCTTGTTTTGTTTTGAGTATTCTATTGAGTACTACGAATCATAAGCAACTCAAAATATCTATAATAGTTACGGTCCAACCTCATTGGGTTATCGGAAAAATCAAGACTGTTATATACTTTATAATATAAATTTGTGTACTAAGTATAAACGTGAATGAAACCCGAGTTATTGAAAGCTTTCAATGCTGCAGAATCGATAAGATTAATTGATCGCAAAGATCATATTTAAGGGTCCTGACAGTAGAAGCAACCTTGATGTCGATATCTTAACCCAATCTTCTTAATTATGGCATATATCATATTTGCAGAGGATATTTTGAAATTGTTTAATTAGAACTCGGAACGGGACAGATAGATTCCAAGTCAAGGGAGAAGAAGAAGAGAGAAAGCTCGGTGAAACGCCTACTTTGAGTTTTGGTCTCTCGTTGATCTGCGATCCATCTTCTCCGCCCACCTTCAATACTATTATTACGCGAAGGCCCCATCCCATTCCGCCGATATCCCACTTGTGCAAACTTTGTCAACAACCGACCGTCTGCCTCGTCCCACCGTAAAGGGTCAATCTTTATTACGCCTACTACGAGGCTATATCTAATTTGCTTTCGCATTATTATATTTCTGTGTGAACGTGTGCGTTTACTCATTTATATTCAAAGCTGAATATAAATACAGTTTCTTTATCAACCCATTTAATACAAGATTCCTTTATTAGCGATCCAACTTTTTTTATGAAAGGACAAACATATTTATACAACTATGGTAATCTTTACCTTCTTAGAAGTGTATTGTTCGTTAAAACTTTTTACAAAATAATCTATATCATTAAACTAATAGATTTCAAACCTACATTACTGAGAAACATATTTAAACTTTAAACCAGATACTGATATAATACGTTGAACACAATTAATAGTATGCATTATAAAGGTATATAGTATTTATAAATTTGTGTTCCTGAATGAGCTGATTTCATTGTAATTGGATGCGAGCCTACAAGTACGACACCCCTTACCACATTTAATAACGAAATCTACGGTGTGTTCAATCAATATTTTCTAAGGAAATTCAACCGCACTATGTTATCATAATTTAACTACATTACACTATTTCTACAAACTTTGGAAAGCATCAAAATTTCCGTTTGATTTAACGGGGAAAGGTTTTGTATATCCATCGGCTCTGTGCTGACAGTGATGCAACGTGATTTGAAAACATTTGACATTGCTGAGTATTTTTACTCGGTCTATGACGATTCACCTTTTGGTTTCCCATATTAGTAATAAATAAGTCGACTTTTTTGGAATGAATTGGGTCAATGCCGATTCTTCCTCTTTAATTTTCTCAATTTTAATTAATGCCATAATTCTTAAGATAATATATATTTAGGTTTCTCATTTATTACAAATATTGATAATTTTAAAACCGTCGTCAATATGTTCAATATGGACAACTAAAGACGTTTGAATACATCGTCACTTCAGGAATTCCTTAAGGTTCTATATTTAATTTCAGACCCAATAATGTTTCTTCTGTATATTAATACAATTATTCGTTTTACCAATTTTTTTTAACTTTTCGCCGTTGACCTTAAAGTATTTTTTAAACAGATTCAATTGAAAATTTAAGAAAAAACTATAAGTTTGCTCTTGAAAATCAATGTGGGTGATCATCCATTTATAAAATACCATTTAGCATGAAAAAATGTTAATAAATTTGATTATTTTGATTGATCAAATTAAATTTTGATTAATCAAGTCATTCGCTAACAGCGTAATTGATCAGTCGTTCGGTCGAATGCGCGTAATGTAATCAAGATCAAAACGACATATCAAAATTGTGACAATTTCTATAGCCAGTGATTCTAAAATGAAAGCTTATTAATAATAATAATTTGTATAATTTATAATTATAAAATAATAATGTATATTTAATACGTATATAATGTATCAACATTAATCTTGACATAATATATAATGTATGTAAAAGTATATAACAACATATGTAAAAGCGATTAAGCAAATAGAAGATCTCTGCCACATAACCTTGTAGATCAAAATGAAGAAGAAAAATTAGTCGCTTAGGAAAATGAATGGATAGTGCAGAAGAATAATAAAACTATTGGAAACACCTGAAAAAATAATAATCAATCTACAGACTTAAAGCATAAACCGCCACCGGTGCAATGTCAAAAAAACTAAAACTACCTAAACAAAGGAATAAACTTTAAAACCAGTCTACTAAACAGAGATAAAATTAAAGAATGTAAGCAGTGATACAATATACAACTCTAACAGAACACATTAATGAGACAACGCTACAATAGCATACCTATAAAAATAAGCAATCGAGACCAATAAAAGTAATAACTAGAAATCTTGACCCTGCATGCCTACCGAAGGAAGTTGAAGAAAAATTGCAACAGAAAAACGTGTGTGAAAAAAAAATGTGGTAAACAAAATTGAGAAGGTCAAAGAAAACGGACAAATGATACAAAAGCCATTACTATTTTTTATATTGAGCTTCAGCATGATGAAGACCTAAATATATATGGAATAGAATATATGTAAAAAGTGTCAAAAATATAGACACACGCAAAAAATCTGCGGAAGTGAGCCAAAATGAGTTAAATGCGCAGGGGATCACCTCACATCCAATTGTGAAAAATCGATGTATGATTTATAGTCTGTGATCTTTAGGTAAGATTAATTTGTAAAGTGTGTCTTTGAAATAAAACATATAGTTTTTTTTAATATCTAAAAAAAATCTTCTTTTTTACTGTTTAATAGACCATTAGCGTTCCATGCCGCTATTTTTACATCATTTGAGATCATTCTCTTGTTTAAATCTTTCACTTTAGACATTTCTTTCTCAATTGCTTCAAACTCTGAATTTATGTCCACTACTCTATTTTCTCTTTATTCGATTAATCTACATGCGGTGATTGACAACAAAAAATATTAGTATATTCCAATGACTAGAAAGTACGTATTCGCCAAAATAAGAATTCGATGTCTTTACAAAATGATTTTGAGTCACTGTGGAAATGGTCGATCGACAAATATATTCTATATATTCTTTAATGGTGTTAATAAATTATTTTAAGGTTTGGGCAGAAATGCTTTTATATAGGACTTGTGAATAAATTTCGTTAAAATACTCTTTACGATTACGCCCCTTACTCTTGTCCGTCGCGATTAAATGTCAGAGCTCGAAAATCTTCTTTTTACACGCGCCATGCAGTTTCTAAACGTGCTTACCAGACAATAATATTTAAAATAAATTATGTGACACCTAATCTACTCTGTTCATTAATATACATTTTACACGTTTATTTTATTTTGGTTAATTTTCATATAACGTCCGCATTTTACTAAAATATATAGAAGGTTCAAAAACACCGTTTATTTGCAATTTCCTGAAAATGTATCAAATACGAACTTTAGAAGATCATAGATGAGTTGACGCAAATCCAAAAGTTATTCGGCTATTTACTAAACAATGTCAAGCACAACAACTTTTGTCACGTTCGAACAAAAACAAGTCTCGCAAGCTTCTCGACTGAATCAAATATTAATTAAATTTGTTCTTGAGTTTCCATAAAGGCAAACAACGGTCGAGTGCCTAGTGATTGTTATAGGTATGCCGTCGTTCATTTTTACACTTGCTGAAAATAAAAAGAGAAAACGTTTGTCTGGCGCAAACATCTTTACTTGTTAATAATTGTTTGGTCGCGACGACAATGGAGACCGCAGGGGGCTCTGCTACCAACGACTCCGATATAACCGTGGGATGCATTTGTAAGAACCAAAGTCTGTATACATACAATTTTTATAATGGCTTCTTTAAGAAAACGACAAAGTCCCAGCACAATAAATTATTGTTGAATGCTCATTCAATGGTACTCAAGTTTCTAACGAGGCAAGTTTATATACTAATTGGAATGATTTTATATAAACTTGTAGTAGGAAATAATAATTAGAGTTTCCTCTACTGTTAAAACATTCTTAGAATAGCGTTAAAGTCAAGAACAACTTTAACGTTTGAGCTGTAAAGGATACAATAGAGAAAGTTCAATCGTGGTCGAAGCAAAATTTACTTAATTATTATTCTATGAAACTTAAACTAATGTATTGTTGTCAAGAATAACAGTTTTTTACATTGTCATTAAGCATTAGATTAACTTGACTGAACTAAACAAAGTCGAGGGCTAATACAGAAATGCTAATCTATTCAACATGATAGACCAATGCGTTACAATGACATAAATACAAATAACGATTATTTGGTGAGTATTAAGATGCCAGATTGAAACAAAGTCTGTAAATTAGTGACATATGTTTATATTAATTATAAACTATTATTATGACTTACAATCACGCAATATTACTCGATTTTATTTTAATCATTCATCGCAATATTCATCCATGACATTAGAAAAATCTAGGTAGAACCTAATTTATGATGATCGGTCGAAATTATAATTACTTAATAATCACCCAGACATGATTGAAATTAAAAAACACTAAAGTTTATACCGGATTTGAACCAATGTCTTTTAGGTATTAGTCACCAAGCTTTACCACAGGCTTAACGTACTGGTAATAAATATAATATTCAATACAAAAAGTTCCTACTCATATATATTTCATATTTACGTAACGTATCTGCTTAAATCAGCTTTCTAAATGGTCTGATGAATGGCTGTTGATATTAATGAATAGTTCTCACATAAAATGAATAATTGCATATTTCATTTTTAAAGCCGAATCTGAATGTCCTTAGAGACTTACGGTTGGCAAGATTTATCACTTAATTCTTTAGCCAACATCATTTTGTAAGAATACATTTTTGAATCGGCATGCAAAATCCTTCTTAAATCGCAATTTTATATGTCCAGTGCCTTTGTGTGCTTATGGGCGGAACAACTTGACGATTTCTGAATGAATGCTCCCATATTTTCTAGCATTTCAACGGTCGTAATCTACCAGATGTTTTTCTTTTCAGTGTGGATCCTGTTACCCGAAGATTAAACATCCATAGCCAAAGTGTGTACGGAACATTAATTGAACATGTAAAAATTAATTGAATCAATAGTCAAGGGCGAAGCCCCGGCGTTAGGCCCGTAAATGTAGGCTCCAATCTAATGTCCTTTCTTTAGACAATCTCACCTATCACTGCCGGAGGTGGATGGGGCGTCGCAGGCTGAAGGCCTGTCATTCCAGTGTGGGAGAATATTATGAACTCCTTACGAAGAAAAGGGACTCTCGGGGGTAGGTAGCAGAGGATAGTGATGACGTCCTTCTTGAAGTTGCTTAAGTCCTAAGAGACACCATGGACGTTCCTGAGGGATGGAGCTATGACAATGCCAATAATTCTAACTAACGAGAGCCCCGCTCATCAACGCTTGAAGAATACACTAAGTAAATTTTAACAGATAAATAGTACCACGGGTGATGTGGACCGCTCTCTGGACGTAAAATCAAGATGCCCACCCGATGGAATGGACTCGTAGGGCTCCAATACTAATGGATTAGTGCGAGTGCTTGTACTTGCCAAGACTTGAATGGTACCGGAACTTTAGCTAAAGTACCAGTGTTATCTGCGCAGAACTTTTGAAAAAAATACAAAATAGTCTCGTGGCTCAAATCTGGCGTAAGAACGAGCTCAAAAGCAAATCATCTTGGATTTGGACTTTCTGGAATTTCAGGGAAGCGATTTGGCGTAGCATGAGCACGATGTATTTTTGTTTATATATTTTGTTTTTTGGCAAGTTTAACAATCGTACAACATAAACTGAAATTTAATTTTTATCTTAAACTAAATTAACATTTTTTTTCATATTAAATCTATGATTACTTTTACGTCAAATTAAACTTATCTTGAAATATTCAGTAGAAACAAAAATAAATGGCTATTGCTAAGGTTCCTATCGTGTGGAAAACTTTGAAAACGATCCTCGTATAAAACAAATAGAAATAAAGGATCTGACCGATTTATCTCTGTTTGAGGCAATCGTGTGTGATGCATGAATGGTCGCCGAACGGAGGGATGTGCATTCAGAATCAGATAATCTGAAAAATGGATAGAAACAAATACATCGTAAAGAGAATAAATATACGCATTTCTGTTATATTACAATAATATCAAACATCAAATGACCTAAAATAAATAACGAGATTGTAATATTATATGTAAATTTAATTTTTTTATTATTTATTATTTGACAGGTTCCCTCAAAGCGTCATGATGAGCATTATACAAACAATAATAAATATTAAAAAAAAAAACAGTTATGATACACACCTAAAATATATAAGCTCCATCCCACATAATTATTTATATCACATCATAACGCCGAAATCATCTTTGGCAAGCTCGTTAAGAAGCTGGATGACTCGTGCAAAAGAAGCGTTCTCAAGCACTGACGTTCCTGGCTGCAACGGGCAAGAATAAGGAACGCGATCGCGAGTATCTAGGGCAGCGGCTCTTAAACTGGGGTCGGCAAAGTCATTACCGAGTATATACACTCAATAAATTGAATCAAAACATACATATAAAATATAACATAAACCTAAAGTCATCAACGGAAGTATTTCTGCAACACCTTCGCCTAAACTTTAAGAGAATTACGCCGGGCAAGGGGATCCTAAGAATGTGACTACGTAACGAGACTACTCCAAGCCTTACTATAAAGAGATTGAATCCGATTTTATCCTATGAATAATTTAAATCTTATCTCATAGCATTATTTTTTGCTAATATAAATTGTAAACAGACTTAGTAGTAAGCTTAATAAAATAATTAGATTATAACTTATTTTTACATCACCATAAAACATTTTGTTACATCATAAAATCATAATATTCTTTCTGCTTTGTAGCGTTCGTCCAAAAAAAACCTTGCAGCGGGTGGACTCGTTTCGCCGAGAGAACGATGATAACGATATCACTTCGGTACATTCCCCATCATCCGGCATATATGGGTCGTAACGAGGGACAAATTTGCGAATTGTACATTTATCTCGTTCCACGCCACGGAGGGATCCATTCGCAATTGAACAAACACATTCATAATACTGAGCTGAGCTGGTATCTTTTTGTTCATTAGTACCACCACCCACAAACCCTCCCTGTCGCGGTCCATTATCAATCATTTTCATCTTTTATTTGTCACTCAATCCCCCTCCCCCTCCCACCCTTTCTTCCCTGTTTGACAGCTTTCGTATTTTTCAGAGCGGCGCGTTCGATCAAACGGAGCGTCAGACAGACTTCGGTCATCGTTATGTTTTTTTTGTTTTTTTTTCGGTCGAAAGCGAACGTTCGACGGCCATTTTTTATTTTGTATTCACGAAAAGCACATATATTATTTATGAGGCGATCTTTTGATATTTTGGATCATAAAAAAACGAGCAACTCGAGTTCGTGTTTTCGTTTCGCGGAATTTAATTACAACGCGCAAATAAAGTTCGGAATATATTTTAGGGATCATTCTTTGGGGGAAAAAGTTGTAATACAATAGATAAATTTATGCATCGTTTTATACCATCTCTAAAAATAAATAACATATTGTATACATACAGATGATCCAATTAGAGATCACTGTAAATCAGACAGCTGTCAATAATCACGAGTTCTGAGTATACTCCATTTCTTTTAACATATTCACTTTGAAATCTATCCATTTCGTCATTATTCATAAATGAAAAAGAGATAACTTTGGGTGTCACCTCACCAATTTGCTCAAAAGTGCAATATGCGAATATACATTCGATATACTATATATACATATATATACTCCTTTATAAAATTTAAACAAATTCAATGAAATGTTAAATTATACTATATTTTTTATGTTGAAATAGTAAGTTATAAGCTACCAAAATCAATAATTTATCAATTGTTATCATTTACGTATGTATAGGGATAATGATTTGAAGACGTCCGTGCGCTGCGAGTGTCGGAATACCAGTGAAGTAGTTGGAAGGTATATGACAACTTTGCTCGGCTCAAGCGTACCAATGAAATACCGTTATGAAATTCGAGATAAGCCTTAAAGTGACTGTTAAATGAAACTAAATATAGTTAACCATAAAAAATGATTGTGTATTTTATTTTATTCGATGAAAATGTCCATGTCATTATTTTGCTTCTTTCTATTTAGCTATTTATATTTTATTTAATAAAAATAATAATAACAATAAAAAATCCTAATTTTAATGCCTTATCAAAAAGTTGCGAGCCCTTTTTCTTTATTTTTTTATACCCAAGTGTAAAAATATTTGGATAAAAATAATACCATATATTCAGAGAATTAAAATAGTTATATGGTGATCTCAAAATTATAAATAAAATAATATTACCACTAAAAGATTACCATAAAGTTTTTAGTAAGTAGTTATTAAAATAATTTATTGAATGATATATATTATGAATATTCTGATTATCAGAAATGATATCCAGTCATAACACTTTTAGTGTGATTTACGTATCGAGATCAATCTTCCCAAGATGAAAAATTAACGATGCATAATATTTGACGATTTAATATAAAAACCCCAGTAAAATGCTTGCGTCGTTATTGCGAGACGTAGCATAAATTCGGTCATTCGCTTTCCACGCTCTAGAAAAGACATTTGTCAAAGTGCAGTGGCACAAATGGTCACGGTGAGTCATTGGCTTGCGCATACTGAAATTCATTTTTGCAGACGAACAAGACCGATTTATCATTACGCTAGTGTAATAAAACACTTTTGGATACTACTAGTTGAGACCTAGTAACGTAGACGTCGTGTGCTTGCGCAATAGCTGTAGTATTTAGCTCTACTAGGAAATGTAGTACGTAAGATATTTATTAAATAAAAGCATTTCAGATTCATATAATATAATACAAAATTGAGAATACAGAGAAATATTATATATATTATGTACAAGTTAATGTGCTTGTAATCATGTTATAGTTTCAAAAAAATATCATTACTAAGATAAAATATATGTATCATAATATAAAAATATAATAATCTACCAATTACAATTTCAATTAATGTCTCAAAAGCAAGGTGTTTCTAGGGATGTTATGTTTATGTTTAAGTTTAACTTTTATCTTGTCATAGATTCTAGAGTAGAATTAGTGGGTTGGTAAGGTCTCGTGTATTATTTTAAATGACAGCATGGCCTGTATATCTCAGTACGTATAAGGGTTATCTACGAGTTGCAAATATAATAGCTTTTTGCAATTTAATTGCAATTTTAAAGCGCATGACAACTAGTTTATTGGTTGTGTGGTTAACTTTGATAAGTTAGTATTTTTAAAATAGAGATCATCAATGAATAAAATGTTGGACTTCAGCTTGACACGATATTAGTAGTTTATAATTTAGCAAAACAACATTTTTGAGCGTGATATTTATATAAGAAAATGGTGACTTTATATTCCAATAATCATTACATATCAAATCAATATTGAGCATAAACAATTCGGTGTTTATTTCATATTCCAATTAGAAGAAATGTGCTCAGTTGGTTTATTAAGTCTATGAGTTAATAAACCAACGCAATAAGATTGTTTTTAAATATTTTATTCTTCTAGGACTATATACGTAGGTATGTAATGCATGTATCTATAATATAATTGTTCTAAGCCGCTTCCGGACATGCATATGTTATAATGAAACATTCTTCGTTTAATTTTCTACTCTGTAAATCGTATCTCTTTGTATAAACGGTGTATGATAATACATGTAAACAAGAGAAATATATTTAATCATAATTAATAAAAATAAAAATAGAGTTGGCACAATGATTTTCGAGCCTCCGCTAATGAATTCTTTTGTTGTCGATCAATGAAAAATAAGTATTCAAATATAATACAAGATAGCCGACAGTAACATGACAACAGTTGTAAATAATTTTGCTACGCGACAATAATTTTCATTATTTTGGCATGTGCGTTGTTCAATTTGACTGAATATAAATAATCAGATTGCAAATTAACTAGGTATGTTATAACTATGAAAATGAAATATACACATGTGTGTAAAGATTATAAGAATACATTGATTAAACTAGATAACAATCATACAACAATCTTCGTAATGAAATCATCAAATTTTGAATTCGTGTCGACGGACTCCGAGGCCGAAAAGTGAGTTTTTCCTCTTACAATACATAAAAAGTATCATTGTTTCTGATTTATTGCACATATTCGTTAGATTTGACAAATTGCAAATAAACCAGTTACGTTTTAAATGTGAACGTGTAATATATCCTTAGTATGTATGAGGATTGAAAGTTCCCACTGTCGCAGTGGGAACACTGTATATATCAGACAATAGACAGCTTATAAATGTGTAGTTTATTGGATGTTATCTAATAGACGACATTTTACAATGATTATAAATATATTATTGCATACCTGGAATAATCGATAGCCAAAATATCTAAGAGTGGGTTATTTCTTATTTCGATGTGGCAATATATGTATCTACGTCATGGTTTTTTATCAATTTTTCTTCTGGGCAATCATTTCTCTTTTGGAACAGCCAAATTCAAGATCAGTTACATTAAACTTATGTAGTATGTTCTTTATAAAAAGATTATACTTGCTGACAATGACTTCAACTTTTTGTTTATATATAATATACCAATTCTACATTGTCGTCATATAGGTCTTCAAATTGTTAACCATACATAAATGTTATTAGATCTTTCGTTGCTTCTGAAAATTAACTGTAAACGATACTGTATAGGGGGGGGGGGTAAAATATAACTTTTTGTTTACACTAATATGAGATTTTTCATTATTACTACCATTCTATGTTTAATTAAATTTGGTATGTATACCTTTTATTGCCAAATCACTGCTGTTTGTTTTTAATGTGTTCCTAGAAAATCAATAGGAAATTTGTTAGAACAACGGTGATATATTATTCATATAACCAAACACTTACTAGCAAGTGATACATCATTTGGAATCATCTTCAATTAACACTTTGTAAGAAAAATCCTGTGATTATAACATATTTCACTGTTTATTTAATTGCACGGTGCAATTTGCACCGAACTGCACGACGCGAGCGCTTGACAGATGACAATAGTCACGTGTAAGCAAATTGGAGAGTTAAGGGAAATCCCAGTTCTTAGCGCACATGAGAACGAACTACGAAATTGATTTTATCATTTTAAATTGTAAAACACTATATACTACATATGTATAAAAATCATGAAATTCCAATAAAAATATTTTTTAACTTAAGAAAAATATATTTAGTTTATACGGGATTTTAAATATAATATAAATAATGTATATTTGTATTAGCTTCTTTATACAGAAAAATAGGTGTACTTAAATTTATTAGATGGCAATTCACGTCAAAAGCAATAAAATCGTGTCGGCGCCGGCACGATGTTATTGCTTTGGACGTGGATTTTTAACTTCTGAGAAGGGATAATTGTTTTTTGCGCTCTCCTATTGGTTAAAATTCGGTTTAGATATGCCATATTCATTTCTCACTTAGTCATAAGTCAAAATATTAAATATAAAAGGTCTTAATATGAACGCTAGATAACCAAGCGTTTCCACTGCGACGGCGACGGCACGATTTTATTGCTTTTGACGTGGATTCTAAACGGGCCTTCTTGAATTTATCCCAAAAAATTAATTTATTGAAATACTATACTATACAACTAGACATTTATGATTTACTCATAAACATTCGCTTCTATGAATAATTTAAGATAGGGTATTGCTATGATTAATAATCCCGTGGGCATCAATAGGTTAACAGTGTTAACGATATTTTATTAAAGCAAACTAAAACTGTCAGCAACGAGATTGGCAGGAAACTAATATTAGATAACATGTGTTCCTTTGGTCTGTGGAGTCCTGGTATATGGGTGTGGGACGTGAGCACTGAGTACCGTTGACTCACAAAGGATCATAAGGAAGATTTCCAACAACGAACTATACGAGTTGTATCCAGAGTCTGACGTCATAAAGTATAATAAATACAACACAATACTCGTGTGAGCCAAACATCTGTTCCACATGGACAACTTAAAACCTGCAAAGCGATTCAAATTCTATAAACTTAACCCCGATAAATTTTCCAGTACATATTTTATTTTGTTAATTAGTTAAAATTTAGTAATTCCCAACCATTTTACCTGGAATCGTCCAAGTACTAAAATTCGTCCTAAAATATGTTAATCTATCGATGAATTTTGTAAATAATTTTTTGATCAGTCTGTGCCAGCCGCTCATCGAGCACTTGACTATTGTCAAAGTCCAGAGTGTGAATTGTTATCTATGGTACTCAAACTAAATAGTTTTGTTTTTAAATTTACGTACATATTTTCTTCAAATAAATTAAATAACTATTTTTAACTACAGCCGACCGTGCTAATAAAGAAAATTATGAAATCAATAATATTTCAATTATATTTTTTTTTTAAATAATATTTCTGTTAGTGAACATTATCAAGAAACTAAGGCAAATATTTCCAATAGTGACAATACACAGTGAGATTTTGGCTATGAATTTAAATCGTAAACATGTATTTATTGCCGATTATGATGAACCTGAAAGTGGTCCCAACATCTGGAATGGTATAGTTTAAATAAGTGATAAATAATTAATAAGTAATTATAATTGCTGTTATTAAATAAATTAGATTGCAGTGGATTTTATATTAAAAATATATTGGACTGCAAAGGGTGGTAAGATAATACCTGGCTAGGCGAAATACAAAAATATCTCCCAACTCTCGGCATCAGTAACTGGTGCCGCGTGGCTTAAAAATGCAAGGCCAACCCCAGGCGTTACAATAATAATTACTATCAATTATTTACTCCTTTTTTCATCCAGTAACGGATTTCGTATCACGTTTCTCGTTGGGGTTTTGATCACATTTTTGGACTTTCTCACTTATGTGCGACGTTATATATTGCCATTTTTAAAATAGAGTAGTGGACTATACGCTCTGATTTTTAATTAAATTAATTAAAGTGCACATTGATACGGCACATACAATACACGTTTACCGACACACACGTTTGACGGGTGGAAATATTTTCAGGATGATAGTGAGATCGTGCCAATTGGCACGACAAATGTCGGTCGCGTACTCTCTGTGCATCATCAGGAAATATCTCAGTACGTTTCATACGCGTATAAATACACGTGTACGAATTTATCTCACGCGAGAAATATTTATAATACATAACATAATACAATACGATCATGTTGGTATTATAACACATACGCGTGTATCGTAAAAACGTGACACGTACCAAACGTATCTTTTTCCTCTGTCATACTAAGAATTGGAGGTATTTTTAATTCAAATTATTTTAGTTAAGCAATAATATGTTTTGAGATATGAATTTGGTAAAATATGAAATTAAATACTAATCGATGGTTATGTGTATTTTTACAACCTCAGGTATGCTGTTTCCGTGGTGTAGTGGTTATCACATCCGCCTAACACGCGGAAGGTCCCCGGTTCGATCCCGGGCGGAAACACTTTTTTATTTTTCTTCTTATATTTTTATTTTATTAGTTACAAATAAATTAATTTATAAAAATAAATATTTTCAAGTCATAGTTACTTTTACCAGAGTTTAACTTCTAATAACGCGTATTAATAGTAACGACAATTGTAAACTAGAATCTCGCCATCTTTCGGCGGTGAGAAAAAATATATAATTAATTATATTATAGTAATTTTCTATATATATAATTATATTTTTTATCAATAATATTTTCAACTCACTGATTATTTATATATTTATGGAATAATGCTATTAAAAAATCAATTTTTTAATCTGATTCAGATGACAAAATTATTATGTATTGAAAAATCTTATAACTCTAAATAAGTAACAATTTATTTATATAAAATATTTTTATATTCTGATGCTATTGATATATGATTCAAATTAAGTGTCTTGTATAAACTATTTCATTAATTACGTAAATTTACAATTAGTTATATTTATGTTTATTGAATATACAATCTGTATTTAAGTAGGGGAAAAGTTGGCATAAACCTCCTGGTTTGTAACTCTTTTGACTCTCGAATTCAGGTTAACTCTGTTTACACCAGGGATGTCAAACCTTCTGGATCTTCTAGATTCTGAACCATATTCCACAACAAAAAATATATAGGACTGTATATAGAATGTGATACTATATAATAATATAATCATAGTATTAGGTAATTTTATATAAAATAATGATTTTTTTCATTGAGATATTTATTTTTACTACTAATATAATAATTAAAATATGGTATATTTACAGAAATGGTATTTTTCGAACGATTTAACAATGCCTAAATTATCTCTTGTTCATAAAAATCTTAATTTTCCGAGATGATGTGAAATCATCAAAGGCTTTTAAATTATATCTTTGATTATTGAATTTCGTACTGCGAATAAATAAATCTAAATGTTTAAAAAATATGATAATTTATACGGGAATTTAGTAATAATATATTCGTTGTCAATATCTCAAATAAATATGAGAAGTTGAGTCATATTCGTAGCATTAGTACCAGGGCCGGCCCGAGGGGCAGGCAGTACAGGCGGTCGCCTGGGGCGCTAGATCTTGTGGGGCGCCGTGATACCAATAAAAGGCGCAATATTCACTTAAAATTATCAAACAATATTTTTAAAGAATATAATCTGATATTTTTTTTTGTATACACTACTGTGTACTCTTTAGATTATTTCACGCGTAAAAAATCGCGACGAAAAATAAACTACAAATTCTTAAATACCCACAATCGCAAAAAATAGTATGGTGTTAAATATAATAATATTAAATTACTTTCATTTGAAATATATTTTTGCGCTCATGTAATGAGTTATTGAAGTATTAATAGGGGAGAGGGGGGGGGGAATGCGCAAATTTAGTTTTTGCCTGGGGCTGCAAATAACCTAGGGCCGGCCCTGATTAGTACTGTGGAATTATACTTGAATGTGGCACAATGAGATTCCAAACTCTCTTCAATGTGTATAGATGTTAATACGCCTAGCGCTTTTTTAGGATAAATTATTTCTGATACGCTTTCAAGACATTCTATAATAAATTTAGCGTCATTAAATGGATTTGATTTGTTAGCAATTAAATTTTCTACCACATAACTTATCTTGGCTCATGAATCAATTTAAGAAATCGTGTTTAAAAATAATTGTCTAAATGTAAGATTTTTTCATATTTAATATTTCTTGCAACTAATTAAATTTTTATTGCGTCTTTGAAAAATTATATTTAAATTGATGGCGAAGCAAACTATTCCATAGAATTAACTATAATACATAAAAAATATTTTAATTCATAAAAAAATTCAGGTAAAAATGTGTTGTGTTATAAATACGAATTCATACGTTTTTATTGTGGGCAAACTTTTGGCTCAGATTATTTATTATATTAATAAACTTATTGACAGGATCTGCAGTATTAATTACAATCTAAATACTTGCATTTTTCATTATATTTAAAATTGTATCACCAGATAGAAAGAAATAGTACATGATCGTCTAATTTTATAATGGTTCAAATCATTTCTGTATTGCTTTATATTAGTGAGTTAATGGCGCATTTATTAAATTATTGCATTCGGATGTCGTACATAAAGATAAATTGAAGCTATAAGATTTTCGGAGAAATATATAAGACAATACTTTCCAAAAATAATTGCGGATATGCAGACTGAAGAGAAAGTTTATTATTCCCGTCGGTGGCGAAATCGAAACAGATAAAATTTGCGCTTTTAATTAAAAGTCCGCTTCCAAAGAGACATTCCCTAATTGTATCAATCAGTTGTTTCATATAATTATCTACCAATTATTATACAAATTAATAATAAAAAAAATCTGTCGTATAAAAGTGATGTCTCTAAATAATTTAATATACTATTAATATACATTTTTTCTTCATATAACAAATCTGGCGTAGATGGCAATCGAATAAAGCACATCTAAACCTAATTTTGACCAGAACAAGTATCACTTCTCAGAAGTCAAAAATCCACGTCAAAAGCAATAAAATCGTGCCGTGCCGCAGTGGGAACGCTCGTTACCGTGCGTATATACATAGATATATAATAGTAGTATAGAGCCGAGTATATACATAGTTATATAATAGTAGTTTAATAACGATCTGAAATAATTAAAATGGCTGCTCGCAATCTTTAGAACCAATAAGAGCATTAAAGCGCAATCAGATAGAGCAATCTGTATATATAATAACAGTTTCTTGTTAAATACTAATACAGCCGGTCCATAAGTGCGGTTCTTTGTTATTATGACGTCCGTAGGCGTGCCGGAACACCGGGATAAGAAATACGGTGCAAGTTTCGGTAATAAGGAAGCCGCCGAAGAAAATTTCAGTACAAAGGGAAAACGGCCTGACCATAACGCGATCTTGGGGACCCACATCAAGGAAGTTGGACACGGACAAAGGCCGAAAACGGAGGACGTTTATGCGAAGCAAATGAAAGCAATAAATAATACCGCCCGAAAATCGCATGTGTATCGGACGTGCGACGACTCATAAGATACCCTTTTATTTAAAAGGGTTTTATTATTGTTCACCGGATATAATACGTGGCAGTTATAAACTTCGGGGCCGATCCACTGCAGATAACTTACAGCCGCACACGCGCGAGAAATAGCAACGCACAATACAGGTAATACGCGTAGGTTGAAAGAGTTTCTCTTAAATATATCGTCACGATTTTCACACGTTCCAGAAGCTTGGAAAATACCCTTTTAAATACATGTTGGACAAAAAATACCGGATAATATTTTGAAAGCTGATATTTTATGTACCTGCATATATTATGTAGTATATAATTTTTTGCTACAGTCGATTTTTACTGCTGCTTATGACGCATTGGTATATTCAATATTTCCATGGAATTAAACATGATAATATTTCCTGTGATTATTAAATATTTTTTCCAGTAGACTAATGAATATGTAAAATGTTTTTTTATAGCAACGCATATTTGTAGAAATAAATTGTAATGCAGAATAATTTCAGATAAATATTGTATTACATATTTATTCATTTAAATTAGGAGATATCAAGAAGAAATCATAAATCATTAACACGAGATAATACGAACCGGACCAGCTCCTCGTAACTGACATTAAATAGGTCAATGTGCAATGCCAGCATATTGAGGAGCTGAATGACGACAACCGCGGTTAGAAGGATGATTCAAGAATGCTGCGAATTAATGTGTCACAGAAAACAGGAATAACTACAAGTGAAACGCGTTCTTCATAACAATATTTTTTTGCAGTTTAGTGGAAGTTTTTTTAAGCCAAATCGAGATAGTGGAAGTTTCTTAAGCCAAATCGTGTCCACCGAGATCGTAGATTTTTTTTAATAATATGGCATTTTACTACACTAAAAGGCAGACGGTTGATAGAAGCTCATCTCTACAGATAATATAAATCACTGAGAGAGTACGCAATAAATCGAATGCATCTAAGCAATTTTAAATCATAACCATACAAATAAAACTGGATTGATGTATAACGAGAAGAACAGAACCTAATTGGAACTCATCGATAATTTGTAGGTTTCGAACTGTATACGATCGCTCAAATAATTAGGCGTCACGCGTTCTATTGAAAAAAGTCTTTTCAAAAACAAAATTCTAGGAATGGCGAGATGAGGGGTGACTTATTGAATAACATTTTTGAAGAATCGTGCAAATCTTATATTTAAATTCTCAGAACCTTAAACTCGACACTTACCGACATCAAAACTCGACTCTTCAACCAAAATGAATCATAATGAATTACCAAGGTTAAATAGACGTACATGTGTAGTAATTATATTTGTTTTTTTTGCCTTAAATTAAGAAGTTAGATGTACATACATTTCTTGCTATATGTTCGTTTACGTTCAAATCCCATTTTCCAACATTAGTATGCAAACAAGCGAGCATTACGCGCTCGTATCTCGTAGCGTGGCAATAAATAATTTTTAATGCCAATTTTACAGCATTTACGGCATAGCCGTGTTTGCAATCGCAACCCAAACGACGGCAAATGAGCTAGTCACACCGCACAGCTGGTCGAGAAGTCGTGGCACGCAAAAGATTTTTTTATTTTTGTTTACGTCTGAAAGGGGAGTTAAAATATGTGTTGTGCCGTTGGTACACCTGGGCGCGCCATTCTCGTCACGTGCGCCAAAAGAGCGGCACGTTCGAGTGTCGCGACGAAAGGGCCTTTATTATGGTGCGCCCTGATTCCTTCGACTATTATCGGCGAGACCGGGATCAAACTTGTCGCGACGCTCTTCGCGGCAAAATTAAATTATTTTCAATAAAAATCCCAAGTCCTCCGACGCGACAATACTCTTCTAGCTCGGCAACAATGTGCGACGCTCGTTCCAGTAACTTTCAAGGGCTTATATTGGAGAAATTCACTCGTGTGAAATTTTCAATATGTGTGGAATGTGTGTAGATAGATGTGAATACTTTCAATATCATGATTCAATCTTGATAAAATATTTATTTATTTAAAAATCAGACTATAGTACGTTACATTAGAAACATAATTAAAAAACAAATTAATTGTGTTCGACTAATAGCAGCAGATTGTAAATTAAAATATTGATGCACAATTAACTTCTTTATTGAAGCTGTTTATTGAAGTGATTGTGGTCTTAAATATTAGGTTATTCTGAAATTAATGTCGTTTGGAAAATAAAACAATAAAATACTCTTTTTTATTCTTGATTAGTAGGGGACCAAAGCCAAAAATAAATATGAAATAAAAATCATTAGCCACTCTTTTTCTTTCACAAGTTAAAATTCAATCAAAAGATAAAACCATTATCATTAATGAATGAACTAAAACAAAAAAAAACATTAAATTTCACTTATCTTCACTAAAATGTTTCAATTAATTTTTCAGATCTATTCTAGTAAATATTTTCTAAGATAATAACGTCAGATGCGATTGTAATTATATTTTGTTATATGTAAAACTGTGTTTAATATACATAAACGTGTTTGTATCTATGTGTATTATTTAGTGACCTGTATACTGGTTTAAATCGTCTATCCCTTCCTGGTGGTGGACTTGCACAAGTCCGCCTTTTGTGTTTTTGGAGTGAAATATAGACGCAGATCCCGACAATGCTTTTCTTCGTGGAAACCCTCTCCGCAAAAAAAAACAGCAAGGGAAAAGCTGCTACGAAGTCTTTGAATTCGAGAATGGATAGTAATCTTTCTTACCGATATATACACATATTGTTTATTTAGATTAATTTTTTGGTTTTTTAGAATTTTAAACCTATCTATCACATTAAAAATGTACTTAAAAATCACACATGATTCACATTTTTTGTATCGCATAAAAAATCCTAATGTAAATCGAATAATTATGTACATACGTACTTGAAAAGCGAGCGATATTCAATTAAAGTCACAGAAAGTGATTTAATGAGCGAAATAGTAGTTTTATATTATATTATTTAAAGTATCATTAGTAAGAATGTGAGAACATATTAAGTTTTTTCATATTATTTGACCGATTTTTACTCTGTAATTGGAATAAGACGTTTATAATAATATATATAGCTATATTTTTGTGCTATTTTTTGCATTCAGATTCTTTTTTTAAGAGTCAAAACTAAAATACAATGTGGCGCAAGTTTAAAAAAATATCAAATTAGATTTGGTGAGGGTACTGTTAGTCAGAGAACTGTAAGACATAGGTTACTCGTTTAGTCTGACATCAGTTCAGTCCATAAATGTGGTCCTATTTACACCACACTAAATGTGTAACGAGTTGAATGACGGACTGATGTATCAGAATGACAGATACTTTAATATTTTGCTAATTTTCGTCAGACTAGTATGGACTGACAACAATTCAAAGGTGTCCATGTTTAGAATCCACGTCAAAAGTATTATAATAAAATCGGCTTACATATGGGGAATGGAGAAGAAACCAACGTTCAACATCCCTACTAACCCTGGATTTTTCCAGAAGATAACCCGAGAATTTGAAGGATAACCCGAGAACCCCAACCCCTCTCCTGTTATATTTACTATACAATTATTGCCTATTTTTTGGAATAAAACCTATACGAATAATGTAAATAAGTATAAAAGAAACGAATCTTTGAAGAAGTTGTTGATAATATAGTATATAAAACAATTTTACCCCTAGCCACCATCGTCTGCTTTTAATGAAAAAATATTGAAAAACACTGTTAAAGCTAAGCTACAAACAACTCGCAACACAATAAAATGTTTCTTCTTCAGCTGTTAAGTGACAAAAAAAATGATAAAAAAAATAAGTGGGTACCGCACGAACTAACGAAAGACAAAAACAGCAACATTTCGATATCTGTTTTTAATTAGTTCTCAGTAACAATTGGAAACCATTATTGAAGAGAATTGTCACCTGCGATTAGAAATAACTTTTATGCTATAGCCAGAAGAGATCAGAACGAGGATTAGACATTAAAGTAACTCCAAAAAGTGCTGCGAAACTGAGCACCCGATAAAAATATAGTGACAGTATGATTGATCGCTTCTTAAACCAGGGAGACTATTATATTGTAAGGAAATTGATACCATGCATAGAAAATTAACTATAAAACCTCCGATGTTAGTAAACAGACTTTGCTCGATATTCCTTTATTATAATGCAAGACTTTATACTTATTAAACAAATAAGGATTATAAATTCTGCCTCATCACCTACATATATCCCCTTGACCTTTTCTCTACATAATATCACCTTCTTCGAAATTCAATCATCGAAGTGATATTTTAAAAGCCTTTAACGACTTCACAAGAGATTTATTTATTCTTAAATCGTTGGCAAAAGGACATTCTTGTAAATGAAGCATATTTTTATTAATAAAATTGTTTTATATGCAACAACCTAATACTATATAACTATAATAAACATCGATTGAAATATTGTGTCTTTCGAACTTCAATTTTGGTTTGTGTGTATTTAGCAATATTATAATATTATTTTTTACTTTTATGTTTTACTATTAATAGTTTTTTGTGTCTTAATATTTTTTTCATATATTTTTAATTTAGGAGCTTAACAACTCACTGCATGTTACGTTGGTTAACTATTTAAGCTACAGAATAAATAATGCAAATTTCTGCAAGAAAATTATGCTGTTCTTAGAAAGTATTTTTTAAATCTTAATTAAATTGCATATTCTGTATTATAAAAAACGTTGAATGAATGCGCAAAAGTTTTTCTTAAGCGCCTCGACTTGAACGTGACAAGTTAAGCGGTTTTCCAAGAACACTCTGTTTTAATTAATTACCCGAAGGATATTTGTTTCTAATTAATGAAATAAACAATTTTAAAGTACAGCAGACTGTCGTTCATGCTTATTTTTAATATTTTTTTAATACAATACAGCATTCTCAGTAAATATATAATTAATTAACAATAATTAACCTGTCTCTAGAAAGCGACATAAATATTGTTTTTTATAATATAAATTATATAAACGAGTACACATTCTTGGCATTTCAATGTCAATTATTAAATAACTAATTGTTGGAAAAGTCTTAGAAACACAGTGGGTCTAGCCTCTAGCCAATCTTTTACATTAATGAACGATAAATTTTCAACGACGGTACTTAAGTGAAGGCAAAAAATCCGCAAAAACTTCTACTTCTCGACTCTTTGCTTTTTTAACAATACTTAGGTTCGCAGCGTGTCCTTTACAGCGTTCTAAATCCGAATCAAAAAACAATAATTATCAATCATACCCCATCCCACCTGTAAAGCGCGTGCCATAGTTGAAGGATTATCCCGTAAAATAAATGGATGTTGCGGCTTAATGAAACGGTGAGAAAGGACTTCAACCATTTTGCTTAGGAAATGAAAGAAATCAACGTTTCATATCTCGCGCACACTCCGACTGAATGTTTTCCCCCTTCTCGACTTACTTGACATTGACATATTCGCCCTAGCGTGACTAACAAAGCGGTCTTTTGGTCTCAAGTCAAGCATAAATATTTGACGTGAATGGAAAGACGCTTCGAGAATATCTGCTAAGCTCTAGTTATCTACTTGTGTTGCCGAAAAATCAAACTTTCCGTCACGCATATCGTTGACATATTTGTTATATAGGTATATATTTTGGAGCATTTTATCAATGCAATCAATAATGTATGTTAATAAAATAGTATTTACTTTTAAAGTAAAAGGCGTAAATATTAATATTATTTTAATTTTTCATATCTCTAAATCAAGGGTCGACAAACTGTATTGTGAAGGGCCAGATTGTAAATATTTTAGGCTCGGCGGACCAGGATGTAAGCTCGATTATATTTATATAGATAAGTATACTTAAGTGACAAAAATAAACAGGTTTTCGTATTTATTTATTCCTATTTTGTGGACACACTACAAAATAAACAGATAAATTTGCAAAAAACAATTTAATAACAAATATAACGTAATTAGCTGTACTTATGAGAATAATGTAATTGCCTTTTTTGAGATAACAATTCATCAAACTGAAGTTCGAAGTTCATCAAGTGATGAACCTTGAACTTCAGTTTCATAGTAAGTATAATACTATCCTCAAAATTTATTGTAAGTTGTAATCCGACAATTGTGTTGGCAAATATAAATAAAAATCATCGAGCATATGATCTTAATTTACTATATCGTAATCTAGAAGCACGTTTATAGACTTATATTACTAATAGTTTATTTTCTTGTAATTTCCATTTTAAGATGTTACCACTTTTCGATTAAAGGAAAGATAGTAGTTGCTCAATTTTTTATTTATTTATTTTATTTATTTTATTAATTTATTTAGCTTAATAGCTAATCTTTGCATCTAACAAATTTAGTAAACATATATAAAAATATAGAAAAAATAAAAATATACAATAATAAAGTCTTAATATTATAATTTATTTCTATATGTACGAAGGTGTTTTTTTATTCCATTTATGAAACCCGTTATATTTTTGCTGTTTCGGATTTCTCTTGGAAGACTATTATATAAATCAAAACCTCCGTACATAATTCCCCTAGCCGTACTCGTTTTCTTATACTTAATTATCTTTAAATTTTCTCTATTTCTAGTATTATATTTATGTACATCTTTATTTCTTATTAAATACTTATTAAAATATTTTGGTAACATATTATTTTCTAACTTATATATAAATACTAAAACATTCATACTCAATATTTCTTGAACATTCAACCATTCTAATCTATCAATCATACTTTTACAATTAGTTAATCTATTTTTATTTAAGATTACTCTCATTGCCCTATTTTGTAATTTTTGCAACATTTGTTTATCTAATTTATTTAACATATTTAATAGTGTTGCACAATAATTAAAATGGGGCAATATTATACTATTGTAAATTTTTTTTTTGTATTTATACTTTATATATTTCTTAATCTAGATAATAAACCTATTTTTCTACTAAATTTTTTTAATATGTAATTACAATGTTCTTTAAAATTTAATTTTGTATCAACAATTACTCCTAAATATTTTATATTATCCACTATTTCTATACTAGAGTTATTTATTACTATTTTGGTACTATTATCTAACACATTTTTATAATTAATAAACATACATTTAGTTTTATTCTCATTTAATTTAACTACATTATTCTTTAACCATATTTCTAATATACTTAATTGATTATTTAAATTATTTACAATTTCTTTAATGTTATCACCTATGCAATACATTAATGTGTCATCCGCAAATAGATGAATTTTACATTTTTTCACGTTATTAACTATATCATTAATATACAAAACAAATAACAATGGTCCCAATTTAGACCCTTGTGGTACTCCATAAGACACTAATTTCTCTTCAGAATATACATTATTTATTTTAACTTTTTGTTTTCTTTTATATAAGTAATTATTAAACCATCTTAAAATTATATCACTTATACCTATACTCTCCAATTTCTTTAACATTATTTTTCTGTCTATTGTTTCGAAGGCTCTCTTGAAATCCAAGAAAACTGCTCCAATGATTTTGTTTGTATCCTTAGCCAACAGCCAATCATTTATCACTACTTGTAATGCAGTTTCAGTTGAATGCTTTTCTCTGAATCCCGATTGTTGTACACATATTATGTTTTGAGAAGTAATAAATTCCTTTAATTGTTTGATTACTACTTCTTCTATTATTTTTTCTATACACGGTAGCATGTTGATTGGTCTCATTTCTTCAACTTTTTTACTATTTTTTATTTTAGGTATAGGTACAATAGTAGCAATCTTTAAATTTTCAGGCATTTCTCCTAAGGAGAGTGCTTTATTTATTAAATAATTTAATTTAGTTCCTATTATTTCCCATGTTTCTTTAATTATATTTATATCTAGTTCATCAGTACAAGTTCCTTTTTTAAATTTACATATTACGTTATGAATTTCATCTAATGATACTGATTTAAATTTACTAAATTTTACAATTATTGCTTTATTATTATATTGTACTAAATTACTAATCCTTGGTATTGAATTCACAATTTCTTCTATGCTCTCAATGTAATATGTATTCATTTTTTCTGCTATTATATAAGATCTTGATATATATTTCCATTAATTTACGCTTTTATTATGTCGTTTTTCTGAGTTGGATTAATTAATTGTTTTATTGATTTCCACATCTTATTTGGATCATTTTGTATTTCATCTATCAATTTTTCATACCATTTCTTTTTAGCCATTCTTAATACTTTGACTGCCATATTTCTACATTGTGTGTATGTTTTCCATTTTTCATTAAAGACCTTATAATCTATTTGTTCTGTTTTTAATATTTGAAAAATTTTGTATGACTCATCTCTTTTCTTTATAGCATTTTTAACATCATCATTAAACCACGGTTTTGGGTTGTAACGATATTCCTTTTTAAAATTATATTGACTTTTTGTTAGTCAAATAGATTTTTTAAATTGCAATGTATTCTGCACTTGCATCATGATTCGAAGATAACTGCTGGAGCTGTAGTTCAAGCTCAGAAAATATATCTGCCGTATTTTTTTTTGGGAATAGAGATTTCTCTTACTTTATATTTTTGTCACCATGATTTGTGTATTTTCATACAAAAAGCAGCTTGACATGATTTGTGACCGAATTGTCATCGAAATGACTTTACCACATTTTAATTTTATTATATACTTAAGCACTGTTTTTCCTTTTACGTTGAAGAAAATTTAAATCGCTCCTTGGAGTTCACATTTTTTTTTAAATTATGTTGTATGTGTTTAATTTTTTTTAAATATAATTATTGGTACTTACTTATTAGTAATATTTAACACCTATGTTAAAGTATTTTTCGGTGAAAATGTACAAATAGTAAAAAGAGTTTTGTGTATGAAATACCTGCTTTTACTTTCATTTCGCCAGTTATCCCTATCATAAAAATGGGGCCGGCAGACGCAGCGGCTCGGTCATTTCTCTGTTACATAATATAATTACTACGGATTTAAAAAAATCAGTTCTACCGGTATTTTATTTTTGCCCCAATACCGGTATTATCGGTATTGCAATCAATAACCATAGCCTCATTTTCCTTTTTAATTTTCGCGAACAAAATACGTTGTGATGTAAAATTCTATTTTAAATTTTGCTTTTTTTTTAGTTGTGAATATTGTGTCGAGGGCGTGTAAAGATGATGTATATTGTATTATTTTAAATCGACGCAATTAAATTGTAATGTATTGACCTTCGTGTCCATAATACACAATGTTTTTACTAATAAAATTATTCAATGAATATTAGATAAGATAAACGTTAATAATCAATCAAAGGTTAAACGTACTTTTTTTAATAGCATTAGCAGTTTATGATATATCAGCATTGTTTATCGTACAAAATATACATAGCATTTTCATGGTCTATAGAAATAAGATTACTGTTGGATAACAACGCAATTTTATATATGGCAACACCAAACAAACAAAAAAAATGGCAAAAATATTTTCGTTACACATAGATAGTTACATAAGTCGAGTGTAGTAAAACTTTGTCCCGCCAGAGAGTTCTATAAAGATATGTGGCAAAATAACCTTAAGAGAGAAAAGTCGCATTCGAGATGTTTACGATGGTTGTGATAATATTTGTTTGTTTGCGTATCGGATGAGGTATTATTATTTATTATTACACATTTGAGTCGCGAGTGGCAGTCAACCCAAAAGTTTTGCAAAACCCAAGTTAGATGGGAGTTTTATTTTATCCAATTATCCAACCCTGTTTGTTACAAATTCGGGGTGGACGTGCCTCTTGTGATGTGATAGCATAAACTGAATTCATAATCTCGAGGATATGTTTGCTAGAGTGCTCATTAGCTACATAACACGTTCCTACAAATTTTGAGTATCTTAGAATCCATATAATAAAAAAATCTAGCATTAACAACCTCCACACTCTTCGTCGGATGTTAGCGTAAGTACGACGTGCTTTGGGAAATTTATCGGGTCTTTTTACGGTTCAATAATAGGTCTTTTTCTTCAAGTGTACACTGGGCTTAGGGCCATCGTTAGCGGCCGGAGCTCAATAAATTTCAATCCCGAAGGGTGTTTTCTCGGGGTAAAACGGTTCGTGGTGAGGTTGATAAGAATCTCAGTAGCTGGCGAAGTTAGAACCAACACAAAGTGGTAAGTGCTGTGAACACTTTGTCGAGTTAACAACACTTTTGTTTTAACACTAGCAACTTTAAAAGAGCGTGTAGTGCATTGTTCTTGAGGCGAGCTATTACACAGCTGCATAAAATTTCAAACGCAATTTTCTTATACTCAATTGATTCAATATCATTGAATATTTTAAAATATGAAGTAATTATATATAGTGTAGTACAAATGGAGACACGAACCATCATATAATCTGCTTATATAAAATATGATGTATGGATCATTTTGTGATTTTAATATTTTGCTGGCTTATGTTAATGATATATCCAAGCGCGTATGATGAGGTACTTTTCCTTTCGCTCGCTCGCGTGTTAAGTGACGAGAGTGAGTGAGAGACAAAGGCGTACGGAAAACATGTAACGCATGAAAGGGAAAGTATTTCACGGTACGCGCCTGATATGTACTCGTATGTTTATAATTATAATATCAGAGGCAATGGGTTTACATACCTATATACGACTAATTCTTTCGTGTGCGCGGAACCTATCTACCGCGCATATCAAAGTATGACTGTTAAACGAGTTAAAATCGAATTTATTTTTACCATCGTATATTTTTGAACAATAATTTTTATAAATAAAATAAAAATTTCTTAGTATAACTTAAAACATATTATTGTATTTTATATATGTATTGTTAGAATTTAAATTCTGCTTTAATTTGCATTAATTTTGTGTTTCTGCTAATAGCTATCAATGACGAAAGTCAAGGGTCAAATCTATAATATAATACCAGTATGTCATTCAGTTTGCTTTTTGTTATGTTAATTTACAGTTCCTGGATGAACAGCAATTCAGCGGCTCTCAAATTGTTCTGCAAAAAACTTTTGCTTATCTGCAAATTTAATAATTAAATATATTGCTCACAAATCTTACTTTTTATTTAAACATATAGTATTGTCGTTTTTTAATAAAAAAAATATTTATAATGTATTTAAACAACAAAATATAGTGTAAACATTCAAAACAAGCAATATATTAATAACTGTAGGAGGCAGTTAAATTAAAATTATTCTCGGCCATAATGTAAAAAATTTGACTAACGTAGCGTAAAAATTGCTAAATCTACCGTTTGCTTCGAAAGTGGAAATTGTTTGATGAGCAGGAAGAAACAAACAACGGTTTACGTTTAACGTGTAAACAAAAAGAATAAATATGAAGAAAAAAATACGCTACGTTAACGAAATATATTTAAATAAAATAAAAATTAGATAATTACTTTAGTATATTATGTTAAACTGGCATCGTAGATTTTGGAAAAAAATCAATGGTTATGGGTGTTGGGTAAAATATTAAATTAGCGATTATTAACAATCTTTATATTTTTTATTTGCAATAAACAATGCTAATGGCATAATTTACATGTACACATTAATTAAATAATTATTAATTATAGTTATTTAATGTAAACTTTAGATTACGGAATAGGTGCACTGCGATCTAAGGCAGTGTACTTATTCAACTCCTCAAGAGATAAGTTTAGGATAAAATCCTTTATTCCTATACTAGATGCACTTTAAACCAATTTAAGAAGAAGAGTTGCTCTATACAATGATGTTGTAAAAATGTTGTCTTGCTTACCATCTGACATTATTGAAACAAGATGTACAAGGAGAACAATTAGATGGCCTTCCCTAATGTGAAAGCTTTAATTGTTTTTCAAGACATAAAATAATTAAAAATATGCACTGAGAATTTTGTACAATGAGAGTAACAAACTTAGACAAACAAATGTTGATGAACTCTTGGATGACTTTGCTATTAAATAATCTAGAAAAAATATTCTTAGTCTATTTTACCAATATTTAATGATTGAAGCTTTTTTATATCTTAACATGTATTTTTTTAGATGTGTGACAATCATTGCAATGTAATCATTGTCATTTTGTTAATACCACACAATATAATTTGTAGATCTGTTTCTTTAAATTACCATTAAACTTAAAATATTATTTTCTCAAAAATTCTTACTTATTCTAAAAAAATACAATAAAAGTCGGTTATCGCATAAGTTTCTCAGTGTAAATTATAAGTTATAATATATTTATGCAATATTTTAATCACAAAATACTGTATTTAAGAATAAATTTTGTTTTTATTAATAAATTCTATTACCATTATTATTATTATTATTATTATTGTTGTAATATTATATGTATTGCGCCCTTTGTATTGATTAAATAAACACTCGTGAATGTGGTAGGCTTGGAGGGCCTCACAAATGGAATAGCCTAGAGCCTCTCTTCGTCTAAATCCGGCTCTACTCTTGCGTTATTTTGAGCTGCGTTCTGCGAATACGGCTTGTTCTAATATATTTAGGTAGTGGCCATTACAAAAGCTGTTATGGCCAAGAAGTGTTTGCCCCAATTCGAGCTGGTACTCCTGCTCCTACCTCTTTGTATTGCCGGCTCGCGAACTCGGTAGTACTGATAAGTAGTAATAAAATACCACCATTCAAACAAACCTTTATTAGTTCTTCGAACGTTATTAAGACGGTTCCCAAGTCAAAGTTTCACACCCCACCTAAGTTTTAGAGAATAGAAGTTAAACATCACTTTTTGGGTGTATTATATAATATCGTCGATTCACTTAAAATAATATTATTAATTGAATATAAACAAAAAAAATATTCAAGACATGTTTAAAAATATATTTCTCAACTAGAGATATCTAAAAAGAAATAAGAAAAGGTAATGGTCGTTTTGCTCCAAACACTATTTTTACTTTGAAAGTAATATTTAAAATAAATGATATTGTTTTATAAGATATATCGTTTAACATGAGGTGGGTGTTTAAAATGTCGGCAAAAATAAATTATCAATTAATAAGAATTTTAAAAATAATCAATAATGCAAATATTAATATTAAAAATTATTAGATATTTGAATAAAAATATATTCGGCAAATCAAGAAGAGTGAGTTTCTATAAAATTTTACTCTGGCAACACTGAAATATATGTCAGCGAGTCAAGCTGGCAGTTGAATTCTTTCGACACAAAATTTCTCTTTTTATATGAAAACCTTGACAATATTTCGACAAATCTGACGTATTTAACACACAAGTATAATTTTAAAGTGAGTGCCGCCATAAAATTCAACTACGGATATGTATAAGAGTAACAAAGTCAACAAAATGAAAATATTCCTCTAAATTTATTAAATCGTATTTTTTAGAAAGTGTGCATATTAAATTTTTGACCTTGAACTTTAAGGTACGTCAATATTCAACATAAAATATTTTTAACAATACATATATTCAATTCAAAAAATAATACATTTTAGTTTCTATGACAAAATATATGTATTATTCAAAGCTACTGAGCACATAATTTTATCCTGTTTTGTGATCTCACATCTGACCTTTGTAACCCATATTGAATTGCAGACAATATCTATTTTTACTTTTTGTACCATATATAAGCAGATGTTCATTGTAATGCGTTCATTTTCACATACCGCATTATAGATAATGCTCATCTGCAATTAACAAAACTTTTACAGATGACTCTCCGAATTGTATCAAACGCTTTAAAAAACAATCTCAGGAAGCAATTCTTTCCGAATACATCTCAGTACTCTTCTCTACACAAATTGGACGCCTTACAGGTATATAATTCATATTTTATAATTATAGTAAGGCTTACTAATAATAATTCAATATATTAAGGAAACTGCTCTCGACGAAGAACGCTGCATTTTGGTAGACGAAACTGATCGCACAATCGGTTCCGCTTCGAAGCGCATTTGTCACATTGTAGGTGAAGATGGTGATATTCCTCTTCACCGAGCTTTCAGCGTTTTTCTATTTAACTCAAAAGGCGATATGCTGATGCAACGGCGAGGAAAAAAGAAGGTACATTATTATAGTTACATATTTTAATAATGAAAATTACTTATGCAATTTTAAATTTTTAGGTTACATTCCCGAACGTGTATACAAACGCTTGCTGCAGTCATCCATTGTGGATGGGCAACTCTGAAGAGAATATTTTAACGGCAGCATGTCGAAGAATGAACCACGAACTTGGCATCCCATTGGAACAGGTTAACCTTTTACCTGCCAAATTTTTTTTCTCTTCTTTTTTCTTTTTTACTCAAAAATAGGTTCGGTAAAATATTTTAACGAAAAAAACACTACTGCTTTCAAAAATAGATTTAAAATAAATATTTAACAGTAAAATGTATTTATGCTATTCTGTCATACAATCAACACGCAATCCTACATTACACTCTGAGTATTGTTTTCTTGCATTTTTTTGCACACGGCACATCTTTGTTGACCACCGATCGTTCTTTCTATATAATGTCCATTAAGATAACTTCTTACTTCTTTAGGAACATGAATATAAAGGTGTGAAGGTCTTCTGATGATAACCATTAATAGATTTTCCCAATACTCCTAAATTCAAGCAGAGGCATTGTTTCGTTAGAAAGGCAATAAAAATCAAATAATACCATTTTCCCCCACGAATTTTCAACCTATATTTATTTATATTCCAATCTAGTTTATCCACACGTATATTTATTACAGCGGTTTAAACAGTGAGGTTGCAGGATTTTTATGTGTTTCTTACTTTTTTTAATGGAAGTGTACCTTCATGAGTCGATAACATTTTACCACAATTATTGTCTTTCCATACTACAGCAAATATGTCATTTTTAACATCAATCATATAGTCAAATTCACTCTGAATTTATTTTTTCATAGTCTTGTCATCTTTTATTAGACAGTTATTGATTCGATTATATCACACTGTGCGAGTAGCAGCGATATTTCTATCCTTTAACATTTTCATCAACTCAAAACTGGTAAAAAAGTTATCAATCATAATAGAAAAAACGGTTGGATGGATTATCTATTTTAGAAATATATCTCATTACGACTGATATGCCTAGTCCTATCTCTTGGTAATCTCTCTCCATTGCTTGAATCTAAAATGTATTGGTTTTTCTTTTATAATTTTTTTGAGATAATGATGGCCATAATATCAAATCATTTGTTCATCAATACTAATATTTTTGGAAAAAAATGTTTGTTCATCTTATCAAGTAATGGACCAATTTTAAAAAGTTTACCTGTATTTTATATATTGACTAATTTGGCATTGTCGTTGAAGTGTAAATTTCTCCAAATATCGGTTTCCTGCCAAACATTTCCTTACACATTAAATAGATATATCTTCATCCTCGCACCAGTACATTTTTTCCTGGGGCAAAGAACGATACCCAGTTAGCAATAAAACCTTTAAAAAATTCTTTTAACAGTCCTGCGAAAAATTAAAACCGTGACAGTATATATTTCATTATATTTTCGTCAAATAATGTCTCAAAAACTTCCGCAATAGATTTTTCTTATCATTAAAAATTTCATCATCTTCCTCCATTTAGATTTATCCAAACAGATTTAGATTTTTTTATTTTAGATTTAATTAGAGAATATTTGAAGGCGCGATATATTCATTATATGTTCCCATAGAGGAAATTTCCATCGGTAATAAGCTTGAATGAATTTCTACTTTACCCGGAACACCTTTTAAATACGTATCTTCTAAAATATTTTCATCGATGTCTTCTACATCTGATAGAATATCGACGTTATCGAGTGGCAAATCAACAGCGTAAATCTCAGCATCTGAATCATTATTATCCATAAAATTTGTTTCATTAACTATTTCTTCCAATTCAGCAAGCGAATAAAATTTCCTCGTATTCATATCTAGAAAATAATATAAAATGAAATAAATCACAATACGTATCAAATATTTCACACAGCATCAGCCATGATTCCCAAATGGGAACAGGCGTTATATAGTGATGATTTTTTATTTATGGCCGAGCACTGATGTTTTCTATACCCTATAAATTAGTAATGCACGAGATAACAACTTATAATTTAAAGAAATAAAACAAAAAGTATATTATATAAAAGCCACTTTTTTCTAATTATGATTTCCCTCAATTTTCATTTCTATCACATATTACTCCAACCTAACAAAAAGATTGTAGATTATTTTTTGGGACAATACTGCTATAGACTTATAAACGTAACTGTGTTGCCAGTTGCAATATTTCAACAAGTTCCACCAGCCACACCAAATGGGGATCATGGCAGGTAATGGGTTAATATATCTTGTTCTAGCAAAGACCTCCTTTTAAATCCTACGGTTTCTCCTTCCACTTACTCAAGTTTGGTTGTAAAGAATCTCTTCATTATTCGTGGTATTACAATAGAAAATGTGTTATTTAACCCTTTGACTGCGGATGACACCTATAGATGTCATCAAAAAAATCGCCAGTATGCATCGCAAAAGTTTATGGCACCGAAAGGTGTCATAAACTTTTGAGTCTTGTAATATCTTTTTTATATATAATTTGGTTGAGAACGCTAATTTATTGAAATAATATTTAAATAACTTATGGCATAAATAGGCATTACCTCACATATTAGCAAAGTGTGAAATAACGTTTAAAAATACCAGCCGTGGAAAAGAGTTAATAGGCAATAATTTTGATAAATATGCTCGTTAAAATAAATACTTTGTTCCATAAAACGAATTGCTTGTACATTTATGTAAGGTAAATCTTTTTTTTAAAAATGATTCGTTGCAGAGAGTTATTTGTAGTGTTCACTGTTCTGACCAATACTCGCTCGCACCAAATCTATCCAACAATAATGCACAAACAATTCATTTTATGTATTGCTCATTTAAATTGAATTAAATTAAATTCTTACGCTTAGTTCTAATTCAACTGATGCTGCCATAAACTAAAAGGCGCCAACAACCTTTTTTGTCCTCAAGGTTCTCGTCACTACACTGTACATTCCTTAACACTTATTATGTAGGAAACGAGAATCTTAGTTTCGCAACGCTTGCAGTCGACATCGTCTAGAATAGGCCTGGCCAACTAGTTCATGGCGATCTACTTTATTTTTTTCTGGTACTCTGCAATCGACTTACTTAAATTTTTGGATTTGAATGGATTCTTTTGTGGAATAGAAAAATAAAAATATTTTAAGTACAACATTTATTCCATTATAATACAATATTAAATATACATAACCTAGGAAAATTTAACGGGAAGATTGTACTTTCATTTCTTATACCAAAACAATAAAATCAGGGGAATAATTGGTTAACGCTAACCTCAAAGAATCTTACATGTGACTATTTGTCAAACTAAACCGATTTTTAAGTTTTTTCATCTTAACCCTTTGACGCGTTAATCAAAAATAATTTTTAATTGTTTTTTTATTTTTTGAAAAATGCAAATTTTACCTTGATACTGTGTTTAAATTTTTATTTATGAAATGTTACTAATCAAATCACAGATGATGTTGTTTTTACCTTGTAAATCTAAATTCAACAAACTTAGTTTTCCTGTGAAATCAGTCAAGAATGCTAAGTCACACAGCCAATTTTGGTGAAGCAGATGTTAATGATCATCTCCTCTTTCTTCAAGAAAACTAATGATTTTTTACAACAAATCTCGAAATTTTTGCAAAAACTTACTTCGACTTAACCACCTCACATCTGTGTGTAAGATCAGGTCCGGTTGTTTTTCATCCAACTGCATTTGGAAAAGTCACTTTTGAAAAGATTTTTCTCTAATTGAGTTTACAATATTATAGGCAGTATCCATTACATATTTTGTATTAAGTCTTTTGCTAGATATAACTACTCAATGTGTAATGCAGTGATAGCTTAAAATATCTGTCGTCTTCGTCACTCTGACGTAGCGCAATAAATCCATTAGCAGCGCCTGTCATTGCTGCTGCTTCGACAAGCTTCGATAATGGCAACTCTATTTTGGTTATTTACTCCTTGAACCGTTAAAGATATCGAGTTTTGAGTTCTCTCTATTAATAAAAATCATCCCCAACAGTTCTTTCTTAGTAGTAAAATCTAAAAAAAAACATTCTAATAAAAATTAGTAATTAAGCAATATCACCGACATCCATCGATTCATACAATTGCAAAGAAAAATGAAACACTCGTGAGGCATTTATATTTTAGCTCATGTTTCTATATGTCTCATAACTATTTCTAGACAATTGTAGATCTTGAATGGCTCTTTATATTTCGTATTTGTTCTTGAAGTTTTCGAACAGTGAATCTGCGATTTCAAAAGATTCCTTAAGAAATTCATTATTTGAAAACGACCTGCATTTTTTTCTATTTGATGACTCGCTCGAAAAGAAGCAATCGTTGCAGCCTTAGATTGCTTATCCTGAAAAGATCTTTTGTTGCATAATTAAACAAGATTTTAGTTCCTGCAGCTTTTTCTTCCTTATTTCACTATTTGTAAAATCAGATTGATATTAAGAATGCAACGTGTTGAAATGACGCTTTTTTTTACCTTTTTTGGTATTGCAACAGAAAATTTAAATATCAAGCAGCAGCAATTCACAATAGATCAATTTCCATTATTCATGAAAATTATAAGATTTTCCCTTTTTTTAATAACCCATGTTGGCAAATTAAAATAAATATATAAATAACACCATAAAAAGCCATTTGATAAAAAAATTAATGTACGGTTATTTGCGTTATCTGTAATAATACGCAGTCTTTCTGCCAGATTATTTATAGCTGTTAAACATTCGGTATAGATCTCAGGAAAGTGATGTCCGAGTCTAGATCCGTGGTTGTGGTAGAGGCAAACTTGATACAGTTGTTGAGGCGAGGACGAGTCTTGATCCAGAAATCCGTTTTTCTAAATATTGGTGTTCAAATCAACGAAGGTAACACAAAATAAAGAAATAAATTAATGATTTTTAAATCCCAATTTCAGCTCGCACCCTCTGATTTTACATATTTAACTCGAATACATTATCATCACGCCGGTGATGGTAAATGGGGCGAACACGAAATCGACTACATATTATTTTTACAAAAGGACGTGTTCTTGGAGCCAAACAGAGATGAAATTGACGAAATAAGATACATACCCAAGGATAAATTTCCAGAGTAATTACTAATAATTTATTAAACTCGAAGAGAGTTTTTGGAATATTAATAATTTATTTCATTACAGAATAACTTCAAAACTTGATGCTCCGTTGTCGCCGTGGTTTAAATTAGTCGCAAAACATCGGTTGAACTTTTGGTGGGACAACTTGCATCAACTGCAATTATGCCAAGATCACACCAACATTCATAAATTTTCATAGAATGTTTTCTAGATTATTGTTTAATTTGGTGTTTGGTTTGCAAACTTAGTTGTTTATTTTATTTGTTTTTAATGTGTGTGTGTTCAATATCAAATAGGTGCTATGTCGGAATATATAAGAAAAAGTTTAACACCACTGCTAGAACAATATGCAAATATAAATTCTTATCTCTTGGAATTAATCTCATTTGTGTTTATGTGCCTTGTGTTTGTGCTTATTTAAATTACATCCATGTAATGTAATTTCAATACTATTATATTTTACTTTATACATATTCGTAGTTTATTGCAGTAAACTATTTATTATGTCTTTTTCTCTTCACAGTAAGTACATTTTAACATTTAAATTTATTATTTACTATGTATTATATAATGTAAAAGAATAAACCAAATATTTTTTAACACATTCAATAATACACTGATATCGTCTATATTAATAAATTAGTTACCTTTATTTAGTAAACCATAAAAAATAAATACATATTAATTAACTTTGCTATTTACTACATTTTAAGAAAAATGAATATACAAATATGTACCTCATACTTATAGTATAGTACTTTTGTAAAGAAAAAATTATATTTTCAAAGAGCATATAAAATTGACTATGTTTTTGATGCATAATGTATAAGAAAATATTTATCTAAAAAAAAATTCTGTCCTTGAATGATAATGTTTTACATAAAAGTAAATAGTATTATATACTTCTGTGGTACAAAAATATAGTTTATCTATTGCATTGATTGCTCTAAAATAAAATAAAATAAATATTTTTATAATTTTATAATCATATAATAGTAATGAGTACCATTTATATTTAATTAAATAAATATATACGTATATTTCATACATAATCAATTGTTTTATTTCTACAATAGAATCATTTTCTCAAACAGATTTTCTAAAATATATTTGGCTTTGTTTTATTTTAGTGTTTATAAAGACAAATACTAACTTAAATTATATCATTAAATTTCCGTCTCAGATTGTGTTTTACTAGTATTCTCTTTTTTATTATATACTTACCTGATAGATTACTCTAAACTCAATTTAATATTCGACATAGCTCTGACAATTTCAGATTTAGATGACGTGCTATGAAATATATACACTGGGATGTCTATTGATCGATAGTTTCTCAATTTCTGACATAGAAAATTGAAGGGTAAAAAAATTCTGGTATTGAAAGAAATGCAGGATTTCATCTGCTATTATTTGTTTTCTTACATTTCATTGAAAACAATTTTTTTCTTTGTTAATGGTAAATTACGAAGGTGACTCGCATACATAAAAAAGAAAATAATTCTATGAGAGAATTATGGGCCATTATTTAAAATCATAATTCATAAATACGCTTTAAACCATATTGAAGGATACTTGATTTATCAATAGCAATGTTATTGTGTAGATCAGTAGCATCGAATCTGCTTTGTTTTTCCAATTTTGTGACGAAAAATCTTAATATAGGCAATCACGGAAGATATCATCTAGAGTACACTCGCAATAAGGATTCCGTTTTGTAAATGTATTGTATACAGATATATGAGAGTGAGAAGCGATATAGGCGCATATGCCTATTTACTTAGAATCCCAATCCAAGGAAATAAATTATAATGTCTATCAATTTATAAAGGACTTTGTAATATCATAAATATTTGTTAAATAAAAAAATAAATAATATTCTTAGCGAAATTTTTTTGAGACATAATGTACACGCATACAACTACAAACCAGAATCCTTATCGCCAGCATACTCTACACTGATTTTTAAATGGTTTTTGATAAACTTTGACATACTTTAATTCTTAAATTGTGTTTTCCCACAAAATAATTAAATTTTTTGAGTCATACTTTTCAAAGCATCGTCAATATGTTTAATGACTATAAGGTATGCTGATATATAATTCCCTCAAGTCGTGTCAACGAGGGGAAAGCACTTGATAGGTAACATACACAATCCGAAAATTCTAGGACTTGTTTATTAGGTGGTACACAAAAACGAAGGAATTTATTTTTGTAAAAATTACATTACATATATTAAAAATGTAAGTTGCTTTTTGATGTTCTTAGACTAAATGTTTTGCTGTGGACAACACTAGATTTTTATTGCTGGTGAAGACATACCTACAAACCAGTTTTTGCATTAATATTATAATATAAGTACATATAATATGAATCACGGACATCTAGTATTTATTTTAAGAGATTTGAGATTTTAACTGTCGGAAATTGACTTTGGCTTTCAACTATTGGAATGTTGCATATGACAATTATGATTCAAACTTCTAATATTATGTATGTACATATAAACACAAAGGCTATAAAAGTGTAATCCGTATAGCGTTAGACTAATAAACTTTATAGCACCGGAGTTAATTACCATGGAGAATTTTTTTAAATAAGCTATTAATAATAACTAGTCTTTGCCTTGATGATACATATTTTTATTAATTGAAAAATATTTTAAATTAGAGCCTCAATCATTATAATAATAAAAACAACCATCGTTCTTACAAAATGCTATTTTTCTGCTGCAAATTATTATTCCAATATTTATTTATTTGATAAATTATCAAAACTATACAACAGTGAAATATTATTTGATAGTGTAAATAAAAAAATATATTTATTTCTTAAATAGTTAATATTAGAAAATGTTAGATTGTTCAATTTTGTTTAGCGAACAATTGTTTAATTTTTATACATCAGTTAACGAGCTTGGTAATAATACTGTATTTTTCAGTTCGATCGATACAGACTTTACATTTCATTTTAATAGCTTTTTATAATGTTCTATAATAATTTTGCTCTTAATAAAATCGCATATTATCAACATAGCCAAGAATATGAATATGAACTGAGAGGTCAGGCAAACAACTGATATTTTAATTCCATAAAATATCAAACTTCATATATTATCATATCTTACAAATTGTGAATGTTAAATATGACTTGATATTGTATGTATAATCAATCTCATGAAATGTTTTGAACTATATATTTTAAAATAATAATGAGTTCATAAATAAAATATTAAATATTTTTCCTTGAAATTAATATACTTGAGAACCGCATGTTTTATTTATCAGAGTAATTAAATGTTATTTTTTCTTTCAGTCTCACTTCTGATTCAATAAAGCAGTTTAATATCACATAACCTCAAGATGGAATATTCTCTATGGAGTTTTCTTCAGCAATTTCTCTTTGTGGCATTGCTTTCTCTACTCGCTTTGTATTTATGGTTTAAAAACAGATTCAAATACTGGTCAAATAAGGGAGTGCCGTGCCTCAACCCAACTTTTCTGGTTGGAGACTCGAGGGAATTGATCGAAGGTTCACTTCACATTGGCGAAGCATTTGCTAAGCTGTACGACGAATCAAAGCACCATAAATTTTGCGGAATATATATCTCGTTCAAATTAGGACTGTTGGTAAACGACTTGGACTTGATCAAGGAAGTCTTAGTGAAGGACTTTGTGCATTTCACCGATCACGGTCTTGTTCATAATGAAGAAGCCGAGCCATTAGAAGGACATTTGTTTAACGTGAACGGAAGCAGGTGGAAGAAGCTGCGTGATAAATTAACACCGGCTTTCTCGACCGCTAAGCTTAAAACCATGTTTGAAACATTCGTACAGAATTCATTGGCGATGCAAGATTATATTGATCCACAAGTTAATGCTGGAAAAACTATCGACTTGAAAGAACTGTTGGCGAGATATGGAACGGATATAATCGGTACTTGCGTTTTTGGAATAGACTGTAAGAGTATCAGTAACGAACAGCAACGAATAAGAGTGATGAGCAAAAAATCGCAAAGATTGAACACATTCCGTTCCATAATACAAAATTTGTCTTTCATAGCACCATGGGTAGTGACGAACTTTAAAGTTAGCATGTATCAAAAAGACGTGAATGAATTTTTCCTTAACTCTACTAATGAAATAGTTAAATACCGCAAAGATAACAATATACAAAGAAATGACTATTTGAACACATTAATTAAGATGAAAGAGGAGCGTGAAATTCTAGTAAACGAAGGCAAAAAAATAGGTAATGTAAAAATATTTGTATGTAATATTACACACTGCTTTCAAATTTCTAGTTAGTTTTATTTTAATACAATATAAAATACATGAGTTATATTTAAAGATGCCGAAACCCAAGACGACGATACAATGTCCCTAGGGGATTTGGCTGCTCAACTGTTTGTATTTTTTGTCGACGGCGTTGAGACTTCTTCAACAGCAGCTAGTTTTGCCCTCTATGAATTAGCAAGAAATCAAAAAATGCAAGAAAAACTCAGAAACGAGATTGAAGAAGTGATAGAGAATAACGGTGGAAAATTAACATATGACACATTTCAAGACATGAAATATCTGAGTCAAGTTGTAGAAGGTAATTATAATATAAAAAAAACTATCTATTGGAATACATTACCTAATATTTTTTTCAGTGATCGAAAGAATATTTATATATTAATCACATACATATATTTACAGAAACATTGAGGATGTATCCGCCATTACCATTGATTATCCGAGTGTGCACAAAGGATTATATAATACCCGACACCAAAGTGAAAATAGAAAAAGGAACTAATATATTCATACCAATGCTAGGAATACACAGAGATCCAGAAATTTATCCGAATCCTATGAAATTTGATCCTGAGCGTTTCTCCCCGGATAATAAAGCAAATCAACACAATTACAGTCATTTACCATTTGGTGGCGGACAAAGGACATGCATGGGTAAATATTTATATAAATTAATGTACTGAAAGGTCAGATAATATGAATTGTTTTTAAGTACAAGTTTTCACTAGTTAATGCATGATTAGTAATTTAATAAATTGGAAACTTCAAATTCCAAGATGTTGTTAGGGCCTATTTAAATTTAGATTTTGTTATGGCCAAAACTTGGCGGCACTTGGGTAACACTGGCGTGATGGTTATTCTCTCGACTGCCAATCTTCAGGCGGTTCGTCGCGCGTCCGCCCCGGTACTTTGTACATAACCATGTAAACAACTTCAAATAGTTCAATAAAACATTACTGCAGCGGCTCAATCTGTGTCTAATTGCCACCCATCACCATTCCGTCGCCAAATTGGTAACCCACGACGTGATATCCGAATACATGGAGTCAGACACAAAATGGCCGACACAGACACCACTGCAGTACAACAAAGCCGAGCCGCTGCAGAGCCGTTTGCTGCCAACGTCGCCAAAATATTTCACTTATTACTTAAAATTCATAAAAACTATTAGCTATGATATACCAAATAAATATATACTTGGTGGATTAATTTATTTTTGACTCAATCCATAAAACTAAATGGTTGCTCTTTGCCACATTCATAATAAATCAAAAAGTGCATTTTTGCAGGTTTATAAACTAAAACAACCCACTGCTTTGCTCATAAAAAATGAGACAAATGTAATTTTTTTACCAAAGCAGTAAAATTTTACTGCTGCGTCCAAAATAAACAACTACGTATATACATTTGAAAACTCCCATATCATGCAAATATATTTCAAAAACTGTCACTGTCCAGCCGTAGCTCGAATCTGTTATTTGATATTTGTTGGGGGAAACGGTGTTCTCGGAACTAAAACTTTGTAGATTTGATTTGAATAACTCATTCTTAGAAGCAGTTTTTATCTAATTTATGATAGTGTTTGGCGTTACACAAGCAACGACACAAAAGTATTTTAAATTAATTTAATAAATATATTATAAATAATATTTAAATAAAAAAGTACTTAAAGTTCTCTAATACTGCTTAAAAATTGCTCTTTCCGTTATGACGTATGAGTAATTGTTGTATTATATTATATTAAATAGACAGTAGTTCTTCGAATGAAAAAATAATGTTAAAATAAATGATAAATACATTTAGCGAAGTATAAAACCTTTACTAAATTATTTGTTAAATAACTAATTTTACAATATATTTTCTATGACAAATAATATTAATATGTTCAAATGTGAAGTCTAGTAGCAATATTAGACATATCCATGTTGTTTCTTAATTATATATGCAAAATTGTAAAGAAAATTTACATCTAAAGACTAGCCTTTTAAAATCAGACAAATCACATATAATAATTTATTTTAAAAATATTGTTTTTAAATTCTACATTACTTTAAATTTTATGGAGTTGTTTCAACTAAATTGCCTCTTGTTTTCCCGATTGTTTCATATATTTGTTAAGTCCAATAAAGTTTGTTTCATTCTCTGACATATACATTGGCTTACTACAAACATGTCTTAAACCGAAATTAAAATGCAAATCTCTTTAGTATACTATTTTACATTTTCTCATCACATTTATTAATACACAATGATTGCTTTTCATTTCACTGAAAAGTAAGTAAATGTAACATTGAGTTGTTAACGGGGGCCAAATTAATTCTAAAATATAATTATTTATTTGTTTATATATTTAATTTATTTATATACAATTATAAATGACATTATTAAAGTAGATTCGTTGCAGAGAGCTATTCATGGGGTGTTCACTGTTCTCACCAACACTCACTCGCTGCCACTCGTTCGCACCTAACCTTTAAAAGTTTATGTAGAAAAACGCTGTTGGCCTCTTTCACATGTCATTTATAATTAAATAAAATAATGTATAAGCATATGAATATATATTTTTTAGAATAAATATGCTCCTCGATAACAGGAAAGTACCAATATCAATTTTGAACTTCGCTGATAATATACATAATAAATACAATATTGTATATGTTTTAATATATACTATAATAAACATTGTTTGCTTTAAGGTAATCGTTTTGGAAGAATTATGACTAGCATGGGATTAGTTACAATTTTATCTCGATACATTGTAACAGTGGAACCTAAACACGTTAAACCATTTACATATCTACCAAACTCTTTTCTTCTAGTGCCTATGGAAGGTATAAACCTAAATCTTACCTTGCGAGAAAAACCTTTAAATATTAAAATATAATATTATATTTTTATATAGCAATAAATTATATGCATGTAACACATAAAACATGAATAAATAACCTATGTAATATTTCCATAGTTACAAGTTGTTTCTATTGATTTAATAGTGTTAGCATTATACACAAGCCGTAGACATCAAAATGTTTTGGGGAATCAGTCCTGCGCTCGATTTACAAGAAGAATATTACAAGTATGGAAATAGAGACGTGATTGAGATAAATATACTCTTAATCGGCAGTTGTGATTCAAGACATGTGTTAAAAACACTTGCACAAGCTTATCGTCATAAAAAAGTAACACTAAACATCACAATAATCGAAGGATGTTTGGAATTAATAGCTCGACAACTGCTTTTGATATCAATCGCTTTAGAAAGTCCCAAAAATTTAGGACTCCTCGAAAGGACGCGTTTATTTCTGGAATTGTATGGAAACACTTTAATCAGACCTACCACGTCAAAATACATGATGTTCAAAGCTAAGCATCTCATTAAAATGATTACAAATTTAGATTACATGTCTGAAATCATACCAAATATTAAAATAAACGAGATTAAATATAGAGAAAGAGATTTTATAGAGATGCTATTGCAATTCTGGTCGATGGGATGTACGAATAAGTTTGATGTTTGTGAATATTGGGACAAAAAGATGAGAAGATATTTGGGCGCAAGATACGATTCTAAACACGGCGTCTTCGATTGGGATTACAGCATGAGATTGAAAGACATCGGCGGAAATGTTATATCGTCTCAAGAGTATCATCATTTTAGAAGCACGGGAGTAGCCTTCACGTGGCTGGAGAGTGAAGTTTCGCGTCCAAATTATACGTTAGCTGCCGGTGTTATTAAGAGTGGAGATCATTTTTATCATAGAGAATACGTTGGCGATATTGTAACCGGTCCGTTCATATCTTACGGCTTAGATTGTGAAGATAAAGATATGATGCAAAATACTAATGGATTGTATAAAAAAAGAGCTACTGATATAAGCGAAAGGAACGTTATGAGAATGTTGTATGAAATAGAAAATCAACGTGCGTTTGATAATACGATTATAAATGACAATGGTTATGATTTGGGTCAAGTGACCATTGTCGAACCGAGTGCTGTTATGTCTTCTGAAAAGGATATCGTAAATACATTATCGAATTTGAACATATCTTGCTTGCCTTATATAAAGTTAGATTTTGCGAATATTTCGTTTCATTCACCGACTAGTTTAGAAAAGTATTACCAAAATTCAGAGTACAACAAAAAGTTCGACTTAACCTTTATTTCTCACAACAATTTTGAACAAGTGAAGCCTTCTATTGTCAACTTGTCGAAAAATGACGGTATTCTTGTTTTCGAAACTAAAAAGTTCATTTTGGATTTGAGAAAAGATGACTTAAAAACTTTTTGTGGAAAGATACAAAGCTTTGCTAATGATAACGGTCTCGTTCAAATAAAAGAGTCTGATCACTTGAAAGATTCTTTTGTTGTATTTAAAATGAAAAGTGCCTAATTGCTGTTTAACATATGATGTAATTTATATAAACATTTGCTTAGAAGTATTTTTTTTGTATATTATTTTTTTGCAAATGGTTCGTTTGAATCTCTTTGACGTTGAGTAAGGTTATTTTTGTCTACCTTTCTGAAGAACCGCTTTCCAGTTTATGCATGTAATATATATATGAAATAAAAATTAAATAAATATGCATTAAAATACTTTATTCTTAAAATAAAAATATTATAAATACATTTCAAAACTGTTATAATTTCATAAAATATATATATTTATATAAAACTATGATAAAAAAATATGAATAAATTAATAATCACTTAACTCTTTTCTTCAAGTTCAAGTAAACTCCTCCATCACACGTCAAAATAAATGATTTTACATCATATTTCATCGGTATCAAAGTTTTTTCGCACGGTGATATTTCATATTTAGACAAGATTGTCGCTAAGCCAAGTCTAGTCTGCATCATTCCAAATCTATTTCCTATAAAATCATTATATTTAACATTATTAATATTCATCTTAAATATAAATAAAGCATAAAGTATAAAATATACCTATACAAATTCTAGGACCCTCGCCGAAAGGTAAATAAGCGAAGTGGTGGATATTCTTCTTGTTCTCCGGATCGAATCTTTCCGGTTCAAATTTATCAGGATTCTGGAAATATCTAGGGTCTCTTTGTATACCATAAATCGGTATCATGACTGGTGTATCTTTCTCGATAACAACGTCCGTATCGGGTATTGTATATTCCTTTGTGCAGACTCTGAAGATTATCGGCACCGGTGGATATTTTCTCAATGTTTCTACAAGTTTATATTACAGTAATAATTATGTATTTATATATTTAATAATATTTATGTATTTACTTACCTTCAATGACTTGAGTCAGATAGTTCATTTCAAGCAAAGAGTTGTACGTGATCTTGCCGTCGTGCTTTGCCGTCACTTCGTCAATTTCTTTCGCCAAAATGCTTTGAACATCGGGATTCATCGCCAGCTCGTATAAAGCGAAACTTGCTGTCGTCGACGAGGTTTCAAAACCAGCAATGAAGAATACAAATACTTGAGCGGCCAATTGTTTCATTGTTAGTCTCGTACCATCATCTGGAAGCTCTTCAATTTTTCCTGTAATATATAATACAATACTAATATGAGTTTTACCTTATATATAGTTTTATATACTAGCTTCACATACATTATTCCATTTATTGAATAAATAGATATATCTATACATATGTAATCCTACACCTTTTGAGTGATCTAAATAACATTTTGCACAGATACCATTTAAGACCCTGCTTAAAACATAGTTTATTCATCTGTTTATACATCCTTTCACCGTTCGAAATCAAGTTTTGTATAACCTTTTTCAAAACATAGGCATCTCTCCTACTATAAATATTATTCATATTTAATGCCACCCATTTCAAATTTCGATCAGTTTCACTCTAGGACCCTGAAGAAAGTATAATTACTTCACACTTAACTTCTCCTCTCCTTCTACCCTCCTATCTAGACTTCTTAATTAAACATATTCTTCATACATATTTTTATAATTCCATCCCAAAAACAATTTCAATATTGAGATAGAGCAAATGAGTATCAAGACTAGAATATTTAATTTTTATACGCTGCTATGTACTAAGAAAATGTATATCAAACTGAGACTACAAAATAGAACAAAAACAACCAAATATAGTCAAAAATTTTACTTCATACAGTTTAGTTTTTCTATGACGCCACTTCATTTTGCTGTTATCAAAATAACTTGAGTAATTGTACAATAAAATCATTTTCAGATATGTACATAGCTTAAGATCAGCTAAGACATGTCCAAATTCTTTAATTATGTAATAAATGTAATACATACAACGTAATACTTCACAAAACAGTAAGCAATAAAATAAATATTTAATGATCAATAATGTATGGTGTTATCTTATATGACATGTCTAATATTGACTCTGGACGTCACATATATCAATAAATTATTTATCTTTCAATACTGTATTATCACAATGACTGCCTGTAATGTATGTTTAAAATAAATAAACATAAAATTATTCAACATTTAAAAAAAATAACTTATTTGTTTGTTTTAACTATTAAAAATTTCTGATTTCTTTGTAGAAAACTGTACACTCATACAGTGCTTCGTCTCATATAAAAATGTATTCGCTGAACAACGATAGGGTTACCACTGTAAAAGTGGTGAATTTATTTATAAGCTTCCAAAATCATCTAGAGAAGCACTAATGGCATTGCATCAAACATTGTTAGAACTATCCTTTGTTATTATCGCACGGTCACCTTAAAACCAGCTTTCACTAAAAGCAGCAATAGAGGTGAAACTAAAAACCAATGCGATTGGCTCTCGTATTTGCATTATCTCTCATTCGTAAAAGCTTACTGAAAAGACCATCATATAAGAAGTGGGACTACTTTTGGAAAATGATTGTGGTGCACATATAAGAGTGATGTGCACCATCCCACGTGTTCTTTCCATTCTTCATAGTTATTGCTGGAAAATTGCTGAATTTCATTAAATGACATTCATTTTTCTGGCCAAAGTCAAGGGGGAGTAAAAGCTCCTCTCCAAATTACATTCCTGATACCAGAAAAAAATCATCTGGATCCTCTCTAACAACAATGAGTACTTCGCTTCGTAGAGATTTCAGACAATGGAGCCATATTCGAGGATGCTACGAACCAACGTGTCGTACACAAGTGGCATGCGCTCCGCATAACAATGCCGAGTATATTCAATGAGTTATCGCAAACTTTAGTGACGTGCATACTAAATCTCCACCTCTGCTCGAACATCACTCCTAAAGTCCTCAACAGAAGTATTTCTGACTAAGACAGTACCGCTTTAATTATAAAGGGAATTCTGCCGGGCAAGGAGATCTGGAAAATGTAACAACTTGACCTAAAAAAGAAGTCACTTTCATAGTGACTTGAGGTATTTTTATAAAGAACAGGAAAACCGCATATTGCGTAACAAAAAAAGACGCATTTTTACGCATTTTGATATTTTCTAATGGGAGGAAAATGATGCACGGTAAACAGTCGTTTTATCAGCAGAATCTAATTCATTAGACAAAAAATCAGGACTATGTAATTCATAAGTTACAATTATTTTTCACGTGGTGTTTCAATTGTTGAATCAGTTATTCACAAACTTTATTTAAACAATAAATCTTACAAAAATATTACCATTATCATCAGATACAGCTCCTTTATTCTTTAGTTCGATTAACAACTGCATAAAATCATTTCTGAGGATTCCATTTTTCTCTCTGTATGTGACCGTTTCTTCTACCACATCCAAAAAAAATTTTTCAACTTCGTTCCCAAACTTGCTTTTCATTCGAGTACTGAATTCATAAGGTAATATAAAATTTAGAAATCTGAAGATTTTATCCAGTAGCGTCAGATTAAAAACCCTTTTCCCCATTCTCTTAAACTGATCGTTTGGATTACCGAAGGATTTACACTGAATTCCAAAGGCACAGTTCGCTATAACGTCGTTGCTGAAGCATGTTAATAAATCTTTAATTTCTGAAATTCCACTTTCGCCCACAATCTTGTCCAAATATTCGGACAAATCATCGGAACACATCGCCATCGTATCGAACATGAGTTTCATTTTATTGGAGGTAAACGTAGGCGTCAGTTTCGTCCGTAAGTTTTTCCACTTAACGCCGTCCAAGTTGAATAGATGACCGGTTAGCGGCTCTAACTCTTCGTTGACCTTGAATCCGTGGCCCGTGAAGTGTATGAAGTCTTTTATCAGAATCGCCTTAATTATTGCTACGTCGTTAACGACCAAGGCCGGCTTATGCAACATATATGTGCCAAAATATGACCTTTCACTGTTGCCTTCGTACATTTTACAAAAGATCATGCTTAACGAATACTTCATGAAGACCACATCTTTAATATTTCCAAATGGTATTGATGGCTTTAAGGAATAAACACCCTTGTCACGCCAATAAGAGAATTTTTTTTTGTAAACATATTTGATCAAACCAAACAATATCGACAATAATAATATAAATACAACACTGAACACTTCCATATTAATATCAGGAGTTACACGCAGTTTGCTTGTCGAGACTGTACTGAATAATGAGTCAGAGCTCCTCAACTATTATCTGTATATGTATTACCACCTCTTTATAACAATATAAAATATGTGATAATAAACTTTTATTTTAGTGAAGTGAAAAGTAGTATCATTATCTAATATTCTTGATTATACATCATATATTCTAGATATTACTACTGACTGAATTTAATTTTGCGACTGACTTGTTTATTTTTAACCTCAGTACACTTAGCCTCGAAACGAGTTTCTTGATAGTTTAACGTCAACAATTCTCGCACTTAACGCACGCAGGTTTCGTTCTTTATGTTGATCTTCCTTCATTAAAATAATATCAACCATGACTATAAACTGAAACAAGTTGGGGATTAATTAATTAATTAATAAATTACTCAATGAACTTTTTAACAATAAATTGATGAAATGGTTTTCTCTTAAATGCAGAAAAAGATAATGTTCCTTTTTTATTGTTCAGTTTTAGTATTTCCAGTCGTGTTTAATAACTTTTTTAACATGCTTTTAGGTATTAGGAGTGATTATCACCGCTTTTTCTCCCTCCTCTGCTGGAGAGCAGAGGATGCCTAGCCTCAGCCCACAGCCAATTAGGTAAGGATCGTATTAATTGAACCAAAACTTTTAATCTTTATGCCACTAATAAACAAGGGTGAGTACCTAAGGCCTTATACCCAGAGCCATTTTAAACACACAATACATCTAGTCCGTAATATATGCGACGGAAATTTATATTTATATTACTTTCCTAATATATACAATTTATTAAAAACAACTGATAATGATATATTACATAATATAATTTGGCAATGCAAATAATTATATATAGAGGCGATCAAAATAAACTGATTTTAAATGTGTTAATCTTGCTATCAAATTATTAATTGTATCATTTAAATGTGCACATAATTTGCTTTTAAAAATCTGCAATTTATAATACAGAAGAATAATAAAAAAAGTTATTCTAAATTCCTCTGAGATTACTCGTGGATATTTTATAATAATAAATATACATAGATTATAGGATTAATTATTACTCGCAAATCATATGCTTATGTATGGCCATTGAGCCACTATGCTCGACCACCCCAAAAACCATCTTCAACAGTCTAATAATTTCACACATATGCTATTAAAATATAACGCACGTATCCAAGGGCATGGTGAATAGAGTAAATTTTCACTTTAGGCCTATTTTTTAAATAAACCCGTACGTAATTGGTCGAACCTGCTAAAGAGCAAACAAACATAATGCTTCTTATTACTTTTTTCTAGAATTCTATTCCAAGTATTCCTTTTACTTATTTAATATTATATTATACTAAAAAAAACATTAAATAAATTAATTTCGAAGACTAATTAACCAAAAAATACGTTTTAAACGCGATTATTTTTATTTTTTAATATAAACTTTCTAATTAATATTTTTGATTATGTTCGTGATCTAAACTTCTGAAAAGCTAATTTAAGTATATGCGACTTGCTAAGAATATGTATTATTCCCGTAGGTGTTAAATAAGCGCGCGTGCCGATTGCCTATTTGGACAGATTAGAGCAATTTGCAAATGCATATTTTAGATAGACACAATAAAAAATACACTATCCATTCAAGTGCTGACAAGTTGGTGTAATAAAAAACTTAGAAACCACCAGAACGACAATTGTATATATTATAGCACATATAAAATTGTTAATATCACTAATAATTTTGTAACCTATAAAAACTAACGCGCAACCGCAAGCTACGCACTCTTTATTTGTGGTTTTGTTTTATTTTTAATTATATTCAATTCAAATGATATCAGCGTTTTTAAAAAGTCTTTGATATTAATTTATTTTAATGTTTCCTATTTACCTAGAAGGGGTTTTTTTTATATTTTTTTTATATTTTTTTGTGGCGTTTTTACCGCGATGGCACGATTTTATTGCTTTTGAGCTGGACTGGAAATTCACTATATGGCAACACTGCGCAACAAATAAAACACGACTAATTATCAGATGAATATTATAAATAGATATTTTTAATATTTTCTAATCCATAATTAAAATATTTCGCATAAATTATGATTTCAGAAAATATGTCGCAACGGCGACTAATTTCTTTATTTAATTGTAGCATAGAAAGGGTTAACACCAGGGCTGTGGAGTCGGAGTCGGAGTCGGAGTTGGAGTCGTGGAGTCGTGGTGTTTTGGCCGGAGTTGGAGTCGGAGTCGGAGTCGTGAAAAATGAGCGACTCCAAGCATTTTTTTAAATTATGAAATTTATGAATTTTTAATTGCGTAATAATGAATGTGTATAGCGGATGAATATTAAACGTGTAGAAAAACACCAAAAATACCTGATAAAATTAAACTTTTTTGAGTCGGAGTCGGAGTGGAGTCGTGTTGTTGGTAAATATCGGAATCGGAGTCGGAGTCGGAGTCGTGTTTTTTTTTAACGACTCCACAGCCCTGGTTAACACATATCTATTATTATTTATTCAATAAATTATATAACGATGTTAAGAAATGTAAGGTGCCATTTTTGTCATGAGGCCCGGAATCATTGTTTTCCTGGCCTGGGTTCGCTCTCGACGGCCCTAACTACATATACAATTAAGAGTAATGAAAACCTGCGATAAGAGACGTGTCCATGACAATGCAGAATATCTATATACACTTAAAAGATCAGTTTTCTCACATCATTAATTTTATTTATCGGTGCACGCAAGAGAGCCGAACGTATCATTATAACCTGCATTTTATAAAAAGAAGAACTTTAATCATCAATAAACTAAAAAACGGCTGGTCGTTATTTTTGAAGGTCATTTTTTAATAGGAGCTTCATATCTTTAGAAATCATCGCTATAATTATGATTTGTATTAAAAATGTAATATAATATAGCAATAGCTTAGCAATCACAAATCAAAGATAATATTGCATTTGATCAAAGATAATATTTCAATCAATCAGATTGTTATTTGTTATTACTTTTTATATAAAATTATAAATAAAATTACCTTCTTCGTTTTCTTCACTGGCAATTTGGCCGTTGTTCTTCAACTGTATTAACAGTTGCAAGAAGTCATTTCTTACTATTCCATTCTTCTCTCTATAGGTAACAGTTTGATCTACTATGTCGATGAAAAAGTTTTCCATCTCCTTCGGAAACAGTTTGAGTTTCAACGTTCTCGTGAATTGCGGCACAAAAAAGTCTAAGAACTGTACGAATCCTTCCCATGGAGTCGGAGTCACAGTTCTCCTGCCCATTTTTCTAAATGCGTTGTTCGGATCTTTAAACGAGTTACATTCAATTCCGAAAGCACAACTTGCAATAACATCGTTTGAAAAACACGCCAGCAAGTTTTTCACATTCTCGACACCTCCGGATCCGATATTATTCTCTAAATACCCGTTCATTTCACTGGCATTGGCAGCCAAAATATCGTACATGAACTTCATCTTACTCGTGGTGAAAGTCGGCGTCAATTTAGCTCTCAAGTTCTTCCATTTCAAACCGCAAAGATTGAACAAATGGGCAAACAATGGTTCGCGATCACTTTCCATGGGAAGAGTGTGATCGGAAAAGTGTAGAAAGTCTCTAGTGAGAATCAATCGGGACAATTCCAAATCGTTAACCAACAAAGTGGGCCTGTGCATCATGAACAATCCGACGAACGGTTTTTCGTCGGTCTTCCGATACGAATTCGCAAAATCGACTCCAATTTGCTCTTTTCCCAAAAATGTATCTTGAATGTTTCCAAATGGTACAGTTGCTCTACAACTGTACACTCCCTTGTTCTTCCAGTAATTGTATCTTCGCCGGAACATATAATAAACGAGAAGTAGAATCGCCAACACACAACATATTAGATCGTAAAAGTAATTGCTGAGATAGGCCATTTTTATCAATGCCAAAAGAAGTTTTAAGAACGAACGACACAACCAGGAAGCAGAACGCCAATTCTTCAACTAACGAAGATCGCTTTAGAATGGCAAACGTAATCGAACATATTACTATCAGCGGTTCTAAATTGGTAACACGCAGTATCTAAATTTGGAGATTGATTTTTAAAAATTGTTCATCGTGACCGAGCACTTTTCATATCTAAAATGACGATGCCTTTGGATTTATTAAAAAAAAAAATTAAATCAAACACCTTGTTTGTGTCACAATGTTTTTGAATTTAACTCATTACATTAAAACACCGTTTCTTAAGCCTGTTCACAAAATATGAAGGTTATTTAGAATTTTGAGATAATTAAAGAACATTAATATGTGAGATATTTAACAACCGCTATTTTTATTATATGGTGTATTTGGTTATTTAAATGAGCTGAGATGTTGTTTATGAAGGCTATTTGAATATCACTCTGGTTGTTTATTTCGTATTTCGAAGACATATGTCTAACTGTCTAAAAAGGTGTTAATATGTGAGGAAAAAGTCAAGCAAATATGAAGAATGGAGCAAAATTTTTGATCTCAATTTGTTTAATTTTGAAACAGTAATGAATGAAGTATGAAGGTCTTGCATTATGGAGCAATATCGCTCCTAGTTACATGGTAAATTTTGCTACGATATAATTCTGCTGTAATAGTTCGTCTGGTTTAAGAAACTCTCGGTGTATAAAAGTATTTTATAAAAGGAAGAACCTGTATCATCAATAAACTAAAACACGGCTGTTCGTTATTTTTGAAGGTCGTTTTTTTATCAGAGGCGTCATGTCTTTAGATTTTATCGCTAGTAAATTATGTATATACATATATAGTTATGATTTGTATTAAAAATGGTATATAATATTATCTTAACAATCACAAATCAAACATAATATTGCAATCAAACAAAGATAATATTTCAATCAATCAGATTGTTATTTGTTATTACTTTTATATAAAATTATAAATAAAATTACCTTCTTCGTTTTCTTCACTGGCAATTTGGCCATTGTTCTTCAGCTGTATTAACAGTTGCAAGAAGTCGTTTCTTACTATTCCATTCTTCTCTCTATAGGTAACAGTTTGATCTACTATGTCGATGAAAAAGTCTTCCATCTCCTTCGGGAACAATTTGAGCTTCAACGTTCTCGTGAATTGCGGCACGAAAAAGTCTAAGAACTGTACGAATCCTTCCCAAAGAGTCGGAGTCACAGATCTCCTGCCCATTTTTCTAAATGCGTTGTTCGGTTCTTTAAACGAGTTACATTCAATCCCAAAAGCACAACTTGCAATAATATCGTTTGAAAAGCACGCCAGCAAGTTTTTCACATTCTCCACACCTCCCGATCCGATATTATTCTCTAAATACCCGTTCATTTCACTGGCATTGGCAGCCAAAATATCGTACATGAACTTCATCTTGCTCGTGGTGAAAGTCGGTGTCAATTTAGCTCTCAAGTTCTTCCATTTCAAACCGCAAAGATTGAACAAATGGCCAAACAATAGATCGCGATCATTTTCCAAGGGAATCGTGTGATCAGAAAAGTGTACAAAGTCTCTAGTGAGAATCAACCGGGACAATTCCAAATCGTTAACCAGCAAAGTGGGCCTGTGCATCATGAACATTCCGGCGAATGGTTTTTTGTCGGTCTTCCAATAATAATTCGCAAAATCGACTCCAATTTGCTCCTTTCCCAAAAATGTATCTTTAATGTTTCCAAATGGTACAATTGCTTCACAGCTGTATACCCTCTTGTTCGTCCAGTAATTGTATCTTCTCCGGAACATATAATAAACGAGAAGTAGAATCGCCAACACACAACATATTAGATCGTAAAAATAATTGCCGAGATAGGCCATTTTTTATCAATGCCAAAAGAAGTTTTGCGAACGAACGACACAACCAGGAAGCAGAATGCCAATTCTTCAACTAACGAAAATCGCTTTAGTATTGCAAACGTAACCGAAAATAATATTATCAGCGGTTCTTAATTGGTAATGCGCATTATCTTAATTTGGTGATAGAAACTTTAAACGGTCAAAGCATAGATTCCATGTAAAAATTTTCATCGTGACTGAGCACTTTTCGTATCAAAAATGTCGATGACTGGATTTATTAAAAAATAATTATTAGTAAATAAATAAATCAAACGCCTTGTCATAATGATTTTGAATTAAACTCATTGCATTAAAACATTATTTCCCAGTCTTATTCACAAAGTATCAAGATTATTTATAATTTTGAAATATATAATATAAAAATGTATTTAGCTGATATAGCGATTTTTTACACAGAACTAATTTTAACTAAACATACATATAATACATAATATAAAAATAAAAAAAAATAAGAACGGTTGTTTTTTATTATATATTACTGTAAAGGATCACTTTAGTTGTATAATTTCCTATTTCGAAGACATAAGTCTAAATGTTTAAAAATGTTTTAATATTTAGGGAAAAGTCAAGGAATAACGAAGCAAAGTTTTTAATCGCAATTTGTTTCATTTTGAAACAGTAATTAGTAAAGTATAAGGTCTTAAATTATCAAGGAGCAATATCGCTTAAAGTCTGCATGGTATATTTTCCTACCACACTTTCCTCAGAATACCACCATATTTGTATATAGCGGAAACTCAATTTCGGAGCTTTTTTGCTATCTAACGATTGTCCTGATCTTTTATGGTTATCGTAGATGATCCATTTATCATCGCAGGTAACAATTCTCTTCATTCTATTGTTTCTGAGAACTAACAGGAAAATGATCTCAACACGTTGCTGTTTTGCCTTTCGGTCAGTTGGTGCGATATTTGTTAATTTTTTAGTTATTTGTGGATTAGCTACAACAGTGTTTCTCAATATATTTTAAGCCCGGACTCCGATGAAGAGAGGCATACAGTCAGAGAGTAAGACTGAAAACGGTCAGAGAGGAAGACAGCCAGAGAGAGCATTAATCAAGTATATATTATATATAATTTAAGAACAAAACATATTGTGACGATATTAATAAAAGATTAATCATAAATATCAGGAGAGTTATTGATAATATAAAGATTAAAGTTATTACTTATCAAAAATTAATTACTCTTTGAACATTTTGATTATGAGATACTTAAAATCAAAGTTTTATTTTAAGATTATTGTTAGGTGCCTAAATTTTACGATTACTATTGTGATTTACACGTCTGACATATGTACATACATACATCTTTCACAAATTAACATTGAACGATTGAAAAACTATCTAAAAACTATAAGTACAAGATAAGATAATTGATAAGGTACTTTTCGTTTGCACACTTTTGAAACATCACAATTAAAATTTAACCCGATTTTATTCCTACTTGAAAAGACACTTCTGAATCGATGACAGATTTCAGAAATTACAGCTGTTAAGATTTCTTTGGTCAATGCTCCCACACAACAGAATTATAAATTAATTTTATACATACATATGTATATAAAACTGAAATTAAAATCAATTTAATTATCTAGTGAAATTTTATATTATGTTATAATTTTTTTTTATGTATATGCCTTAAGAGTTTTATATTTGAATTTATTATTGTTTTACATTTAAAAAAAATAAAATCTTTGATTAATACTTAATTATTATACAATATATAGTACCATTTTAACCATCCCTCATGGTGCAAATTCCACGCGCTCCGTTGATGTACACTCAGTATACATGTAAAAATTTGTGAAAAAATACTGATTTGAAATTGTAAAAACACGAATATTATTACGCGAGTAGGCATATATGAAGTGAGAGCACCAGCATCTAGTTTAGAATTCATTCTTATTTTTTTAGCGGATCATTGTTTGTGGAAAAAAATACATTAATTTGCACGTTGTTATGTAATATTATTACAGTTTTATTTATTAAAATAATTAATATAAATCGCAATTAAAATCTCGTTAGTTTGTTGTTTAGTATAACTTGTTCATAAAAAAATAATTAACAGTCTGCTGTCAAAGCAAAGAAGTGATAATCTTGACCTTACTAGACGATTGATCAAACAATTACCATTAGAATTACGGTACTATTACATACATTTAAGTATCTTCAATTTTATAAGATGTGTTTATTTATGATTACATTGCATACGTATTTCAATGCACGCTATTTCAATACAATATGTTATTTATTTGAACCTGCATTAACATCTTATAATATATCTCAAGAGAGCACGGTCCACTCTTCTCTTAAATATATTAAATGTATAAAAAACAATCTTTTGCAAACTAAAATTTTTGCTTATCTAAATAATATTTTATTTAGATACCAAGGAAGTCCCTTGCGTTCCTCTGTAATTTCTCTGTCACATTCTTCTCTTAGCACACTTCCTTGTAAAATAATTAGTCTATAAGACACCAAAAATTTTCAAAATGTTGTTTCCTATGAACGCTTTTCAATTTTTATTAAAATTATTTAATTTTAGTGGACTTGCTTCTCTTTCAAAATTAACAAACAATTAATATCATTGACCAAAATCAACTACTAGTAAAAAAATTTACACTGCTATTTATAAATACTAGCTGTCCGAAGGCTAACGAGTGTGCGGATACCGTACCCTCAACTTTTTGGGTTTTAAATATTATTCTTGCTTCGTTCTGATTTTTTAAAACATATTTTAAAATTGAATGGTTCAAATTAGACATTATTATTTAGGATTTTCAATGATAGTCAAAATGGTTCAATCTATAAAAAACTACTTAACATTTTCAATTCATTTGAAAATAGGTTTACAACTTGACTAAATATTTCCAGAAGAAAACATTTTATAAAATTTAACGTTTAATTTAAAATTTAAATATTTAATTATAAATCTAAATATTGTATATCATTTATGAATTGGTTTGCAACTTAGCTAGATAAAAATCTCAATATAGCGAAGCTCACGGAACCAATGAATATATTTCGGTATATTGAATGTAAGGGAGATGATATATTTTTATTTTATTTTTAATTACCATATTACTACAGCATCAAAATAACCTCTTATAAGGTTGACAAATCGTTTTTTGTCCATTTTTAAGGATACTGTATGAAACACTATAAAATTTGTGAATATAATGTTTTATAAAAAAAGCTTGAGGGTCAGCGAAACACCTGTAATGTCGCTTTTGAATACATTTGCCACACTCCAAGTCAAGGACGAACTGAATTCAGAGAAATATTGTGTCAAGTTGTAACGTCATTCTTAAATTCGGATCAAAATATTTCGTTATACTGAGATCAGTCTTCGTTACAATGAAAACATTTTGTATGATAGTTTTTCGGGAAGAAATTAAAGATTCGTTATATCGGTATTCGTTATATCGTGGGAATTTCGTTATATCGGTATTCGTTACAAAGAGATTTTGCTGTATTAATTTTTTAAATAGTTTTGTTATACAAATCTACATAATTTATATTATATTTTAAATCCCGTATAAATTAAACATTTAAAAAAAATATTTTTGAATTTGGTGATTTTTATACATATTTTGATAAGTGTATTACAATTTAAATCGTTAAAATCAATTTCGTAGTTCGTTCTCAAGGGCGCCCGAAACCGGGGACTTCCCTTTAAAATTTGCTTACATGTGACAGTTCTTGTCATCTGGCAAGCGCTCGCTGCGCCCATTTTTGTGCAATTAAATAAACAGTGAAATATGTTATAATCACAGGATTTTTCTTACATAGTGTTAATTGAAGATGATTCCAAATGATGTATCACTTGCTAGTAAGTGTTTGGATATATGAATAATATTATATATCACTTGTTCTAACAAATTTACTATTGACTTTCTAGGAACACATTAAAAAACAAACAGCGGAGATTGGGCAATTAAAGGTATACATACCAAAGTAAATTAAACATATTACAATGCTAGTAATAATGAAAAATCTCATATTAGTGTAAACAAAGAATTACATTTTACCCACTACATAGTATCGTTTACAGTTAATTTTCAGAAGCAATGATAGATCTAATAACATTTACTTATGGCAAACATGACATATTGCGACAATTTTAAAGAATATGAAGAGATGCCAATCTACGTGTTTAATCCTTTACAGTAACTTCCGTCAAATTTGTTCTTCGGTTATCGCTTAAATTTAATTTATGGATTATATTAGTAGTAATAATGTGTTCAATGATTACTCTTGATAAATGTCTTAATGTTTTTTAATTATTTTTCAGAAGCAATGATGGCACAATTTGATAACCTATACGGCTACAGCGTAGAATTGGTATATATAAACAAAGAGTGAATCTTGTCATGTTGAAGTATTTTTATAAAGAATATACTACATAAGTTTATGTAACTGAATATCTTGAATTTGGCTATTCCGAAAGAGGAAAGATGGCATAGAACAAAAATTTAATAAAAACCAGGACGTATACATATTTTGCCACATCGGAATTAAAAATAACCCACTATTCCAGGTATGCAATCACATATTTATAATCATTGTAAAATGTCGTTTATTAGATAACATCCAAGAAATTACACATTTATAAGCTATCCGTTGGCTGATATATATAGCGTTAACACTGCGACAGCGCCGATTTGATCGACATTAACTTTCAATCCTCACACAAACTAAGGATATATTAAACGTTCACGTTTAAAACACCTGGTTTATTTGCAATTCTTAAAATCTAACGTATATGTGCATTAAATCGGAAGCAATGATAATGTTTATGTAATATAAAAGGAAAAACTCACTTTTCGGCCTCGGAGCCCGGCGACGGGAATTCAAAATTTGAAGATTTCATTACGAAGATTGTTTTATGATTGTTTATCTAATCTAATCAATGTATTCTTCTTATCCTAAACACATTATGTATAAATTTAATATTCATAGTTATAAACACACCTAGTTAATTTGTAATCCGATTATTTATAAAAGGAAAAACTCACTTTTTGGCCTCGGAGCCCGTCGCCGGGAATGCAAAATTTGAAGTTTTCATTACAAAGATTGTTTTATGATTGTTTATCTAGTTTAAACAATGTATTCATCTAATCCTCAACACATTATGCATATATTTCATTTTCATAGTTATTGTCGCGTAACAAAATTTTATTATGAAATAATAATTATTTAAAACGGTTGTCACGGTACTGTCGGCCATCTTGTTTTATATTTGAATGCTTATTTTTCATTGGTCAAAACAACAGAACGCATTACCGGTGCCTCGGAAAGCAATGAAGCAAATTCAATTTTTATTTTTATTATTATTTATTATTATATTTAAATATATCTCCTTTGTGTACGTGTATTATTATACACCACTCATACAAAGCGATACGATTTACAAAGTAGAGAATTGAACGGAGAATATTTTCTTTAAAGTTATTATGCGCTTCCGGAAGCGACGGCTTAGAGCAAATATACATAAGATGGTTGTCAATTGATTAAAAACAGAAATTTTAAGATAATTTCTAATGAGAAATTAATTAAATTAAGAAATTGGAATTAAAATACGTATATGTTTAATTCAATTTAGTTTAATTATAATGTTTGTTATATATGTGTAGCTTTTTATATATAACGCAAAAATATCATATATTTTATATAATTTTATACATATAATAAATTAAAAATAAAAATTACTATACGTTTAAGTGATTAAAAAGAGGATTTTTAGTGTATTGTTACGTTCAGTGTCAAATTGTCCGCCTTTCTACTATAGCGATCAGTTTGTAGAATGTGTGGGTGATGTTTGATGTTTGATATTATGGGGGCCAATATAGATTTGTTATGGCCAAAACTGGTCGGCGCAGAAATAGCGGTGTTGTGACGGCTCCCTCTCTTCCGGCAAGCTTGTAAGGGTTCGGACGCGTGCCGTCGCGCGTCCGCCCCATTCTAACCATGTAAACACCGTAAACCGTTAAATAAATATTACTGCAGCGGCTCAATCTGTGTCTCATTGCCACCCGCCATCATCACCACCCCTAAACTGGTGACCCCGACGTGATCTGAAGCACGTACATGGAGTCAGATTCAAAATGGCAGACACAGACGCCGCTGCAGTACAAAAGCCGAGCCGCTGCTGAGCTGTTTGCTGCCATCCCGCCGGTGCTTCCCTGGACCCGGACTCGAGCTGGCGGACCACCAAGACGATGGGCCTGCGCCCCCGACCATGTGCCGCCATCGTCAGCCACCGTCGCCACTGACAGACGCCGCCACCGACCACGTGACCCAGGAAGCACCCGGCGCCGCCACGCGCCTTCAGCGGGAAGCCACCGAAGTGCTGCCGTAGACCAGGCTCGAGTGGACCACGCGTGACCCGTCACGCACCCGTAGGGCTACGCCCCCGCGACTCCGAGCTCGAACCACATGTTCGGGGCCCGTCACGCGCGCGCCCTGTGTAGCTGCACCGACGCACCACAGGGCCCCGAAAGGTGCTCCCGGACATGCCCGTTCTTCTCGCGCCCCCTGGAGCCCTACGCGCCGCCCGGGTCTACGCGTGTTCCACTCGGCTTGGAGCGAAGCACGCCGCGCGTCACTGGAGGCCGCGCCGCCACACCATACGTCACGACTTTGCTACTTTTGCGCCGCCAGCATTTAATCAACAGCAGCGCCAAGGCCCCCATACCTCCCCCTGGTTATAGTTCGCAATTGTAAATTGCTAGGGCCGGAGCCGTATGGGGGCCAATATAGATTTGTTATGGCCAAAACTGGTCGGCGCAGAAATAGCGGTGTTGTGACGGCTCCCTCTCTTCCGGCAAGCTTGTAAGGGTTCGGACGCGTGCCGTCGCGCGTCCGCCCCATTCTAACCATGTAAACACCGTAAACCGTTAAATAAATATTACTGCAGCGGCTCAATCTGTGTCTCATTGCCACCCGCCATCATCACCACCCCTAAAATATCATATAAAACAGATGTTTCGCTGCGTAATTTAATTTTGCTATATATTCTTGTGACCTTGCATTTTTTGATCTGATGTAGTATTGTTATAAATTGACAGATGAAAATGAAAGCTCGCCGAAGCCGCCGATGTCATTAATGAATCCTGTGGTTGTGAAGGTTTCGAGGAGGGTCTGAAGTCGACTACTCTCAGCTAAGTTCTAAGTCATGCTCTAAGCTGAATGCAGAAGGTTTCTAGGACGGTTTGAGGTGAGGTAAAATTAAGGTTTATTGAAGAACTTAATTGACATAAAATAATTGTTATCGCTATTGGCGTGCTGCGATTCGGTTAAAGATAGTTATGTCTTGGCATATCTTTTAATACAGAAAGTTACCAATAACGTTATATGTATTAATTAATGTGTTGAAACAAGAAGAAGTGATTTCCTATTTATATAACTGTACAGCGTTTGTTGCTGCCCCAAGCTTTGTTGCTAAGAGGGTAACCTCCGAATAAACCCATATACATATATTACAGTTATCTATTATTGAATACTTTCAAATGTATTGTATATACAACATACATATATCTCAGTATAGAAAAACTATATTTAATATTATTTTTATAATTTTAGCGTAATCAATCTTATTGTATATAAATATATAAAAAACTTTTATTGTTGATATAAATCTAATTTATAAGTAAACAAATTTATATACGTAAAAACTATTTTTAAGGAATATTTTCTATTTAATGTTTACGAATTAAATATTTACATTTTTTTTATATTTTAATAAAATAAGAAAGCAAATTATATGCCTTTTTATTAAGGTATAAAAGCTTTACATGTCTATCTATATATATATATATATATATATATATATATATATATATATATATAATATATTTTAAAGATACCAATTATTAAAAAATACATGTTCATATTTAATAACTATCACTTTATTAATCACTTGACTCTCTTTTTTAGATTTAACCAGACTCCTCCCTCACTAGTAAGCACGAAAGATTTCTTATCGTATTCAATCGGTATTTTTGTTTTATCACAAACAGAAACTTCGTATTTTGACAGGATCGTTGCCAACCCTAGTTTAGTCTGCATCATTCCGAATCTGATTCCTAAAAATACAAACATAAACAGTTCATAAAATGAAAGTGTTGTATCAAAAATTTAAAACATTTCTATTCTCGAATCTTAAAAAAAAGTTATATTATCCACGATAATTACCAATGCATATCCTAGGTCCTTCTCCAAATGGAAGATAAGCGAAATGATGCCTCGATTCTTTATTCTCTGGACTGAATCTCTCTGGATCGAATTTGTTGGGATTAGGATAGTACTCAGGATCTCTTTGTATTCCATAAATTGGAATCATCACAGGCGTGCCCTTTTCGATGATAATGTCCGTATCTGGTATTTTATATTCTTTGGTGCAGATTCTGAACAAAATCGGCAACGCTGGATACTTTCTCATGGTCTCTGAAATTAAAAAATTATAAAAAAAATATTCAATTTAAATTAATTTTGTAAAATTGAAATACCTTCAATCACTTTGGTCATATACGTCATATCGTTCAATGAATCATATGTTACTTTTCCATCGTGTTCTGCTAATACTTTATCTATTTCTTCGGCTAGGGTAGCCTGTATATCAGGGTTTAAGGCTAATTCATAAAGAGCGAAGCTGGCAGTCGTAGAAGAAGTTTCAAAGCCAGCGATGAAGAAGACAAATACTTGGGCTGCCAACTGCATCATTGTCAATCGAGTGCCATCGTCTACTTGAGCCTCAGATTTTTCTGTAAAATACAATATATAGTTTTAATTTAGTTCGTCTATTATATTTGTATTGCATTACACACTTTAAACAACATAGTACAATGTATGATAGCCTCAATTTAACACACTAATTACATCCGCATTTTTTTCTGTGTTTCTCCATTTTAGTATTTTGCATTGTGAATAACAAAAATAACTAAAGATAAATATGCAAAAAAAAAGGCATTGTGCATAGAAGCGTTAAATTGTATTTTATACCATAGTTTTAAATGGATTTCCTTTTTGTAAAATATAAATAATTCTGCTTAGAAATCTTGATTTATTTATTTTATACACATATTATATATATTTGGTTAATTAAGTATTTTTTTTCAATATAATAAATTCAACAGGTAATCTATACGTTGTTTTAAAATATATTTTAGAGTATGTATGTGCATACGTAAAATATCAATGAACGTTTTAAATTTTTGTTTTTATTTTCGAATACGTTGTTTGTTTATTTACTATTCTATAAATACTGTAAAATGGTTAAAAAAATGTTATAAAGATGCACTTTTTAATGCTGATAAATCTCGAATTAAAAATAATTACAATATAATAAAATTCAATTCAAGCGTTTTCCATAAAAATAAAATATAAAAAAAGATGTTTTCTAAACTTTGATTCTGATAAAGAAGACATATTTATATCAAACGAAAATTTATTTCAAAATTCTTTTCATAAAAAATGGTTTAAAATATCAAATAGCTTTAAAAGTTTTTATTTGAGATAGATTAAAATTCGTATTAATTTACTGATGTAAAACGGATGCTAAAATAAACAAATAAAAAGTGTTTGTGATGTGAATTTTAGTGTTTTTATTAACAGTAAGCTGATTTGAATACCTACAGTTATCATTTAACCATTAGATTTATTTTATAAATAGTTTTTTAAACTACAATTGAATTTAAAAAATGTAACCCTATTACTTACTATTAAATTTGCTTGAATGATTTAAATTAAGATGAGATTTAAATCATAAGCAAAAATGTTGAAATATAACATTGAAATTTTTAAAAGTATTTCTTGTAATTTATATAGTCAGCAATTAAATACATTAAAAAAGGAAAACTATTTTTAATAAATTCTTGATGTAATAATTCCAATTAAAATGTTGATATCAGTTACTACAATTGTATGAATTCTGCTATTTTTTATCACTAAATATTTTTTTGTAAGAATTACAATTAATAAGAGTACAATTGTTTGATTAAAATAATATTTGTAAAAAAAGAATTAATATAGTGCAAAATAAATTATATATACCAGGATTGTTAACATCATCTGATACTGATCCTGTGTTTTTCAATTGGATCAATAAATGCATGAAATCGTTCCTCACAATTCCGTTTGTTTCTCTATATTTCACAGTTTGTTCTACGACATCTAAGAAAAACTCTTCCACACTTTTTCCAAGGAGCGCTTTAAATTTGGTTATAACATTCGGTACAAAAAAATCGATCAAACCCATGAAATTTTCAATTATGGATGGATTAAATATTCTTTTTCCCATTTTCCTGAATTTATCATCTGGGTTTTTAAATGTTTACATTCAATTCCAAAAGCGCAGTTTGCAATAACATCGTTTCCAAACGTCGCCAGCAGCTCTTTGACATCATCCACATCCTTAAACTCGATTTGCTTCTCCAAGTAATCAGACATTTCTTCCGCACAAGCGGCCACTGTATCGAACATCATCCTCATCTTACTAGAAGTAAAAGTGGGAGTCAATTTGACTCTTAAGTGCTTCCATTTAGCGCCATCAGCGTTGAACAAATGTCCAGTTAGCGGCTCGACTTCTTCATTATACGGAAAACCGTGACCGGAGAAGTGCACGAAATCCTTAGTTAAGATATTCTTTATCAACTCTAAATCGTTCACTACCAATGCCGGCTTTACTACCATAAACAATCCCACGTATGGTATATGTTTCGTTCGCTCATACTCTTGACAAAAATTCAAACCGAATTGCGATTTGCCCAAAAATATATCTTTGATATTTCCAAATGGAAAGATAGGACTAATGGTGTATATGCCTCTCTTACTCCAATACTCATATTTTCTTCGAAAATATAAATACACTATGCCAAACAATAATAGAAGCACAATAAAAATACACGAGAAAACAGTCCGTGGATCCGCCATTATTTGGACGAACAGAACATGCGTTCAATGTCAACTGCGAGGCTCAACTAGATAATTATCTGTAATACTGTTGTAGTTCCCCTACTCTTTTTTGCATGGATGGATTATTTACAAACTATGTACCTAATCGTAATAATCACAATCATGTACAATCTCGAAAAGCTACGTATAAATCTACAGCAAATAAATATATTTCTTATTCCAGTAAAATATGGCATATTAATAAATATATTTTTACTATTTTGTGAATAATATAACTCTTAAAGTTTGTAGTTCTATTGTTCTTAATAAAAACTCGAGAACGTAACACTGCAGTAACGTATTTTTTACAGAAATCTCCGCTGTTAATAATAGCTGCAAAAATAATCAATACTTTGATAAAATCATTTTTTATTTAAGAGATAATGCAGCATGTTTTAACACGACAATTTAAAAGATACTAATAAAGCATACATTTATTTTGAATTTTAATTAACCTGAATCCGTATTTTTATCAGAGTAGAAACAAAAATAATTATGCTGAAGAATTTCGATCTAAAAAACTGTCGTTGTGGAGGCATTTGACAAATATGTATGTGCGTAGTGGGCATGGCATAATCGTCGCATCTGCAATTATTCTACACATGGATTTTTTTGCACGTTCAGATAAAACAGCGTTTTAACCATTTGGATTTATTGTTCAAATTATCCTTTGTATTTATCGTACGACCACTTTACCAGCTGCTACTAAAAGCGATAATTTAGGTAGACTTAAATCCCAAATCGATTGCCTCTTATGAATAAGTGCCTATGTCCATTTTTTCGAAATTTGTTTTATTGTGAAAATGGACAGTGCTAAACATTTTCTTCAAACTCTTTTAAGTCAGCATTATCACAAAATAATTAAGATAAAAATAACACAATTTTTGAAAAAACAAACAATGTTCAAATATTTTGTATGAAAAAATATAATTATCCTACACATTGGTAATTCTTCACATTAAACTGACTAAACAATACATGTATTAATTTAAAACTTTGAATGATAATATATGTATGTGTGCATGTCTGTCTTCTTCCTTATAATTTAAAATGGTTAAAAAAATCAATTACATATTTTTACTTATATTTCATGCAAATATAAATAAATTTGTATAAAATGTTTTATGTTCCTTGTTTTTGTTAAATGAGAATTGCTTACAGACATAAAAATGGAATTAAAAAAATGTGATGAGATCTGTCGACCCTTAGCAACCCTTTTTTCACAGAAGGTTTAAGCAACTCATATAACAAAAACGCCGTAAAAACACAAGAGCAAACGCATCACGTGCATCTCTAGTCTGTGCGTGCATATCATGTTTCTGTTACATTAACTAATTTCGTTTTCTTAAATGTCAAGGGGATACTAATTTATAACATTACTCGAAATGAAAAAATGTGCAACATGTACAAATAATCTCTGACCAAATGCATTTTAAATTTTAAAATTACATCAGTTGCAGATCGTCATTTAAGTGATTCGGTTGTGATTTTTTAACTCCTTACTAATAAATCAAAAAAGTGCATTATAGATAAAAATGAATGAGAATTAATTAGAATAGCAAATAAATAAATATCAAACCTTTTTCATCATTATCAATGTTTCCGTCGTTCTTCAATTGAATTAATAATTGCAGAAAGTCATTTCTATTAATGTTATTCTTTTCCCTAAAGTTCACGGTGTATTTTACAACGTCGATGAAGAATCGTTCAATTTCTTCAGGGATCAATTTAAATCCAAACTTTCTCATCGTATGAGGAGCGGAAAAATCTAAGAAACCCAAAATAGCCTCCCGTATAGTCATTTTTAACACTCTTTTACCCATCTGTCTAAATTTATCATCGCTGTTAACAAACGTGTTGCATTCTATTCCAAACGCGCAATTGGCTATCACGTCGTTCGAAAACTTGGCATAAACCTCTTTCATATCTTCACAGATTCCGTTCAAGTACCTCTCTTCTAGGTAATTAGACATCTCAGACGCGCATCCGGCTACAATGTCGAACATGTTCTTGATCTTGCCTATCGTGAATGCCGGACTAACCTTCGATCTGATATTCTTCCATTTCTGACCACCGAGATTGAACAAATGTCCCTGAAGCGGCTGATGCTCTTCATCGAAAGGCATAATGTGATCAGTGAAACTAGAAAAATCCCTGGCGAGTATATTTTTCGCCAAATCTAAATTGTTCACTAGCAATGTCGGCGTAAACATCATGAACATTCCGACGTATGGATGTTTATTGGTTTCGTGGTAAATATTGGAGAAATTAATTCCGATTTGAACTCTCCTAAAAAACGAATCGGTGAGATTCCCGAATGGAATTTGCGGTGTGAATGTATATACTCCTTTTCTGTTCCAATACGTGAATCTTCGGCGGAATATTATATACAAAATTAAAGCGAACAACGCTATTGAACTAAAAAAATATAATATGAATGCCATATTATATTATAGAAGAGCGCGAGCGTACAACCATAAAACTTGGATAATCAAGTTTGACTAAATGATGCAAGTATTACTTTCAAGAATGCACATTTAAATTTTAAATCCAGCAAAAAAACATTTTAATTTATTGAAATCATTACTTTGATAGTTTGATCATACATTTTTAAGCAAGTTTTTATAACAGAAAAGATAAAAAGAATAAAAAACAATACAATAGTAGCGTGCAAAAAAAAGCATCACCTTCAAAATCATCATATTTCATATGAAACGAAAAACGTATTATAGTGTGAATAAAATTATATAATAAGTATTTTAACATTTTTTAAAGTATTAACACATAAAAATGTGAATTTAAAAAAAATAAAAATGAACGAAAAATATAAAAAAGGATTAGATAACATTTTTAGACACATAAGTAATTTCTGACAGAATGCATTTTATATTTGAAAAATACTTCAGTTGCAGATCGTCATTTGAGTGATTGGGTTGTGATTTTTTTTACCACGTTACTTCGATTAATATAACTAATAAAGTAAAAAAAGCGCATTATAGATTACAGTAAATAAGAATTAATTAGAATAGTAAGAGTGTGAGGAAATTCTCATATAATTCACGTGGGTAAGAATATTCTCACAAAAAATATTGGTAGTGATTGCAAGTATTTAAGTAATATTTATATTTATACAGTGAAAATCGTTTAATATTAAATATGAAACTATTCAAAGTATTTTATTAGGTATAATTATTGTTAATTTTGCAGTATTATTTGAAAAGTTAAACAATTTTAGTATTATTTTCATGATAAGAGTATTTTACATAATAATTGATCATTTATCGAAAAAAAATCACATACCTACAACACATTGACATATGTACATACTATATGGGAAACAATAAAAAATAAGTTATTTTTTTGTGAAAAAAACTTATATATTTTAAATATAATACATATTTCACCCTTACAGAAAGAGTGTTCTTGTTGATGTACCGAAAAATTGGGACAAAATTAATTTGAAGGCGAAAAACGCACTAACACCTTTCATTCTAGAAAAACCGAATTTGAACATTTTTATTCCATTAAAAATACTATAAAACCATATCTTAAAGCTTCTATGGATAAACATTTTAAACTTTAACAAAATTAATCATACATTTTTTCTGGCCTTTGTGATCAATTTAAAAAAACTAAAAGAAACCTTCCCACTACAATAAACTTATAAAATTGATATTGTATTATTTTCTAATATTGATTTGCTAATTTTAATATTTTTCCTATATTACATTTTCTAGTGTTTGTAATATATGCATGTACTTAAGCGACTTTTTAGACTTAAGCGGTAAATTTATAAAAAAACTAATTAAAAAAATTAAATTAAATAGGAAAAAATCGGACGTAAAAAAATGGACGAAAAACGACCAACGTCAAGTTGGTTTTTAATTTTTATCTTTTTTTGTGCGTACCTATTATTTTTACAATATACATTTATTATGTTTCAATATTTAATGGTTATATTTAAATAAAACGTATTAAATGAAGTTTTTCATTGTGATTCAAAAATAAATTAGATTTTAATCTTTCTTGTAAAAAATGTTTTTTCAACAATATATAATAAAATATATGACATTTGGCCACATCACGACAAACAGAAAAAATACATCACCAATTAAATCGCCGCCCAAGTTTAAATTCAATATTATTCTATATATTAAATACTAGCGTTTGCTATTTACTTTCCATAACACAGCACACCTACACTTTTTATTATTAATAGACATTAGAATCCTAATCCTAAAATATTTATGCGCCGCTGTTTACTTTCTCTATAATTTATGTGCTGCCATACAATAATTATAAGTATATATAAAATACTAGCGTTTGCTATTTACTTTCCATAACATAACACACCTACACTTTATATTAGTAACAGACATTAGAATCCTAATCCTAAAATATTTATGCGCCGCTGTTTACTTTATGTTTAATTTATGTGCTACAATACAATAATTATAATTATAAGTATATATTAAATACTAGCATTTGCTATTTACTTTCCATAACACAACACACCTACACTATTTATTATTAATAGACATTAGAATCCTAATCCTAAAATATTTATGAGCTGCTGTTTACTTTCTCTATAATTTATGTGCTGCCATACATTATTTATATATATATATTAAATACTAGCATTTGCTATTTACTTTCCATAACACAACACATCTACACTATTTATTATTAATAGACATTAGAACCCTAATCCTAAAATAATTATGCGCCTCTGTTTACTTTCTGTATAATTTATGTGCTGCCATACAATAATTATAAGTATATATTAAATACTAGCATTTGCTATTTACTTTCCATAACACAACACACCTACAATATTTATTATTAATAGACATGAGAATTCTAATCCTAAAATATTTATGCGCTTCTGTTTACTTTCTGTAAAATTTATGTGCTGCCATACAATAATTATAAGTATATATATAATACTAGCATTTTCTATTTACTTTCCATAACACAACACACCTACACTTTTTATTATTAATAGACATTAGAATCCTAATCCTAAAATATGTATGCGCCGCTGTTTACTTTCTCTATAATTTATGTGCTGCCATACAATAATTATAAGTATATATAAAATACAAGCGTTTGCTATTTACTTTCCATAACATAGCACACCTACACTTTTTATTGTTAATAGACATTAGAATCCTAATCCTAAAATATTTATGCGCCTCTGTTTACTTTTGGTATAATTTATGTGCTGCCATACAAAAATTATAAGTATATATTAAATACTAGCATTTGCTATTTACTTTCCATAACACGAGACACCTACACTTTTTATTATTAATAGACATTAGAATCTTAATCCTAAAATATTTATGCGCCTCTGTTTACTTTTGGTATAATTTATGTGCTGCCATACAAAAATTATAAGTATATATTAAATACTAGCGTTTGCTATTTACTTTCCATAACATAACACACCTACACTTTTTATTATAAATAGACATTAGAATCCTAATCCTAAAATATTTATGCGCCGCTGTTTACTTTTTGTATAATTTATGTGCTGTCATACAATAATTATAATTATAAGTATATATTAAATACTAGCATTTGCTATTTACTTTCCATAACACAACACATCTACACTATTTATTATTAATAGACATTAGAATCCTAATCCTCAAATATTTATGCGCCTCTGTTTACTTTTGGTATAATTGATGAGCTGCCATACAATAATTATAAGTATATATTAAATACTAGCATTTGCTATTTACTTTCCATAACACAACACACCTACACTTTTTTATTATTAATAGACATTAGAATCCTAATCCTAAAATATTTATGCGCCGCTGTTTACTTTTTGTATAATTTATGTGCTGTCATACAATAATTATAATTATAAGTATATATTAAATACTAGCATTTGCTATTTACTTTCCATAACACAACACACCTACACTTTTCATTATTAATAGACAATAGAATCCTAATCCTAAAATATTTATGCGCCGCTGTTTACTTTCTGTATAATTTATGTGCTGAAATACAATAATTATAATTAAAATGTAGTATCATCTTGGAATATATTATAATATATGTATAAAGGTATCCTAAGAAGGCAAAAAATAATTTCTACAAATATACTTGAAATATTTATGTGCTAAATCGAAAGTACGCAATTTTTGACACAAAAATTACCTTTTTTGATAAATATATCACTCTCTAAGAAATGAATCTTTTAATCTAAAAAAAATATACCCAAAATAAAAAATACTTGATTCAGAAATCAGTGGGGCATATATATCATGAATATTAATATTTATGAAAGATAGAGCAATATTTGGCTTACACCTCTATAATTTACCTCAAAAGTCAAGACATCTATATACAATCGATATATTTTTCATCACTCCATTTTTTATTTTGCACATTTTAAACGGGCTTATTCAGCGAAAGCATACAAATAAAATGCTTTTGTTAATTGCTGCCTACTTATTATGATTTGTGAACAAAGTATAAAAAACTGATGTTGTATTGTATGGAAAACAAATAAAGAATTTGCCATTTCACAAAATATTTTATGTCAACAGCAATTAGTCTTTTAACAGAAACATTCTATAAAGACTACATTGCAAGTAATAAAAACTAATTAATTAATGTACATCCTTATTAATTTTCGTATTTTTAATCTTCTTACAATCAGGCTTTTTCGTTCTTCAGTGTTCAATGTCAACCAGGTTTGTTAACGAGCGTAGAACATTGACTCATAAAACATTTGTTATTGACTCTTATAATAATTTACACGTGGAATATATTGACTGAATAAATAAATATCAAACCTTTTTCATCATTTCCAATGCTTCCATCGTTCTTCAATTGAATCAACAATTGCATAAAGTCATTTCTATAAATGTTATTCTTCTCTCTAAAGTCCACAGTCTCTTTTACTACGTCGATGAAAAATCTTTCAATTTCGTCAGCAAACAATTTAAATCCGAACTTTCTCATCGTATGAGGAGCGGAAAAATCTAAGAAACCCAAAATAGCCTCCCGTGGAGTCATATTTAACACTCGTTTACCCATCCGTCTAAATTTATCATCGGTGTTAACAAACGTATTGCATTCTATTCCAAACGCGCAATTGGCTATCACGTCGTTTCCAAACTTGGCAAAAACTTCTTTCATATCTTCACAGTTTCCGTTCAAGTGCCTCTCTTCTAGATAATTAGACATCTCAGACGCGCATCCGGCTACAATGTCAAACATGTTCTTGATCTTGCCCGTCGTGAACGCCGGACTCAACTTCGATCTGATATTCTTCCATTTCTGACCACCGAGATTGAACAAATGTCCCAGAAGCGGCTGATGCTCTTCGTCGAAAGGCAAAATGTGATCGGTGAAACTAGAAAAATCCCTGGCGAGTATATTTTTCGCCAAATCTAAATTGTTCACTAACAAAGTCGGCCTCAACATCATGAACACTCCGACGTACGGGTGTTTATTGGTTTCATGGTAAATATTGGAGAAATTGATTCCGATTTGAGTTCTTCTAAAAAACGTATCGGTGATGTTCCCGAATGGAATTTGCGGCGTGAATGTATGTACTCCTTTTCTATTCCAATACGTGAATCTTCGGCGGAATATTATATACAATATTATAACGAGCAACGCTATTGAACTAAAAAAATATAATATGAAAGACATATTATATAAGAGCGCGAGCGCACAACCGTAAATCTTGGATAATCAAGTTTGACTGAATGATACAAGTATTGCTATCAAGTACGCACATCTAAATTTCAATTCCAAAAAAAATCATCATGATTATGAAGTTGTTCACCTTGATAGTCGGATCAAGTTTTTGTAATGGGAAAGATTAAAATATTATATAAGAATAAGATACATATTATAATAAAAGACATCGTATTTTTTGGAACAATAATGAAAAATAATACCAAACTTTTAAAAGAATTCATAAATGTTTTTAAGCAATTTATTTACTAATTGAAAGTGATTAACTTTAACTTCGAGTCAGCAAATCCCTCTTAAAGTTTCATTCCATTTTAGATAAACCGGATATATTTTTTGTAAATTATGAAGTATATTGATTAATAAATTATTATGATAAAAAAAATATATAAAAAGTATAATATTTCACTTAAATTATAAATGAATACTTTACGAATAGTTGGGCAAATATTTAAATACCACATATTTAAAAAAACTGAGATTCGGATATTTGACAATTCATACTGGAGTCCCTAACTACATATTTAATATCACACTACAAATAACATATACATATTTCACACCACAAATAACATATACATATTTCAGTTTTTCTTTAAAATTACTATACACAACTAACTTTTTATCACCTGTAAAAAAACGATCCCAGAATATCAGTTTATTAAATTTTGTGGCACTTAAATGCTGAACATTGACACCATCCATGTTTTATGGAGATATCTTATAACGTACTCTTAATGACAGTCGAATATCTGTATTTGAATTGTACATATAACCTTGAGATATTTCGCATCAACTTTGATAAACAGCGCGGGCCTTATCTTCTAACTAAACAAATATTTTTACCCGCTAATGTTATTTTATTTATACTATTTTCGATATTTTTTATTTGGGGTTGTTACACGACCGAAAATAAAACGAAACAAACATTGATTTAGATGGAGAGTGTGGCACATTTGAGATGACGAAAATCTGGTAAGATTTTTAATAAGACACTTTCTGCGAAAAAGTGCGAAAATAACTTTGCCATCAACCCAATATATGAACATTCTGTCCATAAATGAGATTTTCTATGCTGTGTTTTTGTCATTAAAATATATAAAATATATATATGATTTAAATTAAATATTTATATTAAATTTAATTCACTGTTCAGTAACATTTTCTGATCATTAAAAATGTCACTGGTATATTAAAAATTGTTTATAGAAAATAAAAAACGTCAAAATATTTTTTTATGTTACATCCGTTAGTTTTTTGCTAATTATTTGCAGCGTTCACATTGTGTCATTTGTTACGAAGAGTTATTCAATTAAATATGTAGAATGCTGACTTTGATTGTAGCTGTCTATTTATATATAAATATTAGTTTGGCACTGATAAAATTTGTAATATATATATATATTTAAAGCATATATTGAACGATAAAATAATAATAAAAAAAACTGGTTTTGCACAAAAAAAAACAATTTATAAACTAACTGAAGCATTATTTTACTTTTAATTGTTAAATTGAAGCCTATTTTTTCTGAATCGATTTATACAATTTTTTCGGATTTAAGCTGTTTATTGCAAAGTTTAATAGCAGTTTTATAACATACACAAGAACATACCTAATCGTCAAGACTATTAAAAAATCAATGTTTTTACCGTAATTTTATGGTATTGCTTAATCGACCAATCTCATATCCCCGTATATTAAATATGTGAGAGGTAGAAAATGTTTTTTGATAAAATAATTTCTAGTAAACAATAAATAATTATTAAATAAATCAAAGTTAGTAGTAAAATTGTATAAGTATATATTTAAAAAAAATTTGTACCTGAATGCTCATCCTCCAAATATCCGTCTTTCTTCAACTTCGACAAAAGTTGCAAGAAATCATTCCTGACTATGTTATTCTTCTCTCTATGTTCAACAGTTTCCTTAACCATGTTGTAAAAAAATTCATTGACATCATTTCCCAAAATGCTGAACTTAATAATGCGAGATGCTATTGCAGGCATGAAGAACAATATCATATTCATAATTGCTAAATGCATCGGCGGATTAAATATGCGCTTCCCCATCTTCCTAAACTTGGAATTGGGATTTACGAAACTGTTGCATTCTAATCCGAACGCGCAACTTCCGATTACATCCGTAGTGAATTTAGCAAAAACTTCCTTTACATCATACACATCATCGCCATTTGAATCCAAATACTCCATCATTACATCAGAGCACGCCTCCAACGTTCCAAACATATGTTTCATTCTGCTCGTTGTGAAGGTCGGGGTCAGTTTCGCTCGTAAATACTTCCATTTATCGCCTGTAGAGTTGAACAAATGGCCAGCCAGCGGCTCGTACTTTTCGGAAATTTCAAATCCATGGTCTGTGAAGTGAGCGAAGTCTTTGACCATCACTTTCTTAATTAATTCCAAATCGTTGATTAACCAAGTGGGTCTGAACATCATGTAAACGCCCACATATGGCAAATGTTTATTTTGAAAATAGACCTCCGAAAAACATTCCATTAGACCCTTCTGCATCGTGAACACTCCAGATATATTTCCGGAAGGTAGAGTAGGACTCGGACCTGGGATGCCTTTGTTCTTCCAATATTGGTGCAAATGCTTCGCCCAAAAATAACATATTAATAACACAACGTTCAAACACAAAAAAATATCCCACCAGAACGATATGATTATCATCGCGACAAACTGAGTGATAGCGATAACTCGACTGAAATACTTGGCGAGATATTACCGTATTTATACCCATGAAAGAGGTGCATAACCTTTAAAGTAAAACATCCCAAAACTGTGTATCCAAAATATATTTTTTTATCAACTGAATCAAACTTAATTCTTTTGTTTAGTATTTTTAATAATAACATTTAAGACTTGTTTTAATTTTATAAAACAATAATAACAAAATGACTTACAAATTAAATTTAAAATTGTCTAAACTAACTATGTAATAAGCTTGAGAATATACCATGTTGTTAACAAGGTTTATAGTGTTAATACATTATATAGGGTGTGATGTAACAGTGAATTATTTTAAGACATATGTATATGTAATTAAATAAATACTTTGTTCCATAAAATTGTTTGTGCATTACAATAATAAAAAATGAGCATTAAATAAATATATCTATGTTCAATAACAAATATTAGATTGAACAACATTTTATTTATAGCATGTACTAAAAGGAATGATTTGTGCATTAAAATAAATAAGCTGTGCATTAACGTTCCGTTGGTCTAACGACCAAAGCTAAGCAGCATTGGGCATGGTCGGTACTTGTATGGGTAACCGCTTGCTGACACACCGGATATCGTTGGCCATTATGTGATAAGCTATTAAACCATTTATGTAACGTTAATCTTGTTGCTAATTTATATAATCCTCATTTTAAATATATTCGTTGCAGAGAGTTATTCATGGGGTGTTCACTGTTTTGCCCAACACATCTAATCTGTCCAATAATTGAATGAAAAAGTTGTCATAGTTAACTAATAAATAAATGGTAAAAAGGGAGCCGGGGTTTTTTAAGGTGTAAAATCGAAGAATTGTTAGCCCTTGTGGGTACTGATTTATGTTGGCTATTCTGGACACTTGTTGGCGGTGATGAGCACTTGGTTTTACCGATACGGCGAGAGAGCGAGTGCCGAAGCACCTCGTCCGACCGGCCCTTTTTATACAAAGTATTTATTTTTAGTACGTCATTTTATATTATTATTTTTATATCTACGACCTATTGACGAGAATTAAAAAGTGGCAAATCATCTAACCATTCGATGGTAAATTTGGTTTGGTGATTATTGCGCACAGCAATTTTTTTTATAATAAAAGGGTCAATATACACATCAGGGGCGGGTGGTGCGATACTTTCCCTTTCTGATAAGGGCTGAATGAGAGATAAGGGCATGCTGACCGCATGCTCTTATCTCTCACTCACTCTCGTCACATGCGAGCAATCGAGAGGGAAAATATCTCACCACCCGCGCCTAATAAATATATATTTATATTTAAGAATACGGCAATATTGTCTGTATATATATAACATATGTTAAGATTACTTTAATTTAAAAATATCACGTTATAAAAATATTCTAAATACGCGTACATTTCCTATGATTTCACAAATTTTTACTTAAAAATAGAGAAAAATATAAATTAGTTAAAATTAAAAGTATTTGTCAAACAATCACCTATGTTCAGAATTTTTGCTTTGTGGAATTTTCGTGTGCGCAATAGTCCGGCCACCGGAAAATTTAATTGGTCTTTACAATATTCCCTTTATACATATTTTGAGAAGCAATGGGATGTTTCAAGATATTGTCAATAATTACATTAGTACATAAGGTAAAATATTATTTTTTCGAAGAAATATAATATATCGTATACCATACATCTAAAGTGTTTGTTTATTTTAATTCCCATGAAAAATACAATACTGTATTATTTTTTTAACAATACTGGCATATTTATTTAAAAACTATTTTATTTATTTCGCTTTATTACTTGAATTTACATCATATTCTTAAACTTGCACTGAATACGAGATACTGTGTTAACATGATTCGTCATAATAAAACCGGTTTTACGTCCATCCATCTGGAATTTCATAATTATCTACTTATATTACAACATAATATACTTGAACTTAATAAAAATAGTTGACAATAAAATATAGAGTATAAATAATTGGAATCCACAAATAACACGTTTAATTTTCAAAAATGTAAAAACGCTAAAAACTTAATTTTTTAAAGTTTTGAAAACACTGCTATTTTTTGCGCAATGAAATATTAATAAATAATATAAGTTATCTATTATAATGTCGATTATTAGATACAACAATAGTTGTTAATTATTACAGATGACAGATAAAAAGATATATGCTTTTTGAATTGTCTGATATTATTTTTTTTATTTTCAATAAACAAGTTTAAAAAATATACTCCAGAATACTGATATTTCAGTAATAATTAATTATTACAAACACACGTCTTCCATCATCACATTCAGTAGCAATATCAGATAAGCTGATACGTGTGTTACAGAAAAAATATATATAGTCACAAGATTTATTTAAATATAAAAATGATAAATAAAAAAATCAAACTTACATGAGAAAACTATCGATTTAAAAAATATATAACAATTCTTTCTCCTCATACGACTAGTACCTACAATTATATGATTTCAACTTTTCTATATGTAATATATAGTACTTATCATTATTTATTTACATGCGATGTATAAATGGGACAGTGAATGTGTATTTTTCAGTAAATTTTGATGCACGGATCTGTACGAGATGGATGTCCGGCGGACAAATCCGATCGTGTGTGGTGTGAAAAACCACTGATGTATCTGTCCGCTGTCTGTGCTCGAACGAACGGATCGGACACAGAAACGCAGATCCGAGCATTAGAGCCTGTGCGCGAAAACGACGGTTTACAGTATTTTGTTAAAAGTGATTTTATGACCCGGGCCTTTATTAATTTGCGCCAAAGTTGCTGCCAACGTCTAAAATAAGATTTTGGTGATAAAGTTTTATTACTTTATGGCCCATAGCAAAAGAATATCCATGTAAAAGATTTATATTACACCACTATACAATAAAAATATATAAATTTAAAATGCACTTAGATTATATAAGTATCGACTCTAGATACGTAAATATTACAAATAATAATATATAATAAAAATTATAATTTTAATTATACTTAATACATTAATTTCACCGGACATGTCTGTCCGGGTGTCCGTCGGACAAATCCGTACGTGTGTGCTTAGCTAATTTTTATTACCCTTAATTGACGTTGAACAGTTGACACTGATATATTTTCAACACCACTTTTTTCTCTTACTTGAAATTACTATATGCTGATCCCGTTGTTTTGATCGAGAAACCTCGATCTTTCAGATCGAGGTTTATCACAATTTTGTCCTGTATCTTAAAAAAATCACATGTTCCTTCACGGTGGTCTTAGAGATATTTAATTTTTAGGCAATATATCGCTGAGTTTTATTCTGAAAAAAGTATACCATAATATTATTATTATGGATAACACAGAAAATAATTTATTCTTTAATTGTGTAACAATATTTTTAATTGTTATAGTAAATAAAGGTGGAATCGTGACTATGAACGTCGTTGCAGGTTTTGGTCTTAAACTTTTGTCCGGTAGTGTATATTATACATTTTTATACCTTAATATTTTTCAAATATTTTTATTTACTTGTATATTTCTGTTTTTTTATTTTTTATGCATATGTTTTTTCTTTTTATTTCATATAAAATACATTCGAATAGATTTCATCGTTCATTTGCTTGTGTGGTTTAAATCACACTGCTTTGTCGGAATATCGTTGCACATTCAACGTCTCTCTGATTACGTTGAACCTTAGTCGTGCTTTGTTCATTTTAACGGCACGAAAATGATATTCGATTCTTGGTGGAAAGCCTTTTGGTTTTTGCTCGCATTGTTCACGGTGATTTTATACGTCTTCTTCAAAATTAGATTCAACCACTGGAAGAGCAAACACGTTCCAGGTCCAGCCCCGACCTTCCTTTTTGGCAATATAAAAGAATTACTCACCGGCAAACATGACCTTGGTATGTACTGCAATAAATTATACGAAGAGACCAAGCATCTGCCATTTGTCGGTTTTTACATGCTTCACAAGCCGGCGCTTCTTATCAACGATTTGGACCTCATAAAAACTATAATGGTGAAAGACTTTGTACATTTCATGGATCATGGCTTGCAGTTCAACACAGATGGAGAGCCTATATTCAACACCAACGGTAGCGAATGGAAGGATGTCCGAGGCAAGATGACACCTGTGTTTACTCCTAGTAAACTGAAGTACATGTTTCAAACGTTCTCAAAATGCGGGGAAGACTTGATTGCGCATTTGAGTAAAACGGCTGATTTAGAAGGAGAATTGGACATGAAAGAGATCATCGCTCAATTTGCAACGAACGTTCTAGTATCGACAACTTTTGGTATCGACATAGACAGTTTTAATAATCCCAGCAATGATTTTAGACAACTGGGCAGAAATATTTTTGATTTGGATGTTTTGAATAACATAGATATGTTTACTGTTATATTTTTTCCGAGTTTATACAAATTTATTAAGCAACCAGTATTGAATAAAAAAATTCATAATTTTTTATCAAACGTCGTCAGCGGAACTGTGAAATATAGGAAAGAAAGCGGCGTGGTGAGAAACGATCTGATGCAGCTCTTGATCAAATTGAAAAATAATGAATCTATTAAAGATAATGATTGTAAATAAAATGTGTGTATAATCATATTAATAGTACATGTATACATATATAAAAATTATCTTTTCAGATGAAAAAGAAAGTGAATCAAGTGATGTGGGATTTTCTCAAATGGATTTGACGTCACAAACGTTTGGATTATTCATAGCAGGCTTTGAAACATCTTCAACGGCTTCCAGTTTCGTTATTTATGAACTAGCTAAACGGCAAGATATTCAAGAGAAGATCAGAATTGAAATCGATAAAGTTCTTGAAAAAAACGAAGAGCAAATAACATACGAAGCGATAAATGAAATGTCTTACATGAATCAAGTTATTGAAGGTATTTGATATCACACAGTTATCTAGTTATCGCATTATAAATAAATTATATTTTCAGAAACGTTACGTCTGTATCCGATTGTCCCGCAAATATTGAGAATATGCACAAAAGACTACAAGATGCCCGATAATAAAACCATAATAGAAAAAGGTACACTAGTATATATATCCACCAGAGGAATTCACAAGAATCCAGATTATTACGCAGACCCAGAAAACTTTGATCCTGATCATTTTTCGCCAGAAAATAAGGTTGCTAGAAACCAGTTCGCATTTTTGGCATTCGGAGAAGGTCCTCGCATGTGTATAGGTAAATATATTTTAAAATACTATCTGATTTACAAATTAGTTTTCTACCTGTCATTTATTATGAATCAGCATATCCGATATTTAACCAAAAAAAATTGTATTATTCAATATGATCGACTACAATATTCAACACTGAACATTCTAGTCCCAGAAAATAAATAAACTGTGTATTTCGATACATATCTAAATTATTTTAAACCAACATTAGGTATTTTAAATAAGACCCAAATGCCAGAATTGATGATTTTTAAGAACTGGTTTTTATGGATCAATTTGTAAATTAGGAAAACCGGTTTTTAAATTATTAAAATTTGCTTTAAAAAAAAACAGATTTTATATAAACTTTATTTTATGTACAATAATTTTGTATTTTTTACACTTGGTAAAAAAATATGTACCTCTAGTTTATCCTATATAATCTATTGATGTCGCTATTTTAATTTTGAAAAAAATCTACAGAAATAAACTATTAAAAAAATTAAATAGTATTAAATAGTATTTAAAATAAAATACTTTGTAATTATTTAAAAAGTCATAATTTTAATTTAGGCCAAAAATACAACTAGAAATGAAGTAAGATTGTATCATACTATAATATGTATAATAGTTCATTCAACAAAACATCTATTTTAGTATATTAGTATTTTTATAAACATACAATTTATACATTTTATATTGTTTTCTTTCAGGACTCAGATTCGCAATGATGCAAATAAAGGTTGGATTGGTTTATATATTCAAAAATTTTGAAGTTTATCCCGCTGGAAACGGAAGTTTAAATATCAGTAGAAGAAATTCTATCATTCTGACTCCAGATAATGTAATCGTCAAAATAGTACACAGAAAAAAATAATATAGAAATTTGACTCGAATATTTACCAACTTTTTTAATAAAAATTAAAAACACAACACAGCAACAATTATTTATGTAACACGTATACCTACCAGATTAATAATTAAATTAAACTAGCTATCGCCAAAGATATGACATTTTTTTAAAGAGTTCAGCAGTGGGACATATAAAAACATTATTATTTTTACTTACGTTTAAAAATGCAATTAATCATAGTAATAGTATCCAAATATATTTATTCTTAAAAGATAAGTTCAAAAAATCATACCTGAATCTTCATCTTTCAAGCGTCCATTGTTCTTTAATTGTATCAAAAGTTGCAAGAAATCATTCCTGACTATGCCGTTCTTTTCCCTATACTCCACTGTTGCCTTCACTGTGTTGTAGAAAAAATCGTTGACTTCCTTTCCCAGTATGCTTCTTTTATAGTACTTTGCAAGCTTGGGCACGAAGAAGAGGATCAAGTTCATAAACGCAATGCGTAGAGGCGGTTGCGTCAAAAACTTGCCTATCCTCCTAAATTCTGCATCAGGATGTTTGAAGCTGTTGCATTCCAATCCAAAAGCGGAGCTTCCAATCACATCCGTAGAATATTTCGCGAATATTTCTTTGACATCATGCACACCTTCGCCATTTGAGTCTAAGTATTCCATCATAACTGCCGCGCAAGAATCCAAAGAGTAGAACATTTCCTTCATCCTTCTAGTCGTAAATGTCGGCGTCAACTTCGCTCTCATATTCTTCCACTTTTCGCCCGCGGAGTTGAACAGATGCGCCGAAAGTGGTTCGTGCTCTTCGTTCATCGGAATTATGCGATCGGTGAAGTGGGCGAAATCCTTGACCATTAACCTCTTGACCAGATCCAAGTCGTTCACCATCCACAAGGGTGTGAGAGGCAAGAATATACCGAGGTGCGGTAGATGCTTATTTTCAAAGTAAAGCTCTGCCATCTTCTCGCCGATGCTTTTCCTCAAAGTGAAAGCCTCAGAAAGATTTCCTAATATTATATTTGGTTTCGGTCCAGGCACACCCTTCCTTTTCCAATATTCGATCGAATGTTTCGCCCATAAATAAAATATTAACCAAACCGAAAAAACGCATAGAAGTAAATCCCACCAAAAAGATATAATAAACATGATGGTCCAATAGTTGAAACACGTATGACGTCCACTCGTAGCTGATAGCTGCAACTAATTGACACGACCCGTTCAGTCGGCTTATATTTCTTAATATTACATAAGCAGTGATTCTCATATGCGGGCCACCAATCATATTTTTTATTCGTGCAGGAATTCGAACTTGAATCATAAAAAAAAACAGACAATTAATATTAATAGTTGTTTCGAATAAATACTGGATTTCCAAAATATCCCGGATCCCTAATAAAATCAATATTCATAACCCACATTCGTATAGTTAAAAACAAATTTAGAAACAGACTAACATCTTGATAAATTCATTCGAACAATATTGATTTTTTTATGTAATTTTGTATGTACACTTATTCATGACTTGTAAATTATTGTTTAAATGAGTAATAAATGTTTAATTAAAATACAAAATTAATATTTTACTAAAAGTATAATGCATTCATTTATTTTTTAAATATAATAGGCAAGCTGAAAAACTCTAACTGCTAGTGCAATAATTTGAGGAAAATAGATATCTGCATGAATAGCATTTAAACAACATACTATTGCATTGTTTATTATTTTTTTTGTGAGCTTGATGAACTTATTTTGATATTTTTTAGAAACTCTTCATTCCTGACTCGAGGCGGAAAGTCGGGTGGCGCAGTCTTCAGCACCTCTACGGGCAGGGCCGTCAAAAGAAGGACGACGAGAGATTAATCTTCTCGTCGACCAACCTCAGTCAACTGATCCAGTCTCTACCAAATGGACCACAACTCTGCTTACGTAGATAGCTGATATACCCCGCTCACTGACTTTAGAGTGAGACCCTCAAACTTACCTATTTAACAAAACTTTGTGCTAAGGACGTGTTTTTGACGTCAATTAACGTTCACGATATTCAAGCGCTTATATTCTTATAGATTTTGTGTTGTACTTTTACTTTAACATAATTCATTAGACAAGCGGTTGCCATAAAGTTGAACTGCAACTCGGTTTTTAAAGATAATATTTTTTTTAATTTGTGCAAAAAATCAATTAACTGCCTGTAAAATAATATTTAATTAAGAAATGATTATTGATGAATTATTTATATTAATCATTAATTACTTTCATAATAGTTAACATTTTTATAAAATATGCAATATGCACATACTTTTTGATCAGGGACGTGATTTCAGCTTTTTCCAAGGTGGAGCAAAACTTAGTCAGTTTCTAAATTTATACATATAAACTTACAATTCCTCTTCATGTTAAATGTTGCTACACTTAAAAAAAATGCAGCACAGATTTTTTTCAGTGAAAGCAAATGTGTTTTAACGGAATGTTATATTTTTGACAATAATTCCATGATTCAATTTTTTCAAAGAAAATTCTTATATTTCAGTGTATGTTGTTCTCATAAAATATTGAGACGCAGAAAACATTTTACATACATAATTTTATCGAATTTAATTTAATAATCTTTGGAACGAATTTTATATACATAAAGATCGGATCCGTAACTGCGTTTGTTTTGTGTGGATTTGCATACAACTTCACAAAAAATTAGCGCTAAACGATAATAAAAGATGGGCCTTTCCAACATTTTGTTTCTTTCAACGAACGAATTCTGCGAATTCGGTCATAGTAAACACCGCCACAAATATTGTATTCACAAATGCTTTTCCAAGGCATTTCAATACATTTTTTGTTGAGAAAAAGCGTATCATTATCTCACATTTCGAAACAAAATAAAGGCGTATAAAATAATGGATCGGGGATTTTAGAGCGGCACTAGTCACTCTGGTATATTGAGAGGAAAAACGACTATAAAATGTTTCATTCTATGATTTTTTTAAAATTTCAGTTGAGATTGTATAAACTAATATTATATTCGCATATTCGATTGAGAAATCTAACTCAGAACCTAGTGTTTTTCAATTTTTATCCATTTTGGAGATCGGAAGTAATAATTATTATGTCATGGCTTTCGTGTCATTTTTTTTCGTTTTACCAAATATTGTTGTTGTTTAATGTCCGTAGATTACAGACGAAGCGGATTGAACTCTTTATTTCGAATATCGAACTGGACCAATGGATGCGAAGAGAGAAGCGGCGGCTTCTGCGATCTTTGCTGGTCTAAAGTTGAGTCTGCCTTCTCCTGGTTGTAGTTCAAGCTAAAGAGCTATTGAATTTCGAATGTCTTGTACTCCGAAGGTGATGAAGTGTTGAGAGAAATTCCTCAAATTGATTCCAGATGTTTTATTTAGACGACCAATTACTATTGAGAATATTTCAACAAATTGTCGCTTTGAAGGCTATTTAAATTCTTTCTGATTTATAACGGGTACCTTGTGACTTAAGCCGTTAAAATGTTTCCCAAGGCGGTGTTCCATTTTAATGACTTTTTTTCTTAAACGATTAAAATGTTTTATCACAAGTAGAACCATAAATTAATCCCTCTAAATTGTGAATAGAAGAGTGTTCCTATTGCTGAATCCGACAATTATATAATCATAATACCGATCTATCATCATAACATATTAAGTTTTTAAAATATGACATTTCTGCAATATATAAAAAAGGTCTATACAAAAAAACACAATTGATTCGAAAGATATTTAATAATCTAAACAATATATCTTTACTTTCAAAATATTTTATGGAAATATGAATATCGATTTATCCGCCTCGTACAAACACTTGGTAGCGTGGAACGCTGATTCGCACACATCACTATATTTCTTTGCTGAAATTGATTTTTTTTATATTAATATATATTCATTACTGTAAAATATACTTATAACAAACATACCAATCGGCATACACTTTATTACAGCTTTCTTTGCCGGTTCTTTCATATCTTCAGGCAACATAATATCAATTTGTTTCATAGTGGATTCTTGGTTTATCCTATCATTTTTTATCTATATTACAGTATTTTAAATAAATTATGAACATATTATAATTCTATTTTTATTTAAAAAATAATGATGATAACATACGGACTGACTCATTGTTAAAATGCATGCTATGTAGCACATGACATTTCTGTCTTCAGAAAATGTACCCTTGCTTATATTATCGGCGTCGACTAAAAATATTTCGTATAATTAAAAAATAAATATATCACATTACTCTAATCTCAATTACCTTGTGATACTTTATTTTTCGGCTGGCATACGTTTCTCATCAATTTTCCAGCCTGTTTTATTTGATTCCTCGTAAGCTAAAATAAATTCGTTCTAAATAAACGTTGATTAGATTTAAAATATTTAAAAAAACTTACACCATTTGTTGTATCGAAAATAATCACAAAACAAATTGTAAATATAATAGTACATAATTTAAACATGCTTAGTATTTTAAAAATATATAGAAGACGAATGGTATGGAATATTAGTAAATCGATTTCCGATATAATCTCAGCTATATATACTAAAAATAACTGAGCAAAGATTTTTCTTGTTCAGGGGCGCTGCAAATATATTTTATAATAAAATAATCAAACTTATTAAAAAAACTATTAATAGCCTTAAAACTGCGTAATTCATAATCTATACTATTATAATATTATATAACTTTTATCCTACTTATAGTAAATTTGATGAAAAGTAGTATAGATTAAAGTTTCTATATGTATTATCTAAATAATATATAATTTATTGATAATACATATTTTAATAAAAGAATGTTTCATTAAAATTTAGATTATAAATTATATATATATAAATTGTTTTTTAGTTACATATATTATCTTAAACACAACATATTTTTTTACTTTTTAAAAAATAATATATTTTGCTGTATTTATTTTATTATATTTAATAAGCTATATTTTATTTTATTTAATAAGTTGAAACGTATTGATCTTATGTCTGTTATGTTACAACAGAAATTGACAATAAATAAGTAAATATTTATAATTCTTCTTATTTTGCATAATATTTATTTATAATCCATATCTTCTTATTATTAGGGAATCTTATTTTCTTTAAAAATGTTAACGTGCCTTCACTGAAATAAAATGATGGGCTGTGCATAGTTTAAGATCAATTATGGAGCCAATTAGTTCGTGTTGACTTGATGATTGTAGACTGTCTCTGCCTAGACAATGATTAATAAGTAAATTTTAAATTGGCACATAACCATATAGTAATCAACGCTTTATGCAACGGTAATTAGAAGTATTTATATGAAATTATGGTTATTAACGAAAAAATGCTTTAAATATTTTTTATACAATTACTTATACTTACATTTTTAATTAGTTACGTTAAATCTTTTGATTTACAGTAATTACCTTTTAGTAGTTTTCATGCCTACAATTTAAAATCCTTAAAGTTTAAATTCCTTAAAGTAAATACCGATTTGTATGCCTATTTAATATAACTTTTATTTAAACACTTTCATTTGCACTAATGTACTATTACAAATTATATTTTAAAAAACGCGTAGAAGTAGTGTAGTGTAATATTCATTTCTTAGGAGATTCTACATGGTTTTAATGAAAGCGTAATTTTAAAAAAGACGCTCTATGAATCAACCCTCGAGAGAAATCGATTTTATTAAATAGCCAGATTTCACCCAGAATTATAAATCGCCACTGCCTTTCGATAATATAAACATGGTAATTTATGAGATCCACCAAAGAGTCGCGCAGCTTACGTACAAATTAAATATTGACCATAATTTTAGACCGTTCATTACGCCTTAACAGTCTAACCATTTTCGTAAAGCAAAGCCACCAGTGAATTTAATATTCTTTATTCTGTGGTGAGATGGATAACTTTATTTTTTTATTTTAGTAGTATTTTATTTTTTGTGAGTTATGAACACTGTCATTATTATCTCTGCAAATTTTTACGATAATCTCTTGTGCTATTTAATAGGAAATTATTTTTAGATATGTATGCATTAAAATAAATACTTTGTTCCATAAAACGAATTGTTTGTTCATTTATGTAAGGGAAATCTTCGATTTTTTCTTCGGAAGAAGTCTCGTTGCGGAGAGGTACTCATGGGGTGTTCACTATTCTGACCAATACTCACTCGCTCGCACCTAATATGTCCAATAGTAATGGACAAACAATTATTTTATATGTTGCTCATTTAAATTATGCCTTTTGTGAAAATTTTTGACGCAAACTTATTTTTAAAAATGAAAAAATGTAGATTATATATTGAAATACAACTTCTATCTGCATCGATTCAAACATTTACTAACTTTGTTCAAAACGTATGTAGTGCTTAAGTGTCACGTATTCCATATATTAACCCTTTATGTGCCACGGACGCCGTACGAAGCTCTGTCGAATCGCGACCATATTGCCACGGCCAACTTGCGTCTTTGTAATTTTTAATAACAATTAATAATAATTGATATGCAGTTAAAATCATTTTAGTTCCTCAAAGCTAAAACATAAGCTACCCTCCGGTTCGCGTCTTGTTCCATAAAACGAATTGTTTGTTCATTTATGTAAGGGAAATCTTCGATTTTTTCTTCGGAAGAAGTCTCGTTGCGGAGAGGTACTCATGGGGTGTTCACTATTCTGACCAATACTCACTCGCTCGCACCTAATATGTCCAATAGTAATGCACAAACAATTATTTTATATGTTGCTCATTTAAATTATGCCTTTTGTGAAAATTTTTGACGCAAACTTATTTTTAAAAATGAAAAAATGTAGATTATATATTGAAATACAACTTCTATCTGCATTGATTCAAACGTTTACTAACTTTGTTCAAAACGTATGTAGTGCTTAAGTGTCACGTATTCCATATATTAACCCTTTATGTGCCACGGACGCCGTACGAAGCTCTGTCGAATCGCGACCATATTGCCACGGCCTTTCTGCAAAGCTCTTACAAAACTGTTCAGGTATATAATTTTACGCATTATTCCATAGAATAATGCGTAAAATTAAAACCTCTTAAATAGCATGTATAAAATGGCTAAACTTTTCAACGCTGCCAGGGCTGTCACAAGCAACTTGCGTCTTTGTAATTTTTAATAACAATTAATAATTGATATGTAACTAAAATCATTTTAGTTCCTCAAAGCTAAAACATAAGCTACCCTCCGGTTCGCGTCTTTGTAATATGAACCAAATTTCACGCGTTAGATGATAAGGTGACATGTAAAAAATGCCGAAAAGATTATGTATTATTTTTATACTGCTGGTTTATATTTTATAAAAAATATGTATTTTTTACTTTGTGTAAAAATATTAATTCAATATTATTTTGTTGTGACAACCTTAGCACTACAGCTGCAAATAGTGGCAAAATGTACTGGAAATGGCAACCGGAGGCTTTTTTGAGTTACAAACGTCCTTGATAAATTCTTAACACTTATATTTTATTTTTGTTTCTAAAAATGGCTGGCACTGTGACGTGTGCTAAGAAATTTACTGTGGAACATAAAGGGTTAATATTGCTGCATATTAAGCCAAATTATTAATTTCTTAAATACACACTCTTACTTTGAAAATAAAGTCAGTCCTGATACTATACACTTGTTGCACTTGCCTAGTTACTGCACTAAATATAAATAAAGGCAATATACAATATGCTCAATACGCAATCAAAACAATCAATCGCGTCCCACGCGAATACACAATAAACACAAAAGGAGGGGCAGATAAACAACTTCTAAATTTAGTCCGAGACTGGTTCTGATGTTAATATCAGTTGTTCAAGAGCAGCTGACCGGTTTGCTTATATTACAGTGAATCTTTAATTTGATATTATTGTTAAAACTAACTATGGCTTGCATGTTTGCGTGTTTACCATGGACACTAATATTATCCTTCTTGATATTGGCACTCATATACATCTTTTATCGCAAGAGATACCGCTATTGGAAAGACATGGGAATACAAGGTCCGGAACCTAGTCTCGTCTTCGGCAATCTGAGACCTTCGAAAAAGTTCGCCATAGGAACGTTCCTTGAGAATCTGTACGAGCAATACAACAACCTGCCGTACATTGGAATATACATGATGCACAGACCAGCGCTGATGGTGAACGATCTGGAGCTCATAAAGACGATCTTGATCAAGGACTTTGCGCATTTCACTGACCACGGTTTGATATTCGACATAAAAACTCAGCCTTTGGCTAATCACTTATTCAATTCGAACGGCGCCAGATGGAAGTCGCTGCGTAATAAATTGACGCCCGTCTTCACATCCAGCAAAATGAAATACATGTTTGATACAATGGCAAAGTGCGGCGAAGAATTGGAGGCGTATTTGAAGGTCGATGCTGATGCTAAAAACGAGACAGATTTCAAAGAGACAATCGCGAAATTTAGTACCAACGTAATCGCGTCAAGTGCTTTCGGCATAGACAGTAATTGCTTCAAATATCCCGATTCGGAATTTAGAACAATGGGTAAAAAGATATTCCAGTTTGATTTTAAAAGAACGTTAGCTATTCTTTTAAATTTGACTGCACCTGACATTCAGAAAATATGGAACGGAAAGTTTATACAAGAGGACGTAAGCAAATTCTTCATCGGCATGGTAGAGAAAACTATCAAGTATAGAGAAGACAATGGAATTTCAAAGAATGATTTAATGCAACTGCTTATACGGCTTAAGAACAACGAAACCATATACGATAAAGACGGTAGATTAACATGTATTATATATCCATAGATTTAAGTAACACAACAATAACACTTTTGCTGCAAATCAGTAACCCAAAAATCTAAATCTGACATTAATTCTTATTATTTAAACATAGTTCATTTTATTTCTGATTACTTTAGATTATAATGCTGATTTCAGGTGTACTGTATTTTATTTTTTTTAAAACATTTTTTTTATAAATACTGAAAACTCAATCATTATGATTACATCATATCAAATTCGATTTAATTTAACACTAATGTTATATTTTCGCGTGTGCTCGATGAAAATCGGTATTTAGGGGTCGGTCATCAGACGGATGACTGACCGTGAGGTTTGAAGTTATTAGTTAGAATGCTGACGAACAAGGGACATTCCCCTATTTATATAAGTATGTTAATTAGATGTAAGAGAGGGGTGTTTCGTCGTCTTAGTCCATAAAAAGACCCTCTGGATCAAAACTCGTATGTAAGTTCATAGATCCCACATAAACAAAGAGTTGTACTGTTTATCAATATGAATGCTGACGAACGAAGGACATTCCCCTATTTATATAAGTATGTTAATTAGATGTAAGAGAGGGGTGTTTCGTCGTCTTAGTCCATAAAAAGACCCTCTGGATCAAAACTCGTATGTAAGTTCATAGATCCCACATAAACAAAGAGTTGTACTGTTTATCAATATGAATGCTGACGAACGAAGGACATTCCCCTATTTATATAAGTATGTCAATTAGATGTAAGAAAGGGGTGTTTCGTCGTCTTAGTCCATAAAAAGACCCTCTGGATCAAAACTCGTATGTAAGTTCGTTGATCCCACATAAACAAAGAGTTGTAATATATAAATATATAACACTAAACCTACCGACACTTAATTTATACCTATTATTATCGCGACCGGTCTTTAAAACAACTATTTATTAATTTAGAGTGAAGATAATAGCCAACTTGACAGTGAAAAAATATCGTTTCTTTTATAAAAAAGTAAATGATGTTTTCACGGATTTTTTTTTACAATTAGGCTTCTTGACAGCACGTTTTTATTTTAGACAGATTTTGTTAGTCGTATTATCATTGCAATATTTTATCTACCACGTTTTCCAATCGCGTGTACCTCTACTTATATTTGTGACCTTTGTTGATTGATATTTGTGTATCTGTTGCTCTCTTTGATATTCGGTGGGAAATTCTTCTACAAATTAAAATAAAAAAAATTGGCTCGAAATTTCTTCTCTGGTGGTTTCCTTATATTAAAAAGTCTAGGATATTTAAAAAATACCTGTAAAACTGTACCCTAAATATAAGATTTTCTAATAAAAAATTTATTTTACAATAGTATTCTATAAAATAATCTTCATTGACACATATAACTTTCTTATATCGATCAGGCAAGTTTTTAATCCCACATTTGTGTGTTAAAATATTCAGAAAGGAATATTTTAACTTTACTAACAATATTAATTTTTTATCATATAAATTATGTTATAGAGATTTAAATAAATATCGGGAGAATATGGAGGGTGAGCAACTTTTTTTCGCGCTATTCTCGCAGTATGAGGCAGGCGCGTCGCTTTGTTCTCGTCGCTTAGTGCGTGTGGTAATCACACGCCTCGTTTCCACGACTTCCTAATATTTTTTAAGCTTCTTTGAATGCTAGACCATGAATATTCGTCTTATTTGTTAACTCTTGAATCGACATTGGCTTCAATTTCTGCAGTTATGCGGTCATCATCGATGATTTTTGGTTTTCCACTTGTCTTCCAAACAAAAAATCTAGATTTAAATCTTTTGAACCATTTTTGACATTGACGAACCATTAAAATTTCACCATAGACGACAAAAATGTCTTTGGTTGCTGTGGTTGCCAAAATTTTGTGAAATTCATACAGCATACAAGTATATAAAAGCACCTTACTCTAAACGAAATCTTTCAATTTTTCAATTTGAAACTTGTGTGTTTTTTTTGTTGTCATGTTCATAACGCACCACTCTGCATATATTAATCAAATAAATCTCATATTTTTTGTAAAGTTATAGTGTTTGAGAAAAATGTTGAACATACAAAAATACTTAAAAATATAACAGAATTTCTGTAATGTTGTAATATTTTTTTGTATTTCAAAATCAAATATTTCGGAAATTGTGATTCTGATTTATAAAAAATACATTTTTATTTGAAGTTATATTTATAGAATATATTCGACTTTACTTATTATACGTATTGAAATCTATACTTCAATGGAGGCGTAGTATCTGTGAGGCGTATGTTCTCTGGTAACGCTGTATCAGAGACTGCGGTAGCGCAGGGCATTTTCGAACCTAGTCTTCATGGTGCAACTCTAGACGCCGATGTAGAGTTTTCTTTTTGGGGTCCACTCTACCAAGGGCGAATCCCCGATGGTGTGAACTTCGTGGGCGTTCTGAAGATGCTGATCGATAAGAGGGCGCAGGCAAACTCAAAAAGCATGACTCAATTTTTTGAAAATCACTTAATAATCTCATGCTGAGAATTTGCCTAGCAAATAGTTGCCACAATATCATGAATCATTATAATTAGAGCCTAGAGAATATGTTCTATTAATCATAATCAATAATTAAAATAAATATTCTTACAATGAAAATCCTTAAAAAATTAGCATGTTGTTGCAAAAATATTAATCCATGTGTTTGCATTATTTTATAGAAGCTCCTAAAGAGTTGCAAGAAAATGAAGTAGCAGACATTCATCTGAACAACGTAGAAATCGCATCTCAAGCTTTCGGCTTTTTCATTGGTGGATTTGAAACATCTTCGACAACATCTAGTTTCGCTCTTTACGAGCTATGCAAATATCCCGAGTATCAGGATAAACTCAGGAAAGAAATTAACGATGTTCTGGAAAAGCACAAAAAAATCACGTATGAAGCAATCAACGAAATGACTTACTTGACTCAAGTGATTGATGGTAAATTGTATAATAGATAAATGTATGTATTATTTATAGAGGATAATTAAATTCAATGTGTTTTAGAAACCTTACGTATACACTCAATTGCACCACAGATTATTAGGATTTGCGTAAAAGACTACACAATACCAAACACAAATATTTTGATCAAAAAGGGAACGCCGATTTTCATATCGAATCAAGGAGTGCATAAAGACAGTAAATACTATCCAGAACCGGAAGCATTTAACCCTGATAATTTTTCAGCTGAAAATAAAGCAAAGAGGGAACATTTTACATATTTTCCTTTTGGAGAGGGACCTAGAATGTGTATTGGTGAGTGATGTTTTATTTTAGGAATTTTCCACTTAAACGCCAGCAACTCACCAACGAGTCACTTGTTGATTCTTTTTTTTAACAATTAAAGATTATTGTACTAGCTTAATTTATCAGTAAACCAAGTATTTTATATTTATTTTTAGTAAGAGATACTGAAGTGTGAAGAGAAATAACAAGTGACTCAATAAAAACTCACTGGCGCTTAAAGCGCTAAACAATTATTATTATATTGTATTTCATTTCAGGACAACGATTTGCAATGATGCAAATAAAAATTGCACTGGTGTCTATTCTCAGCAAATATCAAGTTAGCCTTCCTGACGACTTTAAGGAAATTGAGAAAGAAAATCCAATTCTATTGACGCCAAAAAATATGATTTTGAAAATTCAAAATCACTCGATTTAGTATAGCAAATAATTATAATTATTTTAACATAATTAATAACCAAAATTATAATTTACAAAAATATTATATAAATGTTGGAAACATTTAGAAATCACTTATTTAAAGACAAGTTTATGTAAGATATTATATTGATAAGTATATTATTACTTATTTTTTATAGATAAAAACACTAATTGTGTTTTTTTATTGTACAATTATTTTTTATATAAAAATCAACACGACAATTAACGTAATCACATTAAATTATACTAATCAGCAAAAAAACACAAACAATGACATTCCAAAAAATATAGGATTAACCAATGACTACGTTTTTTAATTCATACGTTTACCTAAATAAAAAAAAATCAATTTAACCATATCTACAATATTATAGATAATAAATAACATAATCAATTAGCTAATCCTGTAACAAATAACCACATAATCGTTATCGTTTTTCTTTTGGCAGCATATGATAAGATAAGAAATAAATAAGCAATGTTTCCTTCAACGTACTACTAGTTAGTCGCTACATAATTTCATATAAATCATTTTTAGTGATTCAAAATGGTGACAATTTTTCAATCTGTGTGTTTTGCTCTGCTATTTTGTACATCTTGCGTCTGTCTGTGGTATATGAATAGATACAGCTATTGGAAGAGGAAAAAGGTAAAAGGACCGAACCCGACTTTGATTTTTGGAAACATGCTGGAATTATTTACAAAAAAATATTCTCTGGGTACTCAGTTCCAAAAGTTATACGAAAGAACAAAACATTTACCATACGCTGGGATTTACATATTCCATCGTCCAGCTCTTATTGTGAACAATTTGGATTTAATGAGTTTCATCATGGTTAATGATTTTGATCATTTTACCGATCGCGGTTTGGTTTTTGACGAAAAGACTGAACCGTTGATTCAACATTTGCACAATTTGAATGGATATCGTTGGAGGAAATTGAGTAATAAAATCACTCCTGCGTTTAGTTCTAATAAAATCAAAGAAACTTTCGACAGCATTTTTGATTGCGGAATAAAAATGACCGAATACTTGAAAAATGCAGCTTTAATAGAATCGATGATAGACGTAAAAGAAGTGATGGCTAAATTCACTACTGATACTATTATATCATTTGCTTTTGGAATTGAAAGCAATAGTTTCGAAAACCCGAATGTTGGATTCAAGAAAATGGATAGAGACGTGTTCGAATTTGGACTGAAGAGAAAACTTATCATGTTCATTTCTCTTTTTACTTTTGATGTGCGAAGAATTTTAAACGCTAAGATCTTCAAAGATGATGTAAAGAACTACTTCATGGAGTTAATCAACGATGTTTTGAATTACAGAAAAGAGAATAACGTTTCTAAAGACGATATTATGGATACATTGATTCGACTTAAGGACACAAATAATCAGTGTGAGTATTTTTGTCATTATTTTGCTAATTTGTGATCATATTAATCATATTAATTTTTTTAGATACCAAATTGACTCAAATTGAACTCACCGCCATCGCTTTTGGATTCTTTTTGGGTGGACTTGAAACTGCAACATCCAGCACATTCTTATTTTATGAACTAGCCAAAAATCAAGATATTCAAACAAAGCTAAGAGAAGAAATTGAAAGTGTTCTACAAAAACATGATGGCAAAATAACATATGAATCTCTAAATGAAATGACTTATATGATGCAAGTTATAGAAGGTAATGAAATCACTATAAAAGTATATTATTCTATGGGTAAATAAATACATAAAATATTTTAGAAACATTACGCAAATATCCACCGATTCCTCAGCAATTTAGGATTTGCACAAAGGATTATATAATACCTTACACTAAAACTTTAATCGAAAAAGGCACTCCAGTCTATATGTCAGCGCTGGGTGTACAAAAAGATCCTGAAATATACCCTGATCCTGAAACATTTGATCCGGAACGATTTTCTACGATAAATAAATCTAAACTACACAATCTTTCATTTTTATCTTTTGGCGAAGGACCTCGTATGTGCATAGGTAAATTTAATCTAATATAATTATATTTAAAACACAAATTAAAATAATATATAAAATATTTTTTTAGGAAATAAATTAGCTGTTATGGTTATGAGAATCGCTATTGTATCAATTATCCTTAATTACAATATACAATTTACAGAAAAGGATTTAAAAAATGACGCATTGCTCTCAATGCCGAAAGAATTGAAATTAAAAATTAGTTTTATCAGTACTTTGTAAAACTATTCGATAATCGATAAGTCGTGTTGTTAATAATACATATTAATTTGTAATGTAATTGTTTTATAATTTATACATTAAAAACCACTATATAATTTATTTATTTAAATTAAATTAAGACCATCTTACCCTAACAGGTTACCCCCAATGCGTCGAATACAATAATTGTATTGTTTAAATACACAAAAAAATGCACATAAAGAAGCAAACAAAAAAAAACATATAATATTAAAATGATATGATACAAATCGGACCAGCTCCTCGTAGCTGACATTAAGCAGATCAATGTGCAATGCCAGCGTATTGAGGAATATAGGAAGTAAGAAGTGAAGTGATTTTATATATGTATTAGCCTCTGGCTTACATACGTTTGGGGAATGGAGAGGAAACCAAAGTCCAATATCCCTACTAACCCCAGATTTTTCCAGAAGAGGCAAAATTTGGCCTGTCAGTGGTATTTATTTAATATAACCATTTTATTAGGATTCATAGTATTAATATTTAAAACATACAATTTAATTAATTTGTTACATGTGTCTATAAAAATAAATTCGTTGTTGCTATGCGAATTTATTTTTAATAAAAATAATATGCGGTTAATTTGACGGTTCCAACACAGTGCTCCAGGCTTTTTTATTTAACACTATAACACTGATTGTAATTACCGTGAATTGTATTTATATTTGCAACCGGTTAATTGTCTAATCCAGGGCTGTGGAGTCGTTAAAAAAAAACACGACTCCGACTCCGACTCCGATTCCGATATTTACCAACAACACGACTCCACTCCGACTCCGACTCCGACTTCAACTCCGACTCAAAAAAGTTTAATTTTATCAGGTATTTTTGGTGTTTTTCTACACGTTTAATATTCATACGCTATACACATTCATTATTACGCAATTAAAAATTCATAAATTTCATAATTTAAAAAATGCTTTGAGTCGCTCATTTTTCACGACTCCGACTCCGACTCCAACTCCGGCCAAAACACCACGACTCCACGACTCCAACTCCGACTCCGACTCCGACTCCACAGCCCTGGTCTAATCTAATGGTTCACTTAATACCAGATAACAACTCGATAGAAAAAATATTATCACACAAAATTATTTTCCTTTTAGTTTATTTAAATATTGCCATCTATTGATGGAGCGCGAAAATAATATTGCTACTTCTAAAAACTTAGTGGTTAATAATATAATACAATGACAGATATGTTGTTGCATGTCATGATGTATCAGTGTTCATGATCAAAAATTGATAAAACATTATCAATGACTTTGTCATCTTTATCTTATTGTAATATATTTTATATAATATAAAATTGTATACATATATATATATTTGCCCCCACAAAATATTTTACCACTCAAGGCTAACCACACATTAAAAATTTACTTAGATAAACTTAGTATTGTATTATTACTCACAGTGACAAATCTTAGTCTTAGTAGGTATATACATCAGTAAATGTATTGAACGCGTTCACAATGGTGTCGTTATGTGCTATATTATGTGTGCCTTTATTCACCATCTCATCACTATTGTGCATCGTCTACATCTTATGTTCTCACCGCTTCAAACATTGGAAAAATAAAGGTGTTCCTGGACCGACACCCGAGTTTCCATTCGGAAACGTTAAAAACATGCTCGTCAAAAAGATACACAACGGCCAACAGATCCAACTGCTGTACGAACAATCCAAGCATTTTCCATACGCTGGCATCTTCATATTTTGCCGACCGACTTTGCTGATCAACGATCTGGACTTGGCTAAAATAATCCTGGTTAGAGACTTTAATCATTTTACCGATCACACTTTACCGTACAACGAAAAGTACGAACCGCTAGGCGGACATTTATTCAACGCTAAAGGAAACAAATGGAAGGGCATTCGGACTAAAGTATCGCCGGCTTTCACGTCAAATAAAATGAAGTACATGTTCGAAGTGATGGCTGTGTGTGGAGAATCATTAGGGAAATACTTTGAAACGGACGCTATCGTCAACGCCGATGTAGATATTAAAGACGTCATGGCAAAGTACACCACGGATGTTATAGTATCATGTGCTTTAGGAATCGAAAGTGATAGTCTTTTAAACCCCGATGCTCAATTTAGAAAGATGGGTAAGAAGCTAATGAGTTTCAGTATCGAAAAAGGGATCATCGTATCCTTAAACATGTTTGCTCCGAAGTTAATCAAATATTTGCCACTTTCGTTCACCGATAAAGATGTATCGGATTTCTTTATCAATGCCATTTATAATGTTATACAACACAGAGAAGATAATAAAGTTGTAAGGAACGATTTAATGCAACTGCTTATAAAATTGAAAAATAATGAATCTATCGATGAAGGTAAGTTACATCATGAAAATACATTAATTCTACAATATATATCAGACAATCACACTTTTTTGTAAGGGAAATGCAGAAAACACATTACATAATATAAATTAAATTCAACGAAACAATGAGGGTAAATTTACTTAAATATAAAATTTGTCTAATTTTATAAGACTAGTCTTATATAATAGATGCATATTTTCTCTACATCTTTACGTATATGACATACCTGATATCAATTCTAGAAGTCATATATATTTAATATTGTATAATACATACATTTATTTTTAGATAGTGAAACTGATAATAATGAAACTAAAAACATTCAGTTGAACAAATTGGAAATAGCTGCCGAAGCGTTCGGTTTCTTTGTCGCTGGATTTGAAACGTCTTCTACTGCGCTAAGTTGTTTGCTTTATGAATTAGCTGAAAATCCAGATATACAAAACAAATTGAGAAGTGAAATCAAGGATGTCTTAGAAGAACATGATGGAAAAATTTCTTATGATGCTCTTAATGAAATGAATTACATGACACTAGTGATTGAAGGTAAGAAACATGAGTTGAAGTAGAAATATTGCTACAAAAATAAATGTGCAACAGGAATTGCAACATATAAAATTTAATAATGACATTCGTTTATGTTTTTATCTTCTAATTGCATCTCGCTTAGAATTTCCGGACACTTTGGAAGTTTATGTTCTGTAATATGGACGTTCATCAAAAATTTTCTTTAAATTATCTCTAACAGAAGTCAAGTCAAGTTAGACAATCTTGTAAATTGAATCTTATAGTAAGATCTAGAGACTTTGTAAGGCAAAGTTGTCCAGTACAATCTTCCGTAAAATTAATTCTCGTCCAACATAAACTTTAGTCAGATTCTTAGACCATCCAAATTCAAGTAGCTTATAGATTGTAATCAATTTCTAGAACCTCGGAAGCAAAAATGTTTGCTGTTTGAACTGTTAAATTTTTTACCAAATGTATTACTTAGTCAAATTGTCTTTCTGAACCATAATTAGATATTTTATATGTTACAATGGCACTATCTTATTATATAATTGATTTTGAATTGAATACATTGACATTTCTTTTATAGCAATATTTCTATATACATACACAACTTATATTAAAATATTTATTATAATAATAAAATGAATAACATATATTTACAGAAACTCTTAGAAAATATCCTCCTATTCCACACATCTTCAGAATGTGTACTAAAAAATATACAATACCCGGTACAAATATCACAATGGAAGAAGATTCGCGGATTGTAGTTTCAGTTCTTGGCATACATAGGAATCCTGATATTTATCCTGAACCGGAAAAGTTCATTCCAGAAAGGTTTTTGCCTGAAAATAAGTCTAAAAGGCATAATTTTTCCTTTTTGCCTTTTGGAGAAGGTCCACGCATATGCATCGGTATACTTACAATTGATATTAATACCTTATATATTATAATCTTATACATTATAAAAATAATTTTCAGGTATGAGGTTCGCTATGATCAAATTACGCATCGCATTAGTTTCAATGTTGAAGAATTATGAGATATTGCATACAGAAAACAGCAAAAATGGCTTGAAATTTGACAGGAGAAGCATTTTTATGAGTCCGGAAGGTTTACTGTTAAAGATTAGGAAAATTTAATATAATATATCAACTACCTTTCTATAAATGATAGATAATTTAAAAGATACTATATTGTTTCAAGGTCATTTAAATATAAGTTGAGAGATTATCATTACATATTTATATAGAAAATATTGTTGTATTATATAAAATCAGAAAGTATGTTAATTTATTATATATAAATCTACAATAGTCTCAATCATAATTAGATTATTACTATATTTTTTTCTGTAATAAATACTAAATATATTAAATAAATTTAGCCAAGTTTCAAACCATTAAAAAAATTTTACTTGAACACAAATAAATTTTATAAGAATCTTTGTGTTTCTTATCTTAAAAATATATTACTATATTAAAAAACAAAACTATCATTTTATATAAATATATTATAAAATAGGTAATTTTATAATATTTTGTAAAATAAGTGTGGGGACGATACGATTGACAATCCTGGAGCTACGTGGGAAACACCGAGTGAGCGTCAGTGGAGGCACTCGATTGGCGATTTCAGCATTTCTTTCAGCTTGGAATCTTCCGCTTGCAGATCGTCAAATGATACGTTTGCTGGAACATAAATATCATTTATTTAAAAGAATGCTTCTACAGCTATATGTATATTTAATACTTGTTGCGAATTGGCAGATAGTCTAAGTGACGTAGCTGACGTGGAAAAGTCTATAAATTATTTGCAAATATTCAATCAATAATGTGTATTCAACAATTTAAAGAAGACCACTATTATTATTCAATTATATTGCACATAAGCAATATTAGTTTAATATGAAGATGTCTAAAAATATATTTTACATAACTTCAGATTGTCCTCATTCAGCATGTGTTCCATTGCCTATAGATCCAACAAGTCAATACAATCTAGAATATAAAACAGTATAAAAAAATCTATGTTACACATTATAAATAAAAATATGATAAAATAAGACTTACTTAGTTATAAAAGAAATCAATTTGTGCACTCACCTACTAATAATGTGCTCAAATAAAAAAATATTCTCAAATGCTATTTTACATTTATTGATTTATAACATACTTGTATTCATAATATATTACATCCACCGTTGTACATCCAGGTATTATATTAAACGATTAATATTCTATATAATATATACAATGTAACATTACATAGACAAAATCAATCGACTACTATCATCTGTTCAGAATATCCAGTCAGTACTAACGCAACATTGCCAAAATATTTATATTGGCCAACCTGACCGAAGGCATACCCCATACATTATATACTTTATTATTTTACCGTTTCCCATTTTTACATTACAGTTTTTTCAATAATATAAAATAAAATATTTTCTCAGAAATGATTCTTTCCTATTGCAATATGATACAGGTTCACCACAAAAATGGATTTTTAAATCATGTACAATTAATGCTATACAAAAAAACATAAAACAGCTCAATTCAAGACGTAAATCTCAATATATCTTATTTTTAAAAAGATCAATGACAACAGTTATTATTTTTAAACAGGATTAACTTTTCATTTAAAAAATGTTTCTTGGGTCACTAGTGTATAAAAAAGTGTCGATTATAATATCGAGCGTATATACATCACTAAACTTGCAAAGTTAATTGAATGAATAATCCGAAATGATCTCTTTCTGTTTAACGAATATTGAAAGAAATACTTGCTCGGTTTGTCATATATCGTACATAGCACAATTATGAATATAAAATTAATCATAACGATTAGCATTATTCATTCATATAGTATATATATACTCCAATATCTTCCAGATTGTTTTATTTTTATAAACACACTGGTTATAATAATTTTAAACACCACTTTAATTCACTGATCGCATTCAACCATATTGGAACTGTTTACTAATATCTTCGTCTCGCATTGTACAATCGACAAGCTCCTTCCGCATTTCTAAAAGCTGCTGCAAATACTTTCTAGGACTTCTAGGATTTTGATACATATTATAATGATTGCTGGATTTGGGCAATTCTTTTCTAAATTTCTGTTTATATTTATCACCGACGTTGTCAAAGTATTTTTTTGAACTTTTTGTGCATATTTCAAGGCGATTCAGCGACGCCAATAAATTCTTCTCAACTTCCTCCACTTTATTTTTAGCCACATTTACATCGTCTGCTTTTCTACCATCTTCATCAACGTTATCATCTTTTATAGATTGCTCTTCGTTATCCGTTAATTGTTCATTAACGGTACGAAAGCTAGGTTCGTCGGATTCAACTTTTTTACATAAGTCATTGTTATTAAGATTTGATGATGAACTTCTCAATCCCTCATCATCCTGAATATGTAATTCTGAATTACAAATCGGAGAAATATTACCAGAACTGCGCCTCTCTTCTTTCTGTTCATTTGCGTTTGATAATTGATTAGATACTTTTGATAAAACCGTAACCAAATTTGTAGCTTCGTTCAATAAACTCGAAGTGGCTTCTACATACTTAACAGTATTTTCTTTATCGATCTGTGCTGCTTTTCTTCTCGGTGGAGCAGTGGGCGTTCTATCTCCCCAGCAATATATTCCTTTAAAATATTCCGTTCCAAGGTTACTTCTACATCTCGTATCCATTGAATCTGATAAAATATCATCACTATCAATTGCCTCTGATTCACTTGCAGATAAATACGCTGCATTATTTTTATAAATAGGTTTTAGTATAGGTTTTCCAAAGAGTCTTTCAGAAGTTAATTTGGCTAAAAGGGGTTCATCTGGTTTCCACGACACAGTTTTAGATGATCTCCGTCTGACGGGACTTGCTCTTCTCGGCGACAATTTAATATTGTACGGATACATATTTTCGTTTCTGCCTAATATCAAATTTTTCATTGTGGGCCACCGATCTGATGCATATTCTGGACTGAAATATATCCTAGGCAGTGGTACGTATACATCGTCCAAAAAATCCACGTAATCAGACACAGCATCGTCCACTACTGAGTACACTTGCGTAGATTTAGATTCATAGCTCCTGTGCTCGTGTCTCGCTTGTCCGCCGCCTTCGCTCTTTTTATTTATGGTGTCAGTTTTAACCGTTAGCAAAGTATTTTGAGTCACGCCAACAAACTTTATTGCCCCCTCGACCCCATTCGTAACGTAGCTACACCCCTGTCTGGGGTCGCTTTCGGCGTTGACAACACTATCACACTGTTTCTTCTTCAGTGCGAAATACTTGCTAGTGAGCGATTGGTTCTCCCTTTTCGGTCTGACTGGCGGTACTTCTGCGTGCTCCTCTGAATTTGGACTATTTATCGATCCTTGATTATCGGCGCTATTTTCACTTGAGTTATGATTATGTAATAAATCCGGAGGTGCTGTGATCGTTTGCGAAGGCGTCGTAGATTTTGAGTCACTCTCCAAACTATCGTCCGATATTCCTTCTATTTCATTCTCAAATGGAGCACAATCATGAGATATGCTTATATTAAGAACGCTCGGATTAGCGCATTCATTAGCACTTTGATTAGTACACGCAGGTGGTTCATGTGTGACTTTCAAGTACTTTGTAAAAGATGAATGCTTTATTTTAGGTAGAATCTCTTCTGTTTGCGTACAAGCAGAATTAAGCAACGCGGTATTTTCAGTCATATTTCCACACGATCTTGTAATCACCAAAGTAGCAAAATCGCTAGTTTTTTCTGTCAGTATAGATTTATCGTGTGTGTATACTGAACCGCAAGGAGTGCCTACCGAGATTTCTTTACATACTTTAGTATAATTTTCAGTCGCGACGGATGCGTTTCTGTATAATTTATGCTCTTTAGATTTATTTATCTCGAATGGCTCTAAATCACTAGGCACGTCAGTTGCTACGTTCTTAACTCTAAGAACAAGAGGTTTGCTGGTTTGCGTCTCAGTTGAAATGCCGACTCTGAAGCGCTTCGAAGCCCATAACGCCCTATGACTAATATCGAATAATTTCTTTCTAGCATTATTGCAGAGCTGCAACTCCGTCAGTTGCTTGTTATCCTGCTTTTCTTTAGCGAGGATGTTCTTCATCATCTTTTCTTCTTCTTTCTTTCTCAATTTAGTATAAAGTCTATCAGTCACCGAAGCTACAATCTCAGCTCTCTTATTAAACGGCTGATACTGCGGAGTTTTACTTTTGCTTTCAACCTCAGTTTTGCTCTTATCCTCCGCAGTTTCACTTATAGTCTCTTCAGCTTTGGGCGATATAGATTTCGGCGATTCGCTCGCGTTCGATGTGTTTTTCTTCGCCTTCGAAATAGAGTTCGATTTGAATGTTTTGTTAAAGGTGGGCTTATGGGACGGTAAAACTTCGTGCGAACTATACTGTCGCTTCTTCCTGAGCAAAGGCTTCACTTCATGAGCGCTTCCGGTTCTGTGTAAGCGCGGTCCGAAAAACGTATCTTCTGCTTGACTAGAGTTCAAAGCTGACCAACCGGTAGAAGGAACACTATGATTTCCCGATAACGTCTCTACACTAGCGATACTAACGCGCGACGAGCCCAACGAGTCGCCGGACTCGGCCCGCTCGGTTTCATCCAAGTTCTCCTCCTTCACTATATGATCGAAAAGTTCAATCTTATTCTCGGTTGATTCGTCTATTTCGTTTTCTAATTCGTTTTCTTTAAGCTGTCCATCAGTGTCGGCAGGCGGAGAGTTCATTGTTTCCGCTACGCTTTCCGAATCGGCCTGCTGAAGAATTCTTGTTAGAAATGGTGGCAATGTCGTAAAGAACGATTTCGAATCTGTATGAAATTTACTGACATAGGGTGGCTTCTTCAGGGTAACCGCGGCGAGCAGCGTTTTCAATTGATCTACTTCTGCCCGAAGCTGTCTTATAGCACGCTCGTGAGGTGCTTCCGAGGATGGTTGATGACCATTGGTTGCAGGAATTCTTGCTGCACGAGAAGCCCATCTCATGGTATTGACAGTTTCCGAATAGCAATTGGCCGATGGTGACACGGCTGAAATAAAAAACATCACATATTAGAGATCGACTGCTTAAAAATACAACAGCAATGCGACAATACACCTTACAGCTTATCTATGTATCATATATTAATATTGGAACGCAATTTCAATGAAAAGTAAAATAAATCAATTATTACATTCAAGGGATCAGTTGCAGCACGTTCATTTTACTTAATTAACAAGATAATAAATGGAGAAGAAGCTATCAGTAATTCAGTCGAGTATTAAAATTCTCTAAGCCTAGTGAATTTTCTAAGCACATAAGCTTTATATTATGTTATATAAAAAATTCGACCTAACAAAACTGTACTATTGAAACCAATTGATTGAAAAATCATTGAATGATTCAAAAGCGAGAATATGTTTATTCACAGAATTTTAATAATTCACCTTTTTACTCTAAGGTGCTTCAATTGCTATTAAACCATAACAATAAATCGCAAAAATATTCATTCAATGTAACAGAAATTAAAAAAAATACTTCTCTCATGATCAAGTTTATGTCACAACGTCACAAGAAGAGAAAATAAAAAATACAAAATAACATTATAAACATATGGTTCAGTGTTTTTCCAGACAGGATTATTACAGACACGAATTTGGCGGACACTGATTATTCCTGACAGTATTTTTGGGGACACTGATTCTTTCGGATGTTTAACATATTTTTATTTTTTTATAAAAAAATTAAGGTAAACATTTGAATACTTCCGGACACGAATTTTGCGAACAAATTTTTGCGGACAGCAACTTTCCGGACAATGATTTTTCCGGACACTGATTATTCCGGACAAAATCTATTTTTAATATTTTATAAAAAAAATAAGATAACATTTGAATTGTTGAATTCTTAAAAGCATTGTATTATATATTATTCGGTGTTAAAAATACAAAATAATAATATAAAAGTATAATTTTTCCGGACAGGACTATTCCGAACACGAATTTTGCGGACAGAAACTTTCCGGACAATCCGATTTTTGCGGACACCAATTATTCCGGACAAAAAAATATTTTTAATATTTTATAAAAAAAATAAGGTAAATATTTATATGTTGAATTGAACTTCCGAGTTGATTGCTGCATTGAACTACCAAGTTGATAAGTTCAATGTAGCAATCAACTTATATTAAATCTAATGAACTAATACTTCAACTTCGTGAAAAACGCAAAAAATGAGCTCGTCTTAACTACTTTTTTCCATTATTGAAAACGTCATTTTTGTCTAAATCCATTCAGAAGGATCTTAATAATTCATAATAGTAGTGATATGTTATAGAATTTTTTCAAACAACTTTTTTCTATTGTCTTTCCTAAATATGGCGAAGGATTAACGCATATAGTCATATGCGTTAATCCTTCGATTAGTGGTTCAATTGATGAACCCGACAATCCCTTTAGCTATCGATTAGTATTCTTATCAATATAATCTCCACTTTGTAATAATTACTCCTTAACATGATTTTGCAAAATTATTTTTCAGAGCACATTCTTGTAACGATGGATTATTTAGAAAACCAAAATCAACAAAATATTAGACGTTCTTAGCAATGAAAGTCATCAAAATTCCGTTTCCAAAAAAAAAATCAACAGAAAAGTCTCCCTCGATGATGGATGTAGAAGTCGGGCTCACCGCCGGGGCTCCGTTCTTACTCGGTAAGACCCCCAGAACGCCACTGAAGAGCTCGCCTCGTGTATATGGCCTACGCTCATAGAGACTGCAGCCATGAAGACTAGGCTTCCAGAGGACCTGCACCACTGCACTATGCCTCCATAAAACCAAGTGCTACCAAGCAGGTAGATAAACTACCGTTGCCTGCTTTACACTAACAACGGAATGAAAGAGGTATTCCAATACCGCCAAAATCACACATGATTTGTTTTTTTTATTTAAAAGTTATTATCTAATACCGAAAATGATAAGCTATTAAGATGTTTTCGTCTACACAGTTAGATAATGTCACATACAATATAATAATAAAACATAACAAGTTATTATGTTACAATATATAAATGTTATAATAGTTACCTCATAGAGTCCAGCTCTCTTAGCTGCTTGTAAAAAAATACAAAACTCAATTAATAATACAGTAAATAACTATAAAATCTTAAACGGTTATATGCGTACAATATATGACATTTAAAAGCAATATGTCAACATGTAAATAAAATAAATAAAAATACTCAATCAAAGATCTGCCATTAATTAATGAGGTGTCATTGTTTCCATGCCATGACTGGTTGGTCATTACATTGTTAATTTTTTTCTATTTTAATTTAATACAATAAGTCCAGCAGATTTGGTTTTTGAGAGAATTAATTCATGAATATTATAAATAATATTGATTTTATACGTCACATATGTAGTCATTGTATTTGCGAACCGGATCAGTATATAACAACACAACGCGTTCACCAGTGTTTTTCAAACTATATTAACTTGTATTATTTTTACACGTATGGTTTAAGCATCATAGCCTTTAGTTTTCCAATGAGTACGATGCTGTAAATCTAATATTACCTCACAAGAAATGCTAATATTAGCTTTTCAACTATTAGATTCACGCACTGTTCAAACTATTATACTGATACTATCCATCTATTTTTGTAACACGATAGGCGCATTTAAACGAACGATGCAGATATGTTTACACGTATGAACCTACATTATATGACGTCACGTAAGCATTTAACTTTTAGCCATTTGCGGTTTAAATGTATGCGGTTAAATATTCCAATTATTTTGATATGTTTTATAATTTTATAGTTTAACCACACATTTTTATATGTACATATATAAATTGAATCGATTTACTAATATTATCTAGAAAGTTAAAAAATGTCTAGTGTTTGTGTCTAGTTTTCACCGTCATTAAATTACCTACAAAATATTTTTAAAATGACCAATAACTGGTAAATGCTGAAATGACGTCCCTGATTCTAAATCAGAATTTCTCAGATCCCTCAAAGAAAATATCAATATCTCAAATCTATCCCGAAAATATTTTTTATTCATTTCAATAAAATCATATTTGAATACATTTTCATCAGTAGATATATATTTTTACCAGTGAAAAATTTAATTAATCTGGCATGTGTTGTAAAATTATATAATCTCAACTTTTCCATATGTAGTAATATATACATTTACATACTTATTATTATTTATTGTATTAATTCTCGAATTTTCAATACCAGTATTACCGAGAGAGAAAACAGTCAATACCAATATTGGCATTATTATTATTATTATTTTAATTATTTGCCCGAAAAAATAATCCGAGTTCCGCTTACATGATTTACCATGTCTATTGTTTTGCTATATTATATTACATTTTTTTTTACAAATTATTTTAATTAAAACACTTTCCTTAATTTAAAAAAAAAATATATTTTCGAATATACAGTCGTTAATTTTTTTTTAAAACAATAAATCTAAAGGATCCAAATACTCGACAATTGTTAAAATTAAATTTAACAGTTTTTAAATATTCGTAGGATAACTGATAAACAATTTCTTATGTTACACCGCAGATTATACTGATGTAATTTTTAGTTATAAAACATACTAAAAATATTTAAGTCCATAGTCAAGAATAAATATCTGCATGAAATAAGATGTGAAACGTAAAACGTCTCACCCGTCCAATTTATTGTTGACGGAAAAAATATGTTTCAAAGGATTAACAGAAATTTACGAAATGCCGACCATTGTCAACTGTCGCGAATTATAAACCTGAAAGCATCATAAAATTTTGAATGAAAATTGTATAATCTTATATTTATGAATCACTTAATTGTACATGCAGAATTTACTCTTTTCATATTTGCAAAAGTGAAGAATTAATATCAACCGATAGATAACGAGCAAGCAAGACTCTAACGATCATTAATGTAATATTTTACAATGAAAAGGATTTTTTAATATAAAGACGATTTTTATTTAAATATACTTATTGCTAATATTAACCACTCATGTTTAGTGAAGCATATCCCATTGACTATTTAGATTAAAAAATGTTTGAATAGAGATAAAAATGTACAAATTCATGTTTTTGCTCATGTTTTTCCTATCATGAAAAAGGGGCCGGCAGGCTGCGGCGGCGCGGTCATTCTTCTGTTACATAACAGAATTACTGGGAACTGCTAGATACCGTTATACTCGCCTGAGATAAAGCAAATGTATTCCTTTTATGTTTATACATCGCGCTTAAATAAAAAAAATAAAAAATATTTTCGGTAATACCAGATTTTCATTTTGTAATACCAGTAGTGCCGAAGGTCAATTTTTAGCCTAATACCGGTATTACTTATGTTGCAATCCTTACTTATTATTATTTATAATACATTTTCACTAGTGGATAAATATTTAAAATGTCTATGAAACTCATTGACAGTTGAGAAACGTATATTTTCTGTTCAAACCGAAACCTAACGTAATGAAAATTCTGAAGCTGATTATAGTTTTAAAAGTCCAAAAACACAAAATATGCCAATTCCTCTCTCAGGGAGTACAGACAGACATCGCATCTCACATAATTCTCCATAGGTTGTCTGCATTTCGATAATACACATTGTTTTAAAAATATGATAGCTATCCTTACTGATATTAGTATGGACTTCTAATATAAGAAGACTGACCAAAGTATATTCAAACCAAATTTTGGTCAATAGGAGAGCGCAAAAACAATTATCACTTCTCAGAAGTCAAAAATTCACGTCAAAAGCAATAAAATCGTTTCGGTGCCGTTGCAGCGACACGATTTTATTGCTTTTGACGTGGATTTTTGACTTCTGAGAAGGGATAATTATTTTTTGCGCTCTTCTATTGATCGAAATTCGGTTTAGATCTGCTTTATTCGATTCTCACTTATTGTAAGTCGTAATATTTTCATAAAAAGTCTTAATGGTAACGCTAGATATCCGAGCGTTTCTATTGCGACGGCACGATTATATTGCTTTTGACGTGAATTTTTGACTTCTGAGAAGGGATAATTATTTTTTGCGCTCTTCTATTGATCAAAGTTCGGTTTAGATATGCTTCTATGAACTAATATGAACGCTAGATAACAAAGTCTTTTCACTGTGAAGGCGACGGATCGATTGTATTGCTTTCGTCGTAGATTTCAAACAAGGACGTCATTGGGGGGGGGGGTAGTGTAGAGCATTTCGTCACCCCCCTGAATTTGGCCAGAAGTATTTAAAAAACGATCATTGACTGGCGAACTTTTGCCCCCCTAGAAAAAGCTGAAACGACGCTCCTGCAGCAAAGTAAAGGTTAAGATTGAAACGGGGAACAAAAACTAAACAGAAAGAAAAGTTGTTGATCTCCTCCCATTTCTCCTGCAACATATAAACTAGAGCGCTACCGTAGGATAAATTCTTCCCACTCTTCGACTTGGAAATATACGAGAGTTCAAACCTGAGTTCGACACGATAATATCAAGATACGGAGAAAAGCAGCCACTTCAGATCACCAGATTTCGTCCAGCACTTATCAATAGGCGCAGAAACTCAAGGTTAAGCGCAGTGAACTTTACGACGCAGAGCCACGGTACGAATGCTCAATTATGTATAAATTTATTATACAAATTTGTACTGATTTTTCTACATTTCTGCAAACTACTGTCATTAATTCATATTTTACAAGATCTGATTACTCTTAAATTTTACTTTTAATTTTTATTTTAGTTTGAGAAACATTTCTTAAAAATAATTTTAATTGAAGTCGATATTGCTGGTAAAAAAATCCTGCAAAGGTAGCTTTTGTTGGAAAGTTTAGTGTTCAGAATTAAAATGTTGATATTTTTCCCCGAAGAGAAAGATTCAATAAATTACTAGGTGATCTGTTTTTGTGATCAGGAAAAGGGTGAAATTATTGTAAAAAAATCCCACTAAGAAAGCTTTATTGGAAAGTTTAGTATTCAGAATTAAAATGTTGATATTTTCTTCCCGAAGAGAAAGAACCAATTAATTACTATATGATCAGGAAAGGGGTGATATTCATTATCATGTTTATTACACAATTTATTTTAAAACACTAAATCAAAAAACCATTAAACTTTTGTATGATACATTATAACTCCATACGTCGTAGCCACTCTTAACTTCATAACATATTAAATATATCCTAAATAAGAGGCAGTCCTCTAAAGTTTGAAAAACACTGATCTAGACGTACGAACTATCGAGTACTTTTTCGCGCAGATACACATCACTGATCACACACATCTCACTATTATCTTCTCATGAACCGTGGTATAAGAGGAATAAACCGATCACCATGGAACTTCATAGCGACATTCGCCCACGATTCGCACGTATGTAAGTAGCACAAAGTACAACATTATTAAACTTATTAACACCTGACCTCGTGTGTGACTTTAAAACTTTCCAAATAATTAAAAAAAAAAATTTTTTTTCAATATTCTCACCTAACGCGTGCGAGTGCCGAAGCCAACAAAGCGCTAGTGGCGGACGATCCGAAGTTGAGATCTCCACATTGACATCTCTATTGATTCGTGTTTCATTATTTTCGCACCACACACTTGACGTATGTGCTATCGCGTGACGTTTCGGCGTTATGTTACAAGAAAAACTTTCAACGGTGCGATTATCGCGGCAATACCGGCAAACACTTTTGTGCAATTTAACTTGGCCTTTGACAAAGCGCTAAAATCCACCGCTGTTGGGCTATTTATTACTTTTGCTGGGTATTTATAGCTCTTATGAATTATGACTTACTGGCTATCATGACTGTAGTGGTACTCCCGCTTAGGGTGTCTTTCAGCAACCAGGTCAATACAGAATCCCTATAAGGCACATATCGCCCGCGACGAGGACCAGCCGCAACTGAAACCGTATCAAAACAATTAATACATATAAAAATACTACTGTCTACTAAGATTCTTTGTATAAAAAAATATGTGTATAACAGACGTGTTCAAATAATTAGTCTCAAACAATATTTGTATTATTCTAATATATTACAAAATAACCCAAACATATTTTTAATATGTAGTAAACATTAATTTACTTTAGTTGTCATATTATTTGCTTAGATACTTATTTTATCGTTGCATTGCATATACTGATAAGCACTTATAGTAAACCAACCTCTTTACGACCCAGTTAGACTGGGACTGTTTCGGTTTCAAGGTATGGTTCTGGCGTACCGGTCAGTTTGTAGTTTGTCTCGGTTTTTGATAAGAATTAAAAAGTGCTGAATATACACGCAGTATATTAAATTACTTTACATCTTCCCCCCAAAAATTAAAAAAGGATTATGCATTCTTAAAAAAATTGTGTGATCATATTGCAAATTGAAATGTGAACAGTGTTCTTCGAAATTTTTGGTGGACGTTCGGACAGCAAAAATCACTTGAAATGTGCGAAACCTAAAGCTAGTCTAAAAGTGGCGGCTATTTTCTCAAGAATATCGGCATTTCGAATTATCGTCATCCGAACCGAAGTTACAACTGAAGTCGGCCGAGACCTACGACTTCGAGTAAGGGACCACACTGTCGCAAATTTCATATGCCGTCCGGACGGCGGCTTCTGTCACGTACAGCCGGCATATTTACGCGCGATCGAAAAATGTGCCAAATAATCGCAATTTTTAAATTGTCATATTATTAAAGTTACGCTACTGATAATAATAAAAGTTTGTGTGGGCACTCACCAATACAATATAAGTGAAAACTTTTCGGTCATAAAAATTCAATTTACGCAAAATCTTTGTCGGCTTTTGCAAAATGCCATAAGGCATAAAAATGATATTTCAGAATATGAACACCACATCTGTGACTATTCTAGAATTTGTCGCCATGGATTCTAAATAAGAATTCGTTATGGTGTGACATTTATATAAACCAATCTAGGAAAATACATAAGGATATTCGAAACGATTTTTTTTAACAAAATCAATTACCACTAATTATTTTTTAATTATTTAATTTTATATGAAAAAAAAATATAATAACGATATCTGTTAGAAGAATATACTATCAAAAATATAATTAATCCCTTTTGGTGCCCTAAAATATTCAAATATGTCAGTAAGAGTCTGTTGAAGTCCCCGATAATCATGTGGTACTATAACTTGACCACGTGACCACGATGCAGTACTCGACATGCGTGTTAACCATAGGACGCCTACGCGCATACTGAAATTGAACCGAGCTACTCATTCTATCTCAGTTTGCGAAAAATCATAGCATTATCTCTCTCACTCTCGTCACTTAACACGCGAGAGAGCGAAAGGGGAAGTATCTCATCGCTCGCGCTCGAAAGAGCAGCTCCAACTTCGGTCCTTTTGCCGACAATGCTCGGAAGCGCTCGAAGCTGGCCAAGTCGACTGAATTACCGCCACTTTACCTCTCGTTCTCGGTAGCCTCGGACAACTTCCGAGAGATTTTAGAGCGGGCAGAACCGAACTCGACCGAAGTAACCCACTATATCCTCCGTCTTTGGCCAACCTTGGCCAACTTCCAGAGAGTGTAGTGTAGGTTTTAAAGGTTCTGATACAAGTGACAAAGCGTTTTTAATAGCTGTAACAACTTTTGCATTTCATGTTGCTATTCACAATCTCAGCTTTAAGGTTCCCGGTTGTTCATCTAAATTGAAATAAATTTATATGAACAACAAAATGTGATTGAGTCACTGTTGTTTCAAAAACTATGTGAAGATTCAAACAAATTAAATTTTGTGACGATATCAATTAATACCACAAATTATATTGAATGCTTAACGAATTAACTAGCTTAATTTTTTATCCTTGCCTTCTGCAAACTAACTGACTTTGAAATATAAATATGAACTCATTGCTGAAACATACACAAGGCAATAAAATATAAATTAGGAGCACACTAAATTAAACTGAAAAATATGTCAAAACACCCACCCTTCTTATTTTATGCTTTTTTTCATAGTCAGTTGCAGATATGTTTTCCACGCTCTTTGCCCACAAAACTAAATGAGTATCTTAAGTTACTTATTTCTTTAACAAGCGTTCTCCTGACAGAATTTACTGGTCATTAAATTTTTTTTTTTCAAATCCAAAGAATAATTGTAATGAAAACCCTTGCACAATATCCGTTTAAAGAGCCATAAAAAAATAATGAAGTTTTGTTTTATAAACTTACAAAAGAAACAGCATTTTATTATTAGATTAAAACATAAATTTTGATTCAATCTTAAATAAACCACAATAAGTCAAAGAGTTGAGGAGATGAGAATCGTTGATTTTTCTCCCATTTTTTGATCCATAGAAAACCACTTGAATTACCACTTTCCTTCGAAAAAGGAATACACGATAATTGCGAACTCGAATCCGGCGGAGCTTACACTGAATCGACACAGTCCGTGAAAAGCAATTTCTACTTTGTAATTTGAACTTAAAAATCAACAGATTTGCCAAGAACATGTATAGCACAATTCAATCATGCACTTTGTGTCAATTAGTATTTTGTAATTGTTAATTTTTTCATATTCATCAGGCATACTTTAACTGTAGTGTAATATTTTTCAGAGATGTATTTTGGAATCAATTTATTTATAATGTTATTTGTTTGAGGTTTGAGAATATTAATTAAAATTTAATACTATTATTATGAATGGCATAAATAAACAGAGTAATTTTTCTTATGTTCTGAGGGGCTACATCCCATTGATAATTACTAGTTTGTTTTATAATAAACTGAATCATTGAGATGAATCACCTTTATTCACAAATAAATCATTTCAGTTTAATATTTTAAATACGTCTTTATATAATATGTATATATGAGTAAAAAGACTAGAAAATCAAAAAAATATATATTTATAGGAATATAATAGAAACTGCATATACAAAATAAAAATATATATATACATGGAGAAAACAAGTAGTACCTTACTGAAATATGCTTTATAAATTTATTAATATATAAACTCTATTTGCTAATTTCTTTAATGTCTAGCAATATTTGTAAAATTATATAATTATATAATTTATATAGTTCAAGCTAACATTAGTGGTGCATGTTCAAATTATTTATTAACTTGTAATTTTGATAAAATATATTCCTTTAAAAATATTTTGCAGCTATTCGATATTTATATATATAAACATATTATGTTACATATGTAATGTGCCTGGATTACTATATTAAACTATATTTATACTGGCGAAAATACAATTTCAATGGTAATACACATTCACTGTAACTTATACAACAATATTACTGTTTTCAAACGGTTTTATATGATAATAAGAATTATAATAATACGTTTTAAATTGAATTATATACATATAATATATAAAATATATAAGAAATAAATTATATTTCCATTCGTAATAAATATGTAACTTCATATTTATACTTTAAATGACGATACTATTTAAATTAAGAATGAAATGCGATAAAATATTTTCTAAGTAAATAATACTCCTAATTAAAAACAGCTAATATATATTTTTGTAATTATGTACAAATTGAGTATTTTTCTACATTCGTTCCTCCATTTAATTTATTTTCTTTTAATTATATCATCCTATTACTAATTTTTACTCCATTAAAGATAATATATTAAATGAAAAGCATGCAAAATCATTACCAAGAGCTGAAATTACATTTGCAAGTGCTACCAATGACTTGTTTATATTGGCTCCTTCCTTTTGTCTAGGTAAACTCTGATTTACACGACTTGGTCTTTCGCTGAAAATTATACAATAATATATTACACGTCATACAACACAATTAATTATACATCATACACACATCAATCAGAGCATTCCATTGTATGAATGCTATCACGTTATTGTTTTTTTCACCTGTCATTTTTCTCACTCGCAATCAGTGATTTATACATAATTGGATGTCGGACATTATTTGTAGAGAGAAGAATATTATTGCCATGAAACGAGTCGTATTGTTTGAGTCAATGCTGGCGCGCCATGCCAATAGTTTTTTTATTGTATTGTATAATAAAAACGCTTGAACTTTCACATGACTCCGCTTAATAAAAAGTCATAAAGCGAATTTATTTTTATGGCGTTCCGAACACGTAAACGCTCGACTTTCGAGTTCGCCAATCGACAAAAGCAATAACAAACTTTTAGCGTAGAATCGTATGTGGCCCCCGAAACTTCTGACTTTGATATGTGTATCTGCATGATATTAGAATGTAGTCTATAATCAAGATTCACGATATAAATACGGTTTTTTTATAGAAAAAAATCGATACTCAATGAATCAACATTACTACTTAAATTAAATATAAAGGAAACATTATTTTTCCAGATTAAAACAATAAAAAGTGTTCTAACAGTATTATAATACAATCCTAAATTGATATTCTTTAGAAAGATTTTCTAAATTTTACTCTCCAAATATACCTCGTTCGTGTTTATATTTAAATAAAATTTAAAGCATTACCTTCCAGCTAGATCTAATAACGTTAGCGTAACCGGTGGATAAGGTTGAAGACGACGAATATACAGCAAAGAATGAGATCTACTTGATCTCAGATTAGTTGCTGTGGGCGCTGTGCGACGACGCTTTGCTCCAGAAGACCAAACAGAACACAAGTCTTGTCCGTTTTTCACAACAATCCCACTTAATTCTATTAAAAAAAACAATATTACATCACTTATTTATACTATATGATATATGCAAGTACATAAATAAATTAAATAAAATAACAACCTTCCACATATGGTCCCTTCTTTGGATGCTCTCTGACGCGCAGATCCTTTTTAGCAATATTTTTCACAGAATCGTTATTTCCTAAGTCATCACCAGCCAATAGATCTCTCACGCGTTCATTGTATATCTCAAAAAAGCTGAAAAAAAATATAGTATAGTATGACATACATACATACATTAGCGTAATAATTTTAGTCTTTCAGTTATAACCAATCATAGACTCAAACACTAAAAAAATGTTAAAATCGGTGCAATAAAATGGGTTAAAAGTAAAAATAGATCGAGCAATACTACCAATGTGCCTACGTGATAGGCATAAAATTTCCGTAAATAAATTTATTACCAATGAGTATTTGCAAAACATGTTATAAAGACATAAATATAGACAGGGGTGTATGCAGTTGTATACCTGCGTCTAACATACATACATAAAATGGAACCAGCGACATAAAAACTGAAATGTTTTAGATTGAAGAAGAATTACGATCTTTAATACGAGTAAATTAAATTTATACGTATCAGATGGAAAAAGATACAGTGAAAAATTTATTCAAGGAACTGTGCGAACCAAATAATCTGGGGGTGCTTCTTATATTCCGGAATGGAAAGTATCTGTAAGTGAAGATGGTCCATTATAAAACAGTCCTAGTTTTTTTTTATTCTGAAATTATTACTTAAATGTTTCTGCGTCGTCATAGGACGAATATAGTTAGTAATGATTTTTTTATTAAATTGATAAATGCAGTAAAGATGAAGTAATGTATGATTAAAAACTGAGATAAAATTAATACTGAAATGTAAAAAAATGTTGGACTGGCCCTAGCATAGTGTTTAAATTGACCTAAATAATATTATTGAGCCATAATTAAAAATACGATTGCACACCCAACGAATAAGAAAAACTTATTAAAAAAAAATTAAACCACTAACTCATTGAATTATTGCTTAATTTCAAGCTTTTCCGTGTTTTAGCAGTATTGAAGGCTTTTAAAGGGTTGCTACTAAATTATATTTTACGTTATTACTGTTATCATTTTAAAATATTTTTCACCATATAATATTTTAAAATTTAATATTCAATTACAAATTTTTTAATTATTTTTTTTATATAATAAATAAAAATACATAAATTTATTAAAATATATACAAAATATTATGGTTTCAAAGGTGATGCGTTTTTTATATAATGTATTATAAAATTGTCAAATCATAATGTGAAAGCTAAACATATTTTTTTTATTATTAATTAATTATTATTTTCTATGATTATATTTAATGTTATGTTCAATAAGCATTTAAAAAACTTGAAAAATATAAATCAATTAAATAATTTACATATCTTTAGTTATATATATTAAATATGATTATTTCGAAGGTTATGCGTTTTGTGTATTATAATCAGAAATAATTAATTTCTTAATTATTTTTTATACAATAAAATACATACACAATAAAGTATAATATATGCAATGATCACGTGAACTAAATAAACTTCGTTCACATTTTTATCTTGAACATACATTATCAAATAAAAAGTTTCAGAAAGGTACATATTTCATGCAAATGAGTTTGACTATATTGTGATTTAAACGTTGGTCTTTAACATTCTAAACTTTACTCACTGTTGATCTATTTTACTGTAAGAAGTTTTTTACGGTACATATTTTTAAGTCAACGCGTCGAAATCTAGTTAACTACAATCTTAACTATATAGAAATAAAACACCAAGATAAAGTAGTATTTCTAAACACACAAAATGTCAATTAATTTTAATTTGTGGAGCAAAATCCGTACTATTTATTTTTTCCCGCAAAAAATATTTAATTTAATATAATATATTTTTTTCTATTTAAATGGAAAGTTTCAGTTTAATATCAAATGAAGAAATACTGAAAAATTGATAGCCAGTCATCCAGAATATAAAAAAAATCCCAAAATCATTCTATAAGAACGATCAGACAATATTATACGATTGTCATTATTTATCTAAGATTTAGAGAATGTAATTGATGTTTAATATATAATTTTTAATTATCAGAAACCTGTTTGAAAATACAAAATATATTAAATTACATATGTTAAAATTATATCACATCAATACGATTATGTTGAAGGTTGCTGTTAAAAAAATGCATTTTAAATAATTTTTTATGCATTTTTTACTAAATAAAGATCAAAATTATTAAAATCAAATGATAGAGATAAACATTAGGCGTTTTAAAAAATAGACAGATAATATTGTGGAACAATCGATATATATTAATATAATTGTGTATATTTCGGTAGATTTTTTTTATTTATTAAATAACATGCTGGGCATTATCCTAATGCGTTACAACGGGGTATATACAATCAACATCTACAAGTAAAAATCGAGATGTCAGACTGATATCAATCTATAAATTAGTTACATTTATTTTGTTAATTATAAACTATTATTACAGCTTTGAATCAATAGTTGTCACTATGCACGACCCAGTTATTTTTTATTTTAATTATTCATCACGATATATTCATCCGTGAGATTAGACGAATCTAAGAAAACCGAATCTGTGAATTATAATTATAAAATAATCACTATTCCTGATCTTTCAAATACAATAGTAGTTTAAAAACATATGGGATTCAAATCCAGGGATATTTATATAAAAAATATATTTATATAGGATTTTAATCCAGGTCTTTCAGGTATCCGTCCAGACCCGGAGCAAAGCCAAATCTGGCGCGCGCACTCCCCCCCCCTCCCCCAGGAAATAGTACTGATAAATATTTTTTTATATGTATAATAAAAAAAAATCTTGTGGCATTATCTTGGTAGGCTTACATAATTATGAAGCTCTAAACCGGAACAGATGTATAATTACATGGAATCCATTGCGTGCACCACTGCCGTTACCGATAATAAGGACCTACGAGTCCAACCATGCGGGTGGGGACCCAGCTTTTTACGGCCTTAAAAAGCTGGGTCCCCACCGTAGTACTAAATATGTTATTGGAGATATATAAGTTTTTCTCTCAAGTGCTCAGGGAGATGGGCTCTCGTTAGCTAGCCGGCATTGCAATTGCATTGCGTATCATCCAAGTAATAGCACTACCCCAAAGGTCTACGGGGGTATGCTACCTCCCTCGGACCCCAGGAGAGACCGACCCCTTTGGTCTGCTTGCGTAACTTTGCTATGCTTTGTTCGTCATCGCGCTCTACCTCAGACGGACAGCCCGAGAGGTCCCTTCCCCTTAAGGGTTTATGATTTAACCCAAGAAGGTAAAGACGATTTTGACGCTGCCCCCCTCGCCCCCCCCCCCTTCGCACGGACCTGTATCAGTCATTGACATATACAACTTTATGCTTATTTTTATTTATCATGTATATCAAAAAAATAACTATAAAGCAAAGATAACATTTCATAACTTTTGAGAGACATGCTTTGAAATTATTGAAATATTATATAAAATGCATACACATATTCTCAAAAATTCACTTCTGTGTTTCCTTAGTAAATTAGTAATTTATAAAAAAAATATTTACACCACATATATAAACACTGACAGATATTTATAGAAACTAATTATTAAATAGTAAATTTTTAATAACAATTTATTAACAATAGTATCAACTTTTTGTATTGCGCTTTTTCTTTTAAGAAAAAAAATATAAGTAATATATCCACTTTAAACGCAATTTGCATCTCAAATGATTTTTATACAACTAAGGTTATCCTAACTTTGTTTTTATATTTAGTTATTTTTATTTATTATTTACGTTTCGCCAAAATATTTTTTTGCATCGTCAGGACTTGAGTAGCATTTTTTTGTCATCGCACAATCTTTATTTAACTATATTTGTACCAGCACATGAGAAAGTCAAGTTCTTCACTTGCCTGTTCTACATAGTTGCTTTCGATCATTGCTAATGTCGTGATTATAAATAGCGCACGAATATTTTTTTCTAATAGACATTCATCAAAATTGACATTTGCCTTAAGATCTTTATAAATGTTTATCAATAGTAACAGTTTTTCATAGATTGATATAAATTTACTATGTTTTTACCAATCATGCAGAAGTGTATATTTGTAGTCTTCGTGTCTGATATTTTTTATGAAAATCTCGATATACGCAAGATACGTATAATAGATAATAAAAAATCAGTAGCTATTATAAACGACTGAATATCGCATTTATGTTTTGTTATTATGTATTACACGACTCGGCAATGCGATGTTATAGCAAATTTAATTGTATGTTTTATTGTTCTCCCATATGTAGTCGTAGCTCTCGTATGAGCACGCATATGTACGAGATAGCTATCGTTTCATGGAGGATATTAGCATAGGGAAGGTTTGGCAAGTTGGATATCGGCACGCCACCGGCGATAATATTATCACGTTACTACGCCCATTTGACAAGATTGCTCCAGTTAGACTGTGCCGATTTCACATTCCGATATTTTCTAGATCGCGCCAAGGAGGAACGAACCGATAATATAATGTAATAATATTGTATTAAAAAAAATAATAAGCGAAGACGTTAGTGCATAACGGCTGAAAATTCGCCCTCGTAAAACGAGCAATAAAAGGCACCGTAATTATAGCAGAAGTTGTTTCTCGTTCCTTAACTTTTTAACGTTCCACAAAGGCATTCGCGGTAAAAGTTTAATTGCTCGACGCGACAGGTAGATTAATCACACGCATTATAATCCACTCAATCATTACACGCTTCTGTTGATTCTTTACAAGATTTTGTATGTATTCGACACGTTACTATTATGGATACATTAACCTACTACTATAATACATTATTTATAGTATCCATTCATTAACCTACTACATTTTTATATTAGGCATACAATGTTAATGTTACAGAAAAAAAAACATTTAAATTGTTTTCTATCGATGTATAACTTCTGATTCATTTAACCATTTTAATAGCCGTTTTAATAGATGTATCACAGCAAATGCATTTAAAATATCTTAAGAATGTAACTCAATATAAACATTAAATGAAAACTGATTTCAATTACATTCCATTAGTAAAACGCATATTTTGAAAAATAATGCATCAAGAAGTTGTTCGCAAACATTTTTTTAAATCCCGATATAAGTAAAAAAAAGACATTTTAATCTTGTTTTAATTGAATAAGCTCTACAACAAGATTTCTATAAAGATAAGATTTAAGTGTAAAATTAAGCACTTATTTCATCAATTACATATTTTTTTATAAATTTCGTGAATTTTGCAATTTTTCAACAAAAATTTTTTGATTTGATGAAAAACTACGATTAATTATAATTCATTGTACATACATATTGTACATACATATATTGAATATATTTTGGCGTCGGGATGGTAACGGGTGGCAATTATACACAGAATGAACCGCTACAGTAGTGTTTTATTGAATTATTTGAAGTTATTCACATAGTTATTTGTACAATTACGGGGCTAGCCGAAGCGCGCTGAGGATTGCCAGTCGAAAGCAACCGTCGCCAAACTGGTGACTCCCGACGTGATCTGTGCGGTCGCGCAAATCCTTGCGGTATTATATATTTGCCTCTATTGTTAATGACCCATCTGAATGGTCGCTACAAAATTATATTTAGAACTAGGTGTATATTATATATACAATCAAATATTCCACTTGTTATATCTCTGATTTTTAAATATGTCTTTGAGAATTTGTAGACAAAATATTGTTCTGGGTCTGATTTGATTCCCGGTTTAATTTTCAAAGGTAAAGAAATTTGTCTCGCTACTTCTCTAAAGCGAATTTTAATCTGATTGTTGATATCAATACGCTAAAAATTCATTAATTATGTAATTAATAATTTCATTGCTTATAAATATAGTATTTGTAGTAAAATAATCAGAAATAGATGAGGAAATGCACGAAAAAGGTATGTATTATATTTGAGAATATACAGTACATCCTTGACCATAATAATGGGGCACCCCTTAAAATATTGTGTAACTCCTTACAAGTGCATAGTCTTACTTAAATATTTTAGCAGGTAGTTTTAACCGTAATTCTGGGAACTATACAAAGAAATTAATCGTTTTTAATTGCTCAATTAAGTTTTAAAAAAATATTGCGGGTTATTTTGTCCAGTTTAAGTGACCTTTATGTTCAGTTGCGTAATTTCGACCTTTATTTTTTGTTATAATTTTATTTTTATAATAATTTATTTTAAATATTACATAAACATTTAAAAATGGCAAAAAACGAGAATTAAGTGAAGCTAAAAGAACGAATATAATTTTATTGCATATTATTGACTGAATATATCGGAAATTAGTTCAGAACCCGCTGTCCAAAATGCTTTGTAACGGTTTAACGAATGTGGTTCTTACAAATCAAAGCCAAGAATTGAAAGAAAACGTAATATAACTACCCAGTAAGATCGAATGTTGGTTCGCAACTTAAAAGTCTTCAAGGCTATTTGCTGAAGTCTCTGCAAGCGGAGGGCCATCCATTTTTTCACGGATGGTGAGAAGAAAGCTCAACAATGTGGAACTCAGAGGTTGTAAAGCCTGACACAAACCGTGGCTTTCAAAAATAAATAAAACTCAAAGGTTAGAGTGGGCTCGAAAACTCCGAGATTGGACATAAGGCAAAAGTCATTTGGTCCGATGAAACCAACTTTAAGATAATTTTAAACTAAAATTGGTTAAGATAAAAAAATATTAAAATCTCAATTTAGTCAAAATTTTAGAGCAATAATTATCTAAAATAATCATTCTTTTCTTAAACATGTTTTTGGGACCCTTGGTATAATACACGTAAGTCGGAGAAGAATATCTTACTGATTGCGTAGTACCCAAAGTCAAATATTGTTCTGGGGTTGTATGGCAGCAGCAAACGTAAGAAACCTGTACAATTGCGATGGTAGTATGAATAATGACATTTATATTTCAATGTTAGAATCCAATGTACTGGAAAATATTTCCAGACACAAACCACGCTATCATCCTATTTCAGCAAGAAAACGCTCCATGTCATACTTAAAAAAGCAGGGATTAGTTTGCGTCAAAGGGTATGCCGCTTTTAGAATGGCCTACACAGTCACCAACCCTAAATTCTATGGAGTATTTATGGGCAAAATTAAAAGAAAAGGTTGCCCAATACAATTGCAAACTTAAAATTTAGCTGCGAGGAAAATTGCAGATGGAATGTAGAAAATTGTCAGATGGAATGTAGAAAAAAAGTATTTATTTTGGGGTATCATAACAATTATTTTCATTATTTTGCATTAATGAAATTTATTATTTGTGTTAAATGTATTAGTTCTAAATTATGACTGCGATAAGGGCCGCAAATGATATACTGTTATCGTAATGGCATTATTATAAGTTAGCAAAGTTTAATCTATCATAGTAGGATCTATCGAATGCTCAATGAAATTGGATAAGGGCATGAATGTCGTAAATTTGTAGGGTCGTGCCTAGCTGAATTCGCTCCAAGGGCGATTCGTTTTGCATTTTATATAGCGATTAATTTCATAATTCGGCACGTAAATCGTAAAAGTGTCGTTTGTAACTTTTTTGAGTAACACGATGCTGTGATTTAATAAGTAGTTATTTCTTCAAAGCACACGACAAAATTTATAACTCCGAGAAGTTTCGATTCATAAACGTTTCTTTGACATTATACGATTCATTAAGATAGGATCGCGAATTATACAACTTATTGTAAAAAAGTTTGGTGAAGGTAATTTATAATCATCACAATGAATAAATAAGAAAACTCTTTATGGACATAGCCCATAAAGACATTTATTTTTCAGTACGATGTATTATTTGCATTATTAATTTTCTCCGCAAGTGTTCTAGTATCGGGTCCATTGTGCTTGGCGTGCTTCTCACACGAATTGAAAAGTTAAATTAGAACGATTCTTTTTATGAAAACGTGACAATGGTTCGAAAAAACGTGATCGTTGTAACACGCGAGAGCTCACATGCACGGAAACGTCACTAATACACACGTTACGACCATCAAATATGCATTGACGTGGAAGAAAAAGCGGAAAAAAATGTATCGTAAAATATCTCCCGAAGACATAAATAATACTTTTTATTCAGTCAAGTCGAAACTGTAGCGAATAAAAATGTGCGCTCGTATAATAAATTTAATTTAGCTTAATCAATAAAATAATTGCAATACTCGACTAATACAAAAAATGGACTATATTCATAAATAATACATATTGATTATCTAGATTACCATACAAAAGTTTTTTGATAATCCATAAGGCAAATCTTTCGACGAAAAAAAGAATACAAAATTTTTTAATAAGTTCCTCAGTGACAACGGATAGCGTTCCGCTTCTTTGAATACGCGACACGATTTTGCCTATTCATAGTTCATATTCCTCTTTCGCACAGATGAAACAGATCACTGAATGAATATCATAAGCGGCAGTGTTGCAAACCAAATAAAAATAAATGCTTCCGTTTTTACTTTCTTGAATTTATATATTTATTATATAAGTTTAATAAAACTATTAAAATATAGTGTTGAGTTTTTAGATATGTATTATAAGCATTAAAAATATAAATTACTATTATTATAATTTATGTTCATATATGAGAGAAATTGTATGAAATATTAAACTAATACTATTAATGTTAATGTACCTCTTTAACATAACAGGCGTTAGACCAAGGCGTTACAATGGCAATAAAAATATATATAATATAGGTAACACATAAAGATTCAAACCTCATATGAACCTAAATATTTTTCAATTTTTTAGTGTCCGTTAGTTATTATATAATTATAACAAGTATTTATCACATATTAATCTTTCCTTGGTTTTTTCCTAGTCTCAAGGATGAATAATTAAAAAAAAGTCATAGCTGTAGTAATAGTTTATAATTAATAAAATATATGTAACTAATTAACAGACTGATTTCAACGCATATCTTACACTTACTTGAAGGTAATGATTATGTTTACCCCATTGTAACGCATTGGGCTAACGCCTGTCATGTTATAACGAAAGATTTAAAATAAATAAAAAAATCTACCGAAATATACACATTTATATTCATACATAGCGATTGTTTTATTATCTGTCTTTTTTAAAGCGTTTTATGTTTATCTATATCATTACTTAAATTAAGACTGATATTTAAATTGTTACGGAAAACAAACATAGTCATTGGATCTATTATCTATTATTTCTTATTTGTCTGTATGTCCATGATTTTTCTCAAATTTAGAGTATAAAGAAAACATTGCACAATATGCTACATAAATATTGATCTTATGTTTTAATTAGTGATCGGATTGTTGCGCAAAGAAAATTCCACACAGCGAAAATTCTAAGCATAGGTGATTTTTTATCAAATATATTTTGCTTTTAATTCCAACTGATTTATATTTTTAAGTAAAAATTTAATGCAAGTGTATAATAAATATTTTTGTATTAAAATCATATTAACATATGTTATATTAACAGACATTATTTTTTTATATAATATACATACTGACGTATTATTAAACATATATACATATATGAATGTGTATATTGATCATTTATAATCAAAATTTTTGCTGTTTGAAGTTTTCACTGTGCGCAATAATCACCGAACCGTTTTAAATGTGTCTAATAAACAAGTTTTTTTTAATTAGTAAATATTTTTCTCATTTTTTTTGTATGCATAAAGAATATTTTATTTTTTATAATAATATAATTAGATAGATAGTAGAGTTTCTACCACAAATATAAGATAACTTAATTTTTATGTAACACTACAGATTTTAAATATGTTTTTTATTTTATTTTAAGATGGTGTAATTTTAGATTAAAAATTAAATTTATGACTAAAATCATATTTAGGTGCGGAATGCGAAAATTTGATCTGTTTATGAAAAACAAATAAAATAAGTGTGTGAGAAAATTGGCAATAAATATTTTTTTCTTTTAATAAATGTTCCATGTTAAATAGTGTATATTAAACCATTAATAGTAATTATTTAAATAATCTTAATCGCAAATTAAATAAAATTAAAATAAATTACCCTAATTCTTTGTGCACAATATTTAGATCTAATAAAAAATAATGCCAGTTAGTGCAAGATTGTTGATAAACTAAAATGTAAAATTTTAATACAACATTAATTTAATTTTAAAAAAAATACAAACTGTTAATCCGACATTTCACAACCCAGAATATTTGTTTCCTATATTCACAAATCACATATATTGTCCACCGTCTTCGTCGTATAATTAACAATTCAATCACATTACTCTCAACCGACCAAGAAGCAGAATCACTTTTTCACTTATCAATTAATGAGAAAATCCAACCGTGACAACTACCGAGACTACTACGACCGGAGTGTACAACTACGCTCGACGATGGCGCGAAGTCTAATATCAAACCTAGTCCATAATTCCCACCGCCCACTCTCCACCCAACGACAACACCACCACCTAAACCACCCTTCGCCATCCAGGCGTGGCTTAAATTACAAACCTGTGCCACTCTCCTACCCCACTTTGGTACCATCCTGACACCGTTTTTATTTATGCGTCTTGCGTATCTGATAACGATAAGACACACGTTTCACGCTCAACCCGAACCTTGAAAGTGACTCTCGACAATAAAATTCACGTCAAGAAACAGGAAACTGAGTTTAGTCAATATATCGAAGCTGGTGATAGATCAACACTAACTGACAAACTAGAATTTCAGAGCTAAATAGTAAAAGCGATAAATTCGTGAAGCGAGCCGTTCCAGCTCATCATGTTTTGTTGATCAAGATTTCTAAAAAAATGGTTACGTAAAAGGGCATTGTATCGTTATTAGAAAGGTTCAGATCTTTTTTATTGAGTTGTAATTTATCAACGCGCTAATTAAAAATAATTAGAAATATACAATATGCAATAAAACCTTAAATAGATGTTTTGGTACTGGTTAATAATCCCGTTACGTTATGTAAAATTTAGCACTTTTGATTTCATAAAATATTTATATCATATTATAATCAATAATAAAAATTCAATCAAATACAATTTTTTAATATTTTCTCGAAGCAGTTGAAAAACCATAATTTTGCAGATTTTTTATAAGCCTTTATCTTTTATAAGAAAATACTATCTTGAAACTGGATTCTGTCCCGAGATTATTGTATACAAAAATCTTGAATACAGTTTTTTCAAAAATCCGTCAATATTTGAGGTTTTATAATATTATGTATGTTTTTCTAAACATATAATAATGTTAATAAGCTAATGTTCTCTTTGATATTTTAGAATATTTACAGGCAATTATTTATCGACTAAATAAAAGTAAAAGAATAAGAAAATCTAGTGGTAAGAATTAAAGATTATTTATATCCCAGGAATATTTATTAAAAACAAAATATTCAGGTTTTTAGATACGTCATTAATTAATCATTTTTTGCATAAAAACTACAAAGTAACAGATAAAAACAGCTTTATAACCAAAATATTATAATTTTCAATTTGTAGTGAATGTATATATTTACATAAGTAATGTACATTAATATATAGTAATATACTATTGGTTCAAATTAGTATTTCTATAATGAAAAAATAATAAGCACCCTTTCTTGTTTATGTACATTTATATCTAAAATCAGAAAATACCTGTATGTCTGTATGTCACAAGAACTCCTCCCAAACGGTGAGCAGTAGTGACATAAGTTTGCATAAGTCATTCTGAATGCCATTTCTAGGTCAACTGTGCTATTATAAATTTTTATTTATAAAAAATGATTACATGCTACTACAGTACGTAACAATTAAACCGCTCGTTTTAGAAATATCTGAGAAATTGCTTTCAAATCCTTTCCAATGAAAATAAAAACAAGACTTCGCTGGAATTCCAGGCATTTGAGCCATATTGAATGCTACTTAAAATAAAATAAAAATATTGGACGCTATAAGATAACGTATCGAGCAGAACGCGAATCTAATGCCTGCACTACACTCTCTGGAAGCTGGCCAAGATTGGCTAAGGACGGAGAATATAGTGGGTTACTTCGATCGAGCTCGGTTCTGTCCGCTCTAAAATCTCTCGGAATTTGTCCGAGGTTACCTAGAACGGGAGGTAAAGTGGGGGTAGTTCAGTTGACTTGGCCAGCTTCAAGCGCTTCCAAACATTGTCGGCAAAGGGACTGAAGTCAAAGAGTCCGAAGTCGGAGGTGCTCTTTCGAGCGCGAGCGGTGAGATACTTCCCCTTTCGCTTTCTCGCGTGTTAAGTGACGAGAGTGAGAGAGATAATGATATGGTGTTTCGCAAACTGAGATAGAACGAGTAACTCGCTTCAATTTCAGTATGCGCGTAGGCGTCCTATGGCTAACACGCATGTCGAGCGCTGCATCGTGGTCACGTGGTCAAGATATAATATCACATGCTTATCGGGGACTTCAACAGACTCTTACTGACATCTTTGAATAGTTTAGGACACCAAAAGAGATTAAATATATTTTTGATAGTATATTATTCTAACAGATATCATTATTATATTTTTTTTCATATAAAATTAAATAATTAAAAAATAATTAGTGGTACTTGATTTTGTTAAAAAATTGTTTCGAATATCCTTATGTATTTTCCTAGATCGGTTTATATAAATGTCACACCATAACGAATTCTTATTTAGAATCGATGGCGACAAATTCCAGGATAGTCACAGATGTGGTGTTCGTATTCTGAAGTATCATTGTTATGCCTTATGGCATTTTGCAAAAGCCGACAAAGATTTTGCGTAAATTGAATATTTACGACCGAAAAGTTTTCACTGATATTGTATTGGTGAGTGCCCACGCAAACTTTTATAATTATCAGTAGCGTAATTTTAATATTATGACAATTTAAAAATTGCGATTATTTGACACATGTTTCGATCGCGCGCAAATATGCCGGCTGTACATGACAGCAGCCGCCGCGCCGTGCGAACGTCATTCACACCCGCCGTCCGGACGGCATATGAAATTTGTGGCAGTGTGTCGGCGACCTCGGCCGACTTCAGTTGAACTTCGGTTCGGACAACTTCCAGAGAGTGTAGTGCAAGCATAAAAGTGGCAAGAGTTCTGCATAATGAAGCTGAACATCCTCGACGTCATTTCGCAAACTTATCCAATGTGCATACTAAATTTCACATTAAAAACTAAATTTATAAGTCACTATTATATAAAAATGTGGTTTTATTATAAAATAATTCATTTTAAAAAATATTTTTCAGATTTAATTAAATAAATATTTTCAATTAAATAATTTAATAATTATTTTTAGATTCAGAAGTATTTATATAATAGTTACAAACTTTCCCATGAACTATAAGTAGATGTGGAAAATGTGACACTTTTTCGATCAACCACCTCAATATCGACTCCGTGTATTTTTATAAAGACAGTAAATCCGCGTTTTCATGTCATAAGCATATTGTAAGGTCCCCCACGATCACTGACAAATCAATCAGCATACATCGACAATCGGTCAATGGAGGTTCGAAAACTGTTCAGATATCAAATGGCAGCCTGTTTCAACTACAACGCAACGAACGATTACAAGTCTAATAATAAAATGGATTGGAATCATTAAATCGAATTATATACTCGAATATTTGTAATTTTGCAAAAAGTGGGCGAGCACTAGACCTCTCTCAGGCCGGCTATGTGTATAAAAACGGATGCACAGCGTCCAAGTCAATAATTTTCACTCGAGAATCGCTCTCGACAAGATCATCAAGAATTTCAATCTGAGCACTTCAACTTGGACTCGCTGAGTTCGTACGAACATGGAAATAAAGAGAGCTGCCGACGACCGACAGACGAGGAAGATATACGAACTATGTTCTTCAGCAGCTAGGAAATATTTATTACGGTTTATTGTGTTATTTTGTCCATTCCGAACTATTTTTTTTTTATTTCATAAAAATTGGCCACTTATACCATATTGTTGGACTAATCTTAAACTTTTTAATAATTGTTTGCGTAATTATCCATAACGATAACCCCAGCGTTTTTAATTAATTTTATAGTAAATATAATATAACAATTTAGCTTTTGATCCGATTATTTTTCAATTGCATATATAGTGAAAATGTAATAATTATAAAACTTGCTCCAACATTAAATAATTGGACTACTGTCTACAGATTATGCCAAACCACCATAGAAACTACATTGAATCTATTCATTTCTTTCAGCTACTGAATAAGGATGAAATGAGTAATAGAAATACAGTACCAATTTTGATTATAAACTATAGTAGATATTTACATATTAAACCAAGTATTGTTAAGTTTATAAAATGGCTTATATTTTTAATTGAAAAAGAGCGCAATAATATTCCATCTTTATTTGTAAAGGGAATTGCGTCATATTAATCATGATTTGTTATGGTCTAAATTTCCAAATATATAACAAGTTATTGTGTAAATATCTTACTATACCATCTCTTGCTTATGCTACGAAATAAAATTAGCAAAGTTTCAAACCTTACACTCGCTTCTGACATAATATTTCCAGATTTGTCCATCAGTGCACGACACAATCGTGGCGCTAAGCCAGGTTCTGCCAAAGTACCTTGCATCGTATAAGTTTTTCCAGAAGAACTTTGACCATAAGCGAGCACACATGCATTTTGACCTCTAGCCAAAGATTCCAAGATAACGGAGCTCAATTTTTCATAAATCTAAAATGGAATAAAGAAATAATATTATATTAGAACTCCTGAATAAATAATATCTGTTAAATATTCCAAATTCTTCTTCTAATAAAAATAACAAGCTGTGATCGAAGATCTATTTATAAATTTCTTAAAATAATATTGTATATTTTACCATTTCTTGATTAGCAACATTTTCTAACGATGAACTAGAATCGAAACAGTAATCAAAAGTAAATCGTTTAATTCTTTCACGACTATCACCTGCATTACTAGTGGGAACCTAAAATGATAATTTATTGTAATGTAATGTAATTTAAAAAAAATTATCAATACAAACCTTCAAATTTGTAATAGCCACAGTCTTCTCATCTTCCAGATCGACGACTTTTCGACATAATTCATCTTCAAGTGTTTCTCTTAAATTAAAATATGAATTTAATATTGTGCCAAGTTAAATATATATATTGAATAAATAACAATAATACTTTTCAGAGAAAGGACGTATGCGCAATGCTATTTTAACATTCGCCATTTGAGTAATAAATTATTTTTTAATAACTAAAGTTTACTACAGCTTAAAGCTTAAAATATATTTTGGGGCATTACACTCGAACACACGTGTATGCCTAAGAATAGCACTTATGATGAGTCGCGTGTTATTATTTTATCTGCCAAAATTGAAACGTCGCCGGCGAAAGTGCTGTCAGCCTTTGTATCTTTGGTGAGACACAAACAAACACTGTCTTCAGATGTGTTCAGTTGTTGACTGAATTCAGAATATGGATGAAGGAGTGACCGAACTGAGGCGAAAGGGGAGATGTTCTAAAATTATATGTCAGTCGAAACGGGAACATCTGGAAGAGTGAGCAAATCCAGGAAGCACACCTTGACATATCCAGAAGCACAGAGTAGATTTTCTGTAATAATATTATACAGAAAAAAAACGATTAAATATCCATTATATAAGACCAGTATTTTTAAATTAACATTTTTTTAACACCTGATCAGGTTTTAAGGCACACAAAAGTTATATTAAGCACAGACAAATCATAAGCTAGCCTTTTGTTACGCGATCGTAATAACGAATGTTTTCATTTGTATCAAATAAGACTAGTCCAGTAAAGCTATTTACATCCTCAGACATATACAGAAGCTAGCATGTCTTATACTAATATAATAAAATCCAGATATATATCCCTTTATATTACTAATTTTCGATTTTAAAAATCGAGAGCTTTAGAAATAACTAACTTTGATTTCTGAATCGTATGTAGAACAACTAGAATATGCATACTAGTGTCATAGCTTTTCAGAAAAAATCAAAATATTTCCAAATGATCCAGCTGATCTCGAGATTTTAGGTAAAACAGACATACACATTAGAGCCAGTGGTGTAGTGGGGCCAAGGCGGACCAGAGCGTCGCCCTGGTATATACTTTTTTTTAGTCAGGCATTTTAATTGCAATGGAAAGTACCTTTATAAAATATTTTATATAATTTTTTTTATATCAAATATCATGAGTGGACGAATATTACGGGAATGCAAAAAATATACACATAGCATAAGAAAAACTCTTGATTCTGACATTTGGCGACTACAACCGATTAGAAACGGAGTATGACAGTTACTCACTCGACGATTTATTTTTGCTGGTATTGAAATATAATTATTTCTTTGTATAATTTATACGTAGAAATCGTAAAATTTTATTTAATCGCGAAACAGTAACGAAATTTATTATTTAAAATATTTTTTCACGCAAAAAGCAAGTCATTGATAAAATAATTTTATTTGTATGTATAATTCTGTGTTGCGCGAAAATCACGCGGCAAAAAATGACCCGTCGATTAAGTGCTAAATTCCTTTTGATTCAGATTTCAGTCTAGTATTGTCAAGTGAGATAAATGGGCGCACACTCTTATTATTTAAATATAGGTAGTTACATATATGTTATTCAATTAAAAAATTGCATTTTTTTTAAATAAGAATAAGTAAAATATCCGTGGATATTTAATGAAAATGGAAAAATTGTTTATATATCGCGTGGTAAATTTAAAAAAAATCATTATTACTAAACGTAATATTTCAAAGGAATGGAGTTCAAATAGAAATTCGGAAGCTTCACAAATAAAATCGTTGAGAACAAATATTATCGATCATATAAAATCTAATGCACATTTGAATGTAGATTTTTTTTAAAACAGCTTAACAACAACCCATTGAAAAAATGCGAATATCGAATCAACTAATAATATTTTCAGAACTACATATTATATTGCTAACAACAAAAAGACAATAATAGACGATGTATTCCACCAAATTTAAACCCACTAATAAAATGTTAAGAAACTGTGCTATATATTTGTATGAATTTGATTACAACAGATACTCGATCCAGTTTACTTATTAAACATATTGAAAACCTAATGTGTATTTACCTTCGATTACGATGTGGAACCCAAAGCTTTATGTAAATGGTTAAGAACACTTCGAGTAGTAGTTGAAACACATACACGCGTTTGCAAAATCCAAGATGTTGAAGAAGATGTAGTATAGAAGTTTTTTATGAAATATAAAACACCATAATATCAACAATTAAGAATATTTATTAAATAGCATTTGATTTTTTCATAAACATTTGAATTAACAATATGAGGGCATTTATTTTTAAATAACAAAAAAAGTAGGGAGAGGCCTTAAAAATAAATTACCGCCCTGGTTATTTTTTATTTAGCACTACACCACTTCGGTCACAAGATGTCACAAAGATTTATATACATAATTGTATATCAACTCAGGGCCTAAACTCTAGGCGGTTAGATATGTGTGTATATATTACTTAAAACCGATTGCTTAAGATCGAGTGTGTACGCCAGCAATACCGGCCCTAGCTTATTTAGTGCCCTAGGCAAAAATTAAGTTGCAAAACTCTCTCTCTCTCCCCTCCCACACATTATCAACACATTACATTTAAAACATAAGCTCATATACATTCAAATATCATACACTTCGTCATAAATTATCTTTTGTTTATTATATAATAATTATTTACTATTGTTTATTATATAATAATTATTTACTAAATTCACGCATTTAAAAAATAATAGATCAACGCTGAAAAACAGCGGCGAAATCAACTGTTTGGTAACCACAGAACAAAGAATATAATAGTAAATAACCCAAGCGTGCATAGAAGAGCGACGAGGTGCAGAAAGTTAAATAAATGGTTACCACGAGACTATAATGGAGTCGCTCTAATATCAGGGAGCAAAAAAATATTTTTTAAGCATCTGCTGTTTTAACATTAAAAAATACCATTAAATTTCAATGCATTCCTTTTTAAATAAATGTAAAATTATTATCCATATATGTATATATATTTTAAAAAGTTATTAAAATTGTGGAGGCCCTTTTTATGTATAAGTTTTATTATGGCCAAAACTTGGCAGCACTCTGATAACACTGACGTACATACATTGGTGACGGATAGGCAACGGACGGCGCGTGCCTCGTGCACCATTCACCGAACATTATATATTCTAACATGTAGCTTTATATATCCCAATAAAAATACTACTGCAGCGGCTCAATCTGTGTCTCATTGCCACCCGTCACCATACGTCGGCAAAGAATATATTTTCAAATTATAAACATTAACAGAAATGGCGTTTTTTATAATTTTCTATTCGAAATTTTAATGTAGCATACCTCTTTTTTTCAATTTAAATCAGGCAAATGAATTATTTCCGTTATTTACGCCATCTATATGTAGAAAATCGAATATGTTGCCAAATGGCAACACAATGTATTTTAAGGTTAAGTTGCTTTAAATAACTATGCTGTCAGTTAGGTTATATTTATTTTACATACTTATTTATCCTATTAAGTTATGATACACAACATTTTGATTCTGCATCTCAGTAATATCAGATTATTAGCTAAGTATCTTAAGGATTCTGTTAGTAATATAAAAAATGAATGCATAGCACCCCTTATATTTATGCTTTTGTGCCAACTGCTCGTCGTTTTCACCAAGACAACGTTTTTAAAACCACTTTTCAAACAGCTTATCGAGAAAAACAAGAAAGCGTGATAAATATTTTTTTAATAAAACACGTTTCTGAGTGCTTCCGAGAAACCACTTTCCTTCGCCAGTTGCCAGGGATAGCAACAGTTATGAACCATCTTGGACAGTTGATCTTTGTTATTCAGAAAATTCTTATCCTCCATCAGACTCCGTCTCATTTAAGACAAGACGCACCATCAAGACCTACTGAGACTACATCTTCACACTATATTCACAGAGCAAGGCCCTCATCAAAGGATCAGCAAGGAGTCTGTGCCATTTCATCCTTCTGAAGATGAGCGCGTCGTCGAGGGTCTGTGCCTCTAGATAATCCAGTGATGCGTTATATTAGTGTTTTTATATATATATAAATACAAAAATTATATTGACAAATTTTAATATGCGTTTGATTCATTGCCACCCATGATCCTGAAACTTCAAATGTCTTTCACAAGATTTACAGGATTTTATTGATTGTTGCTTAACAAAACTAAACATTAAAAATGAATTATAAATTAACATTTTTTAACAAATTAGTGATAATATAAATAAAAGAAAAGTTAATTTCATAAATATATATAAATGTATATATATAATTTTTTATTTCTTTAACATCATATTATCAATACATACAATTTTGTATGAATCGAGGAAACAATAATAAATGGCCTATGATACTTTTTTCATATATGCATATAAATGAGGAAAATTTTAACAATTTTCATAACCGAAAAAAAATATACATCGACAAATGGAAACAAAGGCCTCGCACATTGCAACTTTACATATAACGACGTATGTTGTACGTGATCGACAATAATAAAAAAAGGAATTACAAATAAAAACTATATAGTTATATTTTTAAACCTAGACATAAAATTAATCAATCACATTAATGTCTAAAAAAAAGAATATAGCATTCGTATAATAAAACAGAATCCCCTAAAACGAGATCAATCACTTTCACAACGAGACAGTTTAAATCGTTCCTTGTAATGAGTCCGTTGAATACATTTTACTATCTCATACTGATAGTGAGCGGAAGGGGGTCATTTTACTAACAAAGTTTAAATTATATCAATATATCGATCGAACAATGCATAAGTAAATATGTATACATATATATATATATAATATTTTTACAATTGTACAACAATATTTTTTAATCTGATTCATGTAAAAATTGTTATAGACCAATATACTGCACTGACTGTAAGGACAATCATTTTCTCATATATGTTAATATAAAATGAAACATTTAGATTGTAGAAAATACTCGTTCCACTGTAAAAGTGTGCACCTTAGTAATAAAAACTTTATCGTATAAGATTCTCGATGAATCCCTAGCATAAACTACCTTTCTCACGTCGCATTTAAATACATATTTATATATATTTAGAACAACTTTCACGCTCTTTCCATATACTCGCGCCTTAAGTAGTGTAAAATTAAAACGTCACTTTTCTCGATAACTATATTTTCTTTTATATTTACAAAATAAACAGAATATATCTTTACTCATTACGTGTGTTGGCCTCAACTCGATAATTTCCTTTTATACATTTAAAACGAACAACAAATTGTGCTAATAATTTGGCTTTTGCTAATCAAAAAAACGGCGATGTTAAAAATCACACTTGTAACAATTTGTAACATAATTAAACTACATTCTTTATTTATTAAAAATTAAATATTGGACAATTGTATATTAAATCGTTTAGCATCAAACTAATAAATTGTGCTAATTTTTAATACTGTTAAAGACAATTTCATAATTAACTACAACTACTTGAATACGAATAGATGCAAATCCCAGAACGTGGCTCAAAGATAGAGCGATTACATCAACGTAATACATAAAATATCTTAAAAAGTAAATTATGGAAAAAAGATGTTTACATTAAACTTAAAATTTTGTCATAAAATCATTTAAGATTAATCACGTCTTTCTGTCATAAACCTGAACATTGATTATTGAAATAAAGGCACCTACGGTAATGAAATAAATTATATAAAATAAAAAAAATGATAATATGGAGTATATCTTAAACGTAACTTATTCTATTTATCTGTTGAGTATATCGAAGAAGTAAATAAATCGGATTAACAGCACCGTATGTTCATATTTGAAAATGCACACAACGAAGAATGATATATAATAATATAACTTCATAGATCGCATAGCATATGCGAATATAAAATTACAATCTTAAGAAAAAATACATTAGGAAGAACTCGGTTTTAATTTTCGTGTTGCATTCGCTATCGGCCAACACAGCAATTTTACATTCGATACAATCGAATCAAACTTCAATTGAAAATTATTTTTTTATACTAAACATAATAACTCATCATTTTCATATTTATAATTGTTTTATTCGCGCACCGACGCAGCATCCTCAGTCGTCATCTTTCTTCTCCAATTTGAGATCTACCATTGCATGAAGCTCTTCAGGAGAATATCTACAAATTAAACATACAAGCTTATAATGATGCAAAGTTTACAGGTAATATAAGACATAGTAAAATATTTGATATATTACCCAAGAAGATTCTGCAGATCACATACGAAACGATAAACATATCGTTTTCCGGCAGTTTTGTGGATAATATTTTTATCGTAATAATAACGTAAGCCACGTGACAACTTTTCATAATTCATCTTAGGTTTGTTTTTACGTATACCCCAACGCCGCGCAACCTGTAAAAATATATAAAATTAATTGTTTTAGTTTCATTCCAAGCTTTTTTTTTCATATTAGAGCAAGACATGAATATTGCTAAATCTCCATATTTTAATTTTAAATTCTCAGAGTTTGTTCTATTGATATTTTTTTGACAATATTTTTGGAATACAATTTAAGCACATGGCTACAAAAACAGACAATGCTTTCAGTAATCAAAGAAATCAAATTTTTAATTCAATATATGTTATGCCAGTTGCAGCACATTCATTTTTACTGACAAGATAATGAATGAAAAATAGGCTACGGGTTATCCAACTCCCTGCATCACAGTTTTATTCTACCATAATTTTAATCTACCAAAACTGTGCAACGAACTGCAGTTGATTGTTTAGCGATCCTAATTAGCACATTCAAAAGCAAGAATATACTTATTCCGAGAATCTCATTGATTCCTAAAGTATGCCTTTTCATAGTTTACTACTGCAATACCTAATTCACATTGCCTTTGCCATAATATCTAATAAATAAATCACATGCTCAATGTAACAGGAATTGACTTGAGAGTTAAATGCTTCTCATGTGAACACAAAACGCAGATAAAGCCTTATATAAAAGCTAGAAAAAAAGCAGTAAGATCAATCCACTTTAATATTAGGAGTCAAAGATATGATTTTAACTCTAATATTCCAAACAATGGTGTTTGGACTTTGATTTTCAATTAAACACTCTCTGACTCAAAATTTGATACAAAAGAAGAGCATTTAATGATCTATAATCGTACAATTTTATTTTTTGGTTTTAAAGTGAGGTAATGTGATATTCTGATATTGATTTTAGAGGAAAACATAAAGCCTCACACTTTACTTCTAAAATAGATACTTTCAATATATTTAAGATTACTAAAACATACCTCATCAGGATCTGTCAACTTAAACTCCCATCCGTCTCCCGTCCAAGAAATAAATCCTTGACAGGTCTTATCGGTGAGGAGTTCCAGAAGGAATTGCCACAGTTGAATGGGACCTGAACCTAAAATCACAATAAGAGGATCCGTTACATGAGTTTTAAACAATTATATAGAAGCTAAATTAATATAAATGATTCGTACCTGTGAAACAGGGCGCAGAAGGTGGATATCCTGTGATTTTATCAGGCGTTATGAAGCCACTGTGCTGCAAATCAGCTGAAGGCCCCCAAACGTTTCCTTCAGGACCTGATCCTGGCCCACCGGAGCCGGGACCTCCTTGGAAAGTGTCGTATGGAGAAGGATAACCACCATCGTTACTGTATGCGTCGTGGTGATATCGTGCTGCAAAAAAATAATAGTTAATACATGGCAATGGTTTAACACTCATTTTCTATTTTTCCTTTCACACGCAGATAACAGGAATAAAACCTAAGCTGATTATTCTAATAAATAAATTATGAAACGGAAGGAACACTTCCTTTAAATTAAAAATTCGTGGGAGATTTATTTTTTATTTAAATACACGATTCAGAACCGATGGGTTATTTTGCATACAAAGACCTCGGTTATCGGTGACTTGTGTGATGAATATTCAACGATGGAAAGAATAAGCAGCCAGTTGATAATTTCAGCGTTTTGTACGATTGATGGTCAGTTATGAATATATGAATTTTATAAAGGGAAAAAATACATAAAAAACTAAGCACGCACCCAGTGCGTAACAATAATAGAACAATACGTATTATACGCTGGCATTTTGAATTGATAGTAGCATAAAAGGAATAGAGGCAATAAAAAAAAAATATCTGTGGATAGAATGACCTAATTTATATGTGTTTTGACTTGAATACTAGATTTAAGCAATATTTATTAGAGTATGCCTTGCGAAAAACACTAGCAATATTACATATTAAGTTTTGTGGAGGATGAGGCGATTCTGTTAGCAATATCGAGGCGAATCGGCGGTATGAAAATTTATTCGTTTGGCGACGTGACAGAAGGACGAAGACATCGGCATCAGTTAAACTGTGTATCAGTGCAGACTTAATCCTTAAACATATAGCTCAGATATCGCTATTTTCGTTAAAATAAAATAAAATATTATACTTACACCTAGGATACGGTTTGACATAGTGCGTCGGCTGGTACTTGTGCTCCAGGACTTGCGGCGACGTCGCATAAAATTCAGGAGAGTTTTCGGCATACGGCGCCGGCTGATGGTGTTGGTGGTGATGGGGGTTATGATGGTGATGAGCGGGCTGATGGTGGTGCTCTATGGGAGGGTAGTCGTGCTGCTCGGGCGACAGGTAAGCGCCCGAGGGCGGGGGCGCAGGCCCAGGTGCGCCCCCGGCCCCCGAGCCGTACGGCTGCAAGAATCCAGGCGGTGGGGTGCCGCCGCCCTGCTGGCCGCTCGACGTGTAGCCGCCTGTAAATAAGAAAAAAAATAATGTTATAAGGAACCTTTTAAACACAGATGAAGCGGATCGCCTGGAGATTCGCTTAAAATGTTACCAATCCGAAGCTTCCGATCATTGTTCAGAATGAGACCTTACACTATTGAACGTTTTAGGAAAATGTCGTCGATTGTCTAAAGATCGATTGTTGTTATTTTTTTTATTTTCTAATGGAATTAACAATCTATAAGTTAATTAGAATAGCAGGCAATTTGATCAAGAATTATCTTTCGGACATTTGACGGTTTGTAATTCATGTAAAAAAATGATGTGAGAATGTACCTCACATGCCGTAACTTTGACCTATAGTCGTGTCTATAGATACAAAATACGCACACGCGTCTGCACCCAAATAAGTATTTCATTGAAATCAAGCGTGGCGTGGATTACCAGTGAACCTTTGAACGATAAATAGACGACTGTAACATTTTTCCTGATCTATAACAGTGATCGAAGAACCGGCATAAATTATCGCAATTTAAAAATGGTGGTAAAAAAAGCGAAAAAATAAATAAATGTATAATGGAACACATCTATTATTTTTTTGCAATATTTAATTTGGCCGACACAAGTTGATGTGCCAGAGGAACCTGAAGGATTGGCAGAGTCACACAATGAAATATACTTAAAGCAATTTTTTTGATGTCAATAGCTGCTTTTAAAACCGTACACGAAGAAGCTTCACTGCCTTTGCAACAACTTATCTATACAAGCAATGATTTTCTACTCGTATGATCATAAAAATAACACAGGAATCGACTGAACCCCTAAGACAAACTAAAAGTCAAAATTTTGATGTTCTTGTCTCAAAAGCTTGAAGAGAAAAAGTTATTATTCTATTAAGCCATTAAATTGGTTACGGTCTAAAAAATATATATTTTGAGTAATAGCTGAAGAAAGATAATATCAAGTAAACCGAAAATTTAACAGCAATATTTACACTGTTGTCTATCTAATCTTTGTCCACACCACAGATAAGGTTATTTTTCTATTCCTCTCTTAAAAATCTGGTGGTTTTTCATTGAAGAACTTTTCACAATGAATTCCTGTTGTTATCATTGATTGATATCATAACAGAGACGTAATTTCAGCTTTTTCCAGAGGAGGGGGAGAAGCAAAAGTAGGCCATTCAGTGGTTAAATAACATACATTTTACTGACCAAATTCAAGCCCCAATCCCAGTATTATAATAATCATTCAATTTCAGTGTTATAATAATCATTAGTCAACATATTAAAATTGACCGTTAGCGTACGGCCTTAAACATCCATATTTAACATAAATATTTTTTTATATAGTGTACAACTGAAGAACAATTCATACATTCAAAATCAACTTTTTTAGTTGTAACAGTTGACTATTCAACTATTATTTTCGACTTTTGCCAAAAAAATTAACAATTAAAATTAAAAGTCGATCTCTTTCAGAAGATAATTATTAAAATAATTTTAATTAAATACAGTATTGTAGTTCAATTGACTATTGTGATATTACAATTCATTCATATTTAAACTATTATTTAGTTTTGTTTCAAAACTACAAATAGTTTCAGAGCTTTCATTAGGTTAGGTTTTGGTTTGAACAGCAAATGGACGTTTCGCAACTGTCAAATTGAGTTTCATAGACGTTTTAGAGCAGCAAATTAGCGCCTATCAGTTAAATTATATTTTGATGAAAATATATTTGGACTTGACTAGTGAAAATATAACTTTACCAAAAAATACGCATTCACTGTAACATTTATACATCGGATGTACATAAATAATGATAAGTATGTAAATATACAACATATAGAAAAATTGAAATCATATAATTTTACTTGCACTTGTTAGATAATTTATATTTTCCCTAATAAAAATATATATCTACTAGTGAAAATATATTTCGATATGATTTTACTGAAATGACATATTTTAAAAAATATTTTCGGGATAGATTCAAGAATGTTTTTTTATAGATTTTCTTTAAGGAATAACCACATGAAACTGAATGTATTATTTATTAATTTTGCTGCATTAAATTCAGTTGTCAAATTACTAATAATACGATCTATAAAAACAGTGCTGTTGTTGATTTTTCGTTATTTTTTGCTTCTTCCTTAAGTATTCACATATTTTAAAAAGCATTTTCGGGATAGATTCAAGAATGTTTTTTCATATTTCTTTGAGGAAAAACCCGAGAATTTCTGGTTTAAAATCAGAAACGTCATTTCAGTTTTATTTAACTTTTTTTAATATTTCGATTTCAATTTTTCTGGGCAAGTTCAATGGAGAGGGGTGACCCCTACCTGTCCTCCTCAAGTGACGTCCCTGCATCATTCATCTGAAAGTGAGCTTTAAAAAGCTCACTTTCAACTCGGCATCACATCGAGATGCCTCTTGATCAATCGGGGTGAGGTTAGCTAGCAAATATGTAAATATACGAGACAAAAACCTAAACTCGAGTTGCGCAAACGTAAATAATCGGTTCGAAGGTCCGAGTGCGCGCTCTCGGCGGTCCGCGCCGCGATTGGTCCAAATGGACCGCCCACTGGGCGGAGCCGCGCCCAGCGTGCTCCGCCCCTTCTCGCAAGAAAAACAATTTACTCAGCCTTTTGTCAATTTCGTTCGCGTAACGTCATTACGCGACGCGCGATATGCAAATTTGGCTAATTCGGGACGACGTATCGCACTTTAGGTATCGCGAATAATTGGCGCAGTGACTCTTTGAGCGAATTTGGTCGGTAAAACCAAGCATTTTCCTCATAAAAGTAATATTATGATAAGGCAGCTAATTCTATTTATGTATTGCATTAGATAGATAATGTTTATAAAGTATTACTTCAATGCGTGATCTCCCGTATACGCAAATGTCTACCTTGTGATTGGTTGTTCAACCGCAGACCCAAGAAAGGACGCTTTTATAATAAAAGTGATTAAAAATATATTTATAAAATACGCATTTGAGAAACAAATTTCATGCCAGCTCTCTTTTTGGCACTATTATATTTTTTATAACGAACAGTTCCAGACGCATTGTTAATAAAGTTCATCATTAAACCATTAAACAATTTCATTAGAAACAGCTCCAAATCGGACTTGCATCTTTCTCAGTTATTAAATGATAATAAATAGTTTCGCTTATTAATTTGTAATTGATTAGAGACACTTAAGTTACTTGAAAAGTCTACGAAAGTTCGATGGAAACAACTTTTTTTAATCGAAATTATTTTATCGAAGCAGGTTTTTTTAATAATATATTATAAACAACACTTAGAGAGACACTAGCGATTATTTTTATAGCTTCGTGTATATAACAAAAAAAAATATTGAGCATACGTCTACCAGATGGCGAAGGAAAAGAAACCCTCTATGAACCCAACACCCATCGAAATAATCCGCCACATGTCGCTCGCACGAGACCTTCCACTTTATAAACAACTCACCCGTCTTGAGTTATATTTTCAATTATAATTTAATAATAATAAAGCGGTTGAAGTTTCTAGAGAGGACTGGTGAGATAAAGAGCTACCTGTTTGATTGGAGCCAATTTATAACGCGTTCACATAACGAGCTGGACGTCAATTTCCGGCCGATCGACACAAGTCATGAGATGAGCAAAAGTCAACACTCAAGATATATTTGGTATAAATATTAATAACGCATTGAGTACATGTACCCATTGCATTACGTTTTTTTTAATATTTATTATCAAAGGAAAATGCTAATTTTGCGGTTTGAATGTGTGAGGTCAAAATTTATATTGTGACAAAATGGTTTTAATGAATATTGATTGGTTTGCGTCATTGGAGTTTGCGTAATGTTTGATTAATAGGAAAAATTGCAAAAAAAGTACATATTTTTATTTAATAATGATATAAAAAAGAAAATATGCAATAATATCACAATGTAATTTAATATCAGTATACAAAACTTACATATTACAGAATTATCTTAAATTATAAGTTGGATCCCTATCTAGCAATACCTAGCACGTTAGAATGAAATGCACAACCTACGCCTTTTATGGAATAAACAGCCCTTTAGAGTGAAATTAAAATGGAAATCTCCAGAACGCCGTTCTGGTATAAAAATATTGCGTTTTATAATTTAAATAACGACATTTCTATCTGAAATAAAACTATTTTTTAGCATTGTACATGCTTTGTAAAATGCTGCGAATGTTGCGAATGAAACATACTAATTCTGTCTGAATTTATAATTTCAAAAGTGATTATTTGAAACAGTGATTCCGCATGAAATAACCCAGTAAAATTAAATAGCCAGTCTTACTATTCTTAACCTATCCTTTACTATGCTGTACATATAAAAATGGAAGAAACTTAAAATCAATATTTTTTATATATGTATTAAACATAGTTTGTAATTTAATAAATATGTCTAGTATTTTTTTATATTTGATGTATTCCGTTGCAATAAATTTGCATAATGAATCAGATAATTACAATACAGCAGACCCCCCCCCCCCCAATTACACGGTAAATTGGGGACGTGCTATTTGTAAGTTGGACGTATCTCACCACACGCACCTGATTCGTATGTACGTATTGCAAAAAAATGTATGAGTAGTTTGTAGTCCCCAACTACACGCACCCAAATAGCACGTTCCCAATTTACTGTGACATTGGGGGGTCTACTGTACATAAGTTATTATCAAAAGTAACAAAAAATACGTTTTAAACCATACATTACAATAATTGTTACAACTTTCGTAGTAATGTTTTTCTAATTTTAAATAACGTTATTTTAAACATTTTTACATGTGTACTGAGTGTACACCACCGGAGCGCACGGCTTCTTCGCATTGTAAGGGGAGGTTAACGCGTATTTATAAATACATTTTTATTATGTTTTTCATGAAATTTATTATTTTTGTTTTGTGGTGCAAGCGTGAAGATCTTCAATTGACTGTTTTCAGTATGATTTTATTTTCGGTAATTAAACTATATTTTATACTTTTTCGGAAAGTTACATTTAATCAAGTTATTTTAATATCTATCTTAAATCAAAAGTTAATAAACAATATTCAATCACCAATTTAGCTCATCTTAAAGAGAAAAATATATGAAGACCAAGATTTCAAGATAAGAATAAATTAAATGACATATATAAAAAAAAAATTTTTACGATAAGAATTAAGATTGAATGGTTAAAACAACAGATAAACGTAAACAAAAAAAATGTAGTTGGTTAAAAAACTAAAGCTAATTGTAATTTATAAATTTATTGAAAATCTTCTGTTGCAACAAAAATGCGTTACAACAATGTAAACACAATCAACAACTAAGTAGTGAGTAACAAGACTGAAATAAAAGTCTAAAAAATAATATGCATACTGCTCTTGAATTAATATTTGATAAAAATAAAATGATCCTTGAGCATTTGCTCTTCAAAGCTCACAGAGCTCATTATCATGCACATAAGTGTCGTGCATGAGAAGACAAATCAGTCACTGACCGTAGCAAGATTTATACGGGTCGTCTGCGGTGCGGGGTCAAAAAAACCTACACACACAGACCTCAGAATCGTAACGTTTCCGAGCCGCGAATTTAAAATTTGTGTCGATGGAAGGTGGCAGGTGCTCGCGACACCTGCCGCCTCACATGCCGCGCGCATGCGCAATGCGTTGGAAAATGAGTCCCGGGAGAGGAAGAGCAATCCGGATTACCGTTGCAGTAGATGGATAGACTGAGAGGTGTCTTATGAGGAAGAAATTATGCATTTAAAGCTCGGAAGCGGCTATTCTTATAGACTTTAAAACCTCAAGTGGCAGAAGGTAAGACAAATAAGGTACATGCGGTTTTTCTTCACCACTCCGATTAAAGCGCAGAAGGGATGTTTATGCTCGCTAATTACAGATGTATTATTATACATTAAATTCAATAGTCTACGGACTCGATGTTCCAGTGTCAGTTAGAAGATAGGCACAGTCAGGCTTAGTAGCGAAGAGGACAGGATGAATAAGTGTGTCACGAAGAGGAAGGGCAAGTGAGGATGATAAAAGAGAGTGTCAAAGTGCGGCGAGAAGATGGTGTCTCGGACGAGAACGTCGACATCCGGAGCCATTTAGGAAGTTGGCGATGAGCATGAATGGTCATGGTATGGGTGGTGCGTTGGTTGAATGTTAATCAAAGCTCGACACCTGACACAGGTGAATTTAGTCAAATGAATAATTATCACACTCTTATATTAAGTTATTATTTTAAAAGCATGTTATTAAAAATAATGTTAGTTCTGTAAGATATATTCTATCTAGCACAAAGCAATTCTGTATTTAACGCTGCTACTAGAATCGCGAATTTTATTTTCTTGCGCCTCTACACCAAATTGTCCAATATTCTAAGTACATGTTAACTTTGCAAAATTAAGCCCGAATGTAAATTGCCAGTTATTTAAATATGCAGTAGTTAACCTTTGCCTTCCGGTGCGCACAATCCGCGTTGACAGTGATGCATCGCGATGGAAAAACTTTCAATGGCTTTAAAGATATCGCGGAGTATTTTTATTCCGTCTATGACGAATCATATTCAGCTCCCGATCGCAATGGAGACAATCTGACCTCACGATCTAGCTGGTCATCGGTTTTAGCCATAAACGAAATTCACATTTAAGACCGTACTTTTGAGAAGCTCAAATCGCGTAGTTCCACAGGACCTAACTTTATTCCTGATTTTACATTGAAATGTTGTCAGGTTAATCTTCTTGCTTTTAAAACTTCATCGTTACCTGATTTGTAAAAATATACGAAAGCTACTCTGATCCACGAAAACTTCGGACTGGTCGCCGTTTTTTCGGTTGTTTGATATAATTCTTTACAGATATATCCACAATCACGGTCAACATGGGTTTCGTCCGTGTCATTCTACGATCACTAACCTCTTGTGCCAATCGAGGGCGGTGCCAAATCCCTTGATTCTAAAATGCAGATCAATGTAGTCTATACCGACTTTCAAAAAGCATTCGACAAAGTTTTTCATGATCTTCGAAGCAACCGCCGTTATTATGTGAGCTATGACAGTATTTCGCTCATTCTAGAGTACCACAGGGATCCGATCTGGATCCTTTGTTTTTATTTTGCTTTTCATTAACGACATACATGAGGTAATTATGAACTCGGAATATTTATTATATGGGTTGCAAGCCCCTGATAAAATGAAAGGGGTTGAGACCATTTCAAGATCAAATATTAGCAGCAAAACTTTAAAATAAGCCAAGGATTGATGAATGAGCTTAGAAAGACCGACAGATGGTGATGGGATAAAATTTAATAAAAATTTGATTCGGCAAAGGCCACAAGAATTAAATAGATTTCGGTATATAAAACTTGTCTTAAAAAAGATTTTTTTTTTTTTTTTTAATAACTGCCATTTTGAGAGAAGTTGCCGAATTAACCCTTTGAGTAGTGAGTTAATTATAGCACATGAGAGTGAATTAATTTAACGTATTTTTCCACGATTATTTCTGTTGTTATTTTTTACTATTATTATTTTATATTGCATTTATATAATAGTAAATTATAGGAAAAAAGTGATTCGTAAAGTTATATTGCTTTGATTTATTTTACTACTTTTTTGTATGACTATTTTTTATAATTTAATTTAACACTTTCGTATTATTGAATTTCGCTAATTTATTTTACTTTTATTTATTATGAATTATTCTGCTTTTGTGTTTTTTTTATCAATTCAGAGGCTTTCAATATCTTTTTTATAAAATATTATTTGTCATGTTAATTTATTACGTAATCGGTATTATTTTTTATAGAAATCGTTTACGTTAATTAAAATTAAAAAAAAATATTATATAATTACAAATACTTTCTATTTATTATTTCTTCAGTTATAAATGTAAATATATTAGACCCCCGAATAACACGGTAAATTGGGGACGTGCTATTAAGGTGCCCGTTGCTTTATATGTGAGCTAGCCAAAAGTACGTATTGCAAAAAAATGTATGAGTATTTTCTAGTCCCCCAACTACACGCACACAAATAGCACGTCCTCAACCGTGTTATTGGGGGGGTCTACTGTATATAACTATCAGGGGTACCTCAAAACAGTGAAAGATCGACCACCGTAGATGAACAACGATACTCTAGTTGACTGACGAACTTAGTCGAGATATTTATAAAAGCTATTTTAGAATAAGTTTATCAAAAAAAAAAAAATATTAGGCTAAGCCGATTTTCATTAATATTCCCAAACACAAACCATTTTAAGCTTTCATGTGGGAATTAATCAGCTGAATTTCTTTTTAACAAACAATTTACCAACAATGTTTTCGAAATATTTACGAATATTAGATAATATACCGTATTATATCATAAAAATAACAAACACGAACTTTTCTTCTATAAATAAAAATAATAAAACGATATATATTTCATAATTATAAATTAGGGCAATAATAAAGGTTATGTACTTTATATCTTATGTTACAGTGAATATGTATCACCAGTAAAGATATATTTTTAATGGCGTTTTCAGCGAAATCATACCTGAAAACACTTTCGCCGGTTACACATAATTCTACTAGCGATAATATAATTTAACTGATCTATAAAACTCAATTTGATATCTATAAAGTATCCATTTCCTGTTCAAACCAAACTAACTATTGTTTTTGATAAGTATAAAGTATCTAAACATGCATTTGTCTAATTCGCCTTTAATATTCTCAACTCCGTATTTACGTTTCAGACGTATTATGAAATAATAATAAAATATTAAGATTGATTATTACATATAAGAGAATATAAACTGTCAATATTAACCCTAAACCATTTGAGGAGCAACCTATTAGCCATAATTATAAAGTTATATAATCGATATATTTTAAGCTTTTGCTTAAAAAAATAGATGGAGCAAGTGGACGCATTTCGATTAATCACCAAGGTTCAAGGGCTCCGTTACGGGGTTGTTTGACGAGCAGAGCCGCGTGGCGGAAACGGCGCTGCGATCGCTTCCGGCGGACACTGCGCGGTTATTCCGACCGGGACGCGAATGGAATGCATTATTGCCAACGATGCGGAGCGCACTACTGCACTGCCGACACGTTATTCATATAAAAACAATAACAATACCAGCCAGCACAAAAATCATGCTTCCCTATACTTCAGCGACATTTAAAAAAAAATTTTTTTGATAAGAAGACGATTGTAAACCCTCGAAACATATTTAACAGCAATTTTGTGATATACATATATCAATTTTACGAAAAGATAAATATGAACCTTGATTGAGAAAAAATCTTTGACTCATACTACGGAGAATATTAATATTTATTTAGAACACCCCTTTATTTATTTTTTAATATAGTCACCATGAGCCTCAATGATTTGTTTATGAATAATGACGGAATAGAACTCTAGCGCCTGCTTTTTAATTTATGAATCATAAAACGCATATTAAAACAATTTTTCACAGCAATTTTTTGAATGAGTTCAGTGGCAAATGGCCTTTTATATCTTTCTTTATCACTGCTTTAAATTCACAGCATCATTGCAATAATTAGGAGATGAATTTCAGCCGCAGTTTCACTAGCGACTGAGGCCAGATAAACTCTTACCTTTTAACAAGTATATGCTATAACTAGATAGCTTCAGCTTTAAATTTGACAATTAAATTATCAAATAAAAATCATAATTGTCAATTTTAGTATTGAAAGTAATGGGTTTTGATTGATATTTTTTATGTACTATCCAATGTGATTTTTGTGTTATTTCAAGGGACATTCCAGGAGCATAGTCATCGTTATCAAGTCATAATTGGTAGCGTAGTTTGAACAGCGGCAGAGCAAAGCAGACCAACAGGTGGTTGCGAGAATACAAAACGACCGACGTGGATACCATTACGGCTCTCAATTATTGCACAATAAAGCGGCTTATTAAAATTATATCGACTCTTTGTTAATCACATGAATTATATAGATGTGTATAACTATTTTCACCTTATATAAGCAACAAAGCGATCGATGATCCGGCCCGAGACGGAGACGCGTCAACGAACACTTAATTAAAAAAGGTCTATTGTTAGGCTCGATTTGAACGCGAAACGATATTTAGTATTCAGGGCGACCAATGTGTACCTGGACAGGGCCGCATCGGTGACAAATTAAATTATAAACTGCCACTTAAAAAAATAACATTTGATATCAAAATTTGGCGTATTCAATATTTATTAAAATTATTACAAGTCGTTGATTATTATTTAAAAGACCTACTGTTTTTCAATTTCTATCGTGTCTAGGAGACCGAAGTTATTGATTAATATATAAATATAATTCCGATCGATCATCATAGTTTATGTTTTCCTAGATTTTCTTAATCTCACGGATGAATATCGTGACAATTAGTTAAAATCAAGCTAGGGCGTTAAAATGTTTTATCAAAAATTATTTTAAAAATATCATATTTTTAAATTTAGTGAAAAATATTTATAATAGATTTTCATTATAAATATAAATCTGATTTCGATTCTATATAACATATTATATTATTTTTTTAAAACATGTATATGATGTTATTTTTGTATAAATATACATAAAATCGTTGAAAATAAATATTACACAATCGCATTTTGTAAAATCATCATAAAAAACGTTGTGATATATGATATCTGGTGGATTTCTATCGAAATTGAATGGTGGCAGTTTTTCAACAAACGCAATTGACCTATATAACGTTTAACATTATATGTTTTTTTTAATAACAATAAATTAAGTAAATTTTTAACATTTTTAAAGAATGGCGCAAATAAAAGTAGTCCGAAAAAAATTTCATTCACAATAAATAAGCAATAATGTAAAAAAATCAGACAAAACCAAGTAGCATCATTGTAAAAACTAAATTGAAACTTTGTTAATATATTACATTGAACTGATTTTCATCGAAAGTGTATTATGTCACTTTCTTGAAGAATCCATTAGAGTGACATAAAGACTAGATTTGTAACTAAAGTGAATTAAAAAAATTCATGCACTATTTTATTATATCACGTTCCAGAGGCTATACCGTGAGAAAAAAATAAACTGCACATATGAAAATGGGAGATAAATCCCATTACTTAAAATCAACTCAAAATATAAAATTCTCATTACTTAAAATCGACCCTAAATATATTTTTTTTTTTTTGCAACCATGTAAATGGAAAAAAAATAATTGGTTCGTGCAAAAAGAGAATCGGGCGTATAAGCATGTTTAAAAAAAATTATGAAAAATTAAAAAATTGCACATTTACTAAGAATAATATAATACATACTGAGGTGTTTTTTAAAAAAATTTGCGACGTTTTTAATACACTTGATTTTATACCTACAATAAATAGTGAAATAACCTAATACGTACAACTACGTATTATTTGCGTTATTGAATAGTGGATTAAAAAATAAATTTAATTCACAAAAAATAGAAATACGATTCAATCCATGCAGAGAGGAATATATCATTTTTTTAATTATAAAATTAATGAGAATGCACGATTTTGTTTTTAAATATTAAATATAAACTATATAACCCATTTATTATTTTTCGATAAAGTTTTTATGAATCGCAAACACAAAATTATGTGACTTTAGCATAAAAAATCATTATGTAGATTTTAAAAAGAAACAATATTTAGAATAAAAATGCGATTTAATCATTGTAGTGAGAAATATGTCAATTATTTCAATATACATATTGAATAAAAAAACACACTATTTTGTTCTCAATTATTTTTTTTTACATCTTTCGATTAAGTTTTTATATAAACGCGGTCACAAAATTTTGTGACATCGTCGTAAAAACTAAATGCAATACACTATCTGACGGTTTTTTACCTTAATTTTATGGTGTCGTTTTATTCACGAGTTCAATACCTCTACGTATTATATGCATTATTTTTAATTTATCAAATAATTTTATTACACACCTACAAGTTATATTTAAAGCAACGAAAAATACAATCGTTTTTAATTATGTACTTTTCCTTATTAGAATTAAAGTGCGTATTTTTATTTCAGATATAGTTTTAAATAAATAATAAAACTAGTAAAAAAAAAATAACGCAATTAGAGGTAGACCAATGAAAATTTTCCTTTCCGTTTTATTACTAATCATCTGGGGTAGTTTTTGCAAAACTAATATTTAATTATTAATTAATAATACAATGTCGCTTTTTCGACGAGCAAAGTTCGCCAGTACATTTTTTCTTTACTTATTAGAAAAAAGTCTATTAACATTTTTTTATTTAACTTTACTGTGAATATAATTAATCTGTTTAATGAACGATGTACGTATATTTCTATAACAACACTGTTTTCCAATATAATTCTTATAGGCGTTTTCAGCCGATTTTCCATTCCTTCTAAAAGAGGACTTGTACCTGGAAGGAACGGCTGGTTGAGGTCCAGGTCTGTGTATCCGGGACAGTCTCCGTAGAAGGCGTCGGCCGCCAGCTCCAGCAGCACCATGTTGGCCGCCTGCTCCGCCGTCGTCGTGGCCACCACTTCCGGCCTCCACCGGAACTCCTGGGCACCGGAACTCCTCGAACAACAGTTTCGACCACGAGATAACCACACACAAACACACACTCGATCAACGCGTATGACCCATCGTCCTCAAGTCAACACAGAACTATCAACAAATCTTCCGATTCTTTACCGCGCCTCTGCCGTTCCATCGACGTGGTTAAATACACTTATCAAATAATATCACAATAAATTAAATTTGACTATGTTATAGTGTTCTTTGGTGTATATAGATCTATTTAATAAATTAGTTAAATTGTAGTCGCGTATCGCGTCTCGCTTTGTGCTGGAAAATTGACGAGTGCGCGACGTCCGCTTCGCTCGACGTCGACATTTCAACTGAATGATCCCGCGCGTCGCTGGCCACACGCCCGAAGACGTACGAAGGCACACGAGCGTACACGAAGTTGTACCCCCACTATGAACAATACCTTCCCCCACCACCGACGCTTACATTCGCAGTAATGAACAAACACCTGCTCTTGCAAAGGAAACTATGCGACCAGCAAGTATTGCAAATTATTAGGTTGATGCAAAAGTAACGTCGTTGATCGTTTTAATGAATAACCCTTTCAATATGATATATCGTTCCTAGGATCTTGTGCGAAAAAGACGAAGGAACATTTTGTATACATTATAACTATTAACATTCATGACTTGAAATTCAGTCCCCAAATGTTTAATATCTTTAAAATGTTATAATAAAATATCAAGTTTATGATATTTTTGCGTATAATAAATAAATAAATAAAATTCTGTTAATCGTCCTTCAATCGCTTCTACGTCTTTTTGCACAAAATTTAAGAAGCAATTTTTTCAGTATTTTTAAAAATGGTTTGTAGTTTATCAGACATGTTTTTTTTTTAAATTTATATAAAATGTTTTGTTTTTAATATTGGTATGTTATATTAGCGTTAAACTAAAATATTTTTGACGCCTTCAATTGACATAGGATCTAAATTATTTTTTAATAATTTTATTCGCCATTTACTGTAAAATCCGTAGATGTAAATAAAGTTTCAAGATTACATAAATATGTTTTTTTAATAATTCATCAATGAAAGGCACTTCTTAAAAATGGGTATCTCTGTGGAGTAGAACGACACAGGAAAATATGGCTTCGTTACGTTTTTGTGTGCCAATCCGTGTATTAAAAATCTGTGACATTCGTAGTTTTTTTATTAATTATTTTTGTAGTATATGTGCTATTTATAAGATATAACTAATAATATTATAATTTTGTTGTAGGGAATATTTCAAAACCCGCTGTTAGTGCATATACTAAAAAACGGAAAATTCCGGAAAAACATGATATTGTTCATATGTACAAAATCGACTTAAATGAATTGGAATTTTTTTTTTTTCGAAAAATATTTCTACAAATGTTTGATATAAAAACAAAGCGATTTTTTTTGGTGGGAAAAAGCGACGTCCATATTTTTTTTATATTTTACGTAATACGTATTTTTTGCTATAATAATCAACAATAGTACTTCAAAAATCAATTAAATAATAAATAAAATTTGCTATTACTTGAAAAATTCAATAAGAACATTTTTAGATTTTTAGACTGAAAATATGGGTTTTTTACTTTGTTTTTATGTTGTTTCAAAGTGATTTCATTATCAATACTTGCGCTAATTAATATTACAGTTGATGTAAGACTCGATTTCAATGTAGATACCAATTACAGAAAAAATAATAAAAACATAATAAACGAAGAAGCTACCAGTTAACGAGCTTAGGTTAATTTTAATCTAATTGTAGCATAACATAATACAAGGCCGATGTGTTACAACGGCGTAAACAAAAGCAACATTTACAAGCAGTGACATATATTTTATTAATTATAAACAAAGATGAGCTAGCATGATTTTTTATTAATATTTTTTATCAAGTTATTCATACGTGAGGTTAGGAAAATCTAGGAAAGTGATCGTTTTGAAACATTTAATTAATACATAGCCTACTCAGTGAATATGTCCTTACATATTTATTTTTTATTGTAATATTCCAAAACTATATAAAGACATTTTTTTACAATTTCTTAAATTCAAGTGAGAAGAGTATTTTATTAATTCATTGTTAGTTTTCCGCTTGCAGCATAACATACGTTAGTCCAATGCGTTACAACCGGGTAAAACACAATCAATAACTATTAAGTATGAAGTGAGACACCAGACTGAAAGCTTACAATCAATAGATATATTAAACTATACACCATCTAGCTCGATTTTATTTTAGGATTTGCGAGTTTAGGGAAATCTAGGAAAACCTAATGTGTGATGATCGATCGGAACTATAATTTAATAATAATCACAAATCGCAATCTTGCAAACATGATCAAAATTGAAGAGCACCAGGATTCATATAGGATTCGAACACAGGTCTTTCAGATATTAGTTACGAGAATATTACTTTTCTCAAACCATAATAGTTTGTTTTTGTTGTGTCTTCATATAAAAGTTTATCTAATAACCGCTTTAAATGTTCCTTTTATAATATTTTAATCACTGCTATTAAAAAAAATAGTATCATAAAATCTATGGCGGAAAAATAGTTTTCACAATTTTTATTAAAACCGTATTTTTCTACAACTTTAAACTTTTTTGGCCAAATAAACTTTAGCTCTATCTTACTAAAATACATTTTATTTTTAATAAAATAACAGTTAATGATTTCGGTATAAAAACTCAGCTTAACACTTTCTTAAAATATGTAATTATACGTTTATTTTTACGGGAAATGATAACGAAAACTTTAGCGTGGAAAAGTTTCCGACCTATATACATAGTAGCTCACCTAATAAAGCACGTGCAATAAGTTTACCAACTAGTTTAATGGAATATAGAGAAACTAAAAAGAGACTAGCTTAGATTTGATATGTTTTAAATGCGGTCCTACAATTACCTTAATTAAAATTGATTGATTTTAAACCAGCGGTTTATCGTACTAGTACTGATTTATAACTTAATTAATAATAATTACATTTGAGTAAATATGTAAATATATTAACAGTTAGGGTAGGTCAGCTATTAAGTTATATTACTTTATATACATGGTTTATCGCCGGTTTGATTAGCTTGCAACGCTAGTTTATGATAAAAACTTGTACCACAATTACATTATCTACAAGCGACTTGTGGAAAAGTGCGACAACTTACAATATCAAGATATAAATGAAGTAGTAATCATATTTATAAAAAACATGCTTTTTTACCTTAACGATCATAATAAACGTCGTGCAATTGCACATTGGTTTTACAAAGCTTTGTAAAAATATTTATATAAAAACCTTCATGACATTTATAGCCATAAGATAATCATCACGTGTGAACTGCTCATTCACACATATGACAGGCTCGATCCTTTCTATCGGTCTTATCCGACGCGAGATCACTGAAATGAGCTTCGAGAGCTTCGCCAAGATCAGACCGACCACAATATATAAATTAAAACGGTTCTCAAGTCGCTTTATATGGATCAGGATTTTTCCAAGGTCGACGCGGACAAGTGCACACGTTGAAAGGACGCGCATAAATTGAAAATTGAACACAATTTTCATATATACGTATAAATGTGTGTGTTGAAATAAATTGCCCGTAAATTGAATGGAGGAGACAATGGCCGCGGAGAATGCGTCATCGGCTATGGGAAAAGCGCGGACCGGTCTCGAAAAAAGTTGGTAATCACTGGGGCAGTTAAGGCAAGTGAGTGGCAATGAAGCCGGACGCATTATGGGAAGAATATATTAGCGGCGGCGAAGGGATGTTGAGAAGACCACAATGGGCGCGTGACGACGAGACCGAAAGTGATCGTTCTGAAGCTTTCAATTTAATACATAGTCAATTCAGTGGTTATGTCTTTAAATATTTTATTTATTGTAATCTTCTATTGCAACTTAACAGGTTACAAGCGTTACAACCGGGTCAACACAATCAACAACTACTAAGTATGTAGTGAGACACCAGACTGAAATCAAACATATATTTTTTAATTATGAATTATTATTATAGCCTACAATCAATAGACGTAACTATACGCCACCAAGTTCGATTTTATTTTAGAATTAGTGAGATTAGGAACATCTAGAAAAACCTAATCTATGATAGATCGAAATTATAATTATATAATAAACACTAATTCTGATCTCTCAGACACGATAAAAATTGAAAAACACGGATCCAAATGGGATTCGAAAACAGATATTAGACACAAAGTTAAACCACTGGGCTATCGTGCTGGCACGATAAAATGACAGTACTATTCTTAATCGAACTGTAAGTTTCTAATTTGAAATAACAATGAAATCAGATGATTCAGAATAATATACATTAAGATTAAGAACAAGGAAATGGTCGTGTTATAGACTTGAACTTGAGCTTTATAAGAAACGACACTACTCCAAAAATTATACTTATTAAAATTAATTTCTAAAATCTTTTTATTTGACTAACACACCAAAATGATGCAAATTTTACGGAAGATTCAAAATTATAACAATAAATAAAAAAAATGTCTTGCAATAAATTTCTCGATTCAAGAAAATATGGTATTCGCAAACAAGAATTCATATAATACCTATATTGATCTACTAAGAATTTGTGGTTTTTAGGGCATCGAAGACGTCCTCTTTATAGGATTAAATATGTTTAATCTGATTACTAGTGATTTATCCCTTAGCTTCAAGCTACTTCTATTCTAAATTTATATTGCATTCACAGTGACAATAAATAAGTCACATGTGATTGGATCACTTCATGGTAACATATTTCAAGGCCTAAATATGGGCTTAATTAAGATAGAAGTACAGTTTCCAAATATTCGAATATATTTTTAAAGTTATAAAGAATCGAAAAACACCTATTTCTAAATAACAATAAAAAATATCAAGACTATTTATTTTTATTTAAAAAATAATAGAGCATTAAATGTTTCAGACTTATTAATTATTCCTGCTACCAAAAACACTAATTAAGTTTTAATTGATGTGGAATTTATTGCCAGCAATGGATTACAGTAACTACAACTCAGTATGCTTAAAAATATTACCATAATAAAATACTTAAACAAACTTAAAATTAAACATTATTCGTATTGATTTAAAAGAGAGATAAATTAATACTATGTATTGATAAAATCCACAGCTGCATAATATTAAAAGAAAATATGGATAATTTTTTGAATTTCGGCAATTACAAATTAGTTTTGTTCATTATTTTGTATGAATTTTACCAAAAAAAGCGCATACTGAGCTATAGATACTGCAGCAGTACATCGGGGGGGGGGGGGGGGGTTGAACACAGAAGTGCAATATTCATCAAGAAATTAAAAATCAAAATATTCCGATACAAATAATTAAAAAACATATACAGAGGTGTGACAAAATAATTGGACCAAACATTATTTTTCATATGTTTGTAGTTTCTACATACTTTTATGTAATTTAAAAAAATAAAAATGTTTTTACACAAACAACCTATTTTCAGACATTTTTAATTTACAAAAATATTATCCAGTAACTCTTTTAGACTGTAAAAATATGTTTCTTTTTTTGGCATATTCTCAATATTCGCTATTATAGTTTTTTGGGTTGTTTAGCCACGTGTTTTCAATGTTTAGTATTTATGAACTTGTATATGATGGTTGCTTTCTAAATAAATGCTCACATTTTTTTTATTCTCATCACGTTAAATTTTAGAGCTCTTTCTCGATAATTATGAGTTTCTTTCCTAAGTAAAGTACAAATAGCAATTTTTACTTCAACAGCAATATTTTTTGTTTAAGCTATTTTATAAAAATCATTGTTTTACACCAGATAAAAATTATTAAATACAATCGAATTAATCCACAAATTACGAAGAATTATGATATGGTTGATAGTTTAGAAAGAGATTAAAAAATAAAACGTAATTATTTTATCTAAATGTTTTGACAGAACCACAAAGTGCTGCACACTGAATACAATCTGTAACTTTTTTGGTATACATATAATCATTAATTTTTTGTTAAAAATCATTGCCTAGTAACGTGTCAAATCTTTTAACGCACAAATTTTATTTCCTACATTAGTTAATATAAAATATCAAAATATGTGAAATGTTAGAGTGGTCCAATTATTTTGTCACACCTCTGTACATATATTCTGATTGAAGTCTATGTATTAGAAGGCAGTCGCTGAAGGCTATGTAGTGTGCCCTTAACAGAACACAGTAAAGAAGTCTGCGGATAGTCGCCAACACCTGCACATGTATATGTATAGACGTGATCATAATAAAAAGTCGTAAAAAAATCAGAACGACGATGTAATTTAAATGTCGGCGCTTCATTGTCTCGACTGTGGGAGAATTGTCTGTGTGCGCTTATTTACGAAACCTTTAAAAAAGGCTTTTGTCAAGGTTCGCGCCGGGGTCAAGACTCTTTCAGTCTGCGAATGAAAATGTTGGGCGTCGCTACTTGTGTTATCCTTGAACTTGGCGACAATGGAATATTCGCGTGCAAATTGTCCACGTACGCACACGGCGTCTGCCGAAGATCGTGATCAGATTGCGAATCAAAATCGTTATGCCAGTGGCCCACATCGACGCCGATTATGGTCAGTCAATTAGGCATTAGATAAGGGGGAAATACATAAAAAGCCTAATAGGGGTTATATTGAATTTTATGGCACTTGGGTGTCTAATGATGATATGAATAGATTGTGACTACTAAAAATATCGCATTATAAGATAAGACGGAACTACTGCTTATTTTATGTTTTGGAATATTTAATTTAAAGCAGGTAGAATGGCGTTTATTAAAAAGAAAGCATTGTCAATCATAAACTCATTAAAATAAATTTTAATGCGATTAACGATCAATGTATTTTAGGACCATTGTCAAATGTCTAGAAATACTAAGCTTTGAAAGAAACTCAAAGGGCTGCTTCAAACGTAATGTAAGTCAATATGGAGAAAAACATTATTACATTGAAAAATTTAAATTAAAAAAAGATTGATACTAATATTAAAAGGATATATTATCAAGGGCCAAAATAACGTACCGAGATTAAATTGTAGAGGTACAGGTTTTTTTAATCATAAAAAATACATTAAACAGACGGATGTACCTTAAAATATAAATGTTTTTATGGTTAGTTTGGTTGGCTTTTTACGAGCGAGTAACAACAAGATATTATAGCGAGTAAGTGTCATTGATAAAATATTCAATGATAAACAAACAAATTGTATTTCAATCTAAAAAAATAATATAAGTAAAATTGGTGACACTGCTGATGAAAAATTATATTATCTTACCCCGAATTGATCAATAAAAAAACGAGCACCTAAAAATAGCTCGATGATGCTATTCTTGTAGAGTTTGAATTGCTTACAAATCATCTGAAAGATAACTAACTGCAGCACAGAATTTAATATTTATTCAAGAAGCAAAACGCATCTAAGACAAATTTCCGCCCCGGAATAGAAATGTCTCATTTCGTTACTTTGCAATGCAGAAGTCGTCAACAATTTCGGCGCCATCGGCGAAATATACGATAAAAATCGCATATAAGGATTTTTAATAACCGCGTCTATGACTTATTCAATCAACATACTATAGATATAATTTGGCGTACAGGTCGTAAAAAAAATGCACGCGTCTATTGAATACGCAAAATCACACGCAAGTCCTTCGATAGATTCAGATTTTATCTCCTCAATAGAGGTAAATCAATTCTAATATAGGTACTATAAAAAAGTAAGATTGACACCTTTACGATTAATATTCTGATTATGTATTTTATTTTTTAATATTTCATACTAACACAAAATTAGCATATAGTATGTTAATTTGAAGGGTGAATCGTGCATTGTGAAGTATAACACATCAAGGACATTTTTGAGAATTGATACGAGCTACGTATAATAAAATATTGTAGATAAGAACTTGAAAAGAATAGAAGCATATAAAGTTTTTTTGACGCTAGTACATATACAATAAGAACTGAAAACGCATTGTTAGTATGAAAAGCACATCTTCCGAGAAAAGTCTTGCAGCATCCCTATCCAATAAGCGGGGAGTGGCGTTCATTGCACGTGACCCGATCGATATCGAGTTACCCTCTTCGTATCCGGTCTGTAAAGGTTGTTCAAAAGCTAAAGAAAAATCTGAGTTTATTCACCAAAAACGTATCGAGTGTCTGTGTGCTTAAAATGGCCACGCACTGCCCGGATACCGGTCATTATCTGCATGATATAAAAAGTTCTTAATTGAGTAATCCGACTGGATCGTTAGAGGTTGACGACTCTGGCGCTTCCTCAAATCGTTCATGAAGTTATCATTAACTTTAATATTTTTTTTTAGATAAGGGATGTCTGTGGCGAGTATGATGTAAATGGGGATTTCGATAGGGAGACAGAAGCGTTGGGGCGTGTTGTACACGAAACTTGTATGGTATACGTGGAGATTGGGCGGAAATGGAGACAATACCGGCCTCGCCGGAAATAAACACGCGCTGCGTTGCGCAAACTTGTTTAGCCTGCAAGTTCTCAAACTGTGAGGATTGTCGATTTATGAAAGAAACACCACAGATGTAAAAAGATATGTATTTAACTTAAACAAAATAAAATAGTAAAACGCAAGACGAGTTGAACGTGACATTAGAATTAAACCATTAATTGAAGCACTCATTTATGACCCATATTCTTTTACTTTAGAAAAGTATTGTAGCCAAAATGTGTACCATTAAAACATCAGTTCTCTTAATTCAAGCCAAATTCAAACATTATATTACCTTTTATTACTCATTTAGGGGTAGGTCTATATTGTGTTTGAGTAATTACCTAGCAAATTGACAGATTTTAGCATGATAATATTTATAAAAATATAATGCCAAATTGTTCACAATTTGATTGCGATATTATCGTATATTCGTCAATTACTTTTACAAAATAGGTGCAATACAAAAGTATTTAAATTGAGGAAGTGACACTTTGTGATGGGAGCAAAAAAAAATATTCGGGAAAAGCGAGTACTTTCATCGTCAATGTGCCTAAAGATAGAACAAAAAATGTCTCCAAGCAACTGTGCGAAATCCAGATAGCTAAATGAGCTGGGGGTGCTTCATATATTCCGGAATGGAAGGTATCCACTTTATCGACGGAACAGTGAAAGCGGTGAATTATAAAACTGTCCAGGATTTTTTCATCCGTTCGATGGAAATAAGCATGGTTTCAAATTTGAGCTGCACATTTATGTATGTTGCTACATCCCGTCATCGGGTTAAAATAGTCAGTCATGCTTTTATATGAAAATTTAAAAAAGCTAATACTGTATTATGTGGGAGTATGTCTTGAACTTTCCCTGAAATAGTATTTATATAAATAGATAAAACAACTTTAATCCATAATTTAAAAGATCGAACGCTCAGTAACGAGCGTTTCCGTTGCGACGACGACGGCACGATTTTATTGCTTTTGACGTGGATTTTTGACTTCTGAGAACTTATTGTAATATTGTTATAAAAAGTCCTAATATAGTCGTAATATTGTTATAAAAAGTCCTAATATGAACGCTAGGTAACAGAGTGCTTCCACTGCGTAGCGACGGCACGATTTTGTTGCTTTTGACGTGAATTCTAAACAGGGACTACCTTAAATTTGACCAGAAAAATGAATGTCATTTAATGAAATACTATGACTTCTTGCCCAAAATTTACTGTTATATAATTTATTCTATTTTCTTTGTTAATTGCGGGTTTTTATTTTATTTTTATGTGTTAATTTATATTTTCGAATAAAGGCATATTTCAATTAAAAATTCAGAGGAATTTTATTCATCACATTTTTATTATCACTCTTAGATTTTTTCCTTAAATACATTTGTATGTACTGATTGGTTAATTAATTAATAATAAAATAACATTAATAAGAATTGACACCACAAGATTTCTCATTACTAGAAAATCTCCTCATTATGCGATTTCCCGTCAATGAACAGTTAGACTCGGCAAACACATATACATATAAGTGCAATACACCCAGATCAACTTGCACAGGAAAAGCCTCCATCTATATAAAATAACTTGATTTATATATCTTTCATACATAGCAAAGATGTAAAGCTTTTTTTGGGTATCGATATAAAAAGATCTGTGTACGTATACGCCTTTATAGAGAAGAACACTCGAGGGTCTCGAGTGCATCTCCTGTCATCATCAATGACCGCAGAGGTTCAAAAGTTCACAAGCACCCTCGAGTCAACCAAATGGCATGTTTTAAAAACTATTATACCTTACAAAAAAATCACCGTCGAATCAATATAAAATATAAATATTTTTAATTAACTCGTTCATATTTGACACTCATCAAATCTATTTTCGTCGGCGTCCGCCATAAAAGCAAAACAAGACGCGAAAGTATAATATGTGTCAAGAGTTTAAATATAAACCAACAGAGTGGAGGAGCGTTTAACGCACGTTCGGGACACGTGTACCAACATCCGGCCCCAAGATCCTGACTTCAGCATCAGGCATGTGGCGCACAGGTACCTGGGTCGGCCAGGTGGTTGAAGGCAGATCATAATTAATGCCCCCGCGACCTTGCCGATATATTAATATACATATTTTTTATCAACGAGTCCTGAACTTTTCGGATTGATATTTGTTATCACTTTGACTCGTTCGACACGCTGACCGTGGAATGTGATAAGCTGAAAATAACGATAATACAGCTGCGCGAGAACAACTTCAAAATAATAATAAACACGAGAGAAAAACATGTATAGTTTAATGATAATGCGGTGACAATATAAAAAGTAATGTATTAAAATAAATGCGCTTTGTTAAAATATCAGTATATTTAATTATAGAAAAAAATTGAGTAACTTAACAAAATGATACATTAAAGAATCGAAATAACAACCAATGGTGTCACGAAAACAACCAAACTTCAAAAGATGCTTCCCCTTAATCTAATAATGATTTTGTAAAACTAACCTTGTAGATATTTATTTGCTCTCTAATACTACACATTTAATTAAATATATTGTACGTAATGACATATCTAATGTTAATTTTTGATTTCCTATATTTATTTCATAAGATGGATACTACATAATTTATTATTGAATCTGAGTGATATATTAGATTATTTAATATCACGCATATGCTTTTTTTAAATAATGGCAACATGAAAAGATGGAAAAACAAATATTAATCATGTGTTTAGATCTGAATTATATTTTTAATATCTCGAAAGACATTAGTGGTAGTTAGTAGAAAAGACATAAGTGAACTTAATAAGTAATACAATTAGATAATTTTTTTATTAAAATCCTTTACTGCGATGTACACCGAGTGTACATGTTATCTTATTATGTAAATATCTCGAATATGATGTTAAAATTTTAGGCATTACGTTAATTAATTTCACTTGGATAAAAAATGAGTAAAAAAAAACATTTACATTTCCTTTACTGTGATGTACACCGAGTGTACATGTCATTTTATTATGTAAATATCTCGAATATAATGTTAAAATTATAGACATTACATTAATTACAATATGTAAGTAATAATCGAAAGTGACAGTAGCAAATTTAATGTCAGCAAAATTGGGCATCAATTAATCAATACGTCAAAATTCGCACTAAAGGGATATTTGCCTACATATGTTCAATATTGTTTTACGTTCTGTATCTTCTGCAATTATACAGAATAATTACAAAATAATTGTTGCGTTTGGACTTATGTTTTTCAAATTTTAAATAATTAATTTATACATGTACACTGAGTATAATCGCCGGAGCACAATGATTTTTTTTGCTTCATAAGAGAAAGTTTAAAGAAGGAATGAATTTATGCTTAATAAAAATTGAAAAAGCTTTTACTATAGATCGCACATTATCAAAATATTTTTGTTTTAACCCATCAGTGCCTTTTGTTTAGGACTATTAAAAGTATATGAGCTTGAAACGAGTTTTCGTTCAATCGAATTTTAGTACTAAAAGTTAAGAAGATATTGGCGTTTTTAAATTGTTTTTCTTTTAAGTTTTTGTAGTTTGAACAATGTTTCAGGATATACCAAATTTATATAGCTACTGTGTCCATTACAATGGTGATATTATTACGTAAATTTAATTCTTCAATTATGCATATAATTTTAAAATCAATTTGTTTCATTCACTGAGCTTACAAAATCTATAATAAATAATGTAATAAAAATGTATCGTTATTTTTACGTTTCATAAGACTGAAAAAATATATAAATGAACTCAATTATGTTATAAAAGTAGTACTTGTTCTGTAAAATCGCTTTAAAAGTACGCAACAATCATAAAAACTGGAGTTTTTCCTCGGTTATTTTTAACCAAATTTTCGCTTTTCTGCGAAGCGAATTCGTTCGTAATTTTCCTTATCATTTATTATTATTTACAAACACTTTTAATATAACAATTGTTAACAAATAAATATATAATTTATTTGGGTACGAACATAATATATAAATTAAAAACACAGCGTACATATATAAAACAGGAAACTGCGGCTATGGTCAGCGCGATAACAGTACCGAGATAGCAAAAGCTCGATAAGCTCATGTAAATCACACATACAGTACTTTTTACATGATTTTAAGCATCTGATTATAACAAACCAAAACAAAAAATAGTATAATATGAAGAATTAATATTTTATATATAATTTTAATTTATTTATATCAATCGACAGATGTTTCCAAGTAAAACCCACGCATAAACAATGTTTATGCATATTTTTTAGCACTATCATTACAGATAAAAATATGTTGTTGTTTGTTCGTTAATCTTTTAAATTAACAGCGTGTTTTTGTGAGATATGAGGATAGGTTGTTTGACATGGGTTGTACAGAATAATGAATCCCAAATTTAAGTACGATCTCAGATAACGTTCAATGATATATAGAAGGAATTGTATTATGTGAATTAGAAACGAACCTTTTCAATTACAACGAATTTGGGGCAATAAAAGGAGATTATAGAGGTGCGACAATGGATTTGTAAAATCGCGAAAACCTGCGACAAACCCTTTTAGCTCGGTTTTGGATTTCAAAGGCAGCGCACTATAATCCTACTGCGACAATGAAACGGCATAGAATTGCACTATTCAATAAAAAATATTTGATCTAATAATGACAATCTAAAAATTAGATTTATATCTATTTTCAATTTATATAATAAGCATTAATGTCCTTGAATGTCAAATTAAATATATGCTGAAAACTTCCCTATGTCATTCAATTTTTTTTAACATTTTAGACTCGACACCCCACTTGTACACGTGTTCGGGACAGTTGTTCAACATCCGCTGCAACTCGATCCCGCACGTGCGTCTCAAATTTTGAGTATCATCACTCTGCTGCTTTAAGGTCAAAATTTAAAAAGAAAAGCTACCCTCGATGTGCGTTAACGAGCCGTTAACTCGTTCCGATACCGGCGTTATCGAACGTTGCGGTTCAACATAAGAATTGATAAGGCATATATTAAAATTATATGTTTTTTGTACGCCTTATATTAGAATGATACGCCAGGTGCGAGTCCCAAAAAAATCATCGAACCATATAGATTGATATGCTTTTAATTTAATATGTATAACGATCAAAGGCTTTCATGAGCGTACGAAGAAGATAAAAAAGAAGCCGCTACTCCAGCGTCCATTAGTTAAAGTGCTCGATATTTTGCGAAACGATATTAAAGGGTATATGCATCGATCAAAAAATGAGTTCATATAAAAACTTGTCCCTTTTGAACCTTACGTTACATGTAATGATATGACTTGATTAGTACATTAATATACAATGTTATGAACACTTTTATTAAACAGGACATTTAAAAGATGAATTAAATTTAAAACACCTTAAGAAAAAAGCGTAAATTCTTTAACAACGTTGACAACCAAGTTTATGTTAGTTTCTTCTAACTCGACATCTAGTGATACATACTAGCTAAGAAGCTTGATTATACACAAAGTCAACTTTAAAATGGAACGGATAATAAGATTTTACACAACTCTGTTAAATCAGTATGAACTTTTTGTAATTTTAAGATGAGCTAAACGGAACACTTCGAATAAATGCTGATTAAGCAAGAGAATAAAAACAAATGTTACAACTATTATAAAACAATACTTGATTCTCACCTTTCCAGACCATAATCATATCCAGTGTGACGTGTGAGTATCGGCGGTTAACCGATATCGCGCATGTTCAGGAAATGGCCAACGGTTAATTAGATCGTCCATATAAATTAGTACAACTAACTATATTTACGTCGCTTATGATTCGCGTAACATTACACAATAATTATTGTTGTGGGTAATCACGCGTTTTTTATTTCTGTCGTCGTTTTTGCTTTCGGCGCACTTGGTGCGTTGATCGCCGCCGGCTTATGACTGTCAGTAGCGAATCAAAAATCAAAAGTGAAACAATGAGACCGCTGCGAAACAACAAACGAAGGCGAAAAGAAGGAACAGCCTGCAAATCAGACCGAGACGAAAGCGAAAATCATATATACGTACGAGGAAAGGAGCTCACGCATCGGATGTGTTGCGAAAAGCGTCGGAAAAGCACGCGACTACCGACTGAAAACGTACATACACAAAAGCGAAACTGCCATATTACAATGTACAAAAACTAGCTGGGTGGAATAGATCTTCGTCGTGTTGTTATTGTTTTATGATGGGGGATTATGCCACTTTTATGGTCTCCGCGATTGTGATACGCGCCATTTTGACGTTATGCAATACTATAAAAACATACAATAATCAACGGCTATTAATTTGTACTAACTACTTAATCAGAAACCATTGAAAAGAATGATCTAAAGTTTGGATTCTAAGTCATTGAAAAAAAAATCTAATCCATTATTTTGATATGCATTCGTTATGAGTCACACAAATAAAAAATGATTTGTTGTACTATTAGAAAATCTAAAAAGCTACTAAATATTATTATAAACGATGATTTGCTTACAATACTTAATTAAAACAGTGTAAACTATTAAGCTGTTTATAAGCAGCGTTTATAAAAAAATTAAATATATACATTTAATATTGTTAGAACATCTATAAATCTGTTTTAATAAAACATAAAATTTTCAAGCATTTGATGTGTTTAAATTCAATTATATATTATAAAGAAATTATATTTTCCATGAGAAATACATATAGAACACTTCATGCAGTATCAATGAAAACTTTATAAATTTTATTTTTTTAAAGATATACCGAGATTATTAATATATGAATATGTTATTCAATAATGTTTTTATACTATTAAAATTTTCATATTTTATAAAAACATTAATATATTAATATTAATTCTTGAAAATATTAAGTAATGTTTAAAATAGCTTCAATCTAGTTTATATCAAATCAAATGCAGTGGAACCTCGGATAGCGAGTAGCTTAGTTTATGATTGTTTCGCAGTACAAGACTTAAAAAACGAGAGATGTCTTGCAATACGAGCACTACGTATTGCGTCACTTTCTCCCCAACTGAGCTCAAAAAAGGCAAAGTAGTGTCATTGAATAGGCTCCTAGTTAAAGTTCTTTAAAAAATATTTAATTGAGCTATCAGTGATAGGCAGCATTGATTCCTATATTAATTTTACAATAAACTATATGTATCATTTTTATATGGTTTTGAAACGATTTAACTTTCCATTATTACCATTATTTTTTATGTTTTTTTTTTTGCTTTGATTAAATAATGTTTTAATATACGAGTACGTTTACGGAACGATTTATACTCATAAACCAAAGTTACATATTCATTAGCGCAAATTTGTATCTACGCCAGGGAAAAGATTAAAATTTTTGGCAAATAAACATATATAACTAAAATATTTATATAGATAATATTTCATCATCAATGGTAATTTATTGCAATATGTATTTGAAAAAATTAAAGATAAGATTTTTTATCAGTGATAAAACATTAAAAAATTCACTATACAGGTTTCGCGTGCACTTGCTCGTTAATATCTCTTATTAGTACCGAACTAACAAACTGTATAATTTAAAATAATCATAAGTTTCAGGGGTTGCAATTTAGCATAAATACGCAATATACATATAAACCACACAATTTACCCCACATTTTATTGCATAACATTATAAATAATGTAATCGTTTAGAAGCGGATACGGCAGCTTTGAAAATCGTGTAAAAACCGCAAAATCAAATTAAACGCACCTACGTGTTATATTTGATGTATCGATACAAACGCGAAAGTGATGATAAATAATTAAAAACATAAAAAATGAAATTAACTAACGCGCCCAGGGTTACACTCGGATATCTAAAGAGAAACTGAAAAAACAAGGTCTCTCTTATGTACAAAAGCAATTGCCGCAATGCAAATCTTCCGGCGAATAATTAAGATGGACAATTAAAAAAAATGTTTTATGTGCATACATTATATGTAAATCTGATGCAATTCGTACGATTTAGATATGCATATAAAACTGAAATCGTTATTACTAATTGTGTGTATATAAAATAAAATTCAATGTAGCTTTTAATTGGGCAGTTGACAGCAAACATCTTTGATAATATACTATATGAATATTTGCAATAGCTGAGTGTCGGTTATTTTCCAGAGGGTCTCGTCAGACGGTAACGAACTCACTGACCGTATCGCTAAATATCGTCTATTTGCCAACATTACTCACATAGCCATTATCATATTGCCGAATACACGCCTTATGCAACGGCCATGGACTAGTTAAATGTGTCATTTTCATATTTGAGTGGAAAGTTCATCGCACATCCTTATGAAGCTCCAATTAAAATTTAATTCAATTTGCGGTTAACGTTAACTAGCGATTAAATGTTAACCAACGCCACCTAAAGTATATAATTTAAAATTTTATGACAAATATTAATAATATAAACCGACAGATATCGCAAATGCATTATAGGATTAATACTGCGATGTGCTATAATTCAAATAGTGGGTGGAAAATAATACATTTTTAACATTGTATCCACAAATGTTAAGTTACTTCTACATTTATCTTTTTTAAGCAAAATAATATTCTGAATTTGGAAATCTTTCATTTAAGCAGTATTTCAATAGCACTGGAAATCAAAATACATATTTCAGTAAATTTTCAGACTTAAAAGGCTGTGAATCCGTAAGTTATAATAGCTAATTAAAATTTCATACATATACAAATTTGCATAATTAAAGCATCATGAAGAGTTTAATAGTGGCAATTTTTCATACAACCTTTTTAATTAATTGTATATAACCTCGGTTTACTATAAGTTGCAATTAATATAAACACAACCAGGGCCGCCGAGAGCGAACCCGGGTCCCTGGGAAAACAATGATTCCGGGCCTCATGACAAAAATGGCATTTTATATATTTTTTAACATCGTAATAAAGTTCTTGAATAAATAATATTAAGTACGAGTTAACCTTTTCTATGCTACAGATAAATATAAAAATTAGCCACCGTTGCACATTAAAAATTATTAAAAATATTTACTCGTAATATTTATCTAAAAATTAGTCGCGTTTTTTTTGCTGCTCAGTGTTGCCATATGAGAATAGAATAAAGTACATTTAAATTTTGCCTAATAGAGGAGCGCAAAAAACAATTATCACTTTTCAGAAGTCAAAAATCCACGTCAAAAGCAATAAAATCGTGCCGTCGCCATCGCAGTGGGAACGCTCGTTACCGAGCGTTCCCACTGCGACGGCACCGACACGATTTTATTGCTTTTGACGTGAATTTTTGCCTTCTGAAAAGTGATAATTGTTTTTGCGACGAGTTTTAAAATAAAATTATTAATTTCTTATGCGAATAAGTTTATCGCCGCGATTTATTGTATCATGGATCGTTCAATGCTAATCATATTCTGCGTAAATTCATCAAGAAGACAGGTGAACAACGATGGGAAGACACGAAAGGGATCGCCGTCCGACGATTCGGTTTATGAATCCGATCCAAAAGCATTAAGAAACTCTTGACGGTTCTTTGTTTTACGAACTCCGAACTCTTCGTCTCGGTACGTGAGCACTAAAGCGGGGTGCAAGGATAACACACAACAATGGCCCCAGAATTTCACACACGAATGCACCAACCACCAATGCGAAGACGCTGATGCGAGTCGGTCGTTACTATTAATGTTTCACAATTTTATTACGAAAAAATCATCTTGATGTTTTATAAAACATATTTATTGCCGTACGATAAATTTTGAACAGGTAACGAGAATCAAAGAAAATGTGACTAATTTTGTCATCATCACATCGCAGCCAGTGACGAGCAATTCGCCGATTTTCGCAAGAGTCGTTTTCATGCTCACCAGAACAAACGGGTCACTCGCACGGCAATTTTTACTCACCACAGAGAGGAGGACCAAAGTGGGGAAACTGGCCGTAATGGAAATAAACACGCGTCATTTAAATTATAACCGTTATTACCCCGATTGGGCAATTCGAGAGATGCGGCCGATACACCAGTGACGCCCAACAATGGGCAACCATGTCGCGTTGCCAAACCGAACCTTGGAAAAGTTGACCAAGTTGCGTGTGCATCGGATTACTGTATTATTTTATAAAAACTGTTGCATATATTTCTAATATATATAACATTGTACGTAATGATTCTTCCAGTTTTTAAGACAATAATTTGGAGAGACTTAATGGTGAAAAATAAGCGATCAAAAGGGAAATCCTCTGCAGGATGGGCCAAGGAAATCGAGATGCAATTTGCTGTTTGGACAGTCAAATCAAAAGAAGAATGAAGGATATTTGCCATGACCACGTTCCTCAAAAGCTGCTTATTTGCGTCATTTTTTGAATCCTGAACAACATTAGTAGTTACTAAAATATAGATACTATACTTTTATTTGTATCTATGTATGTTTAAATTCAATTTAATTAAAGAAAATATTTAGATTCATTCAATCAATTCAACTTGTTGATAGGAATTTACAATAAACCAATTACACTGAAGCAGTAATATAAACTAATAAGAATATATGAACTGCGTCAAATAGCCCGAGACAATCTCGTAATTGAGTTAAATTACTCCTACTTAAAGCGTTGTTTTCGAAGATTTACCAACGCAATAGATCCACAGATCTAAATCACCAAAACAATAAATCACTCACCGTTGTGCGCCGGATGGTAAGGGTTGTGTCCTTGGGCTGGCGTTCCCGGAACAGCAGCTGAACCAGGATTTTCTCCTAGATATTCAGCTAGTTCAGGAATGCAAACGGTGCTGGCGTACATGTTCGGCGGTACGTTTTCCAGTAGCGACCTTTCTTTTTCAACATCTGAAAAAAATACGATAAGTAAAACGTATTGATTTTTTATAAGATTTTTATTGATATTTTACCTTTTTGTAAGAGGTCCAGATGCTCCCAAAGAATGTCGCCCATGAACGCGGGCGCTCTCGCTAAAAACGCTTCTCTTCCCATGGCACAGATGTCGCATCCCCGAAGCCGCAACGGTTGAAGAGAAACACCCTCTAAGGAAAATTCTCGGGTCACCCATCGAAGCCAATGCGTTACGTGGGACTCCGTCCATTGGCGTGGATCTGCAAAAAAAAAAAGATGATATTAGTTGCATAAAAGTCTTATCAATGCGTAAATTCTCATAAGATCCTTAGACAAATAAGAGTCATGGAATGGATATTTAATTCCTACTATTAACCTTTTCCAGTCCTATGTTGACAATTTTTTAATTTTTATTAATAGTAAAACATTTGTTATCATATATTAGAATAAAGATTTTGTGTATATTTAAGTGAAATAAAATAGTTTTGTCAACAGATATTTTTATTTAAAAATAATCAAAAAAATGTTGTTAGGACCGCAAAGAACATTGTTGTTATCAAACCGAAAAATACTATAAAAGTATCTCGCGAAACCATGCAAATCCACTAATCTCCAGAATCGGTCATTACGACAAAACAAAACATAAATAAAATGCCTAAGGACATATTGTCTTGATGTAGTTAAGTTTATTGCAATGTCATTAGTGTTAGGTCTACAGCAGGGCTTCTTATGGGTCGCGACCCCAAATGGGGTCGCGAGATTTTAATGTAAAATATTTAAATGCATGAATTTAAATTAAATGTTTTAAATCATATTTTCAAGCTGCTCATTATGATCATATAACTTTTACTCACTGCCTTATTCAGCAAATGCAGCAAAAAAAGCTAGAAACAGAATTGAACGATGTGCTTCAGGATGCTGTTAAGATTATACATTTTATTAAGAGCCATGCCCTTAACGGCCGTCTATTTTCAAATCTCTGTAAGGATACGGATTCCCACCATACAAATTTATTATTACACGCAGAAGTAAGATGGATATCAAAAAGTCAAAGTTTAAAAAGATTATTGTTATTTAAGGATGAAATCGAAATATTTTTAACCGAACAAAAATGTGATCTTGCGGCTTTTTTTCAAAATGACCTATGGCTATCCAAGCTGCGTTATCTGTCAGATATTTTTGAGAAATTAAACGATCTCAACATGCCTCTTCAAAGAAACAATTGCGATATATTTACTTGAAATGAAACAATTGAAAGTTTTATTAAAAATATTAACATTTGGAAAAGTAGGGTAGAAAAGGATTCGTTCGAAATGTTTTCCAGTATCGACAATTTATAATCGAGAAAAATCATTGTAAAACTTTTATCGCAAAAATTATTATAGTTCACTTAAAAGCGCTAGAAACACAGTTTCGTAAATATTTTATATCAAATATTGATTTAAAAAAGTTATCTTGGATTCAAAAACCATTTTTTATTGGCTTGAGTGAGATTCATCACCTGCCATATAAAGCTTAAGAGGAATTTGCTGAGCTTTCGAGTGACTCAAACTTAAAACTAAATTTTTCAAAAAAGCCCTTGACTGAATTCTGGATTGGAACTAGAACTGAATTTCCCACAATTTTTGATATGGCATTAAGTGTTCTTCTGCCATTCAACACCACGTATTTATATGAAATTACTTTTTCAGCTTTAACACATATTAAATCCCAATATCGTTCATCGTTAGAAAGTTTTACGTCCAGCAGTGTCAAATATTGAACTAAAATTTAATTTGTTATGCAGTAAAAAACAAGCACATCCGTCTCATTAAAAAACGATTTTCCCTTTAATTTTTGTGTACTTTTAATATATACCAGCGACGATATATTTTGCTCAATATTCTTTTTTATTTATGTTATTGCAAAAAATGCAGTTTTGATGAAAAATAAGGCATATAATTTTTGAAACTATAATAAATACAATTTTACAACTTTTTGCGCAATTTTTTATTTTAGTATGTTTCTAAGCAAATTCTAAAACTATATTTTTTCATATGTATGTAATATGTATATTGTTACATAATCAATAAATCAGCACAAAATATTTATATATCTTTATTTTATATTTATCTGGGGTCACGAAGAAACTCACAATCATAAATGGGGTCGTGAATGAAAAAAGTATAAGAAGCCCTGGTCTACAGGGTTAGGTGTTATTTAATTTTATATTTTATATATGTATGTATTATTTGATAATTTTTTTTATTTCTCCTTTTTTTTAAATTTATAAAATGTTTTATGTATTATTCCTTGAATTTTTCTATACTTACTGATAATTTATTATTATTTTTTTATTGTATAACTTAACCAATTGTAAACAATGGAAATGGTTATGAAGCAGTATGGTAAATTTAAAGCGTCTGTATGCTATTTTACCTATCTATGTATTATTTTAAAATAAACTTTTATAAAACAAAAAGAAAAGACCCTTGTGTTTTTAAATTTTCAACGTCTCTGAGAAACCGAAATTATAATTATTTATAATCGAAATTGAGCTGTTTAGTATTTATTAAAAAGGCTAGACAAATTTAAAAAAACACACAGCTTCACAAGGAAAGAGAAAAATAAATAGTTTAATAATAGTTATCTTCTAATCATTATTGTTTATATGTACATATACTAATGTCTACATTCAGTAGCGTGCATAAAACCGCATCACATCTCTAAATCATCTATGTCTGTCTATAGTGTTTTTAGTTTTGTGATTAAAATATTTATAAAAATCTAATGCCAATATTGTCTTTTCTTCAATTGGCTATTTAAAAAATGGCAAAATTAGTGAAATATATCGGTTTAAAGGTAAAAATAACTACCTTTGGTTATAATCAAGTGATACTACAAATGTGCTTATTAAGTGAAAGATAAGAATTTAAGATGGATCTAAAAAAGCTTAGTTGGAAATTTTGTCACTCATTTAAGATTATTTCATGTCTACACATATATTGTTTTTGAGTAATGACCAACCCAATTGACAGATTTTAGCATAATGAAAATATTTATAAAAATATAATGCTAAATCGTTCACAGTTTGGTTGCGATATAATTGTGTATTCAATTACTTGCTTTTTTTTAATGTCAAAATAGTTACAATAAATCAGATTAGTATAAAATTAATTACCCTTGGTGAAGATCGAGTGATGTTACTAATGAGTATTTGCAAAACATTTTTAAAATGTGGGCAACCTTCATATATGGCTTAGGAAATGAGGCGTATGCAGTCAAATAGCAAAAAATCGTTACTGAACCAAAGAAATGCATTTAACACGCACAAAATAGGCCAATCGACTGAAAAACTGGACTGTTTTGGAGTAATGTGGAGTAACACTCTCTGATGAGATTAAAATAAATTTATATGAATCATATGGGATGCATTACGTTCGTCATCAAGTTGGCAAAGATGTAGCGAAAATGTCTTCAGGCAACTGTGCTAAATACAGAGGGCCGAATGATATGGGGGTGCTTTCGGAATGGAGTGAAGGTGGATTATAAAACTGCTCTGGATTTTTCCATCCCTTTGATTTAAAAATACATACAGATACAAAGTATATTTTAAGAATAATTTAGGATTTGAATTTAGAAAACAATTTTCAAAAAAAATCCGATGTTTTTTTAACTGTTTTTTAACAATACAAGTATATATTGGTTTTTTAACAATACAAGTATATTACTATATAGTAATAGCCAAAAACTTTCAGATTTATATCCTGTAAATTAGGTTCAAGAGGTGGAGTAACACCTATGCCATCGGTTTTCTGCTAAGAGCCTTCGCCGTGTAAATAATCAGACATCACTGATTTTCAATAAAAATATAAAAATAAAAGACGCCAATCAAAGGGTTGCAGTTGCAATCCACATCCGATGAGTAGCCATTCTTCGTTGTTTCGAGTTGCAAAACTGCAGAGAGGCTCTCGTCTGTTAGTCGGTTTCGCTCCACCGATCCTGCGGCCTTCAGGTTCCACTGTTCGAGCAACAAACGCGCGGAATTGGGGAGATGTTAAAACAATCATGTGCGATATTGCACACACACACACACACACGCGCGCCAATGGTTGCGAAATCGTCAGAGGAAGCAGTTGAGAAACATCGAAGAAGACTCAAAAAATGGTATAGCACATCACTGCAGCAAGAGAGACGTTTCGACACGACAGAGCAGATGATTAATGCCTCTGATGTTAGTTGTTTGTAGGTTCTTTTCGCAATTAGTACGATATACGGTGACGACAACCGGCGAGCAGGGTTTTAATGATGATTTCTATTATTTTACGCGCGCTTCTTCTTTTGGTGGCGTAATGGCGTTATGGTGTTTTGGATGGGCGTCGCTCGTTATGGTTTCTTTGTGTTTTTGTATGTTGAAGCTCTTGTCTTGGAGGCAATTATGACTTATTAACAAGCTGCGTAATCCATGTTTAGATGTTTCATAAAGCTCTGTGCATATCAATACACTAAATCAGGAAAAAAGTATAGAAGAAAGATTAGCGCAAAAGTTTGCCTATTGTTTTTTAATATATGTATGTGAAGAAGAATATGTTTTACGGGGAGGCTTAAATAAATCGGACTGATCTATAAGAGATTAAATATCATTAATTGTTAATTATTTTTATGTATAAAAGAAAAATAAAACCGCAAGGCCATTTTATATATAAATAGAAAGGTATTAAAATGAGTCTTTGTTCAACAATTTTATTTTATTTGTATCATTAAAAGTTTTTTAAATAAAGGCGTTTAATGTTTTATGTACTTCTTTCGAACGACTACGATTAAACACAAATTATTTGGGCTTTTTATATAGTATTTAAATTTTTAAGTTTTTTGCTAAGCTAATACCTAATGTATTTTTTCATCTAAAGTAAATTGAATAAAATTCCTTAAAATAAAGAACCATCAAAATATTTGTTTGTTGTAATCATCCGATGTAATATGACAAAGCAAACAAAATCAACAACTACTAAGTAAGTAGTAAGGCATCATTTTATTATTTATAATAAACTATTACATCTAAAATGAAACGCTGATGAATTTTTTTAAAAATGCATACCTATTAAATATTATCTGTAATAATTATTTAAAGAACAGAATGATTAATTATACTTATTACAAAGAGAAAATAATATTTCAATGTGTACTACAGGGTCCAGAGCGAATATAATTATATTGCATATTATTAGAAAACACGTTAATTGTTCACGACACACTATTCCAAATGCTTTGATTTTTATTTTTTTTGTTAAACGAACGTGGTTCTTACAAAACAAAGCCAAAAACTGGAAGAAAAGGAAAGATAACTGCCCAGGAAAATCGAATCTTGGTTAATGAGTCCCTTAAAAATGTCGAAAAACATCTTCAAAGCTGGCTGCTGAAGTCTCTGCAAGCGAATGGCCATTTATTTTTAGCAGGCGGTGAGAAGAAGGCTCAACGATGTGGAACTCAAGAGGTTATAAAACCCGACATAAACTGTGGGTTTCAAAAATAAGTGGGCCCGAAAACACCGAGATTGAACATCTGAAGATTGGGCGAAAGTCATTTGGTCCAATGAATTCAACAATAAAAAATATTAAAAACTTTATTTTAAAATTTCTAAAGTTTTTCTTTTTAAATAATCATCCTTTTTTAACATTTTTTCCAATTTTTTAGACCCCTGGTGTAGCACACGTGCGTCGAAGAGTCGGAGAAGAATATATAGCTGATTGCGTAGTACCCAAATACAAATATTGTGGCGGAAGCGTTATGATCTGGGGTTGCATGGCAGGGGTAGGAAATCTGTACACTTGCGAGGGTAGTATGAATAGTGACATTTATATTTCAATGTCGGAATCTTTCAAGAAAATATTTTCTAGCATCTGATTTCCGTGCCATACTTCGAGAAAATGCAGGTGTTAGTTTGCGTCAGAGTTTGACGCTTTTAGAATGGTCTGCACATTCACCAGACCTAAATTCTATAGAGCATTTATGGACAAAAATAAAAGGAAAGGTTGTCCAACACATTTTCAAATCCAAAATTTCGCTGCGAAACCTTCCTGGCACTTTTCAGAACGAGCTGTGAGATTTTCAGTGAAATCGGTCCAGTGGTTTTTGAGTTTATAGGGCACATACATACGAACATTGCCTTTTATTGATATATATGTTAATAAAAATAGTTATATATAACTCTATTATAGAAATAGTTGATAATATAAAATATTTAGTAGTAATTGTAAATTAAAAAGATAATTTTAAAGAACTTTGTAATTACATAATCAAAAAAAAAGTATAAAAATATGTATATTATCTAAGATGAGAAATATGTTAATATAAATACAACATTATTACATATGCTTAATAAATAGATAAGACGATGTAACACAAAAATTAAAAAATAGTTCAATGAGAATAGTTTTAAGTAAAACCATATTTAATTATTGATAGTTAGGTATAAGAAAACGAGTACGGCTATGGGAATTATGTAGGGAGGTGTGATTTTGTATAATAATATTCCCAGTACTATACACAAAAATAAAACTGTAACGGATTTCCTAAATGGAATAAAGAAAAGTTTTTTTTTATTATGTTAAATGTATAAATGATTAGCTATATTAGGTAGCTAAATTATTAAATTAAATAAATAATAGTATAATATTAATTATTATCAGGTAAGTAAACATACATATTTTTAAGTGCGTCGTTCTGTAACCTTCTACCAAAGATAAGAAAAAGCTAGGAAAATCCAATATATAATTAAGCAAAATTATATATAATTCATATATAAAAATAATCATTAATTCTGATCTCTCTATATAGAAATAGAAAAACACTGGATTTTCGGGTATTAGTCACCGCTAATCGATGTCGCATTAGTCTATAGTAAATCAATATTTATTTCTACGCAATATTACATAAATATAAAATGTTCCTATACAATTTTAAAACGCTATCAATGTTATTCAGTACAACTTAAATTTGTAGTGCAATATACATTTCATTAGTATGATTTAATAAGACTATTCATGTCAGAGTTAAGTAAAAATACACGCAAATTATGATATATTTCGCGTGGTTAACAAATATGGGAACTTTTCATTATTTAAAGCCGTTTATGAATAATACAACTTAGTAAGTAATAATAAATCGTTAAAAAAACAAACAATGCACAGTGAGTATCACATAATCAAACAAGCAAATCAATTTTTAGTATATAACAAAATAACAATGCTATCTATATGTATATAATTAATATAAGTAATAAATTAAAAAACTAATGATTAAAATATTTTTATATTATATGCACAATATTAAATTATTAAAAATCCTAATATCAATCTAATCTAATAACACACTTATAATAATAGCACACCCTAAAATTTATTGTAGTGAGCCGAACGAGTTTTGTGATTATATTTCAGAGCGATTCACTTGCTGCGCGTTAACCATGAAATTAACTAACATATGCAATTGTTTATAACTTGAAAAAATCCCCGACATATGCGCTATAATTATTATGTGTGATTATAACAATTGAATCATAAACAATACTTGCTTTACGTCAGATGTGATTCACTTACGCGTTGTGCTCAACACAATTCCAACAGTTTGCAGAAAAATATTAGATACTTTTGTAATCACAATCATAGTTGCAGGGTTATCGACGTTGAAATGTTTAATTTTAAAATTACATATACAGTATTACGTAAATAATATATGTATATATGTATGTACATATACACGATTTTCATATCATAACTTTTTCATTAGCCAAGGTTGAGAATAGAAATCGAAGTAATCCTTTCGAAAAAATACGCAATTAACGTTATAAAAATATAAAGCAATGGCATTTTATAATATAAGGCGAGCACATACATACACTGGCTGTCATGACATGCTCTTCGTTTCATACCCAACGGCCAGTGATTCACAAACGCGGCATTGCGCAGCACTTTGGCGGGCAGCCGCCTGTGACCGGAACAATGGTCGCGAGGACAAACGATTGAATCATAGTGACTGGGGTCACCCGGACCCCAGAGCAATTTCGAAGAAATTTGGGACGAGTCCATCAAAATAATAAAACGCTTTTTTGAGCGAGTAAGCGAATAAATAGTTTATAATGAATAAAATCAGATTATGTTCATTTGATTTGTTACACGCTGGAACGTTTTGGAATAACGCCTATAGGGCCCACGAGAGCGAACCTGGGCCCTGGGAAAACAGCGGTTCCGAGCCTCAAAAAAAATGGCATTTTATATACTTTTAACATCGTAATATAATTTTTTGAATAAATAATAACAGGCACGAGTTAAACTTTTCTATGCTACAAATAAATATTAAAATTGCCACCGTTGCGACATATTTTCGAAATATTTTAATTAGGAATTAAAAATATCTACTCATAATATTAACCTGATAATTAGTCGTGTTTTCACTGCTGCTCCGTATTGCCATATATTGAATTTCCAGTCCAGATCAAAAGGCTTAAAGGCTTTTTATAACAATATTACAAGTGAGACTCAAATGAAGAAAATCTAAACCGAATTTCGACCAATAAGAGAACGCAAAAAACAATTATTCCTTCTCAGAAGTCAAAAATCCACGTCAAAAGCAATAAAATCGTGCCGTCGCCGCCACAGTGGGAACGACGGCGCCAAAACGATTTTATTGATTTTGACGTGAATTTTTGCCTTCTGAGAAGTGATAATTGTTTTTGCGCTCTTCTATTGATCAAAATTTGGTTTGAATATACATTGATCAGGCCTCTTATATTATAAGTCCATAGTAATATCAGTAAGGGATAGCTATCCTATTTTTAAAGCATAGTGTATTATCAAAATGCAGATAGACTATGGAACAATATATGAGATGCGATGTCTATCTGTACTTACTCTTCCGCTTATTTTCAGATGAGAGATGAGTTGACTTAGTTTGTATTTTCGACTTGACCTAATAAAAGTTCTAAAACTTTAGTTTTAGAACTTTTATTAGGTTAAGTTTGGGTTTGAACATCAAATGGACGTTTCGCAACTGTCAAATTGAGTTTCATAGATATTTTTAAAGAACATATTAGCGCCTTTCAGTTAAATTATATATTTGCTATTAGAAATATATATCTACTAGTGAAAATGTATTTGAACTCTACTAGTGAAAATATAACTTTACCAAAAAATACACATTCACTGTAACATTTATACATTGGATATAAAAAAAATGATAAGAATATAAATATATATGTATATGTATATATTACTACATATAGAAAAGTTGACATGATATAATTTTACTAGCACCTGCCAAATAATTTATATATTTACTGGTAAAAATATATATCTACTTGTGAAAATGTATTTCAATATGATATTATTGAAAAGACATATTTTAAAATATATTTTCGGGTTATATTCGAGACTGTTTTTTCTAGATTTTCTTTTAGAAATAAGCACAGGAAACTGAAAGTATTATTTATTTATTTTGCTGCATTAAATCTAGTTGTCAAATTATCGATAATACAATCTATAAAAACATGATTTTTCGTCATTTTTTTGCTCTATCCTTAGGTATTCGATCTGAATTTTCAGATCGAATACTTAAATTTACTGCTACTAATTTATATTCGTTGAATATTTCCTCTCATGTCTAATATTTTTTAAACGTTCAAAAAGCAATAAAATTAACAATAATATGCAAACAAATTTTAACACAATCTGTCCTTTTGAATAAAAATGTTTATTTTGAAAGTACTACATAGAAAGTAGGTGCTTTTGAGGGCAATGTTCCGCTCCTTTTATTTATTGTATAATATGTATAAAAATGGCTACAGGAACTTATACCTAAAATACATCAGTATTTAGATACATCTCAAACAACTGTAGTTTAGTTCAAATTCATTATTTGAGGTCGATTTTTATTTTTTTTATAAATATATTCTTGCTGTGATTTTGTCTAGAGGTTAGCCCCTCAAGAAGAACAGCCCCCAGGAATTTGTCCCCTCTCCCTCCCCCTTTTAGCAGGGCTGCCTATACCATGATTTTACTGAATTAGATTTCCAGCAATTTTATTACTTTTCGCAAGAGTAGGTGAAAATCTTTTACAACTCAAAAGAAAAATTGTTTTTTGAGACAATTGTCATCACATCAGATATTGTCACACAACAAAAAATGATTATATATTCAGTATTAAGATAGTAATGTAATCAATAGAAACTCGTGAAAAATAAACTGTATATATAATAGAATATAGGCACAATTTTGACTGAAATTCAATTCAGTTACATTACAAGAAAATTTGACAGCTGTTAAAGCGGAGTTAAAAATACAAGGCTGATAAATTATAATTTTATATATTTTTAAAACCCTTAATTTTCCATCATGCACTTAAATTACCATTCATTTAACCGATTCAAGGGTCGGTGGCGTGTTCGTCTAACACACCCCAGACGTGCAATTATAACACAAAACGAGCAACGGGATTTTCATTTATCGCCGATTTACCCCTAATGAGGTAATCGCCGTTAAAAACCCATCGAATTCGACTAATTGGGCGTTTAGAGCCAAAGAGCCTAACAACACGCGATATCTTGACTGTTTACGGTCTAATGGCATCACTATCGCAAAAAAATAAATACGAACCAGTAAGTCCATAAATAATGCATTAAAAAGAACAGCCGCATAAAGTTCATTGCCGAAAGGCTTCGAACCGCCAATTATCATATTCGATATGTATATGTTTAATGAAAATTTCACGTGATAATGTCAACCGCTGAAAGCCCAGCACCGGTATAATTAACCCTCGGGTGGGACAGGAAATAGACGATCTTCGGTTTCATAAAAAAAAATATGTACACTCGACGTATAAATAATTCAGTCAGATTTGAACAATCGCGTGGCGATGTACGAATTGGAAATGGAAACAAACGCCGGTCAAAGAGGTGAAACGAATAACACCAGATTTATATCTACGTTTCCGCTTACAAATGCGCCTTCAATTTCCACCTTTGCCACACTTTATACCACAATTATATGTGTGAAAAAAATGTTTTTGTTTGAACGAAATTTAACCCCAGTAGGTTTTTGCCTTATCGTTTTGGGATCGTTCGTGTTTAACATGTGTGTTTTGAAAACGAGGTCGTAGTGTTTTTACAATTATAAACACGTAATTAGGCTTTTTGCAATAACTTTTTATTGTATGATAAAGTTTTGAGGTTTTTTTGAATTATGTTAGCATTTCAAAAAAAAACTCAAAAAAAATTAAATGCAATACTAATTTAATGAATTTAATCATTGAACATTAATTATGTACATATATGAAGACCCAAAAGCAACTAAAGATATTTAAGCATTTGCAAATTGTCCACTACGCAAAATAATAAAGTTGAGACAGAAATTGATTTTGATTAGGTTTTTATCAGTAACTGAATTTAATTGATTCCAAAACTATAGCTTAATTTTATATTTAATAGTAGATAAAGATATTTACATAATTTCTTAAAATCAAGAAACAATACTTAAAAATCATGTATAAGAAGAATATTTTATTTATTATTAGTTTTCCATTTGCAACATAACATACTTTACACCAATGCGTTACAACAGGATAAACACAATCAACGATTACTAAGTATGAAGTGAGACATCAGACTGAAATCAAAGTTTGTAAATCAGTGACATACATATTAGTTATTCTATTATTACAGCTTACAATCAATAAATGTGCATCTATGAAATTAGGAAAATTTATAAAACTTAATCTGTGTTGATCGATCGTAATTATATTTATATTAAGATCGCCAATTTCGATCTCCCAGAAATTGAAAAACACGCTCATATGGGATTCGAATCCAGTTTTTTCAGGAATTTGCACTGACTTATACTATTGTAATAAGAATAAATTATTACTATTGAGCATGAACTTGTACAGTCACAAACATAGGATATTCAAAATCTAATTTATTTTAAATTTAAATTATAATCTGAAAAACATAGTACATATTTTATATTGACATCATTACAGCTTACGTATTTTTATTTATCCGTGAGATTAGGAAAATTTAGGAAAACTTAAATTGTGATGAATGATCGGAATTATAACTATATAATAATAATTGATTCCGATTTCTCAGACACGAAAATTTAAAAACACTGGGGTCCAAATGGCATTCGAACCCAGGTCTTTAAGGTAATAATCGCCTACATGTACCACTAAAACAATTTAAATGAGCAACATATAAAATAAAATGCGCATTTATTGTAAGCATTTGTTAAAATATGTGAATTAAAAAATAATCATAGCATTTATAGATATAAATGGGCAATAAATTGTTTATTTAAGAAATATCTTATAAAAAAAGATTCTAAAAACAGACAATAACATAAAACCATTCATTTATTGTAATTATCTATCATCATATATATATTTAATGCCCATTTTCTAATATCTTAATGCGCAAATCATTTATTTTAGTGCACACTAGAAATAAAATGTTGCTCAATCTAATATTTTTATTCAACATAAATATATTTATGTAATGCTCATTTTTTATTATTGTAAGCAGCGTAGTGAATAAATTGATCAGTGAAATTATATTTATTCTAGTGAAAATATAACTTGAATGAAAAATACACATTTAATAACCAAATCTAACTTGACTTAATGAAAATTGTAAGATTAACTATAGTTTTTGAGCTTTTATTAGATTAATTCGTTTAGGTTATGTTTGTGTTTAAACGGTAAATAGACTTTTCGCAACTGTCAAATTGAGTATTGAAGGCTTTTTAGAGTAGCGCATATAAATCAGTTAAAATATATGTATTCGGAAATGATTTTTCTGAAACATATATAATAACCCTAAAAATACATACATATTAAATATGATTTGTAAGAGTATAGTAATAAATATTATCGGGTAGATAAGCATTTATATCAGCCATCATGTTGTAACATAATGTACACATTAAAAAAACAATATTTTTTTATTGAAAACATATTTTAAAATATTTTAATCTATGTTTTATAATATAAAATTGAAATTCCAAAAATAATTATATGCAACTCAGATAGCTCATAAAATATATTCTAGAAAAAACTGCGAATTTTTATCCGGAGGTCTACAAAAATTATATTCTAACAAATAGGAAGAGGTGCTAAGCTCGAAACTAGGGTTGTCAAATCTCAGAATTTTCTGATTTTTTCTTAAATCAAGTACCGTATGATTTACTGTTTTTTAACAGTAACAATATTTTCAAAAGATGTAACTTTATTCAACACAATATAATTGAAAAAAATGTTTATTCAATATGTATAATTTTTCATTGAAAATTGCGTATTATTGAATCGACAAGCTAAGCCAAGATCCTACGATGACTTGCATTAAATTTTACGTTTCATGTAATTTCATCAAAATAATGATACACCTCGTTCATCAACGATATAATACACACAACACTAAATCCATAAAATCTTTATAGACCCTGCGGATTTTTACCTAAACAAAAAAGGAACAAACATCGACCGACAGATATACAAAAAATAGTTTTACGTCCAAATGGCAGCTCGATCGAGTTTTATTAATCAATTAACGTAGTCTGAGCTCCAAATACGTATTATCTTATGGCAAATCGAAACTTAATGACTATTAAAAAAACCGGTATCGGACCATATAGTCGTTTTAGCAACGATTAGTCGATTAATACTATTTACCGTCGTTAAACAGATAAAACGCTAAGCGGAGAAAGAGAAAGAGTCGAGGAAGATATGCCAAATGTCAATATTTGTCTAACGCTAGACGAACAATGAATTATCAAACATTTGCTTACAAAAATGAAACTTTTTTCTGGAACGCAGTGTTATTTATTATAATTTTTAATTTCGTATTAACAGCCTGTTAAATGGGAGATCGAATAGATTGTCGATCAAAAAGGTCGCACCGGCGGGCGTTAAAGACCGAATCAATTTGTGTGATTATCATTTTTAATCGTTCTTGTGTGAAATTGAGACATCGGTTTTGAGAGAGAACTAGAGTCACACCTTGATTCCTTTGAAAAAGACCGCTGTCTTTGATCTTGGCCGCCCCCACACACACGTGAACGAAAAAAGCACACGTACATAAAAAATCAACGCGAAAATCAGGAAAAATAACGCGTTAGAGAGGTAATGCTATTTGGTTACTTCTTGCCTTATATAGAAAGTTAGGAAGGTGAGGGAACATCTTGGATGAGCAATATGTGAAGAACTCGATATTTCCCTACAGTATTTACAATTACATTTATTTATAGAATAGGTGCCTTTAAATCTCCATTACCAATATGCACAACGTGTTGACTTCAGTTAACTTTTAATCCAAAATATGAGAACTTCTTGATTGTTCTTCTATAAAAACATAAAAAACGACAGACGTCGCAATGGCTGTTTCAAAGTCGCTCCGCCATTTTGTTCAATTTTCGTGCGACGCCCTTCGCATTAACATTTTCGACGCGTTCGTCAAGTCGTCGGCTCTTTTTTATAAATACACACAATGACAATGACGATAAAAGAGCAACATTTAGCGGCGAAAGAGCGCTGCTTACACCATGAATAAAACACGTTTTTCCCCCTCGCAATCACGGTAGTGCAGCGCACTGGTGATACGACTGCGACCGACCGGAAGCGAGGACACGTTCTATTCACTGATTTTCAATAATGAATAAATGAAAAGTGTAAAAAAGATATGCCCATTGTCACGGCCGGAAGTCGGAGTACCCCTCCCTCCCATCCCCACCACCCGATGCGCCATGCTCTCTGTGCCGTGCGATTGGTTGGGATAGGAAGGAAATCCGAGTGAAATCTGCGAGATGAACGGTACCATATGGAGAAAGACGCAAACGCATTCATACAACGCAAAATGTATTTTATAGTTTTTATGTACATCCTCCATTTTATTCAGGATTTGTCAGAAGGTAGGAAAATATGATTTCTTGTGAATAACGGCAGAACTTATCTCCTATGTGGCCGAAGGTTTTGATGCAGAAGTAATGATTTATTTTTCCAAATTTCTCAGCTTTGACCGGAATTTAAGTACTTAAAGATCCTAGTATTTTTTTAAATGGACGAAAATAGACATTAGATATGTTTGATAAAAGGTATAACGCAAAACAGTCCATTAAAAGCATTTGTGGTGGATATTATAAAAAATAAGCTGAGCGCAATAATTGAGAATGATCTCGTAAAAAGAACAGAGACATTGCATTATGGATACATGCATCGTCTTGAAAAGATTTCTTTATCTCCTGCAATTTGGCAATGATTTAGCAATGATTGCGCAGTGTAAATTAAAGGGGCTCAACCTGGATGTATTAAAAAATATTCCTCATTATCTAGATATTTATATCGGTATTGATAAGAATAGCATTGGTTATATTATTTTCCAAGCCATCTAGATGAGTAAATAATATAATTTAGTTGATTGGTAACCTTAATATTTTAAAGATTCATAAACTTTGTTTTAAAAAAATACATTACTAAATATCTTATTTTTTTTCGCTGCGTGACCAACAAATTTATAAAATATTTATATTTTTTAGTTTAGTTTTCAATAATAAAAAAAAATTATTTCTCAGTAAAAAGTTTTTCGGCGTTTTATGAATTGAACATGTCATAAAATTTCTCGAAGCATGGCCAACAAACTACAACATTTTGATTGAGTTTTTGATAATAAAAAAAAAACGTAAAATTGCGTTCTTGTTTTCCGTAACATATTCTCTTTTGTCTGATGTTCAAAAGGGTTAGTATTATTTTAGTGTTTGTAGAAAAAATGGCGAAATTTATCGCTATGTGGCCGAAAATCTATAAAATGTTTCGCTGCGTAACCATTAAATTGGGAAATCTCATTGAGATTTTATGAAAAAAATGTGTAATATTTGTCTTCGGACAAAATATGTTATTTCTTGTGAAATAAAAATAGTGTTTATAAGAAAGATGTAGCAAATAATCGCTACATGCTCAAAAATCTTAATGCATTTTATCAACTGAAAATATCATAAAATGTCTGTATTCTCCCTACCAACAAACATTTTTAATAAAAACATTGAATGTACTATTTGAGTGCAAATTTTGTCAAAAGTTAAAATATCGTAAAATTTATTGCTACACTACCAGCAAAAAAATGGCTTTAAATAAAATAAATATATTTTTTATATGAAGATTTAAAAAAAATGATCTTCGGAATTATATTATTTTTAAGAATTTTTAATTTAAAAAAAATAAACTAAAGCGTCACCATGAATTAAAATAAATAAATATGTTTTCATTCAAATAAAATCAATATCTTTTTCTTATAAAAAAAACTGATAAAAATGTCAAAATTTATCGTTACGCGGCTATTATCAAGTTAAAATAATCAAGAAAAATTTAGCTGCGCTACCAAAAAATTGAAGCATTTTATTAAAAATTTTAATATTAAAAAAAATGCGATTGATCTTCAAAATATTATTATTTAATTAAATTATCGTAAAATTTATCGCTACCTAGCAACAAAATGGACATTTTTGTAGAATTTTTTAATTAAGAAAAAATAAACTAAAGCGTCACCATGAATTAATAAATGAAATGTGATATTTTTCTTAGAATAAAATAAATATTTTTTTCATAAATAAAAATGTCAAAATTTATTGCTATGCGGCCGAAGATTATAGACATTTTAGCAAGTGAAAATATTCAATAAAAATTTAGCTGCACTACTAAAAAATTTAAGCCTTTTAAATGTTAAAAAATGCAATGTATGAACTCCAATAATTATTGAAAAAATGCGTTTTCGTTTTATGTGACGTATTCACTTTTATCTGTGTCTAGAAACGGCTGTATCAAATTTTATTGTTTAGAATTATATTTTTGCGAAAAATTATAAAATAAAACTAGCATTGTAAGGAAAAGTTAAAAAAAATATTGCTATTTAGACGAAGATCCTCCGTAATTAATTAAGAAAAAATACCATCAAATTTCTCACTGCGTTACTAACAAATTACGACATTTTCGTTAAATTTTTAATTAAATATTTGATTTGAAATAACATTAACAAAAAAAATTATATTTTTTTGGAAGAGCTACAGAATAAAAATAGCGAAAATTACTACGCGATCTAATATACTCGACATTTTGTTTAATAAATATCGTAAAATATCTCTATGCGCAATTAAGTAAATTACAATTCTGAAGTACTAGTAATAATAATAATATTTTTGATCGCAAATTTTTTTAACGCTTATTTTCTATAATCTATTTTTATTCATTTTTAAAGATATACCGTAATCTTTTTGTAGTGATGGAAATAAGAATTTAAATTTAAAATTTAATGCCTCAAAATGCTACTAAACCAAAATTTATTAAGACTTAATATTATAATTGACTTTAGAGTTATATTGTAATTAATTAAGAATGATACTATTTTTATTTACTAATTTAAAATAGGATTTTTTTTTCATTATATTCTACTTGGAATTTAATCGAATATACTTTTTTATAAGAGGAATAATTTAAAAAAATCGAATTGAGCAAAAATTTAAAATTGGAACATTTATTGATTCAATTTTATATTTTATATAACACTACAAATTATCATTTTAATATTAATTTAATATGAAAATCGTTAAGATTAATATTAATATAAATCAGTAGATCAAAAAATAGCACAAAATGCCGATATAGCAATCCCTACGCGACACAACCACTTAATGGCCTCATATGTTACTTTTTTACATTCAGCTCGTAAAGTTAAACATAACGCCACTCTTTTTCGGCCACAAATGACTAACAGTTCACATTTCCTGTCGACCTCGGTAAAAAAAGGCTTTATATGACTAAAAACTATAAACACACAAAATTGCCACAATTAACCCAGCTAGACGGTAATGCGCTCTTGGTGATATTTTATAAATATAAATTCAGAAGAGCTAATCACCAGTAAAGGTAATAAATAATATGTACTAAAGATTAGCAAAAAAAAAAAATACAAAATCTTACCTTTCGGAATATTGAGTCTGACCAACTCCTTTTCCCACGAAGCGAAGGAAGCTTTCAGGGCTTCCGTCATCTTCTTGTTGGTGCCGGGCGTCAGGGGTGGCACCTGCGCCGGGATGTCTGCAAAAAATATTAGAATTATTGAAAAATGCTCATATGAATAAAAGACGCGTATAAATATATATGCAAAAAAATATGCAAGAGTAGGCAGTGCAGTTAGCTGCAGGTTGCAAGGGCAGCTGTCGCGCGCACAACATGTGGGGACTGCGCTTCGACTCTGCACTTCTCAAAGTTTCGTAGCAATTACTGCATTATTGAAATGGCATAATTACAATTAAGATTAAGATGCTCAAAACCTATTGCATAAATTATATAACATAAATTAATATGCTACATATCCATAATCTGACGTTGTTTCATTATGGTTATTGCAGTTTGAGCATCTGCGGACAAAGGACATACGGCGGATCCGTCTTCAAGAACGATGCACCAGGCATTGGTATGGCTGCTATAAATTAAATTCTATCCACTATACATAAACACATATTTTATATACCATACATAAAAGGTGTGCGCTTGACTTCTAACGCATTTGACTCAAATTCGCCAATTCCAAAATTTATTTAGGCAGATGGGCAGAACAACAATATAATTTATGTTTTATAGATTCAACACTTTCCGGTGAAATTAATCACATTGCATATTTTAGTTTTGTTTGTTGTAATGATGTATATAAAATAATATATTGCTGTAATAAGATATTTTATAGCGTGTATAGACTAATTGTGTATTTTTTTTCATTTTTTACGGCTACCCGTACGCGTAGCTACAAGAAGTTGTAAAAATTGAATTTCCTTAGATTACACTAAAAATAAATATTATAAGCTTTTTAGACTTATTCTATCGCGTGTAATTTATTTGTTATCAGATATTTAATTAAATGACATATTTAATGATTATTTATATGTATAATACTACCCATATAAATATTAAAACCAACTGACAAAACGAATTTGGATATTAGGAAAAAAATTTAAGTTGGTGTATTAATTTTAATATAAAATTAGGTTATTAATATTTATGGCAAAAAGACAGCGAAATAAATTGCTTACACTATAAAAAAATATATGTATATCACAATAAAATATAAGGTAGAAAAAAAAATTGTACCAAAAAATTCAATATAAATTTAGAGTTCAAAACTTATTTCAACTACATACAAAAAACACCATAAACTGCGTATTTACCGTGACTTATTAATTTATTCCTTCAGCTACATATGTCACTAATATAATATTAATTAAAAAAATCGATATCATCCTCTCCACTTCCATGTGTCTAAAGGTAAGCAACACATTTTGGGTCCCTTTTTTATTATTAGCATTCAGACACCATATATCGGTTTTCTTACGTACATTCATTAATTCCTAACTTATCCTAAAAATTTAGCCGAAGTCTTAGCTGTTTATTTTAAGTCGGTGGCTTCCAACGATTTTTAACCTTATGCCCTCTGACTTTTTTTTTCAAAACCAATCAGCTACTATGATTAAAATGTGGCAAAACGTTAATACAAAAATATATATGTATATACTGATAAATTATGTGAAAATCGTCAATAGACTAGTATATACTACCTGGAAAAAACTCAATTGTAAAATCAAAAATTTTGGTTTCTGTGCCACCACATTTGACTATTTGTATGCCCATACTCACAAAATGGATTTTTGGTGCACTTCAAACAATCATTAAAAAATTGCATTCGAAATTTAACTTTAAATGCGTTGACTAATAAAAAAGTTATGATTACTTAAAAAATGTTTTTGCCCTAATAAGGAAATGTATCAGTTTATTATAGCCATTTTTCATTAACCACATCTAAAAAACGAGAAATTACAAGCAAAAAATTGTATAGTGTTACTAAGTATTTATAAATATTTTATACATTGTGTACAATATTGCTATTTGACTACTTTTAAACTGTGTTGTAACAATTTGTGTTTTTATTGAATTTATAAAAATGTTTAAATATTTTAATTTATGTTTAATATTATCAGGTTGAAATTCCAAAATTAATCATATGCAACTCAGATAATTCTTAAGATGCCTTCTAGTAAAAAAATATTGCAAAATTAAATTCTGATCGAACACGGATTAAAACTACAAATTTACATAAAATAATGTAATACATACATTCAAGCTTATAAAATATTTACTAGTTTTTTTATACCGTTTTTTCAAATCAAACCCATGGTTTAGCACAACTGCCTTTATAGACTATGTAAATTTTATATGCAGCTTTAGTTTGCAGAGCAATTTTAACGTCTATTCGTTCCTCGGCACAATCGGCGATCCTACGCGATTGCTCTTATCAAAACGATCGGTTAGTTTTAACCTGTTGCACCGATTCAAAGTTAACCCGTTCCGACCGAGCCGTGTAACAACTCATTAAACTCAATAAGCCGAGCACTTAACAGCGGGCGATAATTTTCAATATCGTAAAATTGATCGTACATGTGTGTATGTACATACACGTTGATGTAACATATTAAAGCAATGAGGTGGAAAACATTTGTGCAGTGAGTCGCGAATCTCAATTATGAAGTATCTATCGTATTATATTTAAGATATAAATTGTTGATAAAAACAATATGTAAAATATGATTAAAAAATAAAATATTTAATATACATATACCGTTTTTTTATTAATAATAAAAAAAGTAAGGTTAAACATGAACACAAAATTTTATCATTATTTTGGATACAAAGTATAATTTTAAGTGATAAAAAACTCAACACGATTATGTAACCATAATAATATAAAGTTTTGAATGGATAATGTTTTCAATGTGTTATATTATGAAACATTATTTTGAATTAATATGAATAATAGACTAAGTAAAAAAAAGGGTAAAATATGTTACATCGAAACCGTATTTTGGAATTTTGGGGAGGTTTTATTCAAAGGTTCTGGTAAAGTTATAAAAAAAAATATTTTATACCTCTTATCTATACTCGAAGTTTGCATCACTAAAACATCTAGCGTAAAATACTCTAATCACGTATATTTGTAATGATACAATTAACATATTTCAAATATGTATTTAAGTATCAACAATTAAGATTGATGAAATATTTATTTTTAATTCAAGAAATGGTGCCAATTATAGAACGTTTATTTCACTTAATTGACACGTTAATGAGTAAAGAATAAATTATTTAATTGAGTTATTAAATTCCCTGAATCCCACCGGATTAACACAACTCAATACAACTCTCACCCAATTATGCTGTTGAGGCATTTATATCCACCAAAGGTTAGATTATGGCCACAAGTTGCTTGAATACCCAATTAAATCGACTTGAGAGATGAATGCTTCTCTCATGGTCATTTTTTATAACTAGCGAATCACAGATGCAAATAATTCAACAACAAAAACAGCGTCTATGGTGAAAGTGATGAAAAATGCTAGATCTGAACTATCTACTACATATGCAATTTACTCTTTTAATAATTTTGACTTAAATATTTGAAGCAATAATAGTTTTAAATATAACTTTTTATCAACAAAATCTACAAAAACGTGATAACTTTTGTTTGTTTATATCTGTCAAGCCAGATACGGTTATATTGTATCGTATACTAGGGTAAGTAAGTTATGCAATTTTTTCAATTTTTTAACTAGTCATGTAGATAATGAAGAAATATCACCTGGATGCAGATCATACAACTTCTCGGACAAACTTGTATTGTTTTTACCAATATTAGTTTAGGTTTATTATTATTTTAGCATTAAATGGGCCAATGAATGAAATAAGAGTTTTAAACGCGTGATATATAGCAGTAGAAACTGTTCGTAAGCTAAACAACGCTTTTAGATCAGAAACTATAATTATTCCAAAAAAAAAAAAATTGGTATGGAGAAAAAGATTTAACTTTTTGGATGATAAACAACGATATATCGTTGTTCGTCATTATATAAAATAAGTGCAAACAAAGATCGCAATTGACATCATGATGCTCGAAAAAGTAAATTAATTTGGGAACACTATGACATTGGCATGAAACAATTTTTGAATGAATTTAATTATAATAATTTATAGGAAGAAAAATAACAATTTTTAAAAACATGTTAATCGAATCAAAACCACGCACAACAATTAGAGAGCTTGAACAAAATCTCAATCAACAGTTCTGGACCACTTTAAAATGCATGACAAGTGGGTGCCGCACGAATTTAATGAAAACAAAAAATCAGCGCTTCATTTACGTAACAAAAACGATCCATTTTCTGATCATATCGTAAGATCCTTTACAACAGATAGCTATCTGAGCTGAGTTGGACAAAGCTTTTCGCAAATAATTATACTAAAAAAAACTGTGGCGACTGCGACAGGTCATCAGATTTACGCTCTGTATAATCCAATATATTTATTTGATCCTGGCGAAACCACAAATCCCTGATCTAACATTTCCAATTCTCTTCTATGGCAATGTGCGCGATTGACTATAATAGAGCTATGAAATTATGCATTATCCACCATATTCACCAGATATATCACTGGGATTAGTTTAATCAATTTGACAACTTTTACAGGATGAAGTCCAGTCTCCGGAATTCCGGAATTTCAATGATTTTTTATTTGACACATGTACCCTTCAAATAAAATTATTACTATTCTTTTAATATCCTAGCGTTCCTAAGACATTTTTATTCGTTATCCACATGTGTGTTTCGATCGGGGTTAGTGGCTCTATAGCACCTGCTCGGGGCACGCGAACAGGTAAGACACCTGCGGTCAGAGTGGTCAACGTCTCATACGCTCCTCATCCAGATCAGCCGAGGTTAAAAAAGCCAATTTGGACACCTACGTATCTATCTAGAACAGTCTCTCCTGGATGAGACACATTGGTCCATTCAGGCCGAAGTAAATGTGACTCCACGTCGAATTCCGTCACGCCCGTTGGCAATAAAGACCAATTATTTTATATTCAATCATAATAGTTGACAACAAACGGCCCCTCTCGGACGAGTCCGACGAAATGGATTACAAAACGAATATGCCACATGTGGACAGATACTATTAAAATATGGATCAACCTAGAATAACGATACAAAGTTATTGTAAATATTCAGGACGTAACTATCATATTTATATAATATGAATCAGTTGTTTGGTTTGATGGTCATAATTATATTTATTACAGTCGTTTGTTGCAAAAAATGATAATTTTCGCTTTGTCATCGCTTTGGATTGTTTCCAAAAATGTTTTAATATGTCCATGACACGTCAAGGTGTCGAAAATATCAACTATCAATATTTTATTTAACTAAAAATATTGTATGAGTTTTTAGTTTTAAATATCGATTCATAGAATGAATAGAAATTGTACAAACAATATAGACGACAATAGGTGACTTACTCTATAATAATAAATGTAACATGGAAATTAATTACTTAAATTATTTTTTATATTACTGATTTTAAAAAATAATACAGAAAGATTATGAAAATAGCGTTAAATTTTATTTAACGAATCATTACTAAATTACTAGCGATTCTGCGATTAAATTTGTTTAAATGTAGCCTATTTAAACCTATTTAAAAATACAGTATCCTTCAGTTGCTAATAGAATGAAAAAATAGATGCATTGAAAGGAAATGCTTTTCAGATTTAGTTGTGACAGATCCGTGCATCAAAGAATTTTCTTCATGTTATAACGATTTACCTCAGCGATTACAGCAATTATGACAATGGCATATGAGTGCGGGGAGCGTGTCTAGTTCACCCAGTGCCGTTTTCGCCTAGTTTTTCACTTTCGTGCCAACGCCGCGTTTCGTTGCCAAGCCATGTATGACGTAACGAGCATATTGTTTTACGTGTGTACATGACATCGAATTACCACACAACAATTAAAACGATATTCAGACTGCGAAATTCGAAAAAAAATATTCAGACTGGAAAGAATCCGCAAAACTTTTGAGTCGCTTTGTTCGAGCGTTTTGCCAAGACAACAAAGACTCTCGGTTTGGTTACGTAGGAAGCGCTTAAAATTAACTAGACGCATTAAAAGTTAGATAACACCTAATAAGCTAAGCTATGTTAGTTTCGGTCAAACTGGGGGAGCGATACTTGAACGTATATATAGTATTCTTTGAAAACCAAAACCTTCATTAATATTAAAACGGCCACCTCGCCACACACAATGTATTCAAGCTTGGCAAGGTTAACGCTAAAATTAATTATATCGAGCCGTTATGGTGTGAGCGCACGAAAGTCGGTTTGAAAATCACTGGAGTAGAGCACAACAATAATGACTTTCTCACACGTGGCCCGCAAACAAAGCTTACATCATTGCAATATCTATTGATTCGCGACAAGATCAAGTGTGTGAGAAATGAACGCCAAGGCCGGCGATTCAGAACGTGGACAATGAAAAAAATATACAATAAATTTTGTTGAGCTCCCCTGTCATTATTACAACCACAAAATCAGGCATGTTAAACTCATAATGCATCACGGGTCTCAAAAGTTATTCTAATATATATTTCCTCTGCTCTTAGCAAACGAAAGGAGAAAAAACACACGCTATCTGAAAAGCTGCACCCCAAAGTCATATTCCAAATTAATATCAAAAACTTTGTATAATAAATCATATATTTTAAAATATTTTTTTGATATATTACATTTTCTTGTGCGAATAAACTAAAATGTTTTCGTTTTCCCTGCTTTATTTTATATTTGAAAATATACAAAACTAACATATTTCTAATGAATTATGTTCATTTTATCTTGGGAATTAGAAATTTATTATTAAGCTGTTGTTTGTATATAAGCCTACATATAGTAGCGTGCAAAAAAGCGCACCACTCCTTGAAATCTATATTTAAGATGATAGAATTCTCTGGAATTTGTATGACTCGTTTAGGAGTATGTCTATATGTATTATATTTGAGTAGTTATTTATCCAATTGACAGCTTTCGTAATAAAACTATTCATAAATAAAATTATGTAAAATCGTCGACAATTTAGTTTGGGTAAAAAAAAATGTTACAGTCTGCATGTTGTAACCAATCATAACATCCAAATCAGGTTAAGAGTAAAAATAACTACCCTTGGAGAAGATCAAGTGATATTACGCATGTATTTTAGTATTTGCAAAACATTTAATAAATAAATAAAACGTATACAATCTATAAATATGGCTTAGAAAAGGGGGTGTATGCAGAACATTGTATGTAACACACATAAAATGGAGCAATCGATACAAAAGCTAAATTTAGAAAAACATATTAGTATAATATATAAATGCGATACTTTACTTCGTTGTCAAGGTGGCAGAATATACAGAGAAAAATGTCTTCAGGCAACTGTGCAAAATTCAGAGAGCCGAATGATTTGGGTGGTGCTTCTTATATTCCGGAAAGGAAGGTATCCATTTCATCGCCGAAACGTTAAAACTGTCCTGAATTTTTATTTCACCCCTTCACTGAAAAAGTACGTGAATTCAAATTTGAATTGCAACTTCATGAATGTTTCGTGAAAATTGTTAGCAATGTTTTTTTTAAAATTAAAAAATTCAGTAAATATGAGATTATTAAAATAAATAAAATTTATACTTAATAAAATATTTCAGAATATAATTAAAACTTATTTTAATAGAAAAAATATATTCAAGGCACAAATAAGAAACAAATTCGATTGCACAACTCAACGAGCAAACAAAAACTTAAAGTGATTTAAAAAGTAGGCGACGACGGATTAAACCACAAAATCGTTAAATCTGTGTTTTAGCAATTTTAAAAATAATATTTTACACAATTACTGCAATTTTAAAATATTTGTTTACCATATGATGTTTTAGAAAAAAAATTAATTATTGAGCAAATATTATTTTATTAAATATGTATGGGTTTTTATTTAAAAAAAATGTGTTACACTGTATGTGTCATAAAAATATTAAGAGTTTTAAAAAAATATAAATCAATGAAAAATATTTATTTTAAGTAATATACAAAACATGATGATTTCGGAAGTGATAAGTTTTTTTATACTACTGTATGTATATTTGATAAAAAAATATTTATTTTCTTTATCGTATAAAATTATTTTGCACGATATGGTATGTGTATGTTATCATGTAAACCAATTTTTTTTTTTATTTAATAAAATATGAAATCACTTAATATACTACAGAATACGAAAATTCTTGATTATGTTTTTTCTGCACTTAGTGATACAATACATATATGTATATATAATAACAATAATCAAGTTCATAATGACAAACAAGCAATTATGAAAAACCCGTACCGTCACGGAAACTTGGGTTCAAGACGGAAAGTAAGATGATGATGGACCGTTTGCACGAAAGTGATAGAAGTGGACCAAAAAACTGTGACGTGTGAAGATTTTCATCAGATCTAAAAACAACCGGGTCGTGTGAAAAACAATTATGAAAAAATTGCATAATGAAAACTTGACCGTAACATCGTGTAATTATTTGTTTGCACTACGAAATATTGAACTTCGCCTATGGCATTGATTCACCATTTTTCCAAAAGCAGATATTTATATTTCGTTACCTAGTAAATAGTGTATTTCGGTATTCCCCTTACACATGGATTAGTGAGTTTGCGATTATTCGAGAATTTATTTTTAATGTTCTAAGAAGCACACAATCATAGATTGTCAACATTAGAAATTTTGTTTAAAGCGAAATGGCACAAATTCTAACACTGCTTATTTACATAAATATAGAAATACACGCATTGTAATATATATGTACAATATGACAACTCCTTTTCTATCTAAAGAATATATTAAAATTCGCGTTACGTACGACGATGCGTTTTCCTAGAAGGCATTGACGTTCATAACCCAACGAACATGTAAAAATGTTCGTATTTACTGATAACACTAACAATTTCACATTGCAACGGAACTATGTTCTATCCTTTTACATTAGCATCAATTGGAATTAAATCAGAAGCTTCTGCTTCTCCAAATGCACATATCCATTACTGCAAATAGGGGACAGTAAAAATAGGATTAAAGCAAATTAATCCATTTTGCCGGTGTTATTTAGTCGCGCACTTCCAATTTGATTATTGAGTACAAAATGAAAACTAAATCCGTATGATTTTTTATAATGATATTATCTTAACGACTCCATTTCATCATGGCATCACTGAATGAGTCCCCTTTGATTTTCAAACAACGATATGTCATCTTTCATAGAACTGTCCAGAATAACCAAGCACGTCATCGTTGACGTCGTAAGTGGATAAATTGGACAACCATCGTTTACGATGGATAGTTATTCGAATAACGATTTAGCGTTGCTTGACAATTAAAGGGTTAGCGAGACATTTTTAGTGACGCCGTATAAACGCGAAGAGAAATTTATAGTCGTTGAATAAAAGCATTGGTAGAAATAAATTGCAGAATTTCAAACCAATCAAATACAGGGTAAAAAACGCAGCACAACTTCGACATTTTATTGCCAGTAATTTCAGTTACTCTACAACACCGATCAGGTTGTTTCATATGAATTGGCCGATACTTTAGTATTTTTTTAAAACGCTATATTAACCAATAAAATATGCTCCTTTTATAAAACTGGTGTTTTGTCAACGATTTAACAAAAAAATAAATCTCTTGTTTATAAAATGTTCATTTTCAGATGTTGAGGTCCATAAAAGATTTTGAATAATAATTTAACTTTGATGATTGAATTTCGTAAGAATAAAGGTTTAAAAATGTGATAATTTATAATTAAAGGGTCAGAAAAATATGGAGGATGAGGAAAAATTGGCAATCCTAATTAGCAATATCACCCCAAGTTTTATGGTTAATTTTCTAAGCAATTTCAATTTCCTTACAAAATAATTTTCTGTAAAAGCCTCGCATGTTTTAAGAAAAAAATCTTTGAATATATGTATAACCATATATCCCGAGAATACCAGCAAATTGTCACTACAATTTTAGGGTGAAAACTAGGTTCGAAGCATTAGAGATTTTTTATCCAGAACTCTTCTGTTGAAGCTAATCTAAAAAACATGTGTTTTTAGATTAGCTTCAACAGTGTTTTACGATATTTTTAGTTAGCAGATGAGGATCGTAAGATTTTTATTAAAACAACGCCTTACAGTTCTCTGACTAACAATACCCTCGCCAAATCCTAACTTGATATTTCTCGTGGCCTGCACCGCTATGTGTTTCAGTGTGAACTCAAAAAACATTTTGTCAACACTAACCCTAAATAAGAAAAAAAAATAAGAACACAACACCCCTTGTAAAATAAATAAAGACAACAGCTATTTACTTTGTTCGGACCACAGTCTGTTTCATACTGAGTAAAGAATATCCACTTGATATGAAACAATCTAATATACAAAATATTATTAATTTGTAATAATTCAATTCCAAGTCGCAATACATATTTTGTGCGTTTCAGACGCATAATCTTTGAAATAAAGTTCTAAAAGAATAATTATTGAAGTTTTAATTTAGACTTTTATATTTGCGATGAATTTCTTAATAATAAACGTCCGACATTTTTAAGTTATGAATAAAAATGCAACAGATTTGTGACTGCCCTGCATAACTTCCTCACTATCCACGAGCTTATATTGGTATCCTACGTCGCAAAGTTAACATGAATGCCTTGAAATTTGGTATATACTAATATATAATTAAAAGCTAAATTAGAGCGTTTTTATTGCTATCGTAATTAATAACTCTAATAATGCAAATGATGCAATCTTGATGTATGAGTTATCTTGAAAACATGTGCCAAAATTGAACGATTGATCTCCCATCACGGTACAAAAAATCAAGAATTGTGTTCGAGCTATGGTGGTACATTGTGATATATGTATTTTTAGCATTGTATGTGTGCGATGATCACGTATGTGTCAGCACGCAACAATGGCCTGCCCAGCACAATCGCGTATGGATGGACTGCTGTGTTCCCGGCCATTACGGTCAGCTCAATTGTTTATGAATGGCGTGCGTCCTTAATTTGAATATTTATATGTAAGCCATAGGCGTCGCGGCGCGTTGGCAATCCGCACTGTCGATCAGCGGCCATGTTCGATGGAAAATTTTGGTTGCTGGTACCATTCATTCAGAGTAAGTCTATTAGCTCACTAGAGTCCGACTAGTATCTAAAAAAAATCTTTCAAATCATATTTTAGTATAACTGATTTTTTTAATATTCAAACACTAGAGATCACAAGTACAACTTTACTAACAAGGTAAAGACAATCAAAAAATATTTACTAAGTAGTAAGCGGCTTGTAAGAATTTATAGCGGAGGGTCTGCAGCAATAAAAGTTGAAATATTGAACAAAATATCCTTAACCCTTTTAGTGCCAAGCGAAATTAGGCGGTGAATGCTAAGAATGCCAATCATTTTTTGGCAAATATAGAAGATTTTGTAAATATATTTATAAAAATATTTCTGATTTTTTTTGTGTGAACCACTATTTATTATAGTAACAAAATTAAATCCAGCTTATAAAAGTAAATATACAAAAAGTATAGAAAAAAATATTTCTTAATTTAAAAAAAATATATAAAACTAGAAACGGACAAACCGTTATTAAAACTAAAACATGTACTATATAAAATATACTAGACAAAAATAATTTACTAAGTTGAGTTACATGCACTAGAAAGTAGTGAAACACTAGACTGAAATAAAGTCTGTAAATCAATAACGTATATTTTATTATTATAATTCACAATCAATACACGTAACTATGCACGACCTAGCTCGATTTTATTTTGATTATTCATACCGATATTAATCTATGGGAATACCTAATCTGCGATGATCGATGAGCAATAATCAGTAATTCTGATCTCTCAGACCCGATAGAAATTGAAACAAACTATGGGTTCATATGAAATTTTAACACAGGTCTTTCAGGTATGTGTCAATGGTTTTAACGAAAATGCCTGAGCTTATTATTCCACTTTAAACGATCTAAAAATATACAAAATTTTAGTGAAAACCACTGTAATGATGCAGTTAAAACACAGTTTTAAGCACTGTATGTTTTAGATTAAAAAATATAATGCATGAAGATATGTTACAACTATTTATAGAATACGATAAGCTACATTCATGTATTTTTTCCGGATGCAAGTTCATAAACCTTAACCACATATACAACAGGTCTAAATTGACTGAAAATGTTTATATATGTTTTATTTATAATACGTGTTTTTAATTATATTTATTTCTAAAATTATTATACTAGCTATTGAGTGTAATTAATAAATAAATATATATACCAAAAAAATAAAAATATATTTTACATTTCTTTTTTAGAATCCTCCCAACAGAAAATCAAACCATTTATATATTTCACAAATAAAATGATATTTGAACGAAATTATTATTCTAAATCTATAAATAAATTTAGAGTTCATTTCTTAATATTTCAATTTTACAGAACCAACATAATAAGCTAAAGCACAATTATAAATGACTAATCAAAGTGCCTTTCAAATCTGCTTCAATGCGGATATTCACAGAACTTTTTCATACGTATCGCTAAAAAACTTTATCAGATCCGACCTTGTTTTTTTCTTAGGTAAATCTAGAACGTTGTCCTTTGAAGGACTATTTTATCAATATGATTTATAAGAATGAACACAAAAATAGCACCGTTATCTATGTCACTACACCATAAATGAAATTTATAGCCGACGTAGACGGTTACATCAATTCATTGAATTGCTCTGCCTGCAATTTCAACAATGAAAACGTTTTTTTATATAAATACATATTATATTTACCTTTCGGCCTGTTGAAAGCTTTCATAATTGCCTTAATTCCCATCCCTGCTAGCGCCGATTTCACTTCTCCACGCATGCACCAAATTATCCAAATAATTTAATTAAGTCTTCATATATTTTTATCTATATATCACGTAGCACTCTTATATCACAATATTTATATATTATATGTACAAAAATATATTAAGCGATAAATAATATGTTTTTTTTAAGGTCCATAGATTTAAAAAGACAGTCTTCGCAGTTCTTCATGTTGCACTTTATTTCACATAATCATTGTCTCATTTTCTGTAATTTTAATTTTGGTTTAGATAATAACATTGTGATGCATTCTCACGTCAAGCCCTATTTCGACCTTCCACAACACGCCCTAATTCGTGGGACATCCGGTATATGGAAGAATTAAAGGATGCACTTGGCCAGGTAAGCGGATACGTAGTAACCTGACACTGTGTATTTTTTTTAACCTTTCAATACAGGGAACAACAACAGTGGCGTATATGCGCCGTTATGGCATTGGATGAAATGGATGCAAAAATCAGCCAAGAAATGTAGAATGATGTTGTAACAAAACAGTTAATAAACAGTCCGTATGGGGTCAATTGAAACGGATCGAGCGCGACTAATCAATGGGGTTGCGGGTCAGATTCAGAAATCTGTTCATCTGACCCGATGTCAAGAGGGTCAGCCTAGTTGCGGGCGCAAACGGTTAAGAAGGAACTTAAGTGGTTTGACCTCCAACACCCGCACGACCGGAGCGGTCAATTAAAACGCAATTAAATAGTAAACAAAACTAGCGCGGGCGGGACGTTTCGCTGTTGAGAAGCTGTGGGGATAGTAGAAGGAATGTGTCATTTCAAAACTGATGCAAAAGAACCATTTTGCGCATAAATAAGATGTTGATATGTATTAACAACTCTTACATCTAATAATTGAGTATGTTAATTTATTACATTATACAATATATCAGCGATTCCTAATTTTTTTCAGAAATTGAACTTTTTATTTCCACTAAAAATAATGTTTTTTTATATAAATAATATAAGCGACATATTTAACTTTAATTTTTAAAGTGATTTTAGATTTATAGTGAGCCCCCACCCGTCTACCGTCAAGACAATAAAACATATTTAAAAAAGTAATAAATAGTTTTGTCTCAAAAATTGTTTTGAACGTTAAAAAAACAGCTTTTAAAATTGTTAATTATCTTGTGAATTACAACGAGGTAAATCGGTATCAACTTCTTAATCAAACAGTGGAGTAGCTAGGGGCGGTGGGAGGAGAGACCGCCTCGGGCGGCACTTGTTTGGGGGCGGCATTTTCGCGATGGAAGGACCGTTAAACTGAATGCGTTAAAAATATATATCTACTAGCTAAGAACTATGTGAAAACAATAAACAACAAGTCATAAAGAGCCGTACCTATAAATAAAAACGTTTTCAGTTTCTTATAATTGGTAATTCGCATTTTTTTTATATGTATATAATATGTGAAGGATATGTAGCGTAGCTGGAGGAGGGGGATCAAAAGGGGTTGTCTGCCCCGGAAAGTGTTGGCATATTCAAAATATATATCAACTTAGAGATGCTTAGGAAGGTCAGATTTTGTATTAGATAATTGTATGAGGGGGGGGGAGTTAAGTCCCGAGTGACAGTAAACTTAGCTACGCCACAGCAATCAGTATCAACCACTAGACAGAAAATTATGTATTACAATACATTTACAATCATTATGTGTCACTTTGCAGCTGGGCTGGATTCATTAATAGCACATTTTTATGAGTCTGCTGCAAGGACCTGAACCCGTAGACTCTAGGTTATTAGTTCAGGCCTTACGAACTACCACTTATTTTCTACATGATAAATTAAATTTATAAAAACAAAAGCGAAATATTACAGTTTATATTTTAAAAACTGTTCTGCTACGTAATAGGAAATTTGAACGCTCAGCTAAATTTTTGATTAAACCTCCTCATATTTCAGTAGTAATTTAAAAAAAAGCGAAATTTTAGCTTTTTTTTAATACATTTGAATGATCGAAAAAACATTTATTTTTAATTCATCCCCTCAATAAATTTAAATCTTAAAAACAAAAATAAGCAAAACCAAAAAATAGCTCAGCCCTAAAATGCTTGACCTACTAAAATTTTAATTTACCCCTCCCCCCTAACTCCTTAAAAATCTATCAAAAGCAAAATAATTTAGTTTAATATACAAAATAGTAAGCAAGTTTTTTCGCCTTATACTATTTATTTATTCATATAATTTATAAAATATAAATATGTTTGATAATTCAATGGTGAAAATTTATTGTATACGGGAAACTTGAGTAAAATAATTGTAATAAAAAAAATATTCATTACCCTTCTCCCTCCCTTATTGATATTATATACATAAATACATAATAATCAAATTCGCGTCGATATATTTAAAAAAAAAAAAAAAATTGACACGATAATGCACTTTATAATATATACGGTTTGGAACATAGGAAAAGATTATATATTGATTCTTAACATAATGAAAATAGCTTATCAATAAGCTTTATTAAATTTACAATGATCGATAATTGATGCGCTCTAATGGTAGGAAATGTTTTGGAAAGCCGCGGACCATAGTTTGGGAATCGCTGCTCTATTATATACGGGAATTAAGTGTGTGTAACATGTACTGGTAAATTATTTATGATCACAATCAAATTTTCACTTTCGAGTCTTTTACGTACTCAGCCATCACTTGTCACTTTGGCACCGCGATGGTCCGTGTTTTGACAGCGCGCGCGCATGTTTCGTACTGCGCATGCGCGAGTATAACGCTCGGCGTGCGATGCGCAACCGCACCTGCGCCGTTCGCCGGCAGACTGAACGCCGCTTCCGGTCGACGCAGTTGCGACCCGTTCCAGGCCGATCCCTGGCCGTGCCACTCCACTCCGCTCCGCTATCTGACTACTTCCTGCGCGACCACTGTATCAGATAGTTTTCGTGTGCGAACATCCCCACGATTAATTTAGAATTATAAAAAGCTTCGCCATCGGCGAATTAAATTGAATTAATCTGTAGAAGTTGCAGCTTTCAGAACAGAAACACTTAAAACTGACATAAAAGTATATAAAAATACAAAGTTTTATAGTGGAGTAGACGATTGAAATGATAAAACAGCTACGATTATAAACAGTAGTGAAAACAGCTTAGAATATTTGCAAAAAATATGCAGCACTAAATTTTAAAATAGTTTAAGAGCCATAGAAAATTATTATAATGAACGTACAGCTTTCAAATTAAATAGCTATTTAAATAAAAACATTTTTGTGACAACTATATGCGGGAAGAAGTAGAACTTTCATATAATGAGTAACAAATAATATAATAAAGTATAATATTAAATTATATTATATTAATTAATATCTTTTTGAAGATTAAACCCAAAGTGGTTTTAGTCATATTTATTCGAACAACGAATGACGCAAATACGCGTCGCCCGCGTCCACGCCATATATTAACTTTTGCTTCAGTTATATATTTTTAACATTTTTTATATACTTTTCCTTCTTGTATCATTATCGTATTTTTAAGACATCTTTATAAAACCACCAGTATTTATTCAATTTAATACATAAATATCCGAAAATAGATACTGACATTTAGGTTTGGAAATTCTTAGGTATTTGCAGATTGCTATGTTTTTTAATAATTATGAAGAAGATAATAATTAAAATAATAAAATAACTAATAGATATTTTATAGTATTTTTTTAGATATTTTGCAAGAACACAAAAATTAAGTACAACAGAATTATTCAGCAACGTCCTTTGTTATACATAACCTCAATATCATATTTATAAAATAAGATTTCATTGAAATTAATTAATGTCTTATCAAACTCTTCCAAAGATTCATATAGATCAGACAATATACTTTATATTTCTGAAGTAATTTTCAATATAATGCTAAAATATGTATATAAATTGGCAATAACATGACCTTCGCGCCAGTTTGTGAGGAAACCGCGTCATTTGAATTATTTACACGAGGGCGGGTGACGCGTATTTCGCGTCATTCTTTGTCGGAACTTTACCACATAAATAACAATTAAAACGCGCAAAACTCAGAATGAAAAAGTAATATATTTAAATACACTGGATTATGACAAAACAGTTCCAATTTGTTTCCCGTCAAAATTGCTCCTATTTTCAAAATTATGGCCATTTTCCAAAAAATACATATTTTTGCAAATCTCCCTTTGAATTTTTTATTACAATTTATACATATGTTTAACACTTTCATAGCGTAAAAGTAATATGTGTGTACCATATAGCAGCCATACAAGTTTATTTCATTTTAGATAAAGATAAGAAATTAAAATATTTGAAAACGGAACAAACCGTTTTTATTAAAATTTTTGTACTTTTTATAAGTCGAATTAACAGCATTTTTACCTAATAATATGTTTTACTCAACCATGAAATGCTGCGAAATTTGAGGATGAAACGAACTATTTTTGCCTGAATTTTGCTACCTCAAATTATATACAAAACTACCTGGAACGCTGAATTGGTAACAAAATTTGGAAACGGAACACCCCGTTTTGGTTTAAAATATTGCGCTTTAGAAGTCAAATAAAGCCATTTTTACCAAATTTACCGAATTTTACTACCATTTTTTTAATCTACATAATAAAAGCTAACAAAAAATCGAGAAAGTTGGATTTAATGTGCCCCTTATAGTCGTTTTGATTATGTCAGGTTCAAGTTGTCATGATAATAAAATTAATTTATATCTAGAAATTTAAGAAGTGTTAAAACTTTGGTTTTGCGATTAAAACACTGTATTAAGATTTATTTTAAGAGGAAAGAATTTTTACAACTGCGTAATTGCTTTCTTTCCAGAATTCACATTGACTAGTTAGCTGCGGAATTTAGTTTTAAAAATACCTTACTTTTAAAAAAAAAAATACACCGCAGTGTTCTTGGTAATATAATATAAAGGGAACATACCAACTACCATATGACATTTTTATTACTTTAAATTTTGAGTTTTTGTAATAAATGATAATTTTTATTTTACACGACGAGTATACCTGCCAACTGCACCGAAATAAAGTTTTGGATTGACGTACATACACGTCTAATGCAGTTGACAGGTTAAGTGTGTTATGCAATTAATTTGACTCTACTTTTCAATATTGTGTTAATGCTATATTGGGTTATCTTATTTTCGGTGAACTTTGTACAAGGCGGTAGAACATAGACTTGATTTTCCAATACATTTAAATTCAATATTTTTTTAACTATACATACATACGTTTATTAATTTAATGGAAAAATATGCGCGTTGTATGAACAAATTTTAATCTAAATCTACTAAGGCGCGGTATAATAGATATGAACGCTCATAATTCGTTCGGACACCGCTGGCTCATAGTATATCCCCGATCTCAAAGCGCGTTTTCTCGCGAGCCCATTCAAGCAGGAGCGAGAGGGAGCGTTTCATTCATAAAGCGGATACCGATCGTGCGTCTCTCTCACACACGGCCCACATTCTCGCGTGCGAGCAGTGCGACGAGTTCATTCATGGAACGTCTCGCCGACTAATATCGCGCGCTACACTACTGTAGAATGCTTCGTCGAACGCGAATAGATGAAACTATATAGATTGAATTTATTTATCGAATAGATTGCGGTACAATAATGTTGCGTAATCGCGTATCGATTCTACCGGTAAAAAGATATAACGTAGATTCATCTCGAGCTTTGCGTAATGTGCTGCTTACGCGTGTTACGTAAAATTATATAAATCTATACTATAGGATCTACAGCGCAAGATGATTTTTGTTGAATGAGAGCTGGGTTTGGGCTATGGGAAAAAAATAAAGTTGATAAAAATATTATTTTTTCAATTCAGTTCATATATTTTAAGCATAAGCATATTGGAAGAGCAGTAAAATGATCATTTTACTATTTGACATATTTTGTTCTGGGATAGATTTAGCCTCAAAAATAAAAAGCATGTTTCTTTGTTCTTTCGTATTGTGTTAGTTAATTGGCCAAGTGGGCGAGTACGTTCGTCCTCGCCAATGACTGAGAAACACGGTAATAAGCAATATGATTCAATTACATTCAGCGAGAAATTTTAGCCATCAAAATCTGTCCCAAGTAGATTTGGTGTGGATCATTTTATACCACATATATATATATATTTTTTCCTAATACAATCCTACACCCTTTTACTCTTACTCTTAAGCTTAATACTATTCGTTTTTAAAAAAATGCTCAGTTGCATTCTAGGACCCTGAAGAATTTAAAGTCAAGCTTCCAATTGGACAATATTTATTAGTAGTTAAAGATAAAAAAAAATGCTGTAGAGTAAGCTTATATTTGTCTACTCTTTCTGAAGAATTGTTTACTAATTTATGTGTGTAATATATTGATGATAAAAAGTGAATTAAAGATGTTAAAAATATTTATTTTAAATGTATGATATTTTTGATATGATACTGGTATTTAAAATCATGCGCTACCTTCCCCGTCTTTTAAGCATTTTTAATTGGGGGTAAATAAAAGCTCTTTTTGATGCCCAAATAGATGATTTTTATTACACTATGGATAAAAAATAACAATGACATATATTGATTGAAAGCTAATCTAAAAACGTTTAAACGAAAGTACATATCATTATTTTTATACGTATTGGTTTATGTGGAAGATACAACAAAATAGCAACGTTTAACTACACGAAATGACCAGATGGTTTAAGTCGTTCCTTTTGAATTGTTCCAGTCAGATCAAGACACATGTGCCAATCACGCGTGTAATGGTTACATCTACAGCTACTGAGTTTTGCCAAAGTCACGTATGCATTTAATACAAAATGCTCGAATACGAACTCAAAATTTAAAAATACATATTTAAACATTTAACTAAATCAATATCATTACCAAAGTGTCATATCTGGCGATAAATATTTGCAAACGTATAGAAACTAACGCAAACAATGAATATGTACGTATTTAAAAAAAAACTTTAAGCACATATAACCACAGCGAGATAAGACGATGACTTATTTAGAATAACGTAATAGCGATTCAAACAGCAAGATCGATCGACTCACGTTAAATTCTCAATAAACACTAAGTAGTTAACTATATCTCTAAACCCCCCGTCGATCTCATTTCCTTCGCGAATTAATCCAGTAGCAATGATTAAATCTCTCGTACATAATAATAATAAGATCTATTTAACACAAGCGACATATTGTGGAAAATTAAACAAAAGGATAATGACGATGCCCCTATACTGCGTCAGCGTAAAATAGAACAATGCGCAACGTGTGTGGGCGCAAATTAAAATGTACGTAACGAGTGCGTGCGGTTTTACAATTTTAGTGAATAATAATACATTTTATTACTGTATAAATTCGAATGCACCCCTGGTTTTCGGAAGGTATACCTGAGACTGATCCGGAGGAACACAGCATCCCGTATCCGAAAAAAAGGTCGTAAAACCCATTGGTGTGTCACACTTGCCCATGAAATCGACGGGGGTTGGTTTTTTTCTATGCTGTTTTCTTATGAATGAACTTACTACGAACGAACGTAGAATGTGTGCCACAAATCAGCGATGCTCAAAATGTTTTTAAGTATTTTTTTTGCGAACGAGTGAATGTATTCATAAGTTAGTGTGATAATAGAAAAAATGGATATTAGATAACATTATGTTATCAATTTAAAATTTAGCATTAGTGTTTGTGAAAGTAAATACATCATGAGTCATATAGTTTTGCAATATAAAAAACCTTATTATGATCGATTTAATAGATAAAAGCAAAAAGCTTTTTGATGTTGTTGCGAAATTGCAATCAAATGTCAATTTAAATTCGAGTGGTCAATAATGAGGTTAATTGAGTTAAATATATTGTATTAAAAATATAACAGATACTTCTTAACATTTACTATGATAACGACGCAAAATATAATTAGTCCTATATTTTGAATGTTATTTAAACTAAAATATGGAATTTATCAATTAAAATTGATATAAAATAGCTTATTTACTCAAAATTTTTATTTAGTGATTAAAATTATAAAATAATATAAATACCATCAAAAAAATGCTGCTGAATATTCGAGGAAATTCTGATATATTCTTTAAAAGAGGGGGTATGACTATTTTTATCAGGCTTCTAGAGTGCAACTGAGCAAATTTTTCGCAAGTTTAAGTTAAGCCTATATGCTTTAAACCTTAAAGTGCTGAATTAATTTTCATAAGAAGTCACGTATCTAGTCAATTTTACAGTAAAACATAAATTTAAAATTTAATTACGATTTTTTTTATATGTTTATATTCATTCTATGCTGCATTTATATTCATCTTCAGGACTAAATCTTTAATTTTATATTTTACTGTATAATTAAATAATTACGTGATTTTTTAATGGAGTTATTAATTCAGCACCTGAAAAAAATCTAATATTTTTTTATTGAGCGTGGGATAAATCCGAATTTTGCACTTAAAAGCCATACACGGTGATTCGTACTTATCTGCACCTAGCACATAGAGGGTTAAGTAGACAAAAAAGTGATCAAAAAAAGTGCAAATAGTCTAAAAAAGTGAAAAGTGAAGTGGAAGTTCTGATGAAAGTAAAGAAGCGTGGCAGCGTTCTGGCTTATATATTATTAAGTAAGGGGAGTACCATCTAATGTCCCTATAATTCCTTGATATTTTCAGATGATTTGGGGTGGAACTAGAATTTTTGTTTTTGTCTGATATATGTACATTGTCATAATCCTATTATGATTACCCTTTTTAATCGTATGTTATTAATTTATTTGGAATATATTTTTTTATAATACATTTTTATGAGCTGAAGTAGCACATTAATAGAGAATTTTGCAATACTTTATACGTACGTCCTAGCTCGATTTTAATGAATCATCACTATATTAGTTCATGATATTAGAAAAATATAGGTAAATCTAATCTGTAATGATCGATTGAAATTATAAATATATAATTAATTCGGATATTCCAGATGCGATGCGAAATTGAAAAACATTAAAATACATATGTAATTCGAACCCAAATCTTTCATGTAAATAGACAGCGATTTATACCAACCACTATTGTGTTTATTGTGCTAGTCAAAATATAAAATATTTTTTTGATAAATGCAAAAAAATCACCATTTAAATGAAGGTTAAGGACTATCCAAACTATCCAAAATATATTAAAACTTAGCAAATATAGTTCAAATTAAAAACTGTAAAAACAAAACGTATTCATAATGCGGTAGGGTAGGGGCGAAACAGGCATGCAGGGAATTTACTCGTTTGCCGTCGCGACGGAAAGACGTTTTCTATCGGTCAGCGCTCATCGATCGGCACAGTAACAAACTATTCATAATATTATTAAATTGTGAATAAATATTCTGCGGCGGCTAACTTATGTCAAACATTTGCAATTTTAACTTGCTCTCAATTATATAATTTAAATATTAATACCAAGGTTCTTGGCGTCGCTTTTAAGATAAGCATTGAAGATTTAGACCAGATCATGTAACAGATTGCCTTATACATACAAATATAGGCGTAAAAGCGTCTAGGAATGTTCATATGCAAAAGTCGCATAAACCTGAATTTTGGAATCTAATCTAATAGATTCCTTTTTGAAAAAAATATATTATAAATACGGTCCATGCAATCATTGAATTTGAAAAAAGTTATAAATTACGGGTTGGTTGAGAGTCAAAGAGTCAAACAGGGAAAACTTATCTACTAGAATAATATAATAAACTATGTAAGAAGTTTCTCTAACATAACTGCAAATCTCAAATCTAGCCAAATAAAAGTTTATAAAAAAATTTAACAAGTTATTTATTTGTAATATTAAAAGTACCTAAGTTATTATTTTAATCTACAACATTATCAGTTTTTTTAATTTTTATCTTAGACCAGATTATTAGGCTAATTATTTAAAGATAAGTTGACAAAAATCTCTTTATGATAAAAGTTTATATAATAGTATGTCAACAAAGATTCCAGCAGTAACTAAAGTCTGAATATGACCGTGTTGTATTTATATTTCATAGAATTTTATAGAATAGGATGCTCCACTGTTTTGAACAAAGGGTTGCGTATATCGCGCTAATGCTTTTAACTATAATTTTAACGTGCCATGAAACGAGTTATTGAAAAAATATTAATTAATATTTTCTAATCCATTAATAAGCTATTTAGTTCCGGGATTGTAAAAGTGATACACATACTTATTTTATTTAATATTCAAAAGTCCCCGACCTGAGAGTTCTCACATTAATTAAGCAATAACAAATCGATATAGACGTCCGAGCGTCCCACGCGGGACCCTCGTACACATAAAAAACGTGTATAATTACATCCATACTATCTGAGATTATCGAGATGACATAACGACCGCAAACTGGTTTTTGAACCTCTCGGCCTTATCCGAACTCTCCTCCTTTTGCCCTGGACCAGATTCGACTAACGAAAAAGCGGATCACGCGCGACCTGCGAAAAACTGCCAAATTTCGCGCGACTCGTGTGATTTTTGCCTTTCAAATTCGATTTTTACCGTTGGGCCGTTCTCACGGGGAATATTCCATAATTTAGTGCGTGTGTCCATAATCGATACACCTATACGTAGAAGTCCAATTTTGTTTATAAATATTTATTCACACCGGTCGTTCGGTCTATGGAACGGGTCTCTTCTCGAGTTCATTCATTCGAAAAACACGGGGCAAAAAATTAGGAGTTCGTTCATGTATTTTTTTGCGAGGTGACCATTACGTGCATAAATCAGGCATGCATACATTTAAAACCATAAACATAACATCATAAAAAATCATAGAGCAGAGATATTTACATACAAGGCTTTGCAATAATATCAATAGGACTTTGAATAGGACCTAAAAAATATTGTTTTTTGGTGTGATTATAGAAACTGATAATTACCTTATAAAAGCAGAGCCATGAAGCACGAAGGATTAAAGAAAAACGTTTATTTAAAAAGGAGTAGAAAAAACAAGTGAATTTTGAAAGAAAAAGAATTATTACGAAAAAATGATTTTCAAATTCCAAGCATATGCTTAAAACTCTTTAGGGCATGCTAATTTATTAAAAAGGTACACCTAAAGACCATATAATACGTCCATATCCGACGTTGAAATTTAATATAATGTATTAAAATCCTACTGTAGTAAATAAAAGTTTAAAATGTTATAGTATTCCACAAAATTAAACAATACTAAATTAACTTATGTATGAGATGTATGAAAAAAAAGTATAAAATAATTTTACTAAATCTTTAAATAAAATAATAGAGCAATGGAAATCTATATATCATAAGTATTCTAAAATAATGTAAAAATAATAATATAATTATTCTAAGAAATATATTAATCGTGCTTAGCTTCTCTCTTCGAAGAGAAGTCAGCGTGTTTTATTATTGCGTGCGACCTTAGCCCCAACAGAAATTCTGTTTCATCGTGATTGAAGGACCAGCGAAACACTTTATTTCGTCTTTTTCAAAAATAGGTTTATGCCGCATTCGAGCTTTTTAGACATCAGCGGAACAAGAACGAGCAGGATATTCCCACTTGCGTTGGTCCAAACATCTAGCCATATACAGTAGTTTTACTGGGCATGTTCCAAATAAATCAAGGTAAAAACAAGAGGTCAGAATTTAGACACGTGATCGACCATTAATTAATTAATTTTGATTGATTTCATGTCGTCACTGGTTGTTATTTGAATTATTGTATATTTTAGTTTCATGAAAATAAGACTACTCTCAGACATAGCTCAATATTAAATTAAGATATGTCTAATTTTTAAAAGTACGTATCTCTTATAATGATTCGTTGCAACATGACAAGCGTTAGCCCAATGTGTTACAACCAGCCCTGCCGAGAGGGGAGGGGGAACGGTCGGTACTCCTTGAGGGGTTCTATTATTATAAATTCATAGCAAGAATGTGAATGTATATTTTTTGGTAAAAATATATTCTTACTAGTAATGTTCAAATACATTTTTACCAGTAGCGCCTATCACTATGTTTTAAAAATATGATAGCTATCCTTACTGATATTACTAAAGATTTCTGATATAAGTTGGTCAAAATATATTCAAACCGAAGTTTGGTCAATAGACAGGCGCAAAAATAATTATCACTTATCAGCAGTCAAAAATTCACGTCAAAAGCAATAAAAACGCGTCGGTGCCGCCGCATCTTAATTGCTTTACAACGAGGTAAAGCAATTAAGAACTACTTAATAAGTAGTGAGACATCAGATTGAAATCAAAGCAACCAATCAGTGAAATATATTATAAAATATTACTACAACTTACAATCAATATACAGTAGACCCCTCAATAAGACGGTAAATTGGAAACGTGCTATTTGGGTGCGTGTAGTTAGGGAACTAGAAAATACTCATACAATTTTTTGCAATACGTACGTACGAAACGCTTGTGGTGAGATATCCTCCACACATAAAATAATGAGCATCCAAATAGCACGTCTCCAATTTACCGTGTTATTGGGGGGGGGGGGGTCTATTGTATGTCACTATGCACGACCTATATTGATCAGAATAGCTATTTCATATCTACCAGACACGATAAAAAATAGAAAACCACTAGAATCCATATAGGATTCGAACCAAGTTCTTTCAGGCGAATCATCAACCCATACCATTGATCTATAGCATGGTTTCCCAAACTATGTTCCGCGGAACACTGGTGTTCCGCGGGTGCAAAATATGTGTTCCGCGGAGCCTAAATAGATATTTCACAAAAATTTGGAGTATATTAAAAAAATTGTTAGTCTTGCTAATACATAAAAACTGTTCACAAATCTGATAAAAAAGCTTGAAACTATTGTAATTTATTGCGTTAAAACAGGATTGGGTGTATACTTTTGGAAATATAAATGATTTAAATAAAATTTGCATAAAAATGTATCGATTTTCTTGTACATTAATTTAATCTGGTTGCTTATAATACAGATTTTTTTTCTATTTTGACAAAAAAAAATATTACAGAATTTACATATTATTCAAAAACTACCCATGGATCTTTGGTTGAAAACAGGAAATCTGACGAAAGAAATGCCAAATACTTCTACTGATACATTTATCATCGAAGAAGAAAATAATCCAAAAACTGAGAATACACCTGATCAATATTCTGCCTGATACAAAAAAAATTGTAATTTAAGACCCCAAAATCATCAGTCATTAGGAGTTTAATTTATTTGAATTTTTATGTTGATTTAATAAATGATATTTCTTTTTTAACATTTTTTTATTTTTATTTATACTATTATGAATTACCCAACCTAAAAAATAAGCTAAGTGTTCCGCCAAAGTTTTCGGATTTGCCAAGTGTTCCGTCGCTGAAAAAGTTTGGGAAACCCTGATCTATAGTATTATAATATATTTTTTATAATAGAAGCAGTTTTTTTATGAATTTTTTAGACAACATAGGACACTAACAACTATTGTTTCTTTTACGTTCTCAGATGTTGTAAATTACTTGTCGCAAAATCATTTTTTTTCGTACAAATCATTTGGAATACCCAGCTCTTGTTCTATGATCGAAAATAAAATTAAAAACAATTAACCCTTCCAAACTTCTTGTATTCAAAATACACCTTTTAGAATTTCTAGTTATGTTTTCATGCATTATAAAGTTAACGTATCACCAATACAAGCAAGAAAATTAAAATATTAGGTAACATCAGTCAGTCTCAGGGAAAGCGAACGAAAGCTTCAAAAGTAATACGATACCAGAAAGACATGTAAACCGATTTGTATCCCAGTTTATATTTGTGTCTCGGAGATCAGCTGGACCTCCACACACATTCATAAGCACACAGAAGATGAGCGACGTTCTGAAATAGATCTAGATGCGATTTGGCGAACGGTCACATGCTCGGTGGCGAGGTGGAAACAGGTTTTTCCTCAAGTTCAATATAATCACACACGACGACTCGGTTCCCACGATTATTATGGAAATTTAGCGTTTAATCAGCGCTGTCGCCGTTTCAGCCTGACACCGGCATAATTGCCTCTATATCCTCGGCTAGGATACACCTATATCTGCCGGCTAAACCTGATCACCAGTCAATCATAGCGGCGAATGGTCTTAAAATAACGCAGAGATATAATAAAGCTTCAATAAAAATCGAACGGATGTAAAAGTAGAATATTGTAGTGCATTCGATTAATTTAGTCAAAGTTTTGATAAACATTGGCATAGACTGAAACTATATGATTCGTGTTTCTTAAAAACATATATTGTAAAATACAAGTGGAAGATAGGAACGGATGGCGTCATGTGGTGGAACAACAGGCCAAAATACACAACAGATTATAGCGCCTATGCAACAACAACAAAGGGAAAAATGTCAGACTAGATCGTATATCTAATATTTAAATCATTGACGACAAACTGTCAAAAATGTAGACAAAACAGTCGAAAACATCAAGAGAAAAGACAGAGGTTACAAACTATGAGAATATTTATCCCGATTATCACATAGATAAAAAAAATTGAAGGGCGACAAAATTTCAGGATTAAAATATATGTATATATGTATATATATAGCAGAATAGTATCCACTATTTACATACATATATAAAAACATTCGAATCGCTGCTACTCAATTTAATGTATGTCAATACTTTACACACAGTAAACAAAGACACATTGTATACTGCAACAGTCTTGATTCGTCTCAATGTAAATAAGAGCACTTTCTTCTGGGTCCCCTTAAGTGGATTATAACCTTCTAAATCAATTTTAATGCGTCATAATTCGAGACTTCCGCTGCGGGTCTAGAGTGGAGACCCTCAGGAGAAAGCCACCGAGAGAGGCTTTACCGCCAGGCCATAAATCCGAATCGAGCCTCCGCACATGAAGATGTTTAGTCTCAATCATCTCGGCGTTACATTTTTTATTGTCACGCCACCGTGATGAATGGCTGCAGATGGATCAAAAGAATTCAATTTCAGCTGATGAATATAGATGATACCTAGTATACGTACATAACATTTTTATCAAAATATTGCCTTACAATAAATGGCATGTACATATTATGACTAAAAAAACTATAATTGCCATTAATTAATTACAGCTTCACATTTTTCATCTATATTATAACAATAAACAATAACAACACTATATAGACCGGCCAGTAATAAATCGTGTAACGTCAAATAAAAAACACAGCAGCCCCCAAATTACGAGCCCAAATTTCTACCATAAGAGAGCGTTCTTGTGATATATTTATAAAATATTTGTGCGGGCATCCACCAAAGCGTATAATCCAAATTTCGAAACGTACTCTGTCTAATCGTGTATCGCACATGATTTATTATCGATCGAAACGTCTACAATTGAGATGTTGATACACTTTGCCGTACCATTTCGGCGTCCGGTTCTTATTATTTCACAACGCAACGAACAATATTAAATCGGTACTGTAATTGCCCCTGATGCTGACCCATTCGTATTTCGCTGTAGTATTTATAGATGGCCACATATTACGATATGTAGGACTAGAATCAAATAATTTTATGTCTTGATCTGATACATAATAGCATTGCGCTGATATTTCCCATTTTTCATTAGAGTACCAAAAATTAAATTTTCTATATTAAGTGCAGTATCAAATACATATTAATTATCAACATAAGCATTAGATATTAAATAAAATATTATTTCTTTACTAAATTTATTCATTATAACACATATTTAATATCAACCCATCATTATTGTCTGTCCCTATCGACCTCAAATTATTAAAGTTGATAATACAGTATTAAAAACGCGCAACAAAATCTTAAAAAGATTATAAATATAATAACGCAGATCTTATTTATTTGGTAAATGAAAATGTTCATCAAGGAAGCAATAAAATAAATTTTAAAATGCACTGAATATCCCAGATTTTAATATTTTAATGATGAGTAAATAATGAGACCATATGTGAAAGTTTAGCTTTTCTTGCTTTGAATGCGTATCAAAACACAGCTAACTAAAAAATAACAAATATATGATAAACTGCGGCTTGCGAGCCACATGCGGCTCCTAACTGTGTGTGGCTACAAGAGAAAAGTGCAACAATGCCATTCATTATGAATTTCATTCGTACAAGTGTAATCTAAAAATTTTGTTGAAGAGCAAATATTTGATTTAGTCTATTGCTCTTTTCGAACCAAACATTCATGAATGGAAATAATAATAAAAACCTACAACATTGATAATCACGAATGAGTAGATATAATGCAATGGCTCCAATATTTAAATATTATACAATAAGAAAGGAATAAAAAATACAGAACTTGCCTAATCAGTTTTCCAAATAAAATAAATCTTTTTCTAACGAGATCGAGCAATAAATAAATTTGAGAACTTCCCCGAACTTAATTAAATAAAAAAAACTAATTTTCAGTAAATTTATACAATAGGAAGAAAACACTAAAATTTAAGAAAGTAAAAAAGTTTTTAAAACAATGTTTTAAATTTATTATGAATTCTTTTGTAGTTGATGTAATCAACAATGGTTGTGCAGTTGTTGCTTCATTTTCTGCAAATATTGCTTCAATAGAGATAGAGCTACTTGAGCTGTAAAAAGATATGGGTTTAACCCTTGTAATGTCAAACGAAACTAGACAGCGTATGCTAAGAATGCCATGCATTTTTTTGGCATATGTTTTTATAAACATATTTAAAAAAATATTTTTGGATTTTTTATTTGAGTGAACTTCTATTTATTATAGGAACGAAATAAAATTTAGTTTATACAAGTAAATTCCCAAGAAGTATCAAAAACAATTATTTCATAATTTTATAAAAAAAAAGTGGACACCGGCGTCCTTACACAAGGATTTTTTCGGCAATAGCTATCTGTATTAAATGTGTACCAAAATTGTATTTAGACTTTTTAGCAGGGCTGTGGAGTCGGAGTCGGAGTCGGAGTTGGAGTCGTGGAGTCGTGGTGTTTTGGCCGGAGTCGGAGTCGGAGTCGGAGTCGTGAAAAATGAGCGACTCCGACCATTTTTTTAAATTATGAAATTTATGAATTTTTAATTGTGTAATAATGAATGTGTATAGCGTATGAATATTAAACGTGTAGAAGAACACCAAAAATACCTGATAAAATTAAACTTTTTTAAGTCGGAGTTGAAATCGGAGTCGGAGTCGGAGTGGAGTCGTGTTGTTGGTAAATATCGGAATCGGAGTCGGAGTCGTGTTTTTTTTTAACGACTCCACAGCCCTGCTTTTTAGTATGTAATTGGTAAGAATTTTTGGTATGAATCTTTAATAATTATGGATATGAGCCTATATGTATGTGAAATGTTAAAATAAAACGTTTGTACAATGACCTTCATGACGCATTGGGGAAACCTGTCATGATGGGCAAAATGGACAAAAAAGAAAAAGAAAATACGGTTTCTTCTTTAAGGATAATATGGATTTTTAAGATAGTGTTTTTATTTACACATCACAAAATATCATGTGGAGATTGAAGTATGTTGAAAGAAGGATTTTGAGGTGTGGGTAAAAAAGGTAAAATTCTCTTGGACGACGTGAGAAACAAATAAATCTCTCATGTAATACTTAAAGGCAGTCTTTAGCTCTAATCCACAATAACCTTACTTGTGATATATGTTAATTATTTATGATCATAAATTTGTATTGTGGGAAAAGTAAAAAAGCATATAAAATAAATAAATATTTTTATAAACTTGCGCGTTGAATCGTTAATGCTAGGTTTTTTTAACAAGTTTTCTAGCATCTTTATCTGATTATATTATCATTATAATAATCGTATCGCATCAGCGTCTCCTCTCGCATGATGTTTTCCAACAACATCGTCAAAAAGTCGTAGAAAAAATAATAAATTTGCCATATCTCTCTTAATATCTTGATACTAGGCTATATACACAATTTTCACATAATAACCGGAATTTCGCTTTGGACCGTGACGTATACGTACATCTTCGATAATTTACGACTGTCATTTTAGCGATTTTGCATACCAGATTCGAACACGCGTTTACAACTCAATTTGCCAACGTGAAGATATCCTCGATTATTCACGTCATATCACGGCTCTAATCTATGATCACAAATCAAGCATTGTCGAAAGCAAAAAAATGTATTCGCCTAATAAAAAAAGCGTGCGAAAATCGCGTATACGCACATAATTTAATGTTAATCGACGCATATAAATATATTTTATTGAATGAGCATTAAATATTTAACAATTCGTTTTTTCTCACGGAGTTAAAGTCACAACGGCTATTTTTATTGCTTCCTTGGTGGATATCCACTCGTCGCGTTTATCGCCGATGAAAATTCTCAATGAAATTTTCATAGAAAGGTATACAAAAAATCTTGTAATTATATATTTATTAGTGATTAAAAACTTTCTATTCTATAAGTTTCTCTATGAGTAAATCGTTTGACCAAAATAAACGAAAGTAACGAGTAAATAAATATAAAATCATGCCTAAATCCGTTTATAATTTGTTCAAATTATTATAAAAATTGCAAAAATCAAGCTTTCACAATGTCTAAAACGGAAGCTCCCACAAATAAGGCTCATTCAGTGATGTAACAGAATGTAGGTGATGTGTTCGAAGGATGCTGCGCCCGCTAGTGCAACTTTTTTCTCGCTTCTCGAGAAAACTTCTTATGTAATTTCCAGCGTTTTATATGGCCGACATTTGACGGGAAGTGACACGCGTGTGATGACTTTTTTCCAATACAAAATTGTCTCGTTGTCTCTCCTCACTTCCTGCGGGACTTTTATGTAAAACTGGATTCTTACGCGTGTCACTCGTGTGCGCGGAATTGCAGGATGCTGCGAGTACTTTTTTCGCAACAACAACACACTTGTCAGTCCCGAACGAACTGTTTGTGGGAATCCTAGTAGGTTGAACTGTAGACGTAACGGCAACTACTCTTCTAGACAGGATGTGATGATGTTTTATCGGCGTTTGATTATGTGATCGTAAAACTCACCGACTCTTCAATGAGTGTCCATTGCGTTGATTAGTATATCCTTTATTGTCGATGATAGTAAAATATCTTCATTCATTTACTTGCCAGCGATTAGTTTTAATCGATTTGTATATTAGTTTCGTTCATACATAAAAACAAAAAATAATGATAAAGCCTTAATAGTTTTATGGTATAAATTACGAATATCATTATTTTACTAATTAAATATCTAGTGAGTTGAAATCACATATGAATCTACGACCTTTTTAATACGAATGGTCTAGCTTAAGGAACACGTACTGCATTGTGTTTATCGTATTAAGGAATGATTGCATTATTTATCGCCAGTTGAGGGGCTGTGCCACGCAACCTACAACAGTGAAGTCAACAATGCACTTAGCGTTTCTTTATTAGCATCATTGTCTCCGAAATCGAATGTATGCGATAATTTAGCAAGTTTCTCTGCCGAATAAGTTACATAGAACATGATATTTTATAGCAAGATATGATTTTTTAATATGTGACTTGCGAGAGTGTATATCTAGCTATAAAATTATTATTATAACCCTAAAAAGAAACAGTTCCTATCGGAAATGACCACAAGAATCAGGTAGTTTTATGTATGTGAAAAGTTTGTTTTAATAAATATGTTATGAATAATTTTTCAACTCATTACTTTAACTTTTTTTATAAATTTATTAGCAAGTTAAAGATCTTGTAACGAGTTTTGAACAAGAACTAAGGCAATACAATTTATAAGATTTATTTGCTAAAAACAGTTATCAAGTACAACAAAACTGAAAGAAAATATATGATATACTATGTACATTTATTTATTGTAAATCTATCGTTTCAAAATGACAGGCAATAGCCTAATGCAATATAATGAGTAAGCACAATCAACAACTACTAAGTAGCGACACACCAAACTGAAATCAAAGTCTGTAAATCAATGCCATTTATTATACTATAAACTAGTATTATAACTTACAGTCAATATATGTCAAAATGCTAAATTTAATTTTAATTATTTATCACGTTTTCATCCGCAAAATAAGAAAAATCAAGGAAAGCTCAATTTCTGATGATCAATCGCAAATAAAAATTAATAATAATCTCTAATTCCGATCTCCCGGACGCGATAGAATTGACTAGGATCCATATACTATTCGACCCCAGGTCTTTCGGGTATTAGTCGCCGATTTATACCATTG